>NC_042616.1:410079858-410760534 GCF_901001135.1 Rhinatrema bivittatum | reverse complement strand
AACTGCAAGTTTTAAAAAGGATAAGACCACTCTTCCATGCCAAAGACTTCAGAACCATCCTCCAAGCCCTCATTTTCTCTAAATTAGACTACTGCAACTCTACCTTGCTTGGCCTCCCTTCCTCATATATAAAACCGTTCCAAATGCTTCAAAACTCAGCAGCCCGTCTACTAACAAACTCCAGGAAAAGAGACCACATCTCCCCGGTCCTAAAAGACCTCCACTGGCTACCAATTCATTTCAGAGTCATTTACAAAACCATCACCTTGATATACAAAATCATTCACCAACATACCATAATCGACCTACAAATTCCTCTTCGCTTACACAAATCCACAAGGCCAACCAGAGAAGCCTACAGAGGATGCCTCCTTGTTCCATCCACCAAAACCACTAATCACAGCACCTTAAGAGACCGAGCACTTTCCACAGCAGGCCCACAGTTATGGAACACCATCCCCCCAGATCTCAGAAATGAGCCATGCCTCCTAACCTTTAGGAAAAGACTCAAGACATGGCTGTTCAGGCAAGCCTTCCCGAACTCCACCTAACACGCACCACCAATAAACTCTCTACACAGAAGCTGTATATTTTGGACTCCATATATATGTTGTACTCTTGTATTTAATTAACCTATCTCTTTTTATTTCCTCCTATCCAAGTTCATCAGCCCTGTTAATTGTAACTGCATCTCTTCATCACGTTTATTTATGTTCTTGGTTGTATTCTTCACACCCCTGTTTTTTATGTAAACCGACATGATGTGAACGAGTTCATGAATGCCGGTATAGAAAAACCTTAAATAAATAAAATAAATAAAATAAATAAGTTACCTACTTCCCTTCAGATCCACAATGCCTTTCATATCTCTCGTCTAAAACAGCTTATCCTATCAGAGTGTTCTAAGAAACTACCTGACTTTCGGCTGAAGAGTTCATCACTTATCAGGTAGAAGACATCATGGATATAAGGAAGCGTGGGAGGCATTGGGAATACCTCATCTCTTGGGAGGGATTTGGTCCCGAGGAGATTAGTTGGGGGACTGCAACCAACATCCTTGAGAAGGATTTAATCAAGCAGTTACATGCTTCGCATCCTCGGAAACCAACCCCCCTGGGGAGGGGACCCTAAGAAGGGGGTACTGTTTTGCCCGTTGGTCGCAGATGGCTGCGACCACTCATGCTCACCTCTTTTCTCAGCCTTGACACCATTGGGGAAAGTGGCGTCCTCCGCCAACTATCGCCGACCTCCCTGGCATCCCCAGGACAGCATGGGCGCTGCCGACTGCCATCTTGCTCCTGAGATCACTTAGGCACATGTGCACACAAGCCAGTGTTATGTACATCATGGCGGGAACCTTGGAGGCATCCCCTCCAGATGACATCTACACTCTACAGTACTTAAGCTGACTAGCCCTCCCTATTGATGAGTTAGCAAGGAGTTCCCTCATTGCTGAATCTGTTTCTCTCATTCAGACTTCCTGTTCCAGTTGCTGCACTTAAGCATGAGACACTCCAGAGATACCCTTCCTCGTCTCTGGCTAACCGCTCCTTGGAGGGCATCTGCCTTGGACTGCACTCTGTTCCCAATCCCCGGGACCTCTTCTGGAACCTTCACTCTGTGAGTAACCTGACTATACGAATCTACTGTACCAGCTTTTTGGGATCCTCTCCAGTGTACCCTGTTCCTCAGGCCACTACTCTCCAGGCCACTACTCTCAGGCCACTACTCTCAGGCCACTACTCTCCAGTGTACCCTGTTCCTCAGGCCACTACTCTCGTGAGGAACCACCTTGGTGTACCCTGCGCTGCATCCATTGCCACATCATTACTACAACATCCTCCCTAGCGTACTCTGGGTCTCAGGACACTACCATGCCAGCTCTACTAAGGAATCACCTCGGTGTACCCTTCACTACAGGTTCCTTGCCAGTTACCCGTATCCTGGATAACTACCAATACCATCTTTTGGGAAGTATCCCGCAGTGTACCCTACGCTGCAAGCCACTTCCGCCTCCTCACTTCAGAGAGACTGCTGCGGTGTATCCTGTTCCAAGGATCATCTCTGGAACCCAGATCTGAGCTGTCCTTATTGGGTATTCCCCTTCTCAGACTTGTATCTTTCTCCTGCACCCTCCACTCCGCGGGCTGTGCCTTTTCTACCTTATAATAAAGACTCAATTCCACAGCTGTATCTGACGTTGCTGAGACCACACCTACCGACGGTGAAACTCACTGGGCTCCTCCCGGTGTGTATACCATCTCTCACTTCGGCCCAGGGCCCACAATCCTACAAGTCATAACAGGCTCAGGATCCTTACTAATTTCAAATAAACTTTGCATTCCCTAAGAATGCTACATTTTCTGCCTGCAGAGGTAATTTGAAAATACCACATACATCTGACTCCATTGAAGCTTTGGGGATATTATGGCTACCCTTCTCACTGAGTTGCTCTGCTCTGAACATTCTAGTTTTTAAAAATTAGTTACCAGCAACAATGCTGCTGCTGCCAGTCCAAGCCAGTCTTGGGATCTTAGGGTGCTTCCTCCACAGCTCTGGCTGTGTTTAAGGATCTTACCCAATCCCCTTCTGTTTGAATATAAGGTTCCTTCCAAGTCTCCTTCCCTACTGTATGAGGAGACTTATTAATACAGTAGGGAAGGAGACTTGGAAGGAACTACTCTTAATCTTGAACAGTCAAAATCCATTGCTTTCAAAGGTTATGACACCACTCCATGAACCATACCCAATTTCATGACCCATTCGGAGTTCCGCTATACTGGCCATGTGCAACTATAAATCGCACAATTTTTGATCCTGCTTTGACCATCCATTGCTCTGCACTCTTGCACCACTCCTTGGGTCTTTCATGCTATTCCAGGTACCGTTTGACCTTTACTATTTAATAGGAGCATATGCTACTGGTAGGCCCACTGCTCCAACTGTCTATGAGGTTCCTTCTGACTCCCCTTCCCCTATGGGACTTGCCAACTCTTGCTCTGCATGCTTGTTGCAACACTACTCAGACTAGTTGATTCAGCAGCTGAGTTGATACTCCTTCACAGATTCTGACTTCAGTGGCCACCGTCCTATAGTTTGTATTATCCAATATCATCTCTAGTGTCTGAGGACTATCAACATTGGACACTTTATCCCAGCATTTGATTCAACCTCCTGCACCAGTGGTGCTTTCATAGAAACATAGAAATGATGGCAGAAAAGGACCAGTCTGTCCTGCAAGTTTAAGGTAGTAACTGCTACTCTGTGCAAATTACTCCCACATTTCTCTTAAGGGTAGTAACTGATGCTCTGGGCAGTTATCCCCAAGTCTTATACTCATAAAAGTTTCAGCTAGCAACATTTTTTTCATTCATTTCATTACTCAGTTTTCAACAATTAACAGAATTAATGGTACATGAATACACATAAATCACCAAATTGCCACACATTCACCCTCCCAACCAATCGTCCCCCAAAACCCCCTTAATGCCCCCTAATGACCTTTGTAAAGATGCAAACCTAAAAAGAGTTATACCATCCTCACAGCCACTAGCATACCTACAAAATTTATGACAAAAGTTCAAGCCCTTGTCTATTCAAAATATAGCCAAAATATAGTTCAAAAAGATGCAATTATTGAAACTGAATACCTCAAAAACATGTGATATAATCTTGTACGTAGTCCAAGAGAGAATCCCAATACCCTTGCCAAACCAATAGACATGTTGTCAAAGGTTCATTTGACTTGCCCTTCTCAGTCATGTACTCAAAATGCAATAACTTATATAATTGCAGCTTTCACTGATCCTTCCTTGGCTGTTCCAGAGAGATCCTCACAGCCAAAATTGTCTGAATCGCCAATAGAAAAGCCTTTCAGAGAAAAATCTTCTTGTACTCGGAAAGAACATCCAAGGACCCACCAAAAAGTCTCAAGAGAAATTTTTGGCGATCTTGGAATATAAGTCTTCAGTGTCTAACCCAAATCAAACATAATCTCTTTCCAAAACTGTGAAATCTTATTCCATTCCCCAAAACAGTGAAAAAAGGTATCCTTTTCAGCGATACACTTCAAACACTGATCCAATTCACACCAGTTTGCTACGAACATCCAAGATCTAGGCATAAAAATACAATGTATGAATTTATACCCTATTTCTCTTAAGGTTACATTCTCTCTCTGCTATCAAATAGCAGTCCTGGAGTACAGTCATAAACTCTGATTTATCCAAAAAAATAGCAGCCTGCATTTCCCATTTGATTATTATATCACGTATAACATTATCATTACCAATACTTTGAATAGCTTTGTTAAGAGGTGAACAAGAATTACTTTTCCCCTCTGGTATCGTAAGGATGGCCTGCACAGCTACATAATTATGAAAATCATCATTCGATTGGCAAAGCGACTGAATATAATGCCTTGCCTGCAGATAGGCATAAAAACCCTTTGAGCCTAGATGGTTTAAATCCTGCAGCTCCTGAAAGCTCTTTATTGTATTAGAATTTCCTCCCCAAAATTAGTATACATCCATAAGTCCTTTACCAAATTTGGAATAATTGATTGTCTGTCCCCGGCAGAATTGAGGATTACCTCGGAAAGTCAAATAGGGAGTACATCCCTCTCCATACGTAATTTTAATTTACACAAGAAGCTCCTCATTCGCCTCCCTGACTGAATCAATAAGCTCAGTTTACATTTAGGAGGAACTTCAGAGGAAGGAACCTAGATAATATTTCCAGGTCAATATGGAGATAGCTACTCTCTTACGAAATCATAAGGACAGAAAAAGCTTGTGCCAGATAACCAGTCCTTACATGCCATAAGATACAAACTAAATTATACTCTCTCCATTTTGGGAAGTTAACCCCTCTGACTCCTATTCAGCATTAGGGAACTCAGTAGGAGCCTAGCTTTATGACCCCCCAACAGAAATTTTTGTAACATGAGATTGATGAGAACTAACTCTGATTTCTTCAGCCAGATTGGAATTTGCTGCAGACATATAACCATTTTGGCAAATCCATCGTTTTAATCAGATGTATTCTCCCCATCAAAGACAAAGGCAGGGAAACCCAGTTCTTCAATTTCTGTTCCATATTTCTAATCAAAGGCAGAACATTAGCTTCATATAGTTTATCGATATCCTTGGTAAGTCTTATCCCCAAATATCTCATTTCCTTATCCACCCATTTTAAGGGGAATGAGCCTTCCTAGTTTCTTTTAAGTTTCCATAGAGGTCCAGCACCTCAGATTTATTCACATTAATTTTCAATCCTGCAAAGGACCTAAACAAAGTCTGATATTGCAAAACCTTTTCAAAAGACTTCTGTGGGGAATTAAAAAATACCAGGACATTGTCCGTGAAAGCAGCCATCTTGAATTCCTGATTCCCCAGTTTAAAAACCATAATTAAGGATCTGATTCTATTTTTCACAACATCAAAAGTATGTACAATAATAGTGAAAGTAGTCACCCCTGCCTAGCTCCCCAAAAAAGTTGGGAATCATCTGATACTTGCCCATTCGCCAGTACTGCAGAACAGGGATGATGATAGAAAATAGAAATGCACAGCAAAATCTCCCCCTGAATACCATATCTTCTCAAGATTGAAAGCAAATATTCCCAGGATACTCTTATCAAAGGTTTTTCTGTGTCGAACCTAATGACCATTGCTGGATATACATTGTTTTTACATTCTTCCTTTGCTAATATCAATTTAGTCATATTAACACTAATGGAACGACCCTTCACAAAGCCCACTTGGTTTGAAGAAATAGTCGAAGTGAGCACCAAGCTCAATCTGTCTGCCACTATTTTTGGTAACAGTTTAGCTTCAAAATTTAGTAAAGAGATGGGTCTATACAAGGCAGGGTTAGATAAATCTTTTCCTCTCGTGGAATTCATGTCTCCTTTGGGAGTCCCTAAAAAAGTTCAATAAATAACCAGAGATCTGGTTGACCAATAATTCATAATATTCAGTGCTTAAGCTATCAGGCCCTGGGGCCTTGTGTCACTTACTAGATTTAATAGTTGCCACAATTTCTTGTAACCAAAAGGGTCTACTAAGCGCATCCAATTGCATGGCAGTAATATGTAGAATTTAAGATTTTTTAAAAACTCCTCTTCTTGAGGGCTACCCCCAATTCTATCTTCCTGATATAATTCTTCATAACATTTACGAAAAGAGGCATCCCGTAATTTATTAATATAGGTCTTCCCTTTAGTCAGTTGCACCAAATTTGCCAGAGGTTTCCCAGCCTTATTCCCGAAATGAAAAAGTCTATGTGCTCCACTTTAAATTGCTTGCTGTACTCTCCTATGTAGCTTAGAATTTAAAGCAAAAAGAACAGATCTACATTCCTCCTGAGCTCTAGCTGTATTATTCTGAGCTAAGTTTAATTTTGCTACTTGCAACTTTTCCTCCATGCAGATAATATTTTTTATGTAAGGCCTTGGACCAGCTATCATGAAAGATGTAATCTGGGATCATTTTTATGCATGAAATTGTGGCTCTCAAAGACCTTCCATTTATCCCTCAGAAAACTTTTAAAATCTTTATCATCATGTAAGTGACTCAGAAACCTTCACAACTTAGGTTTGTTCACCTCAGAATTGATTTAAAAGCCTAGCCAAATCAATGCATGATCTGAGATCTCAATTGCCCCAATTTTGGCTAGTTTTACTTTAGGGAAAAGAGAATCAGTAATTAAAATATAATCAATCCGGGACAAGGAGGCGTGAGCTCTTGAAACATGGGTATAACCTCTCTCAATAGGATTGACCATTATCTAATAGTTTAACTTCTGCACAGAACTATCTTATGCCTTTAAGTTTACTCCTCCACCTGGTTGACCAGGAACTGATCTATCAGGAACAGGATTGTGAACATAGTTGATGTCTCCCAGCATTACCAGTGGCCCTTGAATAACTGGGATCAAGGTACTTACTATCCCCATGAAAAAAAGAATTGTTATAAGCGTTTGGACCATAAACATTGCAGATAGTAATTTATTTACTTTGCATTTTGCCCACCAGTACCACAAATCGACCCGAGGGGTCATGTGTTTGCTGAATTAGTTGAAAATGTAATTGTTTATGTACTAAAATAGCCACCCCCACTTTTCATCCCACTGCTGGAGCATAAAACTAATGACCTACCCAACTTCTTAATTTTTTACTCTCCCCATCAGATAGATGGGTTTCCTGAATACCTGCTGTCATTACCTTATGCCTTTGTAATGCACTCAATATTTTCTGTCTCTTAATTGGAGAACCAAGACCTCCCACATTCCAAGAGATACAACGTATGCTGTTTAACCCGCGAGCTTTCCCCTCACATAAACCTGGACAAACAAAAGACCTTGCTTGATTGATGGCCTTCCAGCCTGGACCAGCAGCCCCAGATCTCTTTGAACTTTCACTTGGACTTTAGATGTCAAAAAGCTTGCGTTAGTGCTGATAACCTGATGTATGCACACCCCCCTACTTTTAAAAAGGTCACTAGTATTAAACTTAGATCCCCCCACCCACCATCCTTATCCTCTACCCTTGAACTCTGTGATAATTAAGCCCCCTCTCTGTTTAACCTTCCCACCCCAGAAAAGCATTAAACACGTGAAAACCCTCAAAATACCGGGGAATGAGATCTATTAAAGTGCGATCAAGTGCCAATACCCCATACCAGCAACAAACATATTATCCTGTTATCTATACCTATCATGTCCCCATTACAATTGAACCCCCGAAATAACACTCAAATATTGTGAAAACCAAAGGAAAACATTGCTGTTTAACTTTAAAATGCCTGGAACAGTGCCCTCCTCGGGGTAGCATACTGCAGGCCAATGTGTCACAAAAAAAAACAAAACAAAGAAGAGTCACTGAGCTCAGGCTGTGTACTACCATAGGAAAAACTTTGACCGTCCAGCAACTGTTCAAAGAACAAAAAGACACTTACTGCATGTAATAAAAAGTTATGCACTAACCCCGAACTGGATTATCCATGGAAATGTTAACTAAAACTTGGAGGCAGCTACCCTGGTAGAAATTGACGCCGATAAAGCAGAGGTCCACATAGTTAACAATGACGCAGTAGAATAAGCTTTTGCGCCATTCCATGCAAACTGCCACTACTCAGCCCAGTGGCCTTTTGTGAAGCTACCTTGCCCAGCAAGAAACTCAGTCACTTTTTTCGGTGAATCAAAGTTAAACACCTTCCCATCTTTCCACACTTTTAGTTTGCCAGGAAACTGCAGGGCAAAACGGATATCCTTATTGAACAAATTGCTGCATACTAAAGAAAAAGCTTGCTGTTTCATTGAGACTGTTGCTGAGAAATCCTAATATATCATTCCCTGACCTAGGCGCTAAAAAAACCTGCATAAAAACAGGCGCTAACAAGTGTGATGGGGCTTAGTCAGTCACTAACATTATCCTTATGTAATGTTTGCTAGCTAGGGGCATTAGGAGGGGTTTTGACATTTTTCATTCCTCCCATTGCTAATACCCCACCTTTCGGGGGGGAAAGACTTCAAGGGGGTATAAAGTGCCTTGGAGCATTCCCAGTAATTCAGTGGGTGAGGAGTGGGAAGGTGAGTGCAGTGTGAGTAAGGAGCCAAGGAAGTGGAGAGCTAGATATTCCTCCAGGATCTCATAGCAAGAGGATTGGAGAGCTAGTGATGTCCCCATGGTCTCATAGCAAGAGGATTGGAGAGCTAGAGATTCCTCCAGGATCTCAATGTAAGAGGATTGGAGAGCTAGTGATGTCCCCATGGTCTCATAGCAAGAGGATTGAGGATTGGAGAGCTAGTGATGTCCCCATGGTCTCATAGCAAGAGGATTGGAGAGCTAGTGATGTCCCCCTGGTCTCATGGCAAGAGGATTGAGGATTGGAGAGCTAGTGATGTCCCCATGGTCTCATAGCAAGGTGTTGGAGAGCTGGAGATCTCCCCAGGTTCTCAAAGAGGCAATTCAAGCAGTCGAGCAAGAGATTTTGAAGAAGAGATTTTTGAGAAGTGCCAGAGGGAAGGACATGACCCCAGTATCCCAAAGGACTGCATCAAAGATCTTTTTGGCCAGGTGACCGGGTAGCAGCTTGGAGGCAGAGGACTGAAACTTTTGAGCCCCGACTTGGATTTTTGAGAATTTAGATTATAGTGGAAGTGTTTTGACTTTTTTGGAATCCAGTTTGACATTTTTGTGCTTGGGATACTTTTTTCCATCTGATCAGTTTTATGCTGGAGATGGAGTAACATTCCAGTTGTCCCACCTGTACTGGTGAGGATATATTTGCCATGGATGAAGGAGCAAAGAGTAGGAGAACAGTGAGAACATCTACAATGGACCACGAAACCATTAGATTTTGATTTTTGTAATTTTGGCCTGGACACTTTTAAGTTGCAGTAAAAACTTAATTTTGAGTACAGTTTATGGACTCCTGTGGATTTTTCCTGATAATTCCAGTGGCTTGCATCTTGGTATTTAGTAGGGATGTGAATCGGGCTTTGGACGATTGAAAATATCATCCATTACGGTCAACGCCATTTTTAAAGATGGCGCTGGCCATCCAGTACTCCCTCCATGTGACAGGGTATCCGTGCCTTATCATGTGGCATGGATACCCTGTCACATGGTAAGGGCAAAGGGCCATTGGCGCCATTTTGATTAGTGGCAGCCGACGGCCCGGGAGTGGGAGATCGCACCCGGGAGCAGGAGATCGCTCCTGGGCAGGGGCGGATTGGCCTAGCGGGGGATCGGGCATCCCCCGGTGGGCCGGTTGCTCTAGTCATGTGGTCTGCCGAGTGCGGCTATGACAGAGCCGCGCTCGGCAGACCACGTGGTAGCTCCGGGGCCAGCCGGGGTGGCGAATCCCTGGGCCGGTCATCAGCGCGAAATTGTCCTTGCTCCCGGGACCCCCACTGGACTACCAGGTACCTGTAAAAAGATTTTGGGGGGGTCGGGAGGGTGGGAGAAGCTAAGGGGTTAGTTTTAAAGGGTTGGGGTGGTTTTTTTGTTTATCGGCTCAGGCACAGCTGATAAATAAAATCGCGATCGGGCCAGACAAAAAAAAAACCACGATGTGAATTGGAACAAGAATCCGAGCCGATTCCGGTTCCGATTCACATCTCTAGTATTTAGTCCTTTTATTGGTTTTGGCTTCCTTGCTCCTCTTCTGGATAATATGGTACTTTCTGGAAATCCTAGAGCTAGAGTGTGAGTTGTCTCTCTCTTTCTACTCGGACTTGAGCCCAGACCCATAGCAGCCCTGGATGTGGCTAGACCACCCACACAGAGGATTGGCTACATGTCTCTCTGCTAACAGGGCTCTCTGCATTACCGGTAATAGCTAATTGTTTTGTTTACATGGCATTTGTATGCACCTTTGCTTAGCCAGCCTCATTTTTGGTGCTAAAACCTACAATACATACATGAGTATTGTTGGCACCGAAAAACATGCACAAAAATTAGAGCAAAAAACACACGGATGGCTAGGCATGGTTTATTATATCAGCTCCCTCCTCAGTCAACCTTCACCTTCTCTTGTCTCTCTTTCTCTCAAACCCCATCCCCTCCAGTAGATTTCCTCTCTTAATCCTCTGCTATCCAGCATTTTTTCACTATCTTCTTCTACTGCTGCTGCCCTCTTAATGTTGCGTGTGCTGGCTGCGGCAGGCCCACGGTCAGGCCCACTTACCCTCGTTTGCCTGCTCCAGAGCTTGGTTCTTTCGATTACTTTCTTCCTTTCACAGAGATGTTTGCAGAATTCTGTTACAGTCATTGGAGGTCTCGATTGAAGATTTTACTCGGTGTATATAGTTATATTTCTATGCTTGCTTGATCTACTCATTGGTATAATCTTGTTTTAATCTGTTTGATATTCTGGATACTGAAGGGACACAGGTGGCACACAATGTTAAGAGGATCTGCCCGTCAAGTTTTTCTCTGTCTCCATCTGCTGGAAAGGAGGCATAACCTGTCAGTCTGGACTGATCCATGGTACTACAAGAAAAACAGTTAACAGGTAAGAACTAATTTACCTATGTAGAGACATAGGCACTGCCCCGAGGAGCGGGCAGGTGTGAGCAGGTTGCAGATGTAGATAAGCAGGCACTACCCCGAGGAGCGTGGAAGAGCAAATCAAGTCTTCGGTAGCAAGGCAGTTCTCAGGCAACCCTGAGGAGCAGAGTGGCCAGCAGGCAGGAACTCTGGAGAGCACAGGGACTACCCCGAAGAGTGGGGAAGTCTGGAGACAAGTGTCCCAAGGAAGTGCATATAGGCTCCCAAGGAACGGGTACCCACGCCAGAGTCCAGAACTGCAGGTAGAGATCCGAGTAGGCACCAACATCCGAGGGGACAGGAACAATCACCAGTAGTGAAGGAACTCGTTGCCAAGTCGATTAATGTAGGCCAAGGGAGGTGCTTATGAATCCCAGCTTGTGATGTCATCAATCAGGGACGCCCCTGAGGTTCCCGCCATAGTGTCTTTAAGAGAGACTCGATGGTGCGCGCCCGCCCGCCTAGGAAAGCCCAGAGGAAGCATGGAGGTTAGCAGCGTCCCAGCCACCATGAGAAGACTCAGGAGGCAGACGGCATGCAGCGGCAATGGCTAGCCACAGCTGCGAGTTCACCCGGAGAGGAGAGCAAGGCAGCACATGACATGAGTTGGGTCGGCCACGGACGATCAGAACACCCTGCTTATCTACCACTGACTGATACTTGGCTTGACCTCTGCTTCATCTGACCACGTAACCGATTGATACCTGGCTTGACCTCTGCTTCGTCTGACCACACTACTGATTGATACCTGGCTTGATCTCCACTACGTCTGACTATGCTCCTGCCCATCTCCTGGTTTGACCTTTGCCTTGCCTGACCATTTTCTATCTGACTCCTAGTTTAAATCATGCTTGTCTTGCCACTTTTCCTTGCTGCCACCTGCCCCGACTTCAGCCTGCTCTACGATGCTACCATTCAACCTACTCTGGACTTGGCCTCTCAGGCTTCGGCCTGTTCTTACTCGGGCGCCCTCTGTCTGTCTCCTGTTCTCACTGGCGCCCAGGTCTCCGGGACTCTGCCTCATCCGGACCAGATCACCAAATTCTACCACCGCTGCTAGCCCTTGGCTGACCCTCTCGATATCCCTAAGAAGACCTCAGACGAAGGCCTAAGTAAATCCAGCCAACCCTGGTACCCAAGGGCTCAACCTGCGGGGAACGAGGGCTGGTATTGGCAAAGCTCCAGCCGGCCCCTGTCATCAGCCAGCTCCGCCTGCCAATGGTGGGGACCCGTAGGGCTTGCCCTGTGGGTAGCGTCAACCCCACCTTGGCCCAAGGGTCCATCTCCTGCGCAACACTTACATTGCATATCCCCTCTCTCTTACCTTCCTCCAGTCCCTTTGGCATCCCCCCAACTAATCCCCTCTCGCCTCCAGCTCCTATCTTTACATCCTCCAGTCAATCATCTGTCATTTCCCCACTCTCACTCTCCACATCAATCCCTACCCGCCTGATCCAACCTTCAAACCCCTCCTTCATCTGATCACTCCCTTCAACCAGCCCATCCTCCAAATATCCCCATGGTCAGTGTCAGCAACAACATTTTCCTTTCAGCCCTAGGCTAAGGTGGATGCCAGGTGGTGGGAAAAGGGGACAGGCAGATGAATGAGGCAACAATTTTTTCTTGGATAGACTCAGTGGTGGGTGAGGAGAGAGAAGCAGTGACAATCTCCACCCACCGATACACATTATGCCCTCCCCTCCCCTCATAGCAAGTCTCAAGCCCGACAGTGATGTGCAAGTGGCAGCAGTTTTAGTTATGAAAATCAACATGGGGCCTATGAGCTGGGGCAAGCTCTCAGGTGCTGCAATGGCTGCAGTCCCTCCTCATGCAGGGCCTCTTGTTTTCACAGATACTCATTAGGGATGTGAATCATTTTTCAATGATTAAAATTATCGTCCGATAATTTTAAAATCGGCTTAAATCGTTAAAGAACACGATACAATAGGAATTCTAACGATTTATCGTTAAAATATCGTTAATCAGGTTAGTGCGCACTAACGGGAGTTAGTGCGCACTAACAGAAAATTATACAAATTGACACTTTTCAGGTCAGTTAGGAATGAATATGTATTCCTATTGGCTGGCTGCCCTCTTATTTATTGATGTTACCAAGGTTCCCACTGAGGTGATGGTTGGGGGGATGGGAAACGGTTGGTAGCTTGACAAAAAAAGTAATGTGATCAGTCAATGTGACTAGAACTTGTGCCTATCCCTGATACCGGGAGTGTTGTGATCTTCCTGCACACTGTTCCCTAATCCTGATATCGGGAGTGTTGTGATCTTCCTACACGCAGTGCCCTAACCCTGATACCAGGGGTGTTGTGATCTTCCTGCACACAGTGCCCTAACCCTGATACCGGGAGTGTTGTGATCTTCCTGCACGCAGTGCCCTATTCCTGATACTGGGGGTGTTGTGATATTCCTGCACTGAGCAGGGATACGGCACTGCATGCAGGAAGATCACAACTCTCCCGGTATCAGGGTTAGGGCACTGCGTGCAGGAAGATCACAACACTCCCGGTATCAGGGTTAGGGCACTGTGTGCAGGAAGATCACAACACCCCTGGTATCAGGGTTAGGGCACTGCGTGCAGGAAGATCACAATGCTCTCAGTATCAGGGATATGGCACTGAGTGCAGGAAGATCACAACACCCCTGGTATCAGGGATAGGGCACTGTGTGCAGGAAGATCACAACACTCCTGGTATTAGGGATAGGGCACTGCGTGCAGGAAGATCACAACACTCCCGGTACCAGGGATAGGGCACTGCGTGCAGGAAGATCACAACACTCCCGGTATCAGGGTTAGGGCACTGTGTGCAGGAAGATCACAACACCCCTGGTATCAGGGTTAGGGCACTGCGTGCAGGAAGATCACAATGCTCCCAGTATCAGGGATATGGCACATTGACTGATCACATTACTTTTTTTGTCAAGCTACCAACTGTTTCCATTTCCCATCCCCCATATATTGTCAGTGGGAACCTTGGTAACATGAATAAATAAGAAGGCAGCCAATAGGAATACATATTCATTCCTAAACTGACCTTAACTGACCTGAAAAGTGTCAAATTGTATCATTTTCTGTTAGTGCACGCTAACGTCCTGTTAGCGCGCACTAACTCCCGTTAGTGCACATTAATCGGAAAAAAACGATTTTTTAACTAAAAAATCGTGTCAAACACGATTTTCTTCTCCTGCCAGATGATTTCGATCGTTAAGACGATCGGACACATGATTCACATCCCTAATACTCATGCAAGGCAGCATCACTGAAGGGATTAATTTTAATTTATTTTATTATATTTAATATACTGCCTTTCCACCTCACAAATCAAAGTGGGTTATAGGCCTCATGCTGTCTTCCACTACTAATGCTGCTGCTGGTGCCTGAAGAGCATTGACATTTGAGGCACTTGTGATTTCATATGAGGTGCCTGAAGAGCATTGACATTTGAGGCACTTGTGATTTGGGGTCCAGCAGTTTCCCACAGTTTGGGAAATCCTGACTTATAGTATTTTCATCCATTTTCAAGGTCACAGTGTCATTCATCATGCAAACATAAACCTGGAAAACGCAGGATTCAAAACTTTAGAGCAAAACATGTTTTGAAGTTCAGTTTTCTCTCTCATAAATTTGCTGAAATAATAATAAATATATTATCTCATCCAACCACAATACACAAGAGATGTGAAGAAATATATCATCACAGCTGTGCACCTTATTTGCCTCTGCCCTACAATTATAGTGTAGTCAACATATAGTAGCAGCTTCCTGAACTACATATCCATATGGATCAAGAAACACATCCCCGGTTATATAGGAGCTGTCAAATACCAAATTTACTTTACAACTGTCTCCAAATATCTTCTGCTCATGCTACAGTCAACCTGTGCTTCATGCAAGGCAAAGATATGATAAAACCGTAGGTTGAACTGGAATCAGTACAGAAGTCTTGGGAAAGAGGAAATGATTCAGCATCTCATGTTTCTGAGACTGAGTGGGGTCTTGATGACCGTTTCTGCAGTTCTTACTCAAAATAAGAGATCCAAACTGAGCTGTAACCCAACTGGTAATGCAGCCAAGACCCACGTCAGTGGAGGAGACCTGATCTTGGGTGGGATAATTCAGTTATCTGATGTCACCTCGATGTCTTTGGAAAAGTATACAACACTCCCTGCTGCCAAAAAATGTTTTATGTAAGTAGTTTTCCAACTTAGGGCCAAATTCATTAAGGCTTTTCTTTCAATTTGTGAATGTGGGATAAACCCTTAGTGAATCAGGGACTTTATTTGTATCTTACTGGTAATATTTTATGCTTTGATTTTACTGGAACTTTGGTTCTCAGCCTAGTCCTCAGGACATATCTAACCAGTCTGGTTTTCAGGATATCCACACTGAATATGCATGAGGTAGATTTGCATGTTCTTCCTCCATTGTATGCAAATCTATCTCGTGCATATTCAGTGTGGATATCCTGAAAATCAGGCTGGCTAGTTGTGTCCTGAGGACTGTGTTCAGAACCCCTGCATTAGAAAATATTAGACTTGTCCCATTCAATGTTAACTGAGAGTGAGGGACAACAATCTATAAACTGAACAAATACACTTTCAACAAAAATCAGTGGGGGCTGTTTACTAAAGGTTTTCTACTATTTTGTGTCTATGGGAAAAATGCTTTGTAAACAGAACCCACTGTTTGGTAAATAAAAAGGGAATCACAGAAATAAGATGATTAATTTCTCTTCATTGAACACAGGCATATGAGAGGATTTCATAGGATTCATGTGACCAAGAGCACTCTCTCTCTCAAATATAGGAGTTAACCAGTAACCCAGGGCTTCCCAACCCTGTCCTGGGTAACCTGCAGCCAGTCAGGTTTTCAGGATATCCACAATGCATATGTGTGAGATAAATTTGCATCTATTGAGTCTCCATTTAAGATTTTTCTCCATTCATTGCTTTGGTCCTTTTGTTCCCAAGGACATTGGACCTAATTTTCAAAGGTCAACTGCCTTGTGAGCTTTTTTTTGTTTTTGTTAGAAAGTACAGATTGACTTTACACCTATAAAATCTCTGTGCAGAATAAATCAAATTGGTGTGCGTTGTATTCCTGCCCTGCTCTCTCTCCACCCACATGAATGCTTCCTCTCAATGAGGCTAAAAGTGCAAACCTTGTGAAAGATTGAGCATTCTTTTATACGCATCAAGAAGGCAATTATAGAAAAGGGCTATTTGACCAGCTAGGCACTTTAAAAAATTGCTCCATAGTCAGGCTCAGTGTGATTATTAGGCAGAAGAAGGTGACCACCTAGTGTGCCGGAAGTGAGCAGGGTGCCATAGCGGGATACAAGGGGCCATTATTTAATGTGCGCAGGAGGGATGAGAGCGGCAGTGTTGTGCCAATGAAGTTTTGATGAGCGGGGAGAAGGATATATTGGGGGAAAGGATAGGAGGTGCGTGAGTTGGCAGTTTGGGGTGCATTAGAGGACAGGGAGAGCCATATGGCACGGTGATGTCACCGACTAGGGCGGCTGCAGACCCTCGCACCAGCACTGTCCATAGTGTACACTCTCATGTTTAGAAGCAATTTTAACTCTCCCCTGTTATAGCACTCAGGTGAACCCTAGTTGGGGGGGGGGGGGAATATTTAAAAGTATTCAATGTGAGTCAAGACAGATCAGCAGAAGAGAAGGCATCAGTCCTGGGCTGTGCAACTTCAGTTTACAGCTCTCTATTTCACACCCTTCTTTCAATCATGTTAGAACACTTTTGTTGTCAAACCAAAATTAAGCAATCATGAGAGTGGATGTGGCCTAATAGGTTAGTTCTGAACATTAAAATGACCAAATTATTATGGATATCATTGATAAAATCTCTGCTGAATTGCATGATATTCATTCCAATGACCAAGTTTATTCTTTTTCAAACAGGGTTTGTGATTTTTGATTTATGATGGACCAAGACTTCACACTACATACCCAGTTAAATATACAATGCTGAAATGCACATTTTATTAACTCGTAAGATGACTTAAATATGTCATTATGAAGGAGACTTTTTGCACTATAATTCTTGCAGGGAAAATAATTTTTAAACATACCTGCTTGGTAATATATACATGTGCAGGAGCATGTGCACTCATGCTCATGTATTTTATGTTGTGAACACAAATACATGAGCACGATGTGAAATAAATATGCATAAATCTACGCTACAACATTCATGCAGATTTAAAAGATACATGGAAAGTATTTTCAGCATAGCCATATAAGTTGTAAAAAATGCTATTTATCTGGCTAAGTAGAGTTTTTTAAGACTTATCTGGATAAGTAAGGTAGCCCGATAAGTAGCGTTTGATGGGGGGAGGGAGGTCTCAAAACCTGAAAAGCACAATATGCTGCAGTAGAGGGATGAGGAACACTGGCAGGCTTTAGTCATAGGTTTTTGTAATGGAATAGGAGAGAATGCTGTATCTCTCGAATATTGTGAATTTGAATAGATTTCTATTGTTTATGCTTTTTCTTAATTTGAATATATATAAGTGAGTCAAGAAGTTTTCTAATATCTATTAATATATGTTTGCAATATGAGGAAAGACTAAAGAGGTTAGGACTCTTCAGCTTGGAGAAGAGATGACTGAGGGGGGATATGATAGAGGTGTTTAAAATCATGAGAGGTCTAGAACGGGTAGATGTGAATCGGTTATTTACTCTTTCGGATAGTAGAAAGACTAGGGGGCACTCCATGAAGTTAGCATGGGGCACATTTAAAACTAATCGGAGAAAGTTCTTTTTTTACTCAACGCACAATTAAACTCTGGAATTTGTTGCCAGAGGATGTGGTTAGTGCAGTTAGTATAACTGTGTTTAAAAAAGAATTGGATAAGTTCTTGGAGGAGAAGTCCATTACCTGCTATTAAGTTCACTTAGAGAATAGCCACTGCCATTAGCAATGGTTACATGGAATAGATTTAGTTTTTGGGTACTTGCCAGGTTCTTATGGCCTGGATTGGCCACTGTTGGAAACAGGATGCTGGGCTTTATGGACCCTTGGTCTGACCCAGTATGGCATTTTCTTATGTTCTTATGTTTATTTGTTCACAGATGGGATCTACATAACTATTGGAAGCTGTTGGCCTTTTATTTTGCCATTCAGGAGATCAACCAAAATTTGGAGGTATTACCCAACATCACCCTGGGCTTCCATATTGCTGACTCTTGCACTGATGCATTATTATCACTATGTGCTGCTCTGATGATCTTATCGGGGGAAATGGACCCTGTTCCTGGCTTTAGCTGTTACCATCAAGGACAAGTGGCCGGTTTCATTGGAAGTCTCTCTTCAGTGATATCATATGCAGTTGCAATAATTACAGGGATCTATAGGTACCCGCAGGTATAGCAAGAATTTGTCTCCCTGTATAATCTCTAGTGTATGCTGAATCCTTGACTGCTTTGTCCTGTTCTTGTTTTGCTAACCTGCATTAATGCTGGTGATTTCTGGGTATGATAGCTTTCTAAAGTTGTACATCTGTTGCAATAATTTACCACCTAGATTTAGGAATATTATTAATTCCGGTACAGCCCTCATATGAAATTAATTTTGGTGAACACCAAAGAAAAGCATGTCTAGGATAGTGCAAAGTATATCAGCAGATTTGAGGCTTGACTTGGCTGGTTTATTTCACATGAACACAGCAAGATTAGACATTGGCAGCCAACACAGACATCTAAGGACTTGAAGAGGTCAATATTGAAAGCCATTTAGACAGATAACTCACAAGTTATGGTGACTTTTAAAATATTTGGCCAGTTATTCAGCTAAATTATAGCCAGTAAGTCATTTTCTGGATATAATTTAGACAGATAAAAAAGAGGCATTCCAGGGAGGAATTAAATTATCCAACTAACTTACTGGGACATTTATCAAAATGCATTAGGACCTTATTGCACGCGATAACGCTGTAACATGCCTAGTAACGCCATAATGCATGTGAGAAATACCGCAACGCAAAATGCATATGCAAATTAAAAAGTGAGTATTCGAGTGGGAGGCGTTTGGGCGGAGTAAATGAAAATGAGGGGCGGCTAGCGTGGAATGCAATAGAGTAATGCACACTATTGTGGGAATTAATGCTGGAAATAACTACAACTTTTTTTGTGGTACAGAGACAAATTTTTTTTATCATGCTCCCTCGGCTGATATTGCGGGTCGCGGATATTGTTGAGGCAATTATTGCGTGCGTTAAAAAGAAGAATCCTAACGGACACACTTACCAAGCCTTCCTGGCCCAATAAAATCAGCTGTTGTTACCTGGCCTAGCTTCCTAAAGCCATAATGTTTGTGGCAAGTTTAATTGTTGGGGGATACTGGATGCTTCGGGAGGCTCGCTGCAGATGACAACAAGAGCAACGACTACAACCACCTTAAGAACAGGCACGGGCAGTTCCAAGCCCTCCTAGGGAAGTCCCTGCACAGGAGGCAGAGCCACTGGCCCCACAGTCGGGGCCCAGGGCAGCGCCTGACATGCAGGCAGTCACAGAGGCAGATATACAGGTAGTGCATATTTCCTCCAGAGGCATCCTTGTTGGGCAAGCCAGAGGACTATGCGGTTTGCCACCCTGCATTTCATGGCAACTGTCTCCTTCCAAATGATAGAAGAGGTCCCAAATTACTTTTTCCTGCTCTCTGGACCAGGTCATAACAGCTATCTCTGACTGCATTAATTGCTATATAGCATTTCCTCAGGACAGACAAGACTTGATGGACTTGAAGAGAGACTTTTATGCCTTTGCAAACTTTACCAATGTTCTGGGAGCTATCGAATGCACTCACATGGCCATTATTCCACCCCATGACAGGGAGGAGATGATCATCAACAGAAAGCTTTTCAACTCCGTCAACGTGCAAGAGGTCTGTGATGTTCAAATGCGCATCCTCGATGTGGTGGCCAGGTTCCTGGGAGCCACACATAATTCCTTTATACTTAGGCAATCAGACCTGTGTGAAAAGTTTGAGGATGGCCTGTACGGTGATGGTTGGCTCATATGTAAGAGAGACTCTTCTTTCTCTATTCCTTCTCTGGTTATGTGTTTGTGGCAAACGGCATCGATATGGGGGGTGGCTGATGGAGGGTGGCTGATGGGGGGTGGCTGAAGTAACAGCATTGCTGCCATGACAAGTGGCTTGTACATTTACATCTGCAGGCCATTGCCCCAGGGCTTGCCTTTTTCTCCCCATGCTGCAGAGACCTGCTAATCTTGTGAGGACAAACAATGCACTTGCCCTTGGTGTGTACTACATACTTTCAACTGGTTCTACACACTTTCAACTGGTTCACTTTCAAAATTGTCCTGTTCCTATCATCTCATTGGGAGCAATTGAAATCTCACTGGTTAATCACAAGCTTGAAGTATCCACACTGCTGGTACTGCCAGATCACATGTGGCCTGTTAGTGAAGAGTCAGCAAGAATGTTGGCTACAGTTTGTTTTGACCTCACTCAGCTGAACCAGAAGCAGTGTCCTGTGCATGTTGGGGGCCTGGCATATTCCCTGTGTCAGGGCTCACAAATTGGTTTCTCTGGAGGACATAATGTACAGCAGACAGAGACTTGTGCAATCACACTATGAGGTACCATTTTTTCAGCTACCACAGTTGTGGCAGCTCTTACATATTGCTTTAAGGTTGGTTGACTGCTACACACCAGTAGCCTTAGCTGGGTTGCGAGGGCCTGGCACATAATTGTTGGAATCCACAGATATGATCTATTAAACCAGAAGAACAGAGCTACTTTTTGCCTACTGCTATCCTGCACATATACTGGCACAGAACAATGTGACATGCACTTAGGCTAGGAAAATCGGCCTTTAAGGCTCAGACAAAGGTAAAGGCTAGCTTATAAAGTCTTATAGGATGCAGTGGTTTACAAGACAGATCTGCAAGAGACAATGCTATGTTTGAAGCCTTAAATATGTTATCACCGCAAGAGATTCTGGTACGGTTGCAGGACCTGGCTTCTCACTCACGTTGCCATTCCCAACATGTTGGCAGAGAGCGAGGTTCAATGAGGCCTTATGTGCTACCCACTGTGTCATCAAATGCATCTTCGGAGTTCTCAAAAATCAATTTTGCTATTTGGACAAGACGGGTGGAGCTTTATTGTATGCCGCACCCAAAGTTGGAGAGTTAGTGCTGCTCTGCTGTGTCTTCCATAATCTCACTCTACACCATGGGCTACGAATAAAGATTTTATTTATTTATTTAAAAGTTTTTCTATACCGTCATTAAGTTATTTACCATCATAACGGTTTACAAAATGGCACGTTTAGGGGAGATTAGCTCAAAAATTTTACAATGGAGGTGCCAATAGTATCTGGAAACAAATAAAGATTAAAAGCTATTTGTTACGCTTGGGCTCCGGTCAGGAGTCGTGAACACCACCCAGCAGGGTGGCTCCAGGTGGAGAGAGACAGGAAGCTAGAAACAGTGTCTGGTTCCAGGCTGGGTCAGGGCAGGCAGCAAGTAGCAGTGTCTGGGTTTAGGCTGGGTCAGGGCAGGCGGCAAGTAGCAGTGTCTAAGTTCAGGCTGGGTCAGGGCAGGCGGCAGTCAGCAGTGTCTGGGTCCAGGCTGGGTCAGGGCACAGTAAGCAGGGCAAGGCAGGTCAGAAGGCCCATAGGCCACACACACACAGAAGGCCCGTAGGCCACACACCATAAGCGGGGCAAGGCAGGTCAGAAGGCCCGTAGGCCACACACACACAGAAGGCCCGTAGGCCACACACCAATAGCGGGGCAAGGCAGGTCAGAAGGCCCGTAGGCCACACACACACAGAAGGCCCGTAGGCCACACACCATAAGCGGGGCAAGGCAGGTCAGAAGGCCCGTAGGCCACACATACACAGAAGGACCGTAGGCCACGCAAGGCAAGGCAAGGAAAGGCCCGAAGGCCGCGCAAGGCAAGGCAAGGCAAGGAAAGGCCCGAAGGCCGCGCAAGGCAAGGCAAGGCCCGAAGGCCGCGCAAGGCAAGGCCCGAAGGCCGCGCAAGGCAGGCTAGAGCAGGGAGCCCAGGTGAGCTCGATGCCGAAGCACCAAGGGAACTGTCAGGCAGGGTTATAAGGGAAAGCCCAGACCATAGAGTGGACAGGGGAGATGGACTGGGCCTGTCAGGAGAGCCAGCACTAGAGGGACCCCTGGTGGTGAGGCGGTTGCACAGCAGCCACAGCCGTAACAGTACCCCCTCCTCAAAGCCTCCCCCTCCTCCTGGGTTCCATCTTAGCAGGGGGTACTCAATAATAAAGTCAGACCCCTACTGGGGCGATGCGGCAGGTTCAACTCCTTCCCGAGGCAGCAAGGCAGTCCATAACCCCTCCTGGAGTAATAAGGCAGACAAAACCCCAACCTGGAGCAGCAACATAGTCCATAACCCCTCCTGGGACAAGGCGGCAGAGGTAGACCCCTCCTGGGGTAGCAGAGGTGGTGCAGATCTCCATAACCCCTCCTGGGGTGACAAGAGGAACATAAACCCCCCCTGGGGCAGCAAAATAGTCCGTAATCCCTCCCGAGACGACAGCAGGACTGGTCCGGACCCCTCCAGGGTCGGCATCAGGACTGGCACAGACTCCTCCAGGGTCGGCGACAGCAGGACCAGTACGGACCCCTCCAGTGTCGGCAGCAGAGCCGATTCGAGCCCCTCCGAGGACGGCAGCAGGACCGGTTCGGACCCCTCTGGGGACGGTAGCAGGACCGGTTCGGACCCCTCCGGGGATGACACAGCCAACACAGATTCTTCTCGGGGTAGTGTAGCAGGCTCAGACCCCTCTCGGGGCATTGTAACAGGCTCGGACCCCTCTCGGAGCATTGTAGCAGGCTCGGACCCCTCTCGGGGCATTATAGTAGGCTCGGACCCCTCTCGGGGCGATGAAGCAGGCTCGGACCCCTCTCGGGGCGTGGTAGCAGGCTCGGCCCTCTCTCGGGGCGTGGAAGCAGGCTCGGACCCCACTCGGGGCGATGAAGCAGGCTCGGACCCCTCTCGGGGCGATGAAGCAGGCTCGGACCTCTCTCGGGGTGATGAAGCAAGCTTGGATCCCTCTCGGGACATTGAAGCAGGCTCGGACCCCTCTCGGGACGATGAAGCAGGCTCGGACCCCTCTCGGGGCGTTGTTGTAGGCTCGGACCCCACTCGAGGCGATGAAGCAGGCTCGGACCCCACTCGGGGCGATGAAGCAGGCTCGGACCCCTCTCGGGGCGATGAAGCAGGCTCGTACCCCTCTCGGGGCATTGTAGCAAGCTCGGATCCCTCTCGGGGCATTGTAGCAGGCTCGGACCCCTCTCGGGACAATGAAGCAGGCTCGGACCCCACTCGAGGCGATGAAGCAGGCTCGGACCCCACTCGAGGCGATGAAGCAGGCTCGGACCCCTCACGGGGTGAGATGCAGCAGGCTTGGACCCCTCTTGGGGTGCTGCCGCAGACTCGGACCCTTCTCGGGGTGATGCAGGAGGCTTGGATCCTTCGCGGGGTGAAACAGCAGGCTTGGACCCCTCTTGGGGTGATGCAGCAGGCTCAGGTGGCAGAGCAGCAAGGTTAGAAGCAGTGCACATGGAAGAGACAGATTGCACTGCTGTGGGCTTGAATCCTGGAGCCAAAGTCTGAAGCTCCTGATTTTGTTTCTGGAGGAGCAGTTTAGAGAAGGCACAGGCAGTTCTGGGACGTCTAGGGAAGGTGCTCGTTAGTGTCCCAACAGCAGCTGTGGGAAGCAGAGCCCTGCTAGAGTCAATCAGCTCTCTCCGTTTTAGAGAAACCTGTTCCCGAGGATCTAGCACTGGTGTCACAGAAGCCTTCTTGGTCAGGTAAGTCCTGGGTTTTTCTTTCCACAAACTGTCAGCTAACATGTCTGTTTTAGTTGAGCCAGAAGCAGAATACCGGTTAGGAAAGCTGATTGTTTTTTCTAATGGAACAGCTGGTCCTAGAGCAGAACAACGGGGGCAGGGTTTGCCTGGTGGTAACAGACACGGAAGAAAGGAGCATTTCCACCACCCTGGTTTTGGAGTTAGACAATTTAAACATTCCTGATAGACCGAGACGTTCTTCTTATGACAATTGCTGCAAACCCAGTGCTCTTGGTCTGAGAGTTGACATGCAAGACAGTTCTTGTAACTGAGATAGTTCAAAGTCTGGCAACAAGCACAGACATAAAAACTTGGAGGCTGAGGCATAATGTGAGTAGAGGTAAAAGAAAAATTGGCTCACCGGTAGTACCAAGACCTATCTATTCCCCTGGAAAATTGATGGCTTCGGCATACTGTTACGCTTGGGCTCCGGTCAGGAGTCGTGAACACCACCCAGCAGGGTGGCTCCAGGTGGAGAGAGACAGGAAGCTAGAAACAGTGTCTGGTTCCAGGCTGGGTCAGGGCAGGCAGCAAGTAGCAGTGTCTGGGTTTAGGCTGGGTCAGGGCAGGCGGCAAGTAGCAGTGTCTAAGTTCAGGCTGGGTCAGGGCAGGCGGCAGTCAGCAGTGTCTGGGTCCAGGCTGGGTCAGGGCACAGTAAGCAGGGCAAGGCAGGTCAGAAGGCCCGTAGGCCACACACCATAAGCGGGGCAAGGCAGGTCAGAAGGCCCGTAGGCCACACACACACAGAAGGCCCGTAGGCCACACACCAATAGCGGGGCAAGGCAGGTCAGAAGGCCCGTAGGCCACACACACACAGATGGCCCGTAGGCCACGCAAGGCAAGGCAAGGAAAGGTCCGAAGGCCGCGCAAGGCAAGGAAAGGTCCGAAGGCCGCGCAAGGCAAGGAAAGGCCCGAAGGCCGCGCAAGGCAAGGACAGGCCCGAAGGCCGCGCAATGCAAGGCAAGGCAAGGCAAGGAAAGGCCCGTAGGCCGCGCAAGGCAAGGCAAGGAAAGGCCCAAAGGCCGCGCAAGGCAAGGCAAGGAAAGGCCCGAAGGCCTTGCAAGGCAAGGAAAGGCCCGAAGGCCACGCAAGGCAGGCTAGAGCAGGGAGCCCAGGTGAGCTTGATGCCGAAGCACCGAGGGAACTGTCAGGCAGGGTTATAAGGGGAAAGCCTAGACCATAGAGTGGACAGGGGAGATGGACTGGGCCTGTCAGGAGAGCCAGCACTAGAGGGACCCCTGGTGGTGAGGAGGTTGCACAGCAGCCACAGCCGTAACACTATTTGGTTAATGACATGGATTTTCCATTGATGAATGACTTCTAGGAGATAACATATGGTTCATTTATGGCATTATGGGTTATTGACTACAATTATCTGTGTGATAAAAAAAAAAAATTTACAGGTATGTACTTGGAGATTATGTGTTAGGTACTCTATTCCCGCTCTTCCTTACTTATTTGCGCCGTTCTCTTTGTAAAATGCCTGTTTGAAAAGCCAGGTTTTGAGGTTTGTTTTGAATAGTTTAAAATTTCTCTGAAGTCGTAGATCGAGGGGCATAATCTTCCATAACAAGGGACCGGCCAGAGATAGTGCGTGTTCCCTGACCTGGGTAAGCATTGCTGTTTTTACTGATGGAATGGTTAAGAGAGTTTTGTTTGCTGATCTTAAATTTCTGTGCAGTACGTGTACTCGAAGTGCTGTGTTCAGCCATTCAGCTTCTTTGTCATGGATCAGTTTGTGTATTATGTAAAGTGCTTTGAACTGAACTTCTGTATCTCCCCCCGGATCCTCCATCTGTCCCCGCATAAGCCAAGGACACCACGCTAAGTAGCAGTCAGCTTTGGAAAAACCTTATACAACACTACTTTGCCTGATAGGCCTCACCTACCCTATCCCCTTCCAGGGAAGGGTGGTCAGTAGAGTGTTAGCTGCTGCTCTCCCCTCTCTCCTCATTCTTTATCTCACTGCTTCTCTGTCTGGGTCAGTGTGTAACAGAAAGCATGTATGCCTACTCATGATTCCTCTTGACAATGGAGCAGTAGATTGCATTTGAAAAATAGTTGTGAAAGTAAAGATTATATCAAATAAATGTGGATGTCATAATGTGTTCTGCATGATGTGACACTAAAAGAGGCATGTGTGGCATGTGAGTTTGTAAACAACTGTCAACACATTTGAAATCCACCTCTCAAGGGAAATGGAGGTTAAATAGCTTACTACCATTTAAGTGAACTGCAGCAGAGAAAAAAAAAGAGAACAATGCAGCTATGTAGTATGAGCCACCAGCCCAGGACACCCAGAATGAGATTGAAAAGGTTGCCAGACCCCTTATTGTGAAAGTGCTTAAATGGCCATTGAATAGATGAGTCGGAGAGGCAGGGGATTTGTATGTCACAGCCCCCTGGACTATTGTTGGTAACTTACAGTGAAATATCACTTTAAATCAAAGTATTGCAGAATCCTGAATTACAGAACTATGACTGGAAAAGTCCTATATTGTAAAATTCTGAATTCTGAATGAGAGAGGGATTTCAGAGAGAAATGTACTGAAAAGATAGTCCTAGAATGCAAACAGATTCTCACCCCGACTAACAAAGAGAGTAAGACCCTTGGGTACCCAGTTTTCAGACAACACAAAAGGGTTTGCACACATTCTCTGTCCATGGTTCTGCCTGGGTCTTGGCCTGTTGACAGACAGAAGATGACCCATACAGGCTGGGTAAATGCAACAGAGCTAAAATCACTAAAAGCTGAGACTGTGGAGGTCCTAAATCACTAAACACTATCCATGAGCCTAGTGGAGCTGTAAACCCAAGCCATGGAAATCCTGCCACCAAGGGACAAGAACTGAAGGAAAGAGGCAGATCCAGAAGTGGAGTAGTCCCCCAGGAGGAAGGAAACACCAGCAGCAGATCGAGTGGTCACCCAAGAAGGGTGTGGACCCCAGCAGCTAACTGAGTGGTCCCCCAGGAGGGCGTGGACCCCAGCGGCATATCAGAAGGGGACCCCAGTGGCAGACCAAACAGTCCCCCAGGAAGGTTTGGATCCCAGCAGCAGAACAAGCAGTCTCCCAGGAGTGCAGGGACACCAGTGGCAGATTGAGCAAACTCCCAGGAGTGTGTGGACCCCAGCAACAGATCAGGAGCTGATCCTGGGTCCCTGTTGAGCAAAGGGACCCCAGCAGCAGATGAAGTGGTTGTGCAAGAGGGCATGGACCCCAGCATCATTCCAGGAGGCAGAGTCAGGTGCCCCAGAAGGGTGAGGACTGCAGCAATAGATTGGGAGACAGAATCAGGTCCCCAGGAGGGCGTGGCCCGGACCTTTTAGTGGAGTGGAAGCAGCACCACAGGAGATGGCAGTGGTTTAGATACAATGGATCCCCCAGGCCAACATTGCCCACCAGCCCAGTTGCATCTTTTCACATGGGTGAGACGTGGGAAAAAAGGGTGAGGATAATAATGCCCCTGTCACATGGTAGGAACAATGGACGGCAGGTGCCATCTTGTGCTCCTACCATGTGACAGAGGCCGACCAATGGCACCGGTAGCCCCTGCGACATAGTAAGGGCAAAGGCTATCGGCACCATTTTGAATACCGGCAGCAGACGGCCCGAGTGCAGGATATTGCTCCAGGACCCCCGCTGGACCACCAGGGACTTTTGGCAAGCCTTGGGAGGGTTAGGAGGGTGGGGGGTTTTAGTTAATTAAATTTAAAAGGTTGTGATGGGATTTTTTAAAAATGTAATGGGAAAAGAATACCATAAGTAACTAATGAACAAATCAGGGTCCCCCGAAAATGGATGTAACAGATTTGGGTCTCGACGAATACGAATACCGAATCGAACGTATCTGTCCGTGCTGTACATCCCTACAACATTCCTTAGCCAAATCTCTCAAGATCTGGGATAAATGCCTCTCAGCCATTAACACCCTCTTCATTAATCTACACCTGGCATTAAACACTAGAGATGTGAATCGTGTGATCGATCGTCTTAACCATCGATTTCGGCTGGGGGGGGAGGGAATCGGATCGTCGCGGTTTTGTTTTTTTAAATATCGTGTAAATCGTAGGGGTGTGCATTCGTTTTGAACTTAAATGAAAAACGCAACTTATTTATTTTTTTTAACTTAAAAAAATGATGAGGCGTAAACGATCGGATTTCCAACTTATTCAACATAGCTATGTTGAATACGTTGGAAATCGCGATTGTTGATCTAAATAAAAATTTAAAACCCCTCACCCTCCTTAATCCCCCCCCCCCAAGACTTACCAAAACTCCCCAAGCTGGCCAAAAGTTCCGTGAGGGTCCTGGGAGCGGACCCGAGGGGAATCACGTGACGTCCGCGTCACTCCGTCGTGACGCCGACGTCACGTGGTCCATCGCGGTTCCGCTCCCGGAACCCTCGTTGGGCCCAAAAGGAACTTTTGGCCAGCTTGGGGGGGTCAAGAGGCCCCCCCACCCTCCTAACCCTCCCAAGGCTTGCCAAAAGTCCCTGGTGGTCCAGCGGGGGTCCTGGAGCAATATCCTGCACTCGGGCCGTCTGCTGCCGGTATTCAAAATGGTGCCGATAGCCTTTGCCCTTACTATGCCCTTACTATGCCCTTACTTTGCCCTTACTATGTCGCAGATGGACCCTTACTATGTCGCGATGGACCACGTGACGTCGGCGTCACGACGGAGTGACGCCGACGTCACGTCATTCCCCTCGGGTCCGCTCCCGGACCCCTCGTTGGGCCCAAAAGGAACTTTTGGCCAGCTTGGGGGGGCCTCCTGACCCCCCCAAGCTGGCCAAAAGTTCAGTTTGTTCAAAACGAGGGCTCCGGGAGCGAAATCCCGGTGGACCACGTGACGGCCGCGTCATCGACGTGACACGGCCATCACGTGCTCCTCGCAAAACCACTGGGAGGAATGGCTTCCTTACTCCCCGCTGGACCACCAGGGAATTTTGGTAAGTTTTGGGGGGGATTAAGGAGGGTGAGGGGTTTAAATTTTTATTTAAATTTTTATTTGCACATATGGACATAGACTCAACTTATGGAATTCTCCATATGTCCATATTGACCGCAAATGAGCCCCCCATTCGACTTATGGACTTATGAACATAAACTTTCGGGCTGCACATCCCTAGTAAATCGTAAATCGGGGGAGGGCGGGAAAACCGGCACACTAAAACGTCCCTAAAACCCACCCCGACCCTTTAAAATAAATCCCCCACCCTCCCGAACCCCCCCAAAATGCCTTAAATTACCTGGGGTCCAGAGCGGGGGTCCCGGTGTGATATTTTACTCTCGGGCCTGCGGTGCGTTGTAGAAATGGCACCGGCGCTACCTTTGCCCTGTCATATGACAGGTCAAAGGTAGCGCCGGCGCCATTTTGTTTTTTGTCCCCCGACGTCAGGAGCCTAGGAGATCGCTCCCGGACCCCCACTGGATCCCCAGGGACTTTTGGCCAACTTGGGGGGGGGTCTCCTGACCCCCACAAGGCTTGCCAAAAGTCCAGCGGGGATCCGGGAACGACCTCCTGCAGTCGAATCGTGTTGCCGTACGGCCGGCGCCATTTTGCGGTGTATTATAGTAGTTACAGATTTCGACAGGATAGCATAGTAATTACATATTACAGTATGGCATCTTCATTACAACTAATGGTTTATTATATTCATTGCATATTTATAAAATTTAGCAAAAATCAGCATAGCATTATAAGAACATAAGAAATTGTCATGCTGGGTCAGACCAAGGGTCCATCAAGCCCAGCATCCTGTTTCGAACTGAGGCCAAACAAGGCCACAAGAACCTGGCAATTAACCAAAATTACCGACACATTCCCCAATTGCCTCCAGGCAATCAGCAACCTTCTCTCCAACACCAACCTCGCTCTCAACACCTCAAAAAAAAAATTACAGACAAATAGCTGGAGAGACCATAATTTATCTTCTGGGGGAGGTGTCCCGGAGAGGAATAGTTGGTGGGTGGGGATGACTAAGAAACAGCATCGGAGATTACTGCGAGTTCAGAAATGGAGTAGGGTGGTGGGGGGCGCTAGGTGCTATGTGAGAGAGGGGCAGTTCACGTATAAGAGGAATGGAACAGCTCCCCTATGAGGAAAGACTAAAGAGGTTAGCACTTTTCAGCTTGGAGAAGAGACGGCTGAGGGGCGATATGATAGAGGTGTTTAAAATCATTAGAGGTCTAGAATGGGTAGATGTGAATCAGTTATTTACTCTTTCAGATAATAGAAAGATTAGGGGGCACTCCATGAAGTTAGCATGTGGCACATTTAAAACTAGTCGGAGAAAGTTCTTTTTCACTCAACGCACAATTAAACTCTGGAATTTGTTGCCAGAGGATGTGGTTAGTGCAGTTAGTATAGCTGTGTTTAAAAAAGGATTGGATAAGTTCTTGGAGGAGAAGTCTATTACTTATTAATTAAGTTGACTTAGAAAATATCCACTGCTATTACTAGCAACGGTAACATGGAATAGACTTAGGTTTTGGGTACTTGCCAGGTTCTCATGGCCTGGATTGGCCACTGTTGGATGCTGGGCTTGATGGACCCTTGGTCTGACCCAGCATGGCATGTTCTTATGTTCTTATGTTCTTAAGCTTGCTTGAAAAACCAAGTCTTTAGATTTTGCTTAGTGTAAAACAGTTTTTATTAAGTTTCACCAAAGAATCAAACAGTACATAATCTAGGAGGGCGGGTTACTTAACCTTCACCAGACAAACACTTATGAGGTAACAGCAAACATGAACTATCTTATCCCTTCCCCCCCCCCAAACTCCCTCCCCCCCCCCCCCCCGGAGTTCAAAACGACAATTAATCAAATATGCAATAGTCTGTAGAAAGAAAAACATAATGTAATCACCCAGAAACATACAGTCCACTCTAGGCGTCAGGAACAGGACAATCATTCAGGATCAAACTACGTGCCCGATGTGGCAAAGCTTGGATGTAAGGGTTCCAGACCATCAAGAATTTCCGGCGTACGGATGGAGAGCGTCGGGAACTTATATCTTCCATCTGAACTAGGCGATGCAGGTGATTCCTCCAGGTCCAATAGGAAGGGCCCTCTGTGGTACGCCACTGCAATAAAATCATCTTTTTCCCCACTAAGCATGCCTTACAAATAAGGAGGCGCACACCCCGCTGAACCCGTAATCTGGGACCAAAATCAAAAAGAAAAAATAGAGGAGTAATAGGAAGAACTACTCCCAACAGTCCCATTAGGTAAACAGCAATACGTCCCCAAAACCTAAGAACGGGCGGACACGCCCAAAAAGAATGAGATAGAGTGCCTACCCCAGTGCTACACTTAGGGCAGCATGTGGAAGTGGTCAGTCCCATGTGAAAAACATTCTGGGGGGAGACATAAGCTCGTCTAAGAAATTTAAATTGCATTTCACGATAATACATACTCATCGTAAGGGTTGCGATCCTGGTAAAGCATGCTCGGAGGATGGGTACAGTAAGAACAAACAAACCATCCCGATTCCAACGTTCAACCAATATGGAGTAAGGTTCTTGTTGGATGAGCCCCCTAAGCTGTTTATAATACTAAGATAGGGAAGGTGCCTTTTGTTCAGTAAATTTAAAGAGCTTGTCTAATGCGGTAAAAACCGCCGGTGATCGATAATCTTCTGACAAGGACTGTATATAATGTCTTAGTTGAAGATAACCAAACACCTGAGTCGGGGCTAATCGATATTGTATTTGTAAATCCGTAAAGGATAGCATTTGTCCATCCGCATTAAGCACATGTCCGACATAGGTTATGCCTTTAGCCTTCCATTGTCGGAAACCAGCTGTGTGAGTACCAGGGCTGAAGTCACTATTTCCCTCGAGGGGCAGTAAATAGGCACACTGCTTAGGAATCCGCAGGAGTTTAGTTAGCTCCCGCCAGGCCAATCGTATCGGCCGAACGGAGGGGGACTGGACAACCCAGATTGAGAGATGTTCACCAGGGGCCTGCATCACATAGGTTAAGTGAAACGGCACTATCAGAGCCTGCTCAGTCTGAACAGGCACTTGGTGAGAGGTACCCACAATCCAATCCCGAAGCAAACGAAGGTTCCCAGCTAAATTTTAGAGGTGAAGGTCTGGAACCCCCAAACCCCCGCCCCCCAACTCTCCTTCAAGGCCATCAGCGATATTCTAGGGCGTCCACCCCGCCACAAAAATCGCCTCACCTCTGCATCTAACAGCTTTATGTCGGCCCGTCGAAGGTAGAGTGGCAAGTTCTGTAGGACGTACAGCCACTTCGGTAACAACACCATCTTAAAAAGATTCACTCTTCCACATATAGAAAGAGGTAAATTAGTCCAAGTCCGCAAGAGGTCGCGTGTACGCTTAAGCAAGGGGCCTATATTCAACGAATAGAGCTGAGAGGGTAAAAGAGAAAGAGAAACCCCAAGATACCGTATGGAGCCTGTAGCCCAATGTAAGGGAAAGTCGCCCACCCAGCGTTCCCTAAGAGCATCAGGGAAGGCCAGGGCTTCGGACTTATCAAAGTTGAGGCGCAGACCTGCAAACCTACCAAAATCTACCAACAAATCCATCAAGACAGGCAACGAGCGGTGGGGGTTCGTCAGGAACACCGTAATATCATCGGCAAATGCCACATATTTGAAAATTTCAGTATTCATGCGAATTCCACGTATTTGAGGGGTGGCCATTATAGAGAGAAGCAAGGGTTCAAGTTGTATCAGAAAGAGCAAAGGGGAGAGGGGACAGCCCTGTCGGGTCCCCCGGGCAATAGGAAGGACCGCAGAACCAGACCCATTAGCCACAATTAGGGCCGAGGGGTCCTTGTACAATAGTTGAACAGCATGAATGAACAGGCCTGCAAAACCCATTCTCTGCATGATATAGAAAAGATATCCCCACTCCACCCTATCAAACGGTTTCTCTGCGTCAAAGCTGATCAGGAGGGACAGGTCCTGCATAGCCTGACTCATTTCAAGAGCGGCCACAATCTTACGAATGTTGTTAAGCGCGTACCGATTACGAACAAAGCCCACCTGATTGAGGCCAATCAGAGAGGGAAGGACAGCAGCCAGCCGCTCTGCCAAGATCTTTGCCAGTAGCTTCTGATCAGCATTGAGGAGAGAGATTGGCCGATAGGAAGTCACATTTTGTGCATTCCGTCCTGGCTTACCAATAAGCGTGATATGGGCTCGATTAACATGTAGGGGATACTCTCCAGCATCAATTAACGCAGAAAATACCTTAGTGAGCACTGGGCTGAGGGGATCAATCAGGCACTTATAAAATTCGGTGGTATAGCCGTCAGGGCCGGGAGCCTTAAAACGCTTTGCACTTATAATCACCGAGTGGACCTCGTCCACTTCCAGAGGGCGGTTCAGCCAAGTTTGTTGGGCAGCAGTGAGGCAGGGAAGATTGAATCGCTCGCAAAACCGGTCGCATGCAGCCTGATCCCAACCCTCAGATTCATAAAGATGTGAAAAGAACATATGAAATTGAGATAGAATTCCCGCAGTATCAGTGACTACAGGTCCCTGCGGCGGTTGAATAGCTGCGATATGATTGGATCTGCGTCGGGTCTTGATTAAGTTATGCAAAAGTTTCCCCGATTTATTCCCATATTGATAAAGACGAAACTGATAATACAGCAAGCTCTTTTTTGCTCTTTGATGGAGTATTGAATTAATGGCCCCTTGAAGAGCCCGATAGTGATCCCTGTCAGAGGGCCTATTAAGTGTAGTCAGAGAAACTCGCGCAGCCGTCAACTGAGTAGATAATGTTAACAGGCGCTTATCCAGCGACTTACGGCGATATGTTAAATAAGAAATGATATCCCCTCTAAGGACTGATTTGGCGGTATACCAAAATAGGATAGGATCCGACTCATGCTGTGCGTTTAAACTACTGTAATCGTGCCATTTAGACCGCAGGTAAGCCTGGAACTGAGCATCATCCGCCAAAAAATATGGGTATCTCCACAACTTTTGAAAGTCCCTCCCCGAAGTGAAGTGCAGATCCAACCATATCGGGGCTTGATCCGAAAGAAGTATCCCATCCATACTAGCATCCCCCAACAAGGAGAACTGACAGGCACTGATAAAGAGATAATCCAAGCGAGACCAGGTATCATGAGCCCGAGAGAGGTGGGTGAATGTCCGTTCAGTGGAATGAAGGACCCTCCAGGCATCCACCAAGTGAAGAGAGCGTTCCAAGTTCTGTAAACCAATACTAGCGCTGGTATCTCTAGGGGTAGCCCTGGACTTATCTAAGTGAATGTCCTTAATAGCATTAAAGTCCCCCGTCCCCCCCCACAGAACTATACAATCATCTACATAGGGCAGTAGAAGACCTTGTATATTACGAAAAAATTGAGGATGGTATACATTGGGCGCATAAACATTACAAAAAACAATAGTTCTATTGGAGATCTTTGTAACTAGTAGAAGAAACTGCCCCATGGGGTCCTTAACTTCTTGTACCACTTGAAAGGATAAATGTTTACTAAACAGAATGGCCACCCCTGCTCTCTTTGTATCGGCAGACGCAAAATATACATCTCCCAACCAGCCTCGACACAGCTTTTGATGCTCACTATCGGACAAGTGTGTTTCTTGGAGCATGGCCACATCGGCCTGTTTCTTTTTAAGATATGTCAAAATCTTGGAGTGCTTAATGGGGGAGTTTATGCCGCAGACATTCCAGGAGAGGACTCTAGTACCAAGATTAGGAGCCACTGAACCCCCTAAGGAAATATGGTAGCAGCATGAATGAAATAATAGTGAAGGTTCTCCCAGCTGGAACCCTCACCACAAAACAGAGACATGTGATTACAATTATGGCAAGGCATAATAGAAAATACAGCCAAAAAACGTGAACTCCTTTCCTAGCTCCCCTATTCAACCCCTCCCCGCCAAGTACCTTATCCCACACCCCATCAGCCATCCAAACCCGAACCATATCGGTTCCCTTGGAGTCACTTCCACACATACAGTCACCCTCCCTCCCCTCCCCCCACAACACCAACCCCATCCACACAAAGTAACATGCTGAACTGAACATCAGTGATCAATGATAATATGAAACTGCGTTTGTTTATGGGGGACAAAAATGAGACAAATATCAGACTGAACAAAATGCAAAAAACTCAAGAGAAAAGAACACCAGTAGCAGGAGCGCTCAAACGCCCACATCAGGAGCCACGTAGTAAAAAATAGAGAGAAGTTCTGCAGCGTTGGCCGTGGCAAAAAAAAAAACTCAGTACAAATTTTCTCATCCTCAGCCTATACCCTACCACTCAGGATGGTGAATGGGGGCTAGGCCCTTCTGAAGGCAAGCACAAGGCCGGACTCTCCAAGCCGTAGTTCAAGGGGGTGCTGGCCATGCAGGAGGCGGAACTATGGTGTCCATGTACTGCCGGGCCTCCTCTGCTTCCGTGAACCACCGCACCCCAGTAGCTGTAGATATGCGGAGCTTAGCCGGGTAAATAATCGTGGCGCGGGTACCAGCCTCGATTAGTCGGGTGCACAAGGGCGCCAGCTGACGTCGTTTCGCCGCAAGATCCATGGAGAAATCCTGAAAAATTAATATCTTGCGATTTTCATATTGTAGCGCCTTGCCCGCTCTCACAGCACGGAGAATCATGTTTTTATGAACAAAATTAAGAATCTTAACAATAACCACCCATGGCCTCGGGTCGGCGTCACGTTTGGGGCCTAAACGATGAGCACGTTCGATTCTCAAAGGCCCATGCGTCGATGGTATCGCAAACTCCTTAGTCAGCCAGTCCTCGATAAAGGCAGGCAAATCTGGTTCCAGCAAGGTTTCTGGCAGGCCCAGAAAGCGGAGGTTTGACTGACGAGATCGGTTCTCCAGATCTTCTATGCGTGCATGATGTTTCGCGAGGGTGGCTTTAAGGGCACTGATCTCTCCCGTTGCGGTTTGGCAGCCATCTTGCATATCCGAGACTCTCTGCTCAATTTCTAGAAAGCGGGTTTCAAAACCAGCGATCTTCTCGGTAAGTGCAGTTAACTGTGTCGAAATTAGTTTAAGTTCCGGACCGAGCAGCTCGGAAATCGCTGCTTTAACATCCTCTATTGCTGCTGTCCCCGGCGACGGGGGCGAAACCGGCGCCATGTTGCCGGATTCAAATGTCTGTGGGCGATCCTTGTCCCTGTCTCGTTTTGTCAATCTCGTGGCCATCAGAAAGTCTCAAAACTCCAAAAGTAATGATGTAGGATGTATGAGAAAAGTCCCCAAAGAAAAAACGCTGAATTTAGCGCAGTGGATGGGGTTAGATTTCGGAGGGCTGGTGCTGCGCAGGAGAATCACTGCTGTCTCCTACATTGCATCACGTGACTCTCTCTAGATTTTGCTTAAATGTCTTCGGGCAGAGTTCTTGGCATAAGTTAGTGGGCTTGGTGTTCCATATTGTGGGACCAGCAATGGAGAGAGCACAGTGTAGTAGAGGTTTCAGTTTTTTTAGAGTGCGAAGTTTGAAGAAGCTATCTTTTAGGGTAGAATTGATTAATATTTTTAGGTTGATTTGGTTGTCCAGAATGACACCCAGATTGCATACATGTTGTGATAATGAACAGTTGGGAGGTAGGGTGAAGAGTGAGGGGAAGTTGGAATTGATGCTTTGGTGAGAGATTGTTAAGAGCTTGGTTTTTGAAGTGTTGAGAGTGAGGTTGATGTTGGAGAGAAGGTTGCTGATTGCCTGGAGGCAATTGGGGAAAGTGTCGGTCACAGGTATGAGGATCTGCACATCGACTGCATATATAAAATGTGGAAGACCGAGTTTAGAGAGGAGGTGACAGATGGGAAGTAGGTATATGTTAAATAAGGTGGATGATAGAGAAGATCCTTGTGGTTTTGATTCATTGTCTCCAATTTTAACTTTGTACTGTCGGTTGTTTAAGTATGATGTAAACCAGCGAAGAAGAACTCCAGATATGCCAATTTCTTTGAGGTGTTCAATTAGAATGCTGTGATTGGCAGTGTCGAAGGCGGAGGAAATGTCTAGGAGGGCCAGGATAAATGATTGTTCTTTATCTAGGCCTTTGAAGATGAACTGAACGAAATCACTGTGAACCTGGAAGATGTAGTAGGCCAGATTGACAAACTAAAGAGTAGCAAATCACCTGGACTGGATGGTATGCATCCTAGGGTTCTGAAGGAACTCAAAAAATTAAATTTCTGATCTATTAGTTAAGATTTGTAACCTATCATTAAAATCATCCATTGTACCTGAAGACTGGAGGGTGGCCAATGTAACCCCAATATTTAAAAAAGCCTCCAGGGGCGATCCGGGTAACTATAGACCAGTGAGCCTGACTTCAGTGCCGGGAAAAATAGTGGAAACTATTCTCAAGATCAAAATTGTAGAGCATGTAGAAAGACATGATTTAATGGGACACAGTCAACATGGATTTACCCAAGGGAAGTCTTGCCTAACAAATCTGCTTCATTTTTTTGAAGGGGTTAATAACCATGTGGATAAAGGTGAACTGGTAGATGTAGTGTTTTTGGATTTTCAGAAGGCATTTGACAAAGTCCCTCTTGAGAGGCTTCTACGAAAACTAAAAAGTCATGGGATAGGAGGCAATGTCCTTTCGTGGATTACAAACTGGTTAAAAGACAGGAAACAGAGAGTAGGATTAAATGGTCAATTTTCTCAGTGGAAAAGGGTAAACAGTGGAGTGCCTCAGGGATCTGTACTTGGACCGGTGCTTTTCAATATATATATATAAATGATCTGGAAAGGAATACAATGAGTGAGGTGATCAAATTTGCGGATGATACAAAATTATTCAGAGAGTAGTTAAATCACAAGCAGACTGTGATACGTTACAGGAGGACCTTGCAAGACTGGAAGAATGGGCATCCAAATGGCAGATGAAATTTAATGTGGACAAGTGCAAGGTGTTGGATATAGGGAAAAATAACCCTTGCTCCTAATATGGAACCTTGTTAGGTTCCATATTAGGAGCTACCACCCAGGAAAAAGACCTAGGCATCATAGTGGATAATACTTTAAAATTGTCGGCTCAGTGTGCTGCAGCAGTCAAAAAAGCAAATAGAATGTTAAGAATTATTAGGAAGGGAATGGTTAATAGAACGGAAAATGTCATAATGCCTCTGTATCGCTCCATGGTGAGACCGCACCTTGAATATTGTGCACAGTTCTGGTCGCCGCATCTCAAAAAAGATATAGTTGCAATGGAGAAGGTACAGAGAAGGGCAACCAAAATGATAAAGGGGATGGAAAAGTTCCCCTATGAGGAAAGGCTGAAGAGGTTAGGGCTGTTCAGCTTGGAGAAGAGACGGCTGAGGGGGGATATGATAGAGGTCTTTAAGATCATGAGAGGTCTTGAACGAGTAGATGTCACTCAGTTATTTACACTTTTGAATAATAGGACTAGGGGACATTCCATGAAGTTAGCAAGTAGCACATTTAAGACTAATCAGAGAAAATTATTTTTAACTCAATGCACAATAAAGCTCTGGAATTTGTTGCCAGAGGATGTGGTTAGTGCAGTTAGTGTAGCTTGGTTCAAAAAAAGTTTGGATAAGTTATTGGAGGAGAAGTCCATTAATGGCTATTAATCAAGTTTACTTAGGGAATAGCCACTGCTATTAATTGCATCAGCTGCATGGGATCTTCTTTGTGTTTGGGTAATTACAGGTTCTTGTGGCCTGGTTTTGGCCTCTGTTGGAAACAGAATGCTGGGCTTGATGGACCCTTGGTCTGACCCAGCAAGGCAATTTCTTATGTTCTTATGTTCTTAGTTGTTTAGTGAGAGGAGGAGGGTTTCAGTACTGTGGTATTTTCGGAAACTGTATTGGGATGGGAAGAGGATGTGATATTCATCTAGGTATTCCATTAATTGGCGATTGACTGTTTTTTCTAGAACTTTTGCTATAAATGGGAGATTTGAGATGGGGCAATAGTTAGCAGGGTTGGCGGGGTCAAGGGAAGGTTTCTTTAGGATGGGTTTTACTATGGCTTGCTTAAGAGGGTTTGGTATTGAACCTGTTGCAACGGAGCTGTTAATTATTTTGGATATAGGATGGGAAATGATGTTAGGGATAGTCAAGAGGGCTTTAGTGAGTAAGGTATCTGAGGGGTGGGCTGATGGTCTCATATTCCTAAGGATGGATTCTATTTCAGATGTAGCAATAGATTCAAATGTGTTAAGAGAAGCTGCTGGGTCGATTGCTCGTGTTTTTGTGGGCGCAGGGGTTGTGGAGAAGCGTGACATAATTTTGGCGATTTTGTCATGGAAAAATCTTGCAAGATCTTCACATTTGGTCTTATCATATGTGTCTGGTGTAGGGGGTGGGGATGTTTTGGTGAGGGTAGCAATATATTCATACAGTGCCCGGGCATTAAATTGGAACCGGTGTATTCTTTGGGCAAAGAAGTCTCATTTAGTTTTGTTTATGGCTTGTCTGTAGGTGTGGAGGAGAGATGTGAATTTTGCCTGTTGTGAAGGAGATGGTTGTTTGTGCCAGGTCTTTTCTTGCTTTCTTAAGATGTGCTTCATGGTTTTGAGTTCCGGGGTGTACCATGGTTTCTTTGTGTTATTAGAGGCGTCAATTTCTTTAGAAAGCATGGGGCAAATATTATTGGTGACATAGTGGGTGAGGTGATTCCATGATGAGAGGTCTGAATCTATGTTAATCAGCTCAAGTTTCCCAAGTTCATTTGTGAGAGCTGTGATTAGGTCATCTCTTTTGCAGGGTTTCCTGAATTGGAAGGTCCTCTTAGTGCATGCTGGGATGTGGAGGTTTTTATTAGAGCAGGTTGTTTCAATGAGAAAATGGTCGGACCAGGGGATGGGTGTACATTTGGGGGGGTTCAGTTGTATCAGTGAATTAGTAAAGGTTAGATCCAGTGAGTGGCCAGCCTTATGTTAAGGTCAAATATTATTTGCCTGAATCCTAGGGCGTTAAGTGATGCAAAGAGGGCATCACAGGAGGGTGGTAAAGGTATAGTGTCAAGATGGAGATTAAAGTCTCCGAGTATAATGGTAGGAGCCTCAATGTTGATGTTTTTTGTGATAAATTCGATAAACGGTGAAGGGTTTTTGTCTAGTTGCCCAGGTGGGGCATATATTAGGCAGATTTGGAGGTGGGGGGATTTGAAAAGACCGATTTCAAGTTTGTGCGGAGGGGTGATAATTTGGAGAGATAACCTGAGGTGTTTTTTTGCAGCAAGGAGGAGTCCTCCTCCTCTTTTCTTGATTCTTGGTATGGAGAAATTTTTTGGAGTTGGTATGGAGTTGGGAGTTGGTATGTAGAATTAGTTGGGAGTTGGTTTTAGTAATCTTGAGTCAGAATCCTTTAGCCATGTTTCTGTTATTGCACAGATGTCAGGGCTATCATCGTGGAGGATGTCGTAGAGTATGGATGTTTTTTTAACAATTGATTGTGCATTGCAAAGAATAATGGTAAAAGTGGTGAGGCCGATTAACTGTGTGAGAGGGGAAAGCATAATGGGGAGTAGGTTTCTGTGGTGAGCATAGTGCAGTTGGAGTTGGGGAGCAGAGGGATTAGGGATTATAATTTGACATCAGCCTACCATCCGCAAGCTAATAGCCAAGCCGAAAGGACCAATTGTTCCTTAAAAACATTCCTGCGCTCTTATGTTAACGACCAACAGGATAACTGGTTCAACCTCCTGCCATGGGCCGAATTGTCCCATAACATCCATGTCTCCTCTGCCACTGATGCCTCGTCCTTGGTGGTAGTTTTTTGCCGCCAACCACGCTTGCCCCTACTGGTTCCGCTCACTGTGCCCTGCCTGCAGCCCAGTCTACAGCTCAAACAATAAGCAGACTCTGGAATCAAATAAAAGAAAGACTATCCCAGGCAGCTGAGCAAGCCAAATGTTTCACGGATACCCACCATCGAGCCGCACCGCAGTTCCGGCCCGGCCAGGAAGACTTGCTCAGTGCAAGACACATTCGACTGTGGGTGCCATCTCAACGGCTAGCTCTCAAATTCATCGGTCCATTTCCTATCCTCCGATGCATAGGAGCAGTCACCTACCAGCTACAACTTGCTGACTCCATGGGAATCCACAACACGTTCCATGGGTCCTTGCTCAAGCCCTTAGTCTTGTGCTGGCCTTCCTGGAGGCCTCCCTCTCCTACTCAGCACACAGCAGAACCAGAAAACACTTTGCAAGTTAAGGATGTCCTTGATGTCCGGTGATGACATGGGCATTGGCAGTACCTCCTATCGTGGGAGGGTTTCGGTCCGGAGGAGAAATCTTGGGAACTCTTTCGCCATTTCTATGACAAGACCCTGCTCCAAGACTTCCACAGAGACCATCCAGAGAAACCCAGACCGGTAAGGGGGAGGCCTAGGAGGGGGGGGGGGTACTGTTGCGCGTCCTGGCTGCGTTGCTGCCACAACCGGGCCTGCTCACCTCGCGCTCCCGTCAACCAGCTCCAGATACTCTTCCCTCACCACCACAGCTAGCTCACGGTGTCCCCAGCGCCATTCCCGTGCTCCATCATCATAGGTCTCTCAGCGGAGCTCCCATCGGGGCTCCGCGTCTTCGGCGACCTTGGCCCTGCCCCTAGGTGCGCGCGCAGCCGACGTGCAGCCCTTTAAAGGGCCCAGGGTGGGAAAACCGGCAGGGGTGCCTCCCGATGATGTCACCTAGATCCGCTATATCAGTGGTCCCCAACCCTGTCCTGGGGGCTCACCAGCCAGTCGGGTTTTCAGGATATCCACAATGAATATGCATGAGAGAAAATTTGCATGTTATGAAGGCAGTGCATGCAAATTTTCTCTCATGCATATTCATTGTGGATATCTTGAAAACCAACTGGCTGGTGGGCCCCCAAGACAGGGTTGGGGACCACTGTGCTATATAATGCGAGGCCCTGCACCCAGGACCTCGCCTTGGCAATCGGGTCGACACCATTGGTATGCTAATTTGCCTCCGTGTATTCCAGTGTCTCCTGTTCCAGCATCTCATTGTTCTCAGTGGTCCCTGTGTTCCCGTGACCTTCTCAGGTAGTACCTTTCCAGACTGACCTTTGGTACTGACCTATGCCTGCCTGACCATTCTTCTGCCTGCCACCTGGAACCGACCACAACCTGCCTGACCATTCTCTTGCCTGCCGCCTGGAACTGACCCTCACTAGCCTTGACCACACTCGGACTGACATTGGTATTGACCCCTGGTTTGGCTGACTCCTCTTGGACTGATACTCTGGCTCTGACCCTTGCTCTCCATTCGAACACCCTCTTCTGGCCTACTGTGACTAGCAGACCAACCTGCTTGGACATTGACCGCGCACCCTTGCTTGTGGTGGGCACAGCTCTCCTGCTACCTCTCCAGGAGACCCTGCGAGGCCCACCTAAGTCCAGGTGGTCCAGGTACCCAAGGGCTCAACCTGTGGGAACCCCAGACTGTTATTGGTGAAGCTCCAACTAACCTCTGTCTCCTCCTGCGCTCCACCACCTGGTGGCAGGCACTCTCTGGGTCCGACCAGAGGGCCGTACCAATCCTGCACCAGGCCAAGGGTCCACCTCCCATGCAACAGGTTTATGCAGTCCTTGTTTTATCCCATTGCATATATAGAATTATAACTCCAGCATTGTCTGGGAAGTCAGTAGAACATTTGCTACATGCTAGATATCTTTCTATTGGAATATTATATTTGTTAGGAATCTCTGTTTTTATACCAGAATGATGCTGGAGAGGTTCAGAGAGAGATTTACTAAAATGAGGTGTGGGTTTTACTCCCTCATGTGGGAACAATAGATGGTGTGCTCTAGCAACTTATAAACCACTGCAACCATCTTAGGGTGTGGATTTTAGTTGTGGATTCTTAGTTGGATTTCAGTTGGGCTGCAGTGAATCTGCTCTGTGTCTTTTGTTAGATTTTTCTTGATTTTCCCTCCTGGAGTCAATCAGTTGATCCGGTTCAGCTTATTTACTCCTTTTAGCCACTTTTGGAGAATTTCCCTGTGAATGCCTTGGTACACCTTCACAGAGGACTGGAGCATCCTTGTGCAAGTTTAGATTAGAGGTAGGGAAGATTGTGCTCTTCTCTATCTCACCTCCCATGGATAGACCAGTCATTGATCCAATGGGAGTTTCAAACTTGAGTTGTCTTTTTTGGCAACTATCTCCTCATTTGGGATATTCCAAGAGATTTTCATCAGGTCACAAATGTATTAATCTTTCTTCTTCATTATTGTTATCAATTTATGTGACATCTAAGTGCTGTAAATATTCTTCAATCAATTTAATCAGCTATCAGTAAAAAATTTGGAAACCACATTTCCAGTAAATGTGATTTTTGCTGCAATAGATGGTGAAGATTATCAGTGCTGTTTACTGGGACTGGGAAAAAGACTTGTACGTTGGTGTATGCAAAAGGGGCTTGAAGCTACACTTCCCTCCATAGGGAGCCCTGGACCTCAGAAGAAGTAGAAGCTAACTGTGGAGAAATAGCTGTGGATAGGGTCTTATTTCTTTCTGAGTATCCCTGGGTCCAGCCTAAGGGTTCCGTACCTTCCAGGGGGTTACACATTTGTAGTAGCCTTTGGGGCATATGCTTCTATATAGTCATACATTGTAATTTCTTAGTTTTACCACTTTTTGTCCAAATTTTCTATTTGGGAAATGAAGAAAACAAAATCCCTATTTTCCCCATTTGAGCTCTTGCACTTAGGAGTGTGACTAGTTTCATTAGTATGTCTGCTGATTTGAACCACAAAATTGTGTGCAGCATACACCGGTTGAGGCAATGGCTAAAGTAAGAAAACAGATAATCTCCTCTACTTGGCACTGCTTAATTTATTTAATTTTATTTTTTTATTACAGATCAGTTATGGATCCATGGACCAGTTCTTCAATGACCGGGTTGAGTTCCCATCCTTTTATCGCACTGTTCCTAATGATCAGTCTCAGTTCCAGGGTCTGATTCAGCTCCTGAACCTCTTCGGATGGAACTGGGTGGGGATTCTCACATCAGATAATCCGAGTGATCAGAGGGGCAGTGAGGAACTGAAGAGGGAGATTATCAGGAGTGGCAACTGTGTGACTTTTCTGGAAATGATACCTGAGACCACGGACTTTACAGCTGAGCAGTTCGCAAGATTTAAGCGGATTGCTGGCACGGTCTTTAATTCATTAGCCAATGTGGTTATCATGTACAGTACTCGGAAAGGCATGGCATTACTAATCTGCTTAATATGGTGGCAAATAATTGCTGGCAAAGTGTGGCTCATCTCTGCTGCCATCTCTTCCCCAAGGACAAATTCATTTTGCAGCAGATTGAATGGCTCTTTAGCATTTGCCATTCATAAAGGGGAAATTCCAGGTTTCCAGGATTTCCTCTATAATCTCCACCCATCCACATTCCCAGATCCCTCCTTTCTGCAGCGTCTGTGGAGGGATGCATTCCAGTGTGAGCTCCTGTACGAGACTGAACATTCAGATTTACCCAACTGCACAGGGCAGGAGTTGCTGTCTAACCTTTCACGTTGGCAGTTTGATTTGAATAATTTTCAGTTCACTTACAGTCTTTACACCTCAGTCTATGCACTGGCTCATGCTTTGCACAACATGTACACAGCCAAGTCTCAACTTAAGGGGGATCTAAAACTGGAATTTCAACCATGGCAGGTAAACCTTCCTGACTGATTCTTTTCTGATAACTATAATGCATTTTCTATTTATTGTAATATTTATATTCAGTATAGAAAGCTACTATATAAACCAGGTTCCTTCCCAAATGAGCTGATCATATGTTAGAGCCTTACAATGTGAACTGAGCTATGTCTGGATCTGAGTGATGTGTTTTGGGCCTTTCAAAAAGGGGTTTTCAACCCTGCAGAGACTGCAAGCTGAGCAGCCAAGATGAAGGAATATGAAAATTCATCAAAAATCCCTGTGTGCTCTCTCCTGTGAATGACAAATGTTCTACATAACCAGTATCCAGCATGCACAGTGTTAACAAGTTGGAAAAATAACTGTACTGTTTAGCTTGTCCAGAGAATATCACTACATAGCAAGCAGAGAAGGAAGCCAAATGAATACTGGGAGACCATTTAAGGTAGAAAAGGCACAATTTGGTAGGCTCTGTCTGTGTGTGAGGGGTGGGGATGGCAGTGAAAGCTGAGAATCCACTAGCCACAGATGAGGACTGTGTGGATGCCCTGGAGAGCACATTTGGCACTACTGAAAGTGGGTCAGACCCGGGTTTCCAGTTCAGATAGACCAGTCAAAGAGATGGGGAAAAGCCGTCTGACTACTTGAGACATCTGGAGGCTTTCTTGTGGACAGTGGTCAGAAAAGGGAGGATATCACTCGCTGAGAAAGACATAGACTTGTTGGAGCAGACAGTGTGGAATGCCCCTAGTCTGACTGGTTATTGATACATTTGCAGCTACAGAAAGGAAGAGAAAGCGCCCAGGCTTCCTGTAGTTGCTAAATGAGATTAGAGATGAATAGGAACAAGAGGCAGTCAACTAAGCATTATTGGAGAGTCAAATATCCAGGGAATGGCTGGCAAATTATCTTTTAAACTTGCTGAGGTATCCTACCTGACAGAATCAGTTAACAAACTACAAGAGGTCACCTCATTGAAAGCAAATTATGCCCCTAACCCTATCAACCGCAAGGGCTTCAGCTGGTTGCCCCTATGACCAATGCTGACCGGGGTTAAGAATGGTCCCGACTACTTGCTGACTTGTGGCAGGAGATAGTGGCTTTGAATGTGGCCTTGGTGCCTGCTTTGGACCTACAAAGACTACGCTGCTAACCCCTAACTCAAGAGGCTCTGGGAGAACCCTCTAGAATCCTATAGCTAGTTGATCTCATGAGCCAGAGCCACTGGGGAAAGGGTTCTATTACTGGTGTGGCCAAGATGGTCACAGGACTAAAGTCTGCAGAAAACCCAGAAGATTTACAGTTGGTGATACAGAAATTAACCCATTCTTTGTCTCCTCTGGTAAACTTCAGAGGGGCATGTATTGGAGCAGCTGAGGCCGCGTGATGCTACCAGCTCCAGCATACATCCTATGGACCCTCATTCAGAGGTTTCCCACCTACCAAAAAGGGCTGGTTGGGCCAAGCCTATCATGACTGTTGTTGGGATTCGTGGGTTTCGTGGACCCTTGGCCCGAGGTGAGGGTTGATACCACCTGTGAGGAGGAGCACCACAGGTCCTCACCATTGGGAGGCGAGGTCAGCTGTAGCAGGAAGATATGCAATTCTGTGGCCAAAAAAATGTATGTATTCCCAGATGTATCTAGTCCTACGCAAATACGTAGGAGACAATTTCTGGAGCTAAAGAGTAAAACCCTGGAAATTGGAGCTACGTTTTATCTGAAATTTCCTGCTAAATGTTTTGTTAACTATCAGGGTAAAAAAATTTCTTTTAATGAGCCATCTCACCTGAAAAACTTCTTAAAGGATAAAACTAGTCTAAGGGTGAATCAAAGCCTATCAGTAGTAATGGCCATAGAGAATCAATTAGAAGCTGCTCCTTCTCAGGATTAAGATGATTTTGGTGTATTTATGTTTAAATAAGGACCCCCTACATTAGAAGTTCATGTGAGAGAAATATTTCTATTATGAGATAGATTTATTGGATAATGTATGTATTATCTCATGTGATTTCTTCATTATGTGATGAAACATATTTGTGTTATGAGTAGCAGCAGAGAGATGGAGCATCCTGCGTCACAGCCATGTGATTGCAGGAGCTTGTGGAGAGGATATTGTGAGGTGCCCCGAGAAGCGGGATAGAGACACAGTTCAGAGGGAACCCACAGTACTCAGGCAGGACTGGAGATATGAGTGCTTGAGCAGGAGTCTCTGACAGAAGTGCGTTAGGCAGGCCCCAAGGAGCAGGGAGCACGAGACAGGCTCTGTATGTGAAGCACAGCTGATACTGTCCTGAGGGGTGGGACAGCATAGTGAGCGAGGCTTGGGGATGATGACGTAGGCAGACCAAAGGAGCGGGAAGGCCGAGTTGAATCTCCGAAGCAGTGACGTAAGTCGCCCTGAGGAGCGAGGCTGCAGTCAATGGTATCTCCAGTAGAGAATCAAGGGCTGCCCCGAGGAGCGGGGGAAAGCTCAGAGTACAGTCACAATGTAGAACATAGGCCCTACCCTGAGGAGCGGGGAAACCTGGAGTGTAGTCTCTTACATAGAATGTAGGTATTGCCCCGAGCAACGGGGAAGCACGGGGTGCAGGCTCCCAGGCAGGAAGGTGGTCCAAGGGGCAACCCAGGGAAGTAGACAAGCCGGCAGGTAGGATTTCTTGAGGCGCAGGGGCTAGCCTGAGGAGCAAAGAAGCCTGGGACAGAGTCCCCAACAGGAGCGCGAGCAGGCCCCCGAGGAGCGGGTACCCATGTTAGAGTCCAGAGCCAAAGGCAGATCTGATGCAGGAACCATGGTCCAAGGAGACAGGAGCAAGCACTAGGCAAAGGAACTTGTTGCCAAGTTAGCTAGCAAGGGGCGAAGGAGGTCCTTAAGAATCTCAACTTGTGATGTCATCAGTTGGGGATGCCCCCGAAGTTCCTGCCATTGGGCCTTTAAAGAGAGGCCTGGTGGTGCGCTTGCATTCCTAGAAAGGCCCGGATTCAGCGTGGGTGGTGGTGGCGTTCCGACCACCACGAGGAGCCTTGTGAACCCAGAGATGTGCAGTGATGGTGGCTAGCCCCGGCTGCTGACCCGGAGAAGAGAGCAGACCAACACATGCCGTAAGTTGAATCGGTCGCAGCCGTCTGCGACTGACGATCATAACAAATGTGAAGGTGGAGGGTCACCCTGCAAAAGCACTATTGGACAGTAGGTGACAAATTACCATCAATTTTGACTACTGTTAGGAAACTGACCTGAGACACTTACCTAATCATCCCATAGAGGATGGGGATTGAGTAAGTCAAACTACCCCATCAAGGGTATGTAGCATTCCTATAAAATATTTCGGGATCCAAGAAACTGTTGCAGTGTTGGCATTAGTGTGTTCTGAGCCGAAAGGTTGAGAAAGTACTCCCTTCATCTTTGGAATCAATGCCAGATTGTTTCAGTGCCTTGCTAAAACATGTCAAGAGATGGCAGGGTCCGACTTTGCCAATGTGTTAACCATCCAGCTGTTGAGCCTAGCAGCCTACTACCAGGGAAGACAGCCAAATCCCCAAATGAATGAAGAGGATTTGAGACCAGTTTGGGGTGCTTTCCTCCAGCCAGTTAAGTTACCTCTTAGGCTATCCTGTCTGTTACCTGCCACCTGGAGCTTCCCCCAGAGGCATAGACTTTATTGGTGGAAGCCTCCACAAATATTCGGCTGCTTGGAGTTCAATGAGTGGTGGTTATACCCGCCCAAAGTCTGAAGCGTCACCAGCAGTAGATCTGGGTGCAAAATGAATCCAAAAAAGAGATCACGTTGGATAAGGGCTCCGAGATAGCCCGAGCTTACACTGTGGCAGTAGGAGGTTCCCCGCAGAGGATTCCTCACAGTTTAACTTCCAGGTCTCCCCAATCTCTCTTGAGTGGAAAGAACAATTAATTCAGCAACTTTCCAAGTGTGGCAATGTGATTTTCACCCATGAGTGGGAGATGGGGTTGGCCAAAGAAGTAGAGCATCCTATACCCCTGCATGACACCCATCCCTTTCATAAAAGGTCACAGTGACTAGCCCAGGTGACATTAAGGATGTCTGAAAGCATCTACAGGACCTTTTGGCTGTTGGAATAAAATAGGAATCAAGAAGCCCCTATGCCTCCCCCATAGTGGTGGCTAGGAAGAAGAATGGGGCAGTGCATAGACTACCAGACATTGAACAAAAGAACTATTCTAGACCAGTACACCCTGCCAAGGATAGATGATGTATTAGATTGTCTGACAGGAAGCAAATGGTTCTCAGTGTTAGATCTAAGTAGTGTTTATTACCAAATCCCCATGAAAGAAAATGAAAAAAATGTCTTCCCCTGGGTTTCTACCAGTTTGAGAAGATGCCCCAAGGAGTTACAGGAGCTCTGAGTATGTTCTAGAGACTTATGGAAAAAACTCTGGGAGACATGAATCTCCTGAAAGTGCTGGTGTACCTAGATGACCTCATTGTCTTTGGACAGACATTAGAAAAGCATGAGGCCAGGGTGATGAAGACTGGATTGGTTGGAAGCTCAGGAGTTTAAACTGTCCCTGGACAAGTGTCAGTTATGCCTGCCCCAGGTGAAATATGTGGGACATATGTATCAAAGATGGCTACATGGGCAAAACCTACTGATTTGAAGGCCCTGAGATCCTTTTTAGGATTTTGTGGCTATTATAGGAGATTTATTCAGAACTATTCCTTGATAATGCGACCCTTGACAGACCTCCCCCAGAAAGAAAAGATAAGACCAAGGCCTCTGCCTCAGGAGTATTTCAAGCCCTTTGAAACTTTCGGCACCAGGTGGACCACAGACTGCAAAGAGGCTTTCAGAGAAATCATTTATCGACTAACGCACACATCTGTGTTGGCTTTTGCTGACAGCCATCTGCCGTATATCCTACACACTGATGCTAGCCTGGAGGGATTGGGCGCAGTACTATACCAAGAGCACTGCAATTGCATGCGACCGGTTGTTTTTACTAGTAAGAAGCGGACTGAATCTTAGAAAAAGTACCCAGCGCATCACCTTGAATTCTTAGCATTAAAATGGACTATAAACGACAAATTCCATGATTACCTATATTGTGCTAAGTTCACTATTTGAACAGATACATTGGTGTACTTACCACTTTAACCACATATAATTTTGACTTACAATAACATTTCAGTAAGGCCAACATTGATGCTGATGTTCTGTCACAAAAGGTCTACAGTAAGGAAGTCTCATACCAATGGATACAGATGCAAGAAGATGGCATAAAAGCCTAGTGTCAACCTTCAGATGCGGTAGAAGCAATAGTTTTGTTGGCCGCATCTGTCTCTGTCTTGCCAGTTGTCTACACCAGAGTTGCCAATCTGAACAGGAAAGGGTTCATTACAGAAAGCTGATCTTCAAAAGGCTCAGAAATGTGATCCTGGCCTTGGGGTTGTCTGGCGAGCTAAGAAATATCGCAGGCCAGCTACATCTGTAATGTCACAGTATTCAGATGTTCCCCTGTTGCTGAAAGAGTGGTTTCGCATAGTGATGATGGATGACTTGCTATACCTAATTACTCAAGACCCTGCATCTAAAGTAAAGAAATAGCTAATATTGCCTCAGAAGTTCAGGAGGTGTGTACTGAGGAGCTTGCATGATGATAAATGGACACATGGGGATAGATCATACTACTGAGTTAGTACGGGCCATATTCTATTGGTCCCAGCAGTCAGCAGATGTGGAAGCATATGTAAAGACCTGTGGGAAATGTAGTATGTGGAAGATCCTGCCTACTAGAGTTGTCCCCTTGATTTGGTTTGCATCAATTTCCTGAGCTTAGAAAATGACAGTTGCAATATTGGTAACATCCTAGTAGTTACTAATCACTTCATTAGATATTCCCAGGCATTTCCCACCAAAGATCAGCATGCAACTACTATGGCCAAGCTACTAAGGGAGAAATATTTCATCCATAATGGTTTTCTTAATTGTATCCACTCAGATCAAGGTCAAGATTTTGAGAGCCACCTGATTAAAGAAATGTGTCAGATTTGTGGTATCAAGAAATCACATACCATCTCTTATCATCCTCAAGGTGATCCCCAGCCTGAGCGATTCAATTGAACCCTGTTAAACATGCTGGATACTCTAGATTAGGGATGTGAATCGTTTTTCAACGATTAAAATTATTGTCCGATAATTTTAATATCGTCTTAAATCGTTATAGAACACAATACAATAGAAATTCTAACGATTTATCGTTAAAAATCGTTAAATCGTGTTAGTGCGCACTAACTCCCAGTTAGTGCGCACTAACACGATGATCATCACTCATGTGACTAGAACTTGTTTGTTTATTATTTTTGTGCATTATGTGCACACATTGACTCCAACTTGGGGACAAGGCAGGTCTCCTTTACTGCACACATTGACTCCAGCTTGGGCAAAATGGCAGGTCTCCTTTACTGCACACATTGATTCCAGCTTGGGGATAAGGCAGGTCTCCTTTACTGCACACATTGACTCCAGCTTGTGGAAAAGGCAGGTCTCCTTTACAGTACACTGGCTCCAGCTTGGGGACAAGGCAGGTGTCCTTTACTGCACCCATTGACTCCAGCTTGGGTACAAGGCAGGTCTCCTTTCCTGCACACATTGACTCCAGCTTGGGTACAAGGCAGGTCTCCTTTCCTGCACCCATTGACTCCAGCTTGGGGAAAAGGCAGGTCTCCTTTACAGCACATTGACTCCAGCTTGGGGAAAAGGCAGGTCTCCTTTACTGCACACATTGATTCCAGCTTGTGGACAAGGCAGATCTCCTTTACTGCACACACTGACTCAGCCGGGGAAAAGGCAGGTCTCCTTTCCTGCACACATTGACTCCAGCTTGTGGAAAAGGCAGGTCTCCTTTACTGCACACATTGACTCCAGCTTGTGGAAAAGGCAGGTCTACTTTACTGCACACACTGACTCCAGCTTGAGGACAAGGTAGATCTCCTTTACTGCACACACTGACTCCAGCTTGGGGACAAGGCAGGTCTCCTTTACTGCACACACTGACTCCAGCTGTGGAAAAGGCAAATCTCCTTTACTGCACACATTGACTCCATCATGTGGAAAAGGCAGGTCTCCTTTCCTGCACACATTGACTCCAGCTTGTAGACAAGGCAGATCTCCTTTACTGCACACACTGACTCCAGATTGGGGACAAGGCAGGTGTCCTTTACTGCACCCATTGACTCCAGCTTGGGTACAAGGCAGGTCTCCTTTCCTGCACACATTGACTCCAGCTTGGGTACAAGGCAGGTCTACTTTACTGCACACACTGACTCCAGCTTGAGGACAAGGTAGATCTCCTTTACTGCACACACTGACTCCAGCTTGGGGACAAGGCAGGTCTCCTTTACTGCACACACTGACTCCAGCTGTGGAAAAGGCAAATCTCCTTTACTGCACACATTGACTCCATCATGTGGAAAAGGCAGGTCTCCTTTCCTGCACACATTGACTCCAGCTTGTGGACAAGGCAGATCTCCTTTACTGCACACACTGACTCCAGCTTGGGGACAAGGCAGGTGTCCTTTACTGCACCCATTGACTCAAGCTTGGGTACAAGGCAGGTCTCCTTTCCTGCACACATTGACTCCAGCTTGGGTACAAGGCAGGTCTCCTTTCCTGCACCCATTGACTCCAGCTTGGGGAAAAGGCAGGTCTCCTTTACAGCACATTGACTCCAGCTTGGGGAAAAGGCAGGTCTCCTTTACTGCACACATTGATTCCAGCTTGGGGAAAAGGCAGGTCTCCTTTCCTGCACACATTGACTCCAGCTTGTGGACAAGGCAGATCTCCTTTACTGCACACACTGACTCCAGATGGGGAAAAGGCAGGTCACCTTTCCTGCACACATTGACTCCAGCTTGTGGAAAAGGCAGGTCTACTTTACTGCACACACTGACACACTGGGATAGGACACTGTGTGCAGGAAGATCACAACACCCCTGGTGTCAGGGTTAGGGCACTGTGTGCAGGAAGATCACAACACTCCTGGTATTAATAGGGATAGGGCACTGTTTGCAGGAAGATCACAACACTCCTGGTATTAATAGGGATAGGGCACTGTGTGCAAGAAGATCACAACACCCCTGGTATCAGGGTTAGGGCACTGTGTGCAGGAAGATCACAACACTCCTGGTATTAATAGGGATAGGGCACTGTGTACATGAAGATCATAACACCCCTGGTGCCAGGGTTAGGGCACTGTGTGCAGGAAGATCACAACACCCCTGGTATCAGGGTTAGGGCACAAGTTCTAGTCACATTGACTGATCACATTACTTTTTTTGTCAAGCTACCAACTGTTTCCATTTCCCATCCCCCATATACTGTCAGTGGGAACCTTGGTAACATGAATAAATAAGAGGGCAGACAATAGGAATACATATTCATTCCTAAACTGACCTTAACTGACCTGAAAAGTGTCAAATTGTATCATTTTCTGTTAGTGCGCACTAACCGGGAGTTAGTGCGCACTAACTCCTGTTAGTGCGCACTAATCGGAAAAAACGATTTTTAACGATTTTTTAACTAAAAAATCGTGCCAAACACGATTTTCTTCTCCTGCCAGACGATTTCAATCGTTAAGATGATAGGGCACACGATTCACATCCCTATTAGGTACACCACTGGCTCTGAGGAAATAGAGAGGCAGACAGCTGTTCTTGCATTATAGCCGAGTTACATGTAAAATCCCAACAAAGGATAGAGGAGCCATGAGCTGAGAGACTGAGAGATTTTCTTCCAGAGATATTCAACCCAGAAACACATGGCTGGATCACCCTCCTAAGAAATTGAGTTGAATATTCTAAACTTTGCACAGAGAGTATTTTAGCAGAGGAGGGAGATGGTTTATTTCCTTGCCTTTTGTTCCCAAATCTCATCTTAATTGTTTTAGCTTTACAGCCAAATTCAAGCATAAATCTTTACTAGGAAAGAAAAACTGGTGGACCGTGGTCTTTCTGTAAGAGTCTGAAACCAGACCAGAGTCTGTTTAGTACCAAGTAAACCATTTGGGGAAGCTCCCGAGGAGAGAGAGAACTTTCACATACTGCAGTGCTCATCTATTTGGTTTTCCATCTAGCCAGCTCCACCATCAAGAGGGACTTCTTCATTTTTTTGATTGTTTTTTTTTCAACAATTTTGTGTTTGGGACAGGGTGCACCCTTTACAAACTGGTGACATTGGGGTAGATCTGTTCCCCCCCCCCCCCTCTTTTTGAGTACTCAGGGGTAAAGACAATTTTTGAAAGCTGTATACTTCACTGCTTCTCCGCTAATCTTTCTCTATTACCTTTCCTTAATTAATTTTTCTGTCATTGTTGTGCATCCTGGCCGCATGGGCACCGTGACGGGCCTGCTCACCTGGCGTTACCTTCCACAAGCGTGGGTTTAGCCGCTGCCGCGAATACCCTGGCATCCCCGTCACTCACCATGGCCTCCCTTGGTGTCTCTGTCCCTGCAGGCCTCACAGCGGCGCTCCCATTGGGGCTCCTCATCTTCGGCCAGCTTGTCCCCGCCCCTAGGCGCATGCGCGGCCGACGTCGTCCGATGACATCACCAGAGGCCTGTATAAAAGTCAGGGCTCAAACACCTGATCCCTGCCTTGGCAATCGGGTGGACACCATTGGTGTAGTGAGTTTGCCTCCAAGTTCTCCAGTGTCTCTTGTTCCAGTGTCTCTGTACCAGTCTCTCCGTTCCCAGTGTTCCTGTGTCCTCCTCAGGTAGTACCTTTGCCAGACTGACCTTTGGTACTGACCTCTGCCTGCCTGACCAATCTTCTGCCTGCTGCCTGGAACCGACCCTCACTAACATTGACCATGCTTGGACTGACTCTGGTATTGACCCTTGCTTCGGCTGACCTCTCTTGGACTAATACTCTGGCTCTGACCCTTGCACTCCACTCGGAGTGCAAGGGTCAGAGCCAGAGTATTAGTATTCGTTCAATGGTGCCCCCGATACGTGCATTCGTTTTCCGGTTCCCATTAAAGTCAATGGGGGAAGGATTTGCAGCCTATTTTTGGCTGCAGAATTGGGGTTTTATTATCAATTTTGATGAAACTTCTGGGGAACAATCATCAGAACAACAAAACAGCTCTAAGGTACTTAGACTGTGGCAAAGTGGCACCAAAGTGGTATTAATAGCCTAAGGTACTTTAAAGGGACAAAGGGATATCAGGAGTGGCAAGAAGAGTGCTTTAATAGAGGTGCAAAGCAGCAGCGAGAGTGTCAAAAACACACCACAGCTTCAAAAGAGAGCACTGATAACAGATGCATGAACCCTCAAAGGCAGCACGACAGGCAAAGTGGCAAGACAAGTGGCATCAACATCCTACAGCACAATGAAGGGGGAACATAGCAAGCAGAAAGACTAGCATGAACACACTGAGCAACTATGATAGTGGCCAGAACACCACAAGGAATTGAGTGAGTCATCTGGTGTATGGCAGCAAGGCACAGAGGCAGAGGGTAGATACAGACTGGCTATAACCGGGGAGAGTTCCCTTTCCTTTGTGCAGGAAAGGGCTCCCTAGAATGGGTTCTCCCCTAGAGTGTGATGTTTCCATTGGCATCTAGTGAGCTCTCGCTGGTCTTTTAAAATCTGGTGGAGTTAGCAGATATACAAAAGAGAATTTTCAAGGCTGAGGCGGAGGAGGTTACCATGTAAATAGCGGTTCAACATGGGTCAGAGGGTAGATACAGGCTGGCTACACCCAGGGAGAGTTCCCTTTCCTTTGAGCCGGGAAGGGCTCCCCGGAATGGGTTGGCCCCTAGAGTGGAGCACGAGCCTTCAAAGTGTGGCGACGTGGAGCAGGGTCTCACTGTGAGCATGGTCTCACTACGTTTGCCACAGTTTAAGTACCTTGGAGATCTTTTCTCGTTCTGAACATGGGTCAACAGGTGCTAAGAGATAGGCTGCAACTCCGGGGAGAATTCCCTTTCCTTTGAGCAGGAAAAGGCTCCCTGAAATGGGTTGGCCCCTAGAGTGTATAATGGTACAAATTGTTAGGATTTAAACATTTGCAAATAGATCATGACTTCATAAGCTAGACAGAGGAAGTTCTCTTCTCTGCCCTGAAACTAAAGAAAACTGTTTGTTTTATTTAAGGATCCATGCTGTGAAGGATTACTAGTTTTAATTGCCAGAGACTGTTTCCCTTTGCAACAAGGGTTCAGCCATTAGGACTGGACATAAGGCCTGGACAGACAGTCACAGCAATCGAGGACAGAGGTGAAGACCACGTAGGGACATAAGGCCTGGACGGACAGGCACAGCAATAGAGGTCAAACCCTTGTAGGGACATAAGGCCTGGAGGGGAAAAAGGAGAAACAGAAAAACAAGTTTATGTGATTATTGCTTGTATCGGTATAAATGACACACTGTATATGAATATTGTACTGTACTGTATTTCATTGTTTAATAAAAAAGTTCAAACATAAAACCTGGGTTCCTTTGTAGGGAATTGCCCTCTTGGATGTGGACATCCAGGATGTAGGTTGAGCCAGCCTATGGGCTGATGAGCAGAGATACCTTTCCATGGGAAGTAGATCTTGTAGGTATGCTGCCCCTGAAAAGGAGAGGCCTGAGGCTAAGCCGCCCCTCCCCCCCCCCCCCAACGAAATGTCCAGGAGCTGAAAAAAGAGAGGAAGAGCAGAGGGGATTTTCCATTAGGAGACTGCCTCAGAGAGGACGAGAGTATGGAGGAGACTGGGGAAATCTGCACACTGCTGGAAGGAGGGACACAGGACCACTGAGGAGAGGAGCCTGGGGATCCAGGGATCTGTGAGTAGATTATGGGGATAGAGCTGGTAGGGCATGTTAAGTGACCACTAGAATATACAAAATTTAGGGATATGGGTCCCATATCCCACAAAGGATTCTGTGTGTAGAAAAGGAGAAAAAAATTTGGGATGTGATTTGTGTCCCAGCAGAGATTTGTAATAAACAAAGAAGTGGAGCAAGAGAAGGGAGACCTTTATTGGTGAGGGTTTAATAAGCTTTGTGATAGAGTATCCTATGAACTCTGATTTATTCAGTATTATTGTTCTACCCTCTGTTTTATTCACATAATTGCTCACTGGTAACCTCAGAAATAAAAGTGTTTTGATTATACTTTGGAGTGGTGTGAATTTGTGGGAACCCAGATATTGCCAGCAGTAGAAGAATCAGAGAGGGCAGGGGTCACAGAGGGGAAGTCATGGAGAGGACACCTTGGCCAGTTCAAGAAGAATCCCCTACCCCACTGATTCAAGCCTGGGTCACTTCACCATCTGCCTGACCCCATTATCTGAACGCTAAATATCAGAGAGACCGACTCTTAGTGCACAAACAGTGTCAGATTATTTTGTTATTTTACATATCCTGGTATGGGATTACACTGGGCATCGAATTGGTTTAGTATGCATGGTATCCCGGCAGTCCTGAGCCTGGAGCAATTGTCTGCACTGGTTTATGAGACTTACCAGGTAAGCAAGGTCACCTAGAGAGATCTGCAGTCCTTAACTGTGAGCTTGGCATTTGTATCCAGGGCAATTCATTTCCATGGTTTATGAAATCCTGACTCTATAGAGGCTGTACAGCAAGATCACCATTAATTCCATCTGGGAAAGATTCTGCAGACCCATTTCTATTCTTTCCTATGCTCTTTGTTATGCTTTATCTTTCCGCACTTTATGGTGGTACGGAATATGCTGTGGTGATTATCTCTACACTGTGTTCATTCTTCTGAAATTTATATTCTTTTACTGTTGTCACTCAAAGGGGGATTTATCATTATGCTATAAATACAGTGAAATGATGGGCCGTGAAAAAAAGGGGCGGGGCGATAGTTTGCCGATAGCCACATTGTAGTGATGCATTTTCACTTGCTGCACACTTTTGCCGCCATAGTGCCATGGGAAAAGGTGGTGTTATTTCCCGCAACACTGCTAGGCCATAAGCCCGCCCAAACCCCGCCCACACTCCTCCCCTTCCCCTGATTTAAATAGTACCACCATGGTGTGGCCAGTATTGCATGCATTAGGGCCTTATTGCATGTGATAAGGCCCTAACACATGTGATAACAGCACATTGCAGTTTTAAAAATGACCTTGTCAGTGAGGTATATCATATCTATGTAAAATTTATATGTGCATATAGAGGTTGATGCAATACAGTGCACTCTGACGTGGGTTAAATAGGCGCTAATCCACCCCCTAATGCAATAGGGGGATTAACGCCTATTTAACCCACGTCAGACCCAGAGTGATGCAATAGCGCTCATCACATGCAAATGCATGTGAATGAGGCTATTATTCATTCACTCTGCATGCAAAAAAAAAAGTGTGCATCTCAGACGCACATTTTGCTCTCAGATATTAACGCCTGCCTGGAGCAGGCGTTAATAGCTGAGTGCAGTAAAAAAAAACCCAAAAAAACCTCGGCAGACAGCCGAGTTATGAAGATTGACGCCAGTCACCTTGGCATTAGTTTTCATAACCGGCCGTCTGCCAGTAATGAAAATGGACGTCAAGTCGTCATCTGTTTTCATTATTGGCAGACGGCCGGTTATAAAAACCGACGCTGAGTTTACTGGTGTCGGTCTTCATAACCGGCAGCTGTGGCGGGGAACGACCCCCTAATTTGTTTATTGCATGGCGCCCCCCTTGCGGGAGCCATGCGTGCATTAAGAAAGCAGACGCTGAAAAGTCAGCGCCCGCTTTCCGTGAATAATATTGCATCGGCCCCATAGAGGGTAATTTTAAAAAGCATTATGCTTATTGGATTTTACACATGTAAACGCACTTTAGCTGTGTAAGTGGGCTTTTGAAAATTGCTACAATATATGCCATTGAATTGTTCAAAGGATATTCATGTGGAAGTGCACTTTTATGCACATAAATGGCTTTTAAAAAGTGCTACAATAGTATATTACATTTACACGTGCAACTCCTTTCAAAATTACCTCCATATTGGATATATGATAAAAGACATAGAAAAGGGTTGAATTAGCAATGATTTGAATCAAGGAACCAGTAGCACCAGTTGTCAAGGCTTCAGGTCTAGTCTGAGGCACAATTTTCTAACCATTTGTTTCTCTTTGAAGCTCAACCAATACATCAAGGAGGTTCACTTTAAAACCACTGATGGATATGAGATCTTCTTTGATGACAAAGGGAATGGGCCAGCTAATTATGACATCATAAACTGGGTCCTGCTCCCTACTGGTTCCTTAAGCAGCATCACTATTGGAAAATTCAATTTCTCAGCTTCAAGTGGGCAGCAGCTCTTTGTGAACCAAAGTGCCATCCTATGGCATCCTTCCTTTAACCAGGTTTGGCATTTTATATTCTGCTTTTAGGAGAATATGTATTGCATTCCATAAAGGTAACCAGGAAGTGGAGAAGGATAACATCATTAGCTATCAGCTTTGTTGTCCAGTCAAGGCAAGTCATCATTTATTTATGTCACACTTTTCCAACCAGAGTCAAAAGCATGATATTACAGGGCCTGTAGCAATTATTTCTAATAAAGTATGCAGAACAGAATGATTTAGTACAGTGGAGGTAAAAATCAGAGTACAGGTGATTTTACAGAAGCACATGAGGAACATCAGATACAGTATGTGAAGAGTGTAGTTTAGTACAATGGGAGCAGAGTTTATATATATATATATACACACACACACACACACATATATATTTATTTGTTTATTTTAAGAAAACAGATAGGAAAAAAGCACTAATGTTGGGTGTTCATATTAAATAATTAAAAAAAACATTTTATTTATACAATTTTATATAACATTTTCCAAATACACTTGAAAAGAAAGAAACAAGAATATGGAATAACATTAAATAATAGGACAAAATAACATCAGGAAAATAAACCATATCCAATTCAATCCTAGTTCTCAAAAAGGGGATCCAATGTGATCAAACATCAGGAAAAAAAAATATATCATAGAAATGCAAAAGCTAAGGAGATATAAATCTAATACAGAAACCAAGTACCTGCTACTCCAAATGGAAAGAAAAAGGAGAAGACAATTCAAGAGAGTGTAAGCTCAGAAGAGACATGCTCACCCTATAGGTACTTATCAATAAAGAAATGAACCAACTGTGAAGGTTGAAAGAAAATAAAGGACACATCTTATATTTATTCAAGCATTTTCAGGGATACTCAAGGAAAAAAGAAGCACCTATTTGTAAAACTCTCGGATGCAGAATAAGAAATTGTTTCCTCTTTTTCTATGTTTGCCTTGAAACACCTGGGAATACCTTAACCTTAGAGCCTAAGAGGTCCTCAGTGTGATTATGAAAAAAATCTTAAATATCCAATCTCTATCCGGTTCAAGTATAAAGGAAACAAACATGGTTGTGGAAGTTGCTAATTCAGTTTCAGATATCTGCAGAAGTGTATAAAGGGTTAAATTCAATGGATCAGCTAATGTGGGAGCTTGAATTCCCATGTCCACATTATCTATTTTCTTAAACTTTGGCAAATAGAATATCTTAGCAATTTGGGGGGAATAGCTTGCTCAGGAACCTTCAATATCTCGAATAAGTATCTTTTGTATAAATCCTGAGGAGATGTTAGTGTGTGTAATTAGGTACCCATGGGTCTGGTGGCAACCTAGGAAAATGCATAAATCTGAGATGTTTTCCCTTTTAGGGAATTCTCAAGATTTTAGTCAATATCAAATTTTCCTTTATTAAAGATTCCTGTAATGGCTTAAAAAAGTCCAGGTCTTGTTTGGGCTGATCCAACTGTTGAATCAAATTATTTTTTAAAACCTCTAGAGTTTCTACTAGGGATGTGCAGCCAGAAAGTATTGTTGCATTTGGGATACGTATTCGTCGGGGGGCATTTTCGTTGCATTCGGACGTATGGCGCCCCGATACGTTGATAGGTGCATTCGTTTTCCGGTTCCCATTAAAGTCAATGTGGGAAGGATTTGCAGCCTATTTTTGGCTGCAGAATTGGGGTTTTATTATCAATTTTGATGAAACTTCTGGGGAACAATCATCAGAACAACAAAAAGCTCCAAGGTACTTAGTAGGGATGTGAATTGTGAGCCCGATCATCTTAACGATCGGGTTCAGCTAGAGGGAGAAAAAAATCTGATCAGTGGTGATGTGAATCAGAATCGGTTCCGATTCACATCGTTAATTTTTTTTTAGTGAGGCCTGACCCTTTAAAATTGACCCCTTACCTTCCCCCACAGTCCCGAACCCCCACAAAACTTTTTAAGAGTACCTGGTGGTCCAGTGGGGGCACGGGGACCGATCTCCCGCTCTCGGGCCATCGGCGCCATTTTGGCTGCCACTCAAAAATGGCACCGATAGCCCGACAAAAAGAAAAAAACCACCCAACCCTTTAAAAATGACCCCTTAGCTTCCCTCACCCTCCCGATCCCCCCAAAACATTTTAAAATTCCCTGGTGGTCTAGTGGTGGTCCCGGGAGCGATCTCCCGTTCTCGGGCCGTCGGCTGCCATTCATAAAGATGGCGCCGATGGCCCTTTGCCCTTACCATATGACAGGGTATCCGTGCCATTGGCTGGCCCCTGTCACATGGTAGGAGCACTGGATGGCCGGTGCCATCTTTACGATGGCGGCGGCCATCTTTAAAGATGGCACCGGCCACCAGGTAATGTTAAAATGTTTTGGGGGGCTCGGGAGGGTGGGGGAAGCTAAGGGCTCATTTTTAAAGGGTTGGGTGGGGTTTTTTTTTATCGGGCCATCGGCGCCATTTTTGAGTGGCAGCCAAAATGGCGCCGATGGCCCGAGAGCGGGATATCGGTCCCTGCGCCCCCACTGGACCACCAGGGACTCGTAAAATGTTTTGGGGGGTTCGGGAGGGTGGGGGAAGGTAAGGGATTAGTTTTATAGGGTCGGGGTGGGTTTAGTGGTTGTTTTCGTGTGCTGGTTTTCCCGCCCTCCCCCTCCCCCGATTTACGATTTTTCACGATAAATCGGGGGAATTTCTATTGTATCGCGACTCTTAACGATTTTTGATGATTTAAAAAATATCTGATAATTTTTTTAAATCATCAAAAAAACTATTCACATCCCTAGTACTTAGACTGTGGCAAAGTGGCACCAAAGTGGCATGAATAGCCTAAGGTACCTTAAAGGGGCAAAAGGGTACCAGGAGTGGCAAGAAGAGTGCTTTAAAAGAAGCACAACGCAGCAGTGAGAGTGTCAAAAACACAACACGGCTTCAAAAGAGAGCACCAATAACAAATGCATGAACCCTCGAAGGCAGCACGACAGGCAAAGTGGCAAGTCAAGTGGCATCGACATCCTACAGCACAATGAATGAGGAACATACATAGCAAGCAGAAAGACTAGAACCAACACACTGAGTAACCTTGATAGTGGCCAGAACACCCCAAGGAGTTGAGTGCGTCAGCTGGTGTATGGCAGCAAGGCACAGAAGCAGAGGGTAGATACAGGCTGGCTACACCTGGAGAGAGTTTCCTTTCATTTGTGCAGGAAAGGGCACCCTAGAATGGGTTCGCCCCTAGAGTGGGGCATTTGCATTGGTGACTAGTGAGCTCTCGCTGGTTTTTTTTAAATCTGGTAGAGTTAGCAGATATATAAAAGAGAATTTTCAAGGCAGAGGCAGAGGAGGTTACCATGTAAACAGCGGTTCAATATGGGTCAGAGGGTAGACACAGGCTGGCTACACCCGGGGAGAGTTCCCTTTCCTTTCAGCCAGGAAGGGCTACCCGGAATGGGTTGGCCACTAGAGTGGAGCACGAGCCTTCAAAGTGTGGTGACCTGGAACAGGGTCTCACTGTAAGCATGGTCTCCCTGTGTTGTGTTTGCCACAGTCTAAGTACCTTGGAGATCTTTTCTTGTTCTGAACATGGGTCAACAGGTGGTAAGAGATAGGCTGCAACAACTGGGAGAGTTCCCTTTCCTTTGAGCAGGAAAGGGCTCCCTAGAATGGGCTGGCCCAGAGAGAGTATAATGGTACAAATTGTTAGGATTTAAGCATTTGCAAATAGATCATGACTTCATAAGTAAGACGGAGGAAGTTCTCTTCTCTGCCCTGAAAGTAAACAAGACTGATTTATTTAAGGATCCATGCTGTAAAGGATTACTAGTTTGAATTGCTAGAGACTGTGGTTTCCCTTTGCAACGAGGGTTCAGCTGTTAGGACTGGACATAAGGCTTGGATGAACAGGCATAGCAGTTAAGGACAGAGGTCAAGCCCACCTAGGAACATAAGTCTTGGACGGACAGGCACAGCAGTTGAGGACAGAAGTCAATCCCACGTAGGGACATAAGACCTGGACGGACAGGCACAGCAATACAGGACAGAGTCAATCCCACCTAGGGACATAAGGCCTGGACGAACAGGCAAAGCAGTCGAGGACAGAGTCAATCTCACGTAGGGACATAAGGCCTGGACGAACGGGCAAAGGAATACAGGACAGAGTCAATCACACGTAGGGACATAAGGCCTGGACGGACAGGCACAGCAATCAAGGTCAAACCCTTGTAGGGATATAAGGCCTGGATGGACATGCAGAGCAGTCGAGAACAGAGATCAAGCCCACGTAGGGACATAAGGCCTGGACAGACAGGCACAGCAATTGAGGTCAAACCCTTGCAGGGACATAAGGCCTTGACGAACAGGCACAGCATTCGAGGTCAAACACTTGTAGGAACATAAGGCCTGGACAGACAGGCATAGCAATCGAGGTCAAACCCTTGTAGGGACATAAGACCTGGAAGAATAGGTACAGCAATCGAGGACAGAGTCAATCCCACGTAGGCCAAACGTGGGATTGACTCTGTCCTCGGGACAGAGTCAATCCCACGTATGGCCTACGTGGCCATACGTGGGACTCTCTCCAGAGCCTGGGAGAACAGGCCATATGAGAACAGGCCATATGAGAACAGAGCCTGGGAGAACAGGCCATATGAACTCTCTCCAGAGCCTGGGAGAACAGGCACAGAAATATAGGACAGAGTCAATCCCACCTAGGGACATAAGGCCTGGACAGACAGGCACAGCAGTCGAGGACAGAGTCAATCCCATGTAGGGACATAAAGCCTGGACGGACAGGCAAAACAATACAGGACAGAGTCAATCCCACCTAGGGACATAAGGCCTGGATGGACAGGCACAGCAGTCGAGGACAGAGTCAATCCCACGTAGGGACATAAAGCCTGTACAAACAGGCAAAGCAATGGAGGTCAAGCCCATGTAGGGACATAAGGCCTGGGTGGACAGGCACAGACATTATTTTTTAATTTATTTATATTCCTATTTTCAAACTTTTCCAGCATTTCATAGTTGATTAAACTCAGGGTACTGTAGGTATTTCCCTATCCCCAGAGGGCTTACAATCTAGTCAAACCCTTGTAGGAACATAAAGCCTGGATGAACAAGCACAGCAATCGAGGTCAAACCCTTATAGGGACATAAGGCCTGGACAAGCAGGCACAGCATTCGAGGTCAAACACTTGTAGGGACATGAGGCCTGGACAATCAGGCACAGCAATACAGGACAGAGTCAATCCCCATAGGGACCTAAGGCCTGGATGGACAGCACGCAATAGAGGTCAAACCCTTGTAGGGACATGAGGCCTGGGACAATCAGGCACAGCAATACAGGACAGAGTCAATCCCACGTAAGGACATAAGGCCTGGAAAAACAGACAGAGCAATGGAGGTCAAGCCCACGTAGGACATAAGGCCTGGATGGACAGGCAAAGCAATCGAGGTGAAACCCTGGTAGGAACATAAGGCCTGGATGGACAGGCAAAGCAATGGAGGTCAAGCCCACGTAGGGACATAAGGCCTGGATGGACAGGCAAGCAATGGAGGTCAAGCCAACTAAGGACATAAGCCTGGATGGACAGGCACAGCAATTTATTATTTATTTATTTATATTCCTATTTTCAAAACTTTTCCAGCACTTCATAGTCGATTACACTGAGGTACTTTAGGTATTGTCATATCCCCAGAGGGCTTACAATCTAAGTTAAACCCTATGTAGGAACATAAGGCCTGGACAGACAGGCAAAGTAGTTGAGGTCAAACACTTGAAGGAACATAAGGCCTGGATGGACAGGCAGAAACAAATGAGGTCAAACACTTGTAGGAACATAAGGCCTGGACAGATAGGCCACAGCAATCGAGGTCAAACCCTTGTAGGGGACATAAGGCCTGGATGGACAGGCACAGCAATCAAGGGTCAAACACTTGCAGGAACATAAGGCCTGGACTGACAGGCAAGCAGTCGAGGTCAAACCCTTGTAGGAAACATAAGGCCTGGATGGACAGGCAGAACAATTGAGGTCAAACACTTGTAGGAACATAAGGCCTGGACAGACAGGCACAGCAATCGAGGTCAAACCCTTGTAGGGACCTAAGGCCTGGACAAACAGGTACAGCAATCGAGGACAGAGTCAATCCCCGTAGGGACATAAGGCTTGGATGGGACAGGCAAAGGAATTGAGGTCAAACACTTGTAGAAACATAAGGCCTGGATGGACAGGCACAGCAATCAAGGTCAAACACTTGCAGGAACATAAGGCCTGGACTGACAGGCAAAGCAGTCGAGGTCAAACTCTTGTAGGAACATAAGGCCTGGATGGACAGGCAGAACAATTGAGGTCAAACACTTGTAAGAACATAAGGCCTGGACAGACAGGCACAGCAATCGAGGTCAAACCCTTGTAGGGACATAAGGCCTGGACGAACAGGTACAGCAATCGAGGACAGAGTCAATCCCACGTAGGGATATAAGGCTTGGATGGACAGGCAAAGGAATTGAGGTCAAACACTTGTAGAAACATAAGGCCTGGACGGACAGGCAAAGCAATCAAGGTCAATCCCAAGTAGGGACATAAGGCCTGGATGAACAGGCCATACAGCCATTTTTTTTTTTTTTAATTTATTTATATTCCTTTTTTCAAACTTTTCCAGCACTTCATAGTCGATTACACTCATGTACTGTAGGTATTTCCCTATCCCCAGAGGGCTTACAATCTAAGTCAAACCCTTGTAGGAACATAAGGCCTGGATGGACAGGCAAGGCAATCGAGGTCAAACCCTTTTGGAACATAAAGCCTGGATGGACAGGCAAAGCAGTCGAGGACAGAGTCAATCCCACGTAGGGACATAAGGCCTGGACGAATAGGCACCAGCAATACAGGTCAAAGTCAATCCCACGTAGGGGACATAAGGCCTGGATGGACAGGCACAGCAATTGAGATCAAACCCTTGTAGGGACATAAGGCCTGGACGAACAGGCACAACAATACAGGACAGAGTCAATCCCACTTAGGGACATAAGGCCTGGGCAGACAGGCCACAGCAATCGAGGTCAATCCCTTGTAGGGACATAAGGCCTGGATGGACAGGCAAAGCAATCGAGGTCAAACCCTTGTAGGAAAATAAGTGCTGGATGGACAGGCAAAGCATTTGCGGTCAAACCCTTGTAGGGACATAAGGCCTGGACAGACAGGGCACAGCAATCGAGGTCAAACCCTTGTAGAGACTAAGGCCTGGACGAACAGGTACAGCAATCGAGGACAGAGTCAATCCCACGTAGGGACATAAGGCCTGGACAAACAGGCAACGCAATGGAGGTCAAGCCCATGTAGGAACATAAGGCCTGGACAGACAGGCAAAGTAGTTGAGGTCAAACCTTGTAGGAACATAAGGCTTGGACAGAACAGGTACAGCAATCGAGGTCAAACCCCTTGCAGGGACATAAGGCCTGGATGGACAGGCACAGTAATCGAGGTCAAACCATTGCAGGGACATAAGGCCTGGATGTACAGGCACAGCATTTGAGGTCAGACACTTGTAGGAACATAAGGCCTGGAGTGACAGGCAAAGCAGTCCAGGTCAAAGCCTTGTAAGAACATAAGGCCTGGATGGACAGGCAGAACAATCGAGGTCAAACACTTGTAGGGAATATAAGGCCTGGACTGACAGGCAAAGCAATCGAGGACAGAGTCAGTCCCACATAGGGACATAAGGCCTGGACAAACAGGCAAAGCAATGGAGATGAAGCCTCCTTAGGGACATAAGGCCTGGATGGACAGGCAAAGCATCGATTATTCAAACCCTCGTAGGAACATAAGGCCTGGATGGACAGGCAGAGCAATCAAGGTCAAACTCTTGTAGTAAACATAAGGCTTGGACTGACAGGCAAAGCAATCGAGGATAGAGTCAATCCTACGTAGGGACATAAGGCCTGGGACAAACAGGAAAAGCAATGGAGGTCAAACTCTTGTAGGAACATAAGGCCTGGGACTGACAGGCAAAGCAATAGAGGATTTCCTTTGTGCAGATATGTTGTGGTTTGACCTGTCACTTCTTCCTGAACTGGTTCACTGCCAGAAGAAAATGGCATCTTTTTCATTTCTGAAAGATAATTCAACAGAGGATGCTTTTAGAGCAATGGAGACTGTCATTTGTGAAGCAAGAATTGAGCTGGGGGTTTATTTTTGAATAACCAGAAGCTATGAACTGTACTTATGCACTTCAGCTGATGACAAAGGAGCATGAAGAGCTCTCAGAAATAAGAAAACCACTACTCAAGTCAAAATCTACAATATCAACCTATGTTGACTTTGTGGTTTACTCAGTGCCTCTGTAAACAATGGGAACACAGAGGATGAACTAGAGTGCAACTACCTTCAGTTTACACTAGAACTTGAAACATTACTGTTGGCAAGGTCATGAAAAATATTGAGCATATGAAATATGCAAGGTCCAAATATCTTAATTCAGCATTTTATGTTCTTACATTCCAAATGTGGACAGACAGGCACAGCGTTTGAACTCAGGCCCTTGTAGGGACGTACGGACTGGACAGTGGACAGTCAGGCACAGCGTTTCAGGTCAGGTACATGTTCTGCAGTGCCTATATTATCTGGAGCATAGGAGGCAGTTGGAGCTGCTGTAACGCTTTTAATTGCTTTTAAACCACAAAAATCGGGAAATAACTAGTATACAAAGTGGAACAATAACTAGCTATATAAATGAATGTTTGCTGCAAAGGTTATTGAAATACAATTTAGCTAATGAAATAATATCTGTAATTCAATCTGCAACTGATTAATAGCTGTGTATATAGTTCAATTTTTTGTATAATTTAATTTTTAATTTAATTTAAAAACTTTTCTATACCATCGTATAGTAGAGCACCATCACAACGGTTTACAGTTAGGCACAAATATGTGGTTTCTAATTTATCCAAAGGGTGCCATTATTATACGGTTACATAGTTCGATAATATACTCTAAATGGGAAAGGGTGGTGTTACCATTTATTATTAACTGTCTTTATAATTTAATACTTAAATTGTGAGAAAATAATAAAAGTAAGCAATACTGCTTACTTATAGAGATAAGACCTCAGTATTGGCAAGAGATCTGAAACAACAGAAACTTCTTATAGCCAATTAGTTCAGTCACCGGTCTTATAATCTCTAATTTTAAACTTTTAATAAAAAACCTAAATTGCTTTATTGAATTCAATTTTAATTATTATCTCAAAAAGACTATAATTTAATTTTTTATTTTATTTTATTTTTAATAAAAACATTTAAACTGGATACGTGTCTCTGAGTAATTTTTTGACTGCACTATTAAATCTCAATATAATTGCAACCATAAGGCACTTCAATTGAACCTAATCCATTGTGTATTTTTTATCTAAATTTCTGCAAAATAATTTTTGCTTGAAAATGATTTTACTTTTATGACTTGTCAATGTTGACTTTGTTGAAAAGTAATGTTACAATGTTCATAAGGACATTTCATGGGACATGGGACATTTCATGTTCATGGGACATTTCAAATGTGGTCACTGTAAAATCTGTGACCAAACTTTAGAGATTAAAGAATACATTTGCACACAAACCCAATACAAGTACAAGTTGAATAATTTTACCACATGTCAAACAGATCACATGATATACATCATAAGGTGTCCATGTAACAAAATCTAAGTGGGCCAGACAACAAGATCTTTCAAATTAAGAATAGGGGAACATAAAAGTTGTTTGAAGAATAAGAAAACATATGCTCCCATTGTTGCGCATTGTCTTCAAGAAAATCATGATGTTAAGAAGTTGAAATGGTTTGTCATTGATCACATCAAGCGTGATTTAAGAGGAGGTGATAGAGAGAGACAGTTATATAAAAAAGAGCAAGAATGGATCTTCAAGTTAAGATCCGAAGAACCCATTGGATTGAATTCTAAAATTGAATGGAATAGCCTAATTCACTGAATCTGCTTTATACACAATATAATTGTAATCATTACAAATGGTGTACGGCCATTTACATTTAATGATGAAAAGGAAAAGGAAAATAAATGATCTATAATACAGATGACAGTTCTTAGATTTTTAACAATGACGTCAGCACGTCCTATACTGCCGTGCATGTCACGGCCATACAAGCCTTGCATGACATCAGTACATTGTTAGCATTCAATCATAAGCACACATTGGTGATTTTTAAGCCAATCAGTTGCTTAAATTAAGCGCGGCCATTTTTTGAAAAAAAGTTTCAGTCTGAACCCGACAATTGCAAAAGAAGTTTCTCTTTATGAACTGTGAGTATTTCAGCTATTTTACCGCTCAAAAAAAAGTTTTTCAATTAACATTTAACTGATTAATCTTGTGGGTTGTTTAATTCTAGAGTCCGCCCTGAAGCAGTGTTTTTGGAGAAATGCCGGCCGCATTGGCGGCGGTTAATAGACGTTGGGGTCTGAGTTACGGCAGAGTGGTTAAAATTTACAATGCAAGTGGTTACCATAAATCAAAGATAAGTGCTCTGCCGTTCCTAAATCTATCGGGATTTACATTCATATTTGAGACGGTGTGATATGAACCATCCGTCCGGTCATCAAACTATGAGACTGAAATGTGATTGTAAAGTTTCAGCGTATGCTTTGCTGTAGAGTTGAATCGTCATCACACTGTCTCTGGGATACGTTGTTGCTTGAAGTGTCAGTCAAGCCGATTCAGCAGACACGGTGTTTTACATTGCATCAAGACATTGCAACCTAATGTGCTGCCACATAGTAACCATTGAGCAGTAACATGAATCTTCTTTGAGACAGCTAAGTCCATGCAGTTGCACAGATGTCTACCTTGTCTTATGAACATTGTAACATTATTTTTCAACAAATCATTACAGTCTAGCTCCATCAGCTATATAGACGCCAAACCGTCCAATGAACATTGTAACATTACTTTTTAACAAAGTCAACATTGACAAGTTATAAAAGTAACATTATTTTTCAACAAATTGTTACAGTCCAGCTCCATTAGCTATATAGACGTCCAATTGTCCTATGAACATTGTAACATTACTTTTCAACAAAGTCAACATTGACAAGTCATAAAAGTAAAATCATTTTCAAGCAAAATTATTTTGCAGAAATTTAGATAAAAAATACACAATGGATTAGGTTCAACTGAAGTGCCTTAAGGTTGCAATTATATTGAGATTTAATAGTGCAGTCAAAAAATTACTCAGAGACACGTATCCAGTTTAAATGTTTTTATTAAAAATAAAATTAAAAATTAAAATTATAGTCTTTTTGAGATAATAATTAAAATTGAATTCAATAAAGCAAGTTAGGTATTTTTATTAAAAGTTTAAAATTAGAGATTATAAGACCGGTGACTGAACTAATTGGCTATAAGAAGTTTCTGTTGTTTCAGATCTCTTGCCAATACTGAGGTCTTATCTCTATACAAAAAATTGAACTATATACACAGCTATTAATCAGTTGCAGATTGAATTTCAGATATTATTTAATTAGCTAAATTGTATTTCATAAACCTCTGCAGCAAACATTCATTTTAATTGCTTTGATTCATCTTGCCATTGACAGGGAAAATTTGGAAACCCAAGCAAAGGCAGGTTTACTTTCAAAACCACTAGCATTTCTATCAACTCTGGTGCCAGCCTTGAGCGATGAGGGCTCATGATATCCCCTGTCATTGAAAAGACACGTTCACTGGGCACACTGGTTGGTGGACATGACAGATATCGCTGAGCCGCTTTGGCTACGTGTGGCCAGACAGTGGACTTGTGTGCACAATATGCCAGCGGATCTGTCTGCATGTTCTCTATCGGCTCAGAGAGAATCCATGTCACTGACAGCTGTGCTGGTGTCTCCTTTGCTTGGGTGGGCTGAGAGTAATTCATGCCAGCTGCTTTCTCTCTCACCCGTCGCACAACAGATGAATCTTCATGGGCAACATGCCTTTGTCGTTCTGAAGTGGAGCAGGAGGTACTATCTGTTGCTGACACAGTCTTGCTCCTGCTTGGGCTAGCAGCACAACTCTCTGAAGTGTCCGCTGTTTCCACCTCTGCTTTAAGCCTAATCTGTCTCTGCCTATGGCGCTCCTGTTCACAAACGTTTGCTAACAGCAGGTCCTTCACCAATAAAATGCAATCATACTGTAGGGTGAGTTTCCCTTTCACACGGGGATCACAGACTAGGGATGTGAATCGTTTTCCATATTGTCTTAACGATAGAAATCGTGTGGCAGGGTAAGAAAATCGTCTTAGGCACGATTTTTTAGTTAAAAAATTGTTAAAAATCGTTTTTTCCGATTAGTGCGCACTAACTCGAGTTAGTGCGCACTAACTGGGAGTTAGTGCGCACTAACTGAAAATGATACAATTTGACACTTTTCAGGTCAGTTAAGGTCAGTTTAGGAATGAATATGTATTCCTATTGGCTGCCCTCTTATTTATTCATGTTACCAAGTTTCCTACTGACAGTATATGGGGGATGAGAAATGGAAACAGTTGGTAGCTTGACAAAACAAGTAATGTGATCAGTCAATGTGACTAGAACTTGTGCCCTAACCCTGATACCAGGGGTATTGTGATCTTCCTGCACACAGTGCCCTATCCCTATTAATACCAGGAGTGTTGTGATCTTCCTGCACACAGTGCCCTATCCCTAATACCAGGGGTGTTGTGATCTTCCTGCACACAGTGCCCTATTCCTGATACCGGGGGTGTTGTGATCTTCTTGCACACATCCCGGTATCAGGGATAGGGCACTGCATGCAGGAAGATCACAACACTCCTGGTATTAATAGGGATAGGGCACTGCATGCAGGAAGATCACAACACTCCTGGTATTAATAGGGATAGGGCACTGCATGCAGGAAGATCACAACACCCCTGGTATCAGGGATAGGGCACTGTGTGCAGGAAGATCACAATACCCCGGAGGAGTGAGGGTCAGGCAGCTCCCCCCTGTCTGTGAAGCCAGCCTCTCACTAGTAATGCAGGGAGGGAGCTGTCTCAGACTTCACCATCCTCCCCCCCCCCCCTCACCCACACACCATTCACTAGCTGGGACATGGGGGAAGTCAGGAGTGAGGGTCAGGCAGCTCCCCCCTGTCTGTGAAGCCAGCCTCTCACTAGTAATGCAGGGAGGGAGCTGTCTCAGACTTCACCATCCTCCCCCCCCCCCTCACCCACACACCATTCACTAGCTGGGACATGGGGGAAGTCAGGAGTGAGGGTCAGGCAGCTCCCCCCTGGCTGGGAAGCCAGCCTCTCACTAGTAATGCAGGGAGGGAGCTGTCTCAGACTTCACCATCCTCCCCCCCCCCTCACCCACACACCATTCACTAGCTGGGACATAGGGGAAGTCAGGAGTGAGGGTCAGGCAGCTCCCCCCTGTCTGTGAAGCCAGCCTCTCACTAGTAATGCAGGGAGGGAGCTGTCTCAGACTTCACCATCCACCCCCCCCCCCTCACCCACACACCATTCACTAGCTGGGACATGGGGGAAGTCAGGAGTGAGGGTCAGGCAGCTCCCCCCTGTCTGTGAAGCCAGCCTCTCACTAGTAATGCAGGGAGGGAGCTGCCTCAGACTTCACCATCCTCCCCCCCCCCTCACCCCACACACCATTCACTAGCTGGGACATGGGGGAAGTCAGGAGTGAGGGTCAGGCAGCTCCCCCCTGTCTGTGAAGCCAGCCTCTCACTAGTAATGCAGGGAGGGAGCTGTCTCAGACTTCACCATCCTCCCCCCCCCCCCCCTCACCCACACACCATTCACTAGCTGGGACATGGGGGAAGTCAGGAGTGAGGGTCAGGCAGCTCCCCCCCTGTCTGTGAAGCCAGCCTCTCACTAGTAATGCAGGGAGGGAGCTGTCTCAGACTTCACCATCCTCCCCCCCCCCCCCCTCACCCACACACCATTCACTAGTTGGGACATGGGGGAAGTCAGGAGTGAGGGTCAGGCAGCTCCCCCCTGTCTGTGAAGCCAGCCTCTCACTAGTAATGCAGGGAGGGAGCTGTCTCAGACTGGTATCAGGGTTAGGGCACTGTGTGCAGGAAGATCACAACACTCCTGGTATTAATAGGGATAGGGCACTGTAAGAGATGACTGTAGTAGATTGAATAAAGATCTGATGTTTCTGCTCTCCTCACACCAAACAAAAACAACACACAAGCAGAGAAGCCCTTCTTACAAAGCTGAGCTAGTGAGTTAAGTAGGAGGAAAAGTAAACATACTGGTGCCAGTGTGGCTACTTAAAAAGTACACTTACCAACAATCAATTACATATATTTGAACTGTGTACAGTTCCAGCCAGGACCACCTTTCTAAAATGTACAGTGATTGGCAAATTCAACATGCACTAGCATTTCAGGTGCCTGCTAACAAAAATAATAAACAAACAAGTTCTAGTCAGGTGAGTGCTGATCATTACATTACTTTTTTTGTCAAGCTTCCAACTGTTTCCATTTCACATCCCCCCAAACATATTGGTAACATCAATAGATAAGAGCACAGCCAGCCAATAGGAATACATACATACATATTCATTCCTAAGTGACCTTTACTGACCTGGGAAGTGTGAACACTTTGTTTCATTTTCTGTTGGTGTTCGTTAGTTTCCAGTTCCATTTCCCATCCCCCCAACCATCACCTCAGTGGTAACCTTGGTAACATCAATAGATAAGAGGGCAGCCAGCCAATAGGAACACATATTCATTCCTAACTGACCTTCAGTGACCTGGAAAGTGTTTATTTGTATCATTTTCAGTTAGTGCGCACTAAATCGAGTTAGTGCGCACTAACACGATTTAACGATTTTTAATGATAAATCGTTAGAATTTCTATTGTATCGTGTTCTATAACGATTTAAGACGATATAAACATTATCGGACGATAATTTTAATCGTTGAAAAACGATTCACATCCCTAGTAGTTAAATCACAAGGAGATTGTGATAAATTGCAGGAAGACATTGTGAGACTGGAAAATTGGGCATCCAAATGGCAGATGAAATTTAATGTGGATAAGTGCAAGGTGATGCATATAGGGAAAAATAACCCAAGCTATAGTTACACAATGTAAGGTTCCAGATTAGGTGCTACTACCCAAGAAAGAGATCTAGGTGTCATAGTGGATAACACATTAAAATCGTCGGTTCAGTGTGCTGCGGCAGTCAAAAAATCAAACAGAATGTTGGGAATTATTAGAAAGGGAATGGTGAATAAAACAGAAAATGTCATAATGCCTCTGTATCGCTCCATGGTGAGACAGCACCTTGAATACTGTGTACAATTCTGGTTGCCGCATCTCAAAAAAGATATCATTGGGATGGAGAAGGTACAGAGACGGGATACCAAAATGATAAGGGGAATGGAACAGCTCCCCTATGAGGAAAGACTAAAGAGGTTAGGACTTTTCAGCTTGGAGAAGAGACGGCTGAGGGGGGATATGATAGAGGTGTTTAAAATCATGAGAGCTCTAGAATGGGTAGATGTAAATCAATTATTTACTCTTTCGGATAACAGAAAGACTAGGGGGCACTCCATGAAGTTAGCATGTGGCACATTTAAAACTAATTGGAGAAAGTTCTTTTTCACTCAATGCACAATTATACTCTGGAATTTGTTGCCAGAGGATGTGGTTAGTGCAGTTAGTATTAGGGATGTGAATCGTTTTAGGACGATTAAAATTATCGTCCGATAATTTTAATATCGTCTTAAACCGTTATGGAACACAATACAATACAGATTCTAACGATTTATCGTTATAAATCGTTAGAATCGTGAGCCGGCACACTAAAACCCCCTAAAACCCACCCCCGACCCTTTAAATTAAATCCCCCACCCTCCCGAACCCCCCCCAAATAACTTAAATAACCTGCGGGTCCAGCGGCGGTCCGGAACGGCAGCGGTCCGGAACGGGCTCCTGCTCCTGCATCTTGTCGTCTTCGGCCGGTGCCATTTTCCAAAATGGCGCCGAAAAATGGCGGCGGCCATAGACGAAAAAGATTGGACGGCAGGAGGTCCTTCCGGACCCCCGCTGGACTTTTGGCAAGTCTCGTGGGGGTCAGGAGGCCCCCCACAAGCTGGCCAAAAGTTCCTGGAGGTCCAGCGGGGGTCAGGGAGCGATTTCCCGCCGCGAATCGTTTTCGTACGGAAAATGGCGCCGGCAGGAGATCGACTGCAGGAGGTCGTTCAGCGAGGGTTCCGGCGCCTCGCTGAACGACCTCCTGCAGTCGATCTCCTGCCGGCGCCATTTTCCGTACGAAAACGATTCGCGGCGGGAAATCGCTCCCTGACCCCCGCTGGACCTCCAGGAACTTTTGGCCAGCTTGTGGGGGGCCTCCTGACCCCCACGAGACTTGCCAAAAGTCCAGCGGGGGTCCGGAAGGACCTCCTGCCGTCCAATCCTTTTCGTCTATGGCCGCCGCCATTTTTCGGCGCCATTTTGGAAAATGGCGCCGGCCAAAGACGACAAGATGCAGGAGCAGGAGCCCGTTCCGGACCGCTGCCGTTCCGGACCGCCGCTGGACCCGCAGGTTATTTAAGTTATTTGGGTGGGGGATTTAATTTAAAGGGTCGGGGGTGGGTTTTAGGGGGTTTTAATGTGCCGGTTTTTCGATTTTTCGATTTTTCGATTTTTTAACGATTTTTCACGATATTTTACCCCCCCAAACGGCAACAATACGATTCCCTCCCCCTCCCAGCCGAAATCGATCGTTAAGACGATCGAGGACACGATTCACATCCCTAGTTAGTATAGCTGTGTTTAAAAAAGGATTGGATAAGTTCTTGGAGGAGAAGTCCATTACCTGCTATTAATTAAGTTGACTTAGAAAATAGCCACTGCTATTACTAACAACGGTAACGTGGAATAGACTTAGTTTTTGGGTGCTTGCCAGGTTCTTATGGCCTGGATTGGCCACTGTTGGAAACAGGATGCTGGGCTTGATGGACCCTTGGGCTGACCCAGTATGGCATGGTGTTATGTTCTTAACTTCAAGCAGTGAACCCTGTAGCAAGGCAAAGTCTTCAGTCTCATGCCTGGTTTGAATATCCTGCCAGCGTCTGATGTCATCTTGGTGGCCGTCCGCGGTTTCGCACCACTGTGTCTTTAAAAGGCACCCCTTCGCGCATGCGTGTGCTAAGGGGGGTGGAGCTTGGCAGTGGAGCTCAGCGGCGTCTCCCTCGTGGAGATGCTGCCACGGAGAGGCCTAAGAAGGCCTGGAAAATGCCGGATCCTGTCGCAAGACTTAAGGCAGAGAAGAGTTAAGGACCCGGTCGTGAGTCCAGCGACTGGGACCGCAACAGTAGCCCCCCTCTTATGCCCCCTCCTCAGAGGCCCCGGTTTACGAGGATGATCCAGGTGGAACTGTTGCAGAAGAGACTTGTCCAAGATGTTATGAGCGGGCTCCCAGGTGTTCTCCTCAGGACCGCATCCCTCCCAGGCTAGCAAGTATTCCCATCGACGATGGTGAAATTGTGCATCTAGACCCTCCCGAACCAGATATACTGTGCCATCAATGGCAGGAGTCTCCGTAGGGTCTAGTGGTCTACGATGAAACCTGGAAAGAATTACTGGTTTAAGTAAGGAGACATGAAACACATTGTGAATTCGCAATGTAGTGGGAAGATGTAGGCGATAGGAAACCATCCCTACTCTCTCTGCGACTCTGAAGGGCCCACAAAACTTAGCCAATTTTCGGGACGGTAATCGAAGATGTATATTCTTGGTGCTTGGTGTTGAACACTTTTAACCCTTGAAGCTGCACCTTTCAATATTTTTCTATTTTCCTCATTTTATCAAAGTTTCCCTTTTGAAAGTTTAGTGTTAAAGCTGTAGATTTACTTATTGTCCCCCTTCCAGTTATTAGTTTAAATTTGATTATGTTATGATCACTATTGCCATGTGGTCCCACCACCATTACCTCTCTCACCAAATCCTGCGTTCCACTAAGAATTAAATCTAAAATAGCTCCCTCTCTTGTTGGTTCCTGAACCAATTGCTCCATGAAGCAGTCATTTATTACATGCAGGAACTATCTCTAGCAAGTCCTGATGTTACATTTATCCAGACAATATTGGGGTAATTAAATCTCCCATTATTATTGCAATGCCAAATTGGTTAGCTTCCCTGAATTCTCTTAGCATTTCATCATCTGTCTGACCATTTTGTCCAGATGGACGGTAGTATCCTCCTATCACTATACTCTTACCCAACACACATGGGATTTCTACCCATACAGATTCTACTGTGCATTTAGTCTCTTGTATGATCTTTATCCTGATGGACTCTATACCCTCCCGGACATAAAGTGCCACACCCCCACCATTGCGATATAATTTGTACCCTGATATAGCACTGTCCCATTGGTTATCCTCCAAGTCTCTGTGATGCCAATTATGTCAATCTCATCATTTACTGCTATACATTCTAACTCTCCCATCTTACTTCTGGCATTGGCATACAGAAATTTCAAAGTGTGTTTTTTGTTTATATTAACAACCTGCTTTTCAGTTTTATGGGATAATTTTGAAATCATTAGCTTTGGTGATTTTTTACATATGGACACATGAACTATGTTTGCTTTTATTGGAACCTCTCTGTTGGGATGCCCTAACTCTCCTGTTTCATTAGTATCTTTCAAGGATACATTTCTCTGAAACATGCACTGCTGAGTGACTGTCGGCTTTCCCCCTTGTTTTAGTTTAAAAACTGCTCTATCTCCTTTTTGAAAGTTAGTGCAAGCAGCTTGGTTCTACTCTGGTTAAGGTGGAGCCTATCCTTTCGGAAAAGTCTCCCCCTTCCCCAAAAGTTTCCCAAGTTCCTTACAAAACAGAATCCCTCTTCCCTGCACCATTGCCTCATCCACACATTGAAACTCTGGAGCTCTGCCTTCCTCTGGGGACCTGCACGTGAAACAGGAAGCATTTCAGAGAATGCAAACCTGGAGGTTCTGGATTTCAGTTTTCTACCTAAAATCCTAAATTTAGCTTCCTGAACCTCTCTCCCACATTTTCCTATGTCGTTGGTGCCCACATGTACCATGACAGCCGGCTCCTCCCCAGCACTGTCTATAATCCTATCTAGGTGACGCATGAGGTCTGCCACTTTCGCACCAGGCAGGCAAGTTATCAGGCAGTCCTCACGTCCACCAGCCACCCTGCTATCTACATTTCTAATAATTGAATCACCAACTATGATGGCCGGCCTAATCCTTCCCTCCTGGGCAGTAGCCCTGGGAGACTTGTCCTCACTGCGAGACAATTGCCAGATTTCATGTGCAAATACAGAATGTCCATCTCCAATCAATATTTTTGTATGCAAAGAAGCCATTTTATGGCACAACATAAGGTCAAGAGGGACTTAAGTTTGGGTAAATCCTTGTTCAAAGGTTTTTGTGATAAAGCTGGTCCCATCATGAGGGTTATATCCAGAATTTATGCAATTATGAATGGAGATTTCAAGTCTTAGCCATCGCACATAAAGAGCTGGGAGAGGGACCTTCAATGTATTTTGGGATCAAAGAGATGGATGATTAGTTTTTCCATTATTAAGCATAGCTCCATTTCAGCATCCCTGGTTGAACAAGGCTATAAGATGCTTTCTCGTTGGCACATCACCCAAGCCAAGCTGCATAAGTTCTATCCTGCAGTTGACAATTCTTGCTGGTGAGGGTGTTGGGGCATGGGAACTTATATTCATATGTGGTGGGAGTGTACAAAGATTATCATTTATTGGGAAATGGTTGCGAAACTCATCTCTGACATAGTTGGAATTCAGATACGCAAGGATCCTCTTTTGTTTTTATTAACTGTGTACCCAATAGATATGTCACCTCATGACTTCCATTTGATTCTTCAGATACTACTAGCAGCAAGGGTAGAGCTTGCATGTGGGTGACACAAACCGAACTACCTTCCACGCAGAAGGTTACTCAGAGACTAACAAGTATATACTACCTAGACAGACTGATTGCAGTCAAAGATAAAAAACTAGTCAAATTTGAAAAACACTGGCGACGCTATATATCATCGGCGCACCTTTTTGCAGCAGGGTAAGGGCCTCTCCTTCCCTCCCCGACACTGCTGACGACCAAAGCCATGCCCCACGGCTTATCGGAGGCCAGGTGCCCACCGACGATGTCATCCCTGTGTCTGAGAGGCCTTTAAAGGCCCCATACCTGTCTCGGAGCTCTCCTCTTCGCTGCGGACTGCCTCATGAATGGCGCACCACTTCACCATGGGATAAGGGCCTCTCCTTCCCCCTGACGCTGCCAACGACCAAAGCCACACCCCCCGGCCTATCGGAGTCCAGACGCTCACCGACGACATTATCCCTGCACCTGAGAGGCCTTTAAAGGCCCCATACCCCCCCTGGCATCGCGCGTGCCCCTTGGTGCGCCCCTTTGTGCGCCCTTTGCAGAACCTTCTTTTCAGAACCTTCTTTTCAGAATACCATCAACACCACTGTAGCCGATGAAATCTGTCCCATAGTCCATAAAGAAATACCCCTGTTGTGAATAGATAGAAAACCCTGGTACACCATCGAACTAAAAAAGATAAAACAGGACCTCAGATCCAAAGAACGCACCTGGCGTAGACAACCCTCCCCCTCACACAAAACAGCTTACAAACATACACTGCATACCTACCTTCAAGCCACTCTCCAAGCCAAATGAGATTTCTACTCAGCTAAAATTCATGATTATCAACTCAACGCAAATGTTCTTTTCTCATATGTTGCTGATCTCATAAAGACCACCCCTCCTACCTCCCACGAAGAAAACACTAAAGATAAATGTGAAGAACTAGCAAAGTACTTCCTGAATAAAATCACCAATATTCTCCTTCACTTCCCCACCAATCCCTCCCCCACCCCTCCACGCCCAAATTACAACGGAGTCAACATTAGGTCTCTCGACCTTACATCTACCTTGAAGATTGAATCCATCCTGAAAACGATGAAACCAGCTACACACATTTCAGACACTATCCCCTCGAAAACCCTCCTCTCTATCCCTACTGCCATTGCAAAACCCATAGCTGACTTAGTTAATTGCTCCCTTACTTTAGGTAAAGTCCCAGACTCCCTTAAACTTGCTGTCATCAAGCCACTTCTCAAAAAACCCACCCTTGACCCCATCGACCCAGCAAACTACCGGCCTATATCCAACCTGCCTTTCATATCCAAAATCCTTGAAAAGGTAGTCAACACGCAACTCACTGACTTCCTTGAAGACCACAATATCCTACACCCATCATAATTTGGTTTCCGCAAAGGTCATAACACTGAAAATCTCTTGCTAGCTATGACAGACACAATCAGCATAGGCATGGACCATGGCAAATCTTACTTACTTGTCCTCCTAGACATCTCAGCAGCATTTGATACTGTCAACCACAAAATCCTCATTTCCTGCCTGGCAGAGATAGGCGTCTCCGACACAGCACTATCATGGTTTTCATCCTATCTCTCCCACAGTGAATACTTAGTAAAAATTGAAAAGTCTGAATCCTCGCACATTCCCCTTACGCAAGTTGTTCCCCAAGGATCCTCACTATCCTCCATCCTATTCAATATTTATCTTTTACCTCTCTGCCACTTACTCTCTGACCTAGGCCTGAAATTTTTCCTGTACGCAGATGATGTGCAAATCCTTATCCCTATTCAAAAAACCCTCACGGAATCCCTGCAGTTCTGGGAATCCTGCCTTGTTTCTATCAATTCCTACTATCTAACCTCCATCTTGCACTAAATGACTCTAAAACAGAAATCCTCATTATCTCTAATCAACCGGATCACACATCTAATTCCACCCCTTGTCACCCCGCCGCAGCCCTTACCCCACTGCACTCCGTAAGAGACCTAGGCGTCCTACTAGATCAACACCTAAATTTTAAACCCCACATTAAGTCTCTTCTAAAGGGGGGCTTCTACAAACTCCATGTCCTTAAAAAACTTAAGCCCCTCCTCCACACCCAGGATTTCCGCATAGTTCTGCAAACGACCATTCTATCTAAAATGGACTACTGCAATTCCCTTCTCTTAGGCCTCCCGTCATCAACTATTAAACCCTTGCAAATACTGCAGAACTCAATGGCGAGAATCATAACCAACACCCGTAAAAGGGACCACATCACCCCCATACTAAAGGATCTGCACTGGCTTCCCATCCCTTACCGCGTTCAATACAAACTCTCACCATCCTTCACAACACGCTTTACAAAGACAACCCTTCCTGGCTCGAAGAACTGCCTCATTTCCGATCCTCTAACTGCCCTACCAGAACCTCCCTTTCAGGCACCCTTCACACCCCATCCCTCAAAACTGCACATCTTACCCTCACCAGAGAAAGAGCCTTCTCCATTGCTGGCCCCACCCTCTGGAACTCCCTTCCCACCGATCTCCATCTTGAACCGTCCCTACACAACTTTAAAAAAGGCATCAAGACATGGCTTTTCAAACAGGCCTACCCGGATACTAACCAAACCTAGACAATGCCCACCCTGCCTCGCAGAACTTGCCCCACATTACTTGATGTATATAGCTAGTCCAGTTCTTTTATGTACTCTTTTATGTATGGTATATATATATAAAGTTTTATGTACGGTATATATATAAAGTTCTTTTATGTACTTTTATGTACGGTATATAAAAATCCTTTAAATAAATAAATAAATAAAAATACTCCTCCCATGATGTAAATTTAGTAAGCTTCTATAGTTACTTTGGTTCCTTTCCACTTTCTCCCCTTAACTTTGCTTTCAGCATCTCTTCTCCCCTCTTCTCGCCTGCTCCCTTCGCCCCACCCCTGTTATTTGTAATTTTCTATTCTTTGAGTTACCTGCAAACCAGCGTGATGTGTTCTACGAATGTCGGTATAGTAAAAGTTCATAAACAAATAAATAAATATAATGGCAGGAAAAAAGCTGAAGACACTGTTAATACAATTTTATTATTCTGTCATGTTATTAATTGCACCATAACCTGGTTTTGGTATATGCTATACTTCACAGGGGAAGGGGGCTATAATATCAGCAGTGGGAGGGGAAAGGGAGGTGTGGAGGGGTATCGGGGGTTTAACAGGATTTATAAAGGGAAAAACTGCAAATGATGCGTATGGGAAACATTGTTGGCAAAACAACAGGGTTTGATAGCAGAATGTTCATTTAGATATGATATGTTGTATTACCATGCTTCAATATTGTTCAAGATGTATGAATAAGCTGAAATGATATGGCTTTTGTTTGTTTTTCCTTGAAAACTTTAAATTAAAAAAAAAAAAGAAATGATGGCAGAAAAGGATCAAACAGTCCATCTATTCTGCTAGGCAAGCTTATGGTAGCATCTGCTGTACCGTACAGCTCACCTCCATACATGGTTTCCCAAACCATCAAAGTCAGAGCCCTTGTCAGTTGCTGAGTCCAATTCTCCATTACCTCTTGCCATTGAAGCAGAGAGCAATGTTGGAGTTGCATCAATAGCATAAGGGTTATTGCTTAAGGGTAGTAACAGCCGCATCATCAATTTACCCTCATACTTATTTGTTTTCCCAGACCATAAAATTCAATTTCCTTGTTAGTTGCTGTCTGAAACGTATTCCCTTTTTCCTCTTTTCTAGAGATGAGCTTCGTTTTTTCTGGCTCGGGTTGGGTTTCAGTTCGGGCGCTTCATGGGAAAACTCATTTTCCCACGGATCGTTTTTCAGAAAAAATGAAGCTGGAACCTGAACCCGAAACTGGAGTCTCCCTCAAGACTTGCCAAAAGTCCCTGGTGGTCCAGCGGGGGTCCCGGAGCAATCTCCTGCACTCGGGCCGTTGGCTGCCAGTATTCAAAATGGCACCGATAGCCTTTGCCCTTACTATGTCACAGGGGCTACCAGTGCCATTGTTTGTTTTTCGGGTTTGTGCAGGGGGGAGGGGAACATTTATTTAAAAAAAAAAAAAAAACCCACCCCAACTCCACATTTACTATATTACAAACCCCCCCCCCCCCCACCATCCTGATCCCTCCCCAAGACTTACTAAAAGCCCTGGTGGTCCAGCGGGGTCCCTCGAGCGCCCGAACTGAAACCCGACCTGAGCCAGAAAAATGAAGTTCATCTCTAGAAAAGAGGAAGAAGGGAATACGTTTCAGATAGCAACTAACAAGGACATTGAATTTTATGGTCTGGGAAATGGCACCGGTAGCCCCTGTGACATCATAAGGGCAAAGGGCCATCGGCGCCATTTTGATTCGTAGCAGGCCCGACAGCCCGACTGCCTGGAGGGAGAGATTGTTCGCGGGACCCGGCTAGACCACCAGGGCTTTTAGTAAGTCTTGGGGAGGGATTGGGATGGAGGGGGGGTTGTAATATAGTAAATGTGAAGGGTTGGTTTGTTTTTTTTTAATAAATGTGCCCCTCCCCCCTCCCCCGCACAAACCCGAAAAACGAATTTTCCCCGAAGTTCGAGGAAAATCTGTTTTGTGGTTCGCATCCCCCGAACCACGATGAATTAGGCAATTTCAACGAAATTGCCTAATTCATGATAAACAAATGTACATCTCTACCCCCTGCCATTAAAGCAGAGAGCAATAATGGAGTTGCATCAACAGTATGAAGGCTTATTGGTTAAGGGTAGTAATTGTCACATCAACAAGTTACCCCATGCCTCTTTTTCTCATTTCATCCTCTAGCCTTTAAAGATCCACAGTGTTTATCCCATGTCCCTTTGAAATCTTTCACTGTTTTTGTCTTCACCACCTCCTCTGGAAGGGCATTGCAGGCATTTACTACCCTCTCTGTGAAGAAATATTTCCTGATGTTGGTTCTGAGTCGTCTTCCATGGAGTTTCATTTTGTGACTCCTAGTTCTACTGATTTCTTTTTAAAGGAAAAGGTTTGTTGATTGTGCATCACTGAAACCTTTCAGGTATCTGAAGGTCTGTATCATATCTCTCCTGCACCTCCTCTTCTCCAGGGTATACATATTTAGGTCCTTCAACCTCTCCTCATATGTCATTTGATAAAGACCCCCCATCATTTTTGTCACCCTTCTCTGGACCACCTAAATCCTGTCTCTGTCTCTTTTGAGATACGGGCACCAGTACTGAATGCAATACTCCAGGTGAGGCCTCCCTATGGACCGGTACAAGGGGATTATCACCTCCTTTTCTTACTGGTTATTCATCTTTCTATGCAGCCCAGCATTCTTCTGGCTTTAGCTATGGACATGTCACATTGCTTTGCTGTCTTCAGATTGGTAGACACAACAGCCCTTCAACCCACATCACATACAGCTCTATTAAGAACATAAGAACATAAGAAAATGCCATACTGGGTCAGACCAAGGGTCCATCAAGCCCAGCATCCTGTTTCCTACAGTGGCCAATCCAGGCCATAAGAACCTGGCAAGTACCCAAAAACTAAGTCTATTCCATGTAACCATTGCTAATGGCAGTGGCTATTCTCTAAGTGAACTTAATAGCAGGTAATGGACTTCTCCTCCAAGAACTTATCCAATCCTTTTTTAAACACAGCTATACTAACTGCACGAACCACATTCTCTGGCAACAAATTCCAGAGTTTAATTGTGCGTTGAGTAAAAAAGAACTTTCTCCGATTAGTTTTAAATGTGCCCCATGCTAACTTCATGGAGTGTCCCCTAGTCCTTCTACTATCCGAAAGAGTAAATAACCGATTCACATCTACCCGTTCTAGACCTCTCATGATTTTAAACACCTCTATCATATCCCCCCTCAGTCGTCTCTTCTCCAAGCTGAAAAGTCCTAACCTCTTTAGTCTTTCCTCATAGGGGAGTTGTTCCATTCCCCTTATCATTTTGGTAGCCCTTCTCTGTACCTTCTCCATCGCAATTATTTTATTTATTTATTTATTTATTTAAATAATTTATATACCGGAGGTTCCTGTATAATATACATATCACCCCGGTTTACATAGAACAGTAACAATCGCTACATTTTGCGGTTTACATAGAACAGGATTAAACAACGAAGTTTTACATTGAGCAAAAAGAAGTAAACAAGTTTTAACATTGAAACAAACGTAGTAAACAAGTTTTTACTTTGAAACAAATTAATAGAAGTAGGCAAATAGTAAATACTATTAAACCATTAATAGACATGCGGTTAATAAATCAAAAAATAACATGGAGATATGTAAGTCCACATGAATATATGTATGTAGACTGTATGTAGCCAGCATGAATATGTGAATCTCTAATTGAATAATGAAGAAAAAAAGATCTGAAAAATATCATTGTGGGAGTGAGAAGACTTTTTTCCTGTTCTTGGTTCTAGGGGAAGGCTAGTTTGAATAACCAAGTCTTAAGTTTCTTTTTAAATGTAGTGTGGCATGGTTCCAGACGCAGGTCTGGAGGGAGCGAGTTCCAAAGTGAAGGGCCCGCTGTCGACAGTGCACGTTTCCTTAGAGCGGATTTCGCCGGTTGTGTGATTAGTCTGTTCTGATAAGCGCTTCTGGTAGGTTTTACGGATGTGTGTAGTTGAATTTGAAATGTTAAGTTGAGAGGCGCGATGTTGTATAAGGCCTTATGTATCATCGCTAGAGACTTGAATTGGATCCTGTATTTAATTGGAAGCCAGTGGAGGTAGTGGAGGATTGGGGTGATATGATCTCTTTTCTTGGCATTTGAGAGAATTCTTGCTGAGGCATTCAGGACCATCTGAAGTGGTTTGGTGGTGCATGCTGGTAGGCCTAGGAGGAGAGAGTTACAGTAGTCTAATTTTGGGAGTATGATGGCTTGTAAAACCATGCGGAAGTCCCTGTATAGGAGGAGTGGTTTAAGTTTCTTTAATGTTTGCAGTTTAAAGAAACATTCTTTTGTTGTGTTGTTGACAAATTTGTTGAGATTGAGTCTGCTGTCTATGATGACTCCCAGGTCTTTAACTTGTTGCGTGATGAAGTGCCCGGTGGTGTCCGGATGTTGATTAGTGTTAGAATGTGAAGGGGGGGTATAGTTTTCCGGTGCTATAATGAGGATTTCGGTTTTGTTTTTGTTTAGGACCAAGTTGAGGCTGGTGAGTAGATTGTTGATAGCAGACAGACATTTATTCCAGTATGATATGGCTTTGTGTATGGAGTCTTCTATAGGGATGAGGATTTGAATATCATCCGCGTATAGGTAATGTCTTAGCTTAAGGTTAGTGAGTAGTTGACATAGTGGGAGCAGATAAATATTGAAAAGAGTCGGAGAGAGGGATGATCCTTGCGGTACCCCCCTCTTGGATTCGATGGTGTGGGACTCTTTGTTATTTATCTTGACCTTGTATGATCTGTTCTCCAAAAACGATTTGAACCAGTTAAAAGTTGCTCCTGAAATGCCGATGTCTATTAATCGTTGCAGGAGGTACGTGTGGTTTACGGTATCAAACGCTGATGAGAGATCCAGGAGAGCGAGGAGGCAAGGTTGGCCCTTTTCAAGGTTGAAGATGATAGTGTCTGATAAAGATGTTAGTAACGATTCGGTATTCATAGTCTTACGAAAGCCAAATTGGTTTGAGGTGAGGATATTATTTTCGTCAAGAAATTCTGTAAGTTGTTTGTTGACAACTTTCTCCATAACTTTGGCTATCATAGGGAGGTTTGCTATGGGTCTGAAGTTAGCTGGGTCTGATGTAGGTAAGTTGGGTTTTTTGAGGAGCAGTTTGAGCATGGCTAACTTGAGTTGGTTCGGGACAAGTCCTTGGGTGAGAGAGCAGTTAATGATGTCTGCTAAAGGTTTGGCTATAGTGTTTGTGATCAGACTCAGTTTGTTGGATGGAATATGGTCTGATGGATGGGAGGATGGTTTTATTTTCTTGAGAATATTCTCTATTTCTAATGTGGAAGTGGGCTCAAAAGTGTTGAGAACTATTGGTGAGGTGTTAGGTTGTTGTACGGTTGGGTGCGATGGTTGTTGTACTGTTGAGAGTGTTGGTTGTTGAGCGATTGAGTGTGAAGATTGTTGGGTAGTTGATCGCGATGATTGGGGGCTGAGGTTGATTACGTGGTTTGGATGTGAAGAAGGTCCCTTGAGGGGGGCTAGGAGTGAAGTGATTTTGTTGTCAAAAAAGTCTGCCAGCTCGTTCGCTTTATTGAGTGCTTGATCGTCAGGAATGGTAGGCGCCGGGGGTTTTGTGAGGGTAGATACATAAGAGAAAAGAGCTCTTGAATCGAAAATGAGGTGGTGTATTTTTTTGGAGAAGAATATTCTCTTTGTTGTGTTGATGTTGTTTCTGTAAGAGTTAAGGCATGATTTGTAGGTGAGGAGGGTGGTAGAAGATGGGTTTTTTCGCCAATTTTGTTCCTTGCATCTCAACTCGTGTTTATGTATTTTTAGCTCCGGTGTGAACCAGGGTCTCTTATTGTCTTTGTTTGGATTATATCTTTTTTGAGATGCGGCGACCAGAATTGTACACAGTATTCAAGGTGCGGTCTCACCATGGAGCGATACAGAGGCATTATGACATTTTCCGTTTTATTCATCATTCCTTTTCTAATAATTCCCAACATTCTGTTTGCTTTTTTGACTGCCGCAGCACACTGAACCGACGATTTCAATGTGTTATCCACTATGACACCTAGATCTCTTTCTTGGGTTGTAGCACCTAATATGGAACCCAACATCGTGTAATTATAGCATGGGTTATTTTTCCCTATATGCATCACCTTGCACTTATCCACATAAATTTCATCTGCCATTTGGATGCCCAATTTTCCAGTCTCACAAGGTCTTCCTGCAATTTATCACAATCTGCTTGTGATTTAACTACTCTGCACAATTTTGTGTCATCTGCAAATTTGATTATCTCACTCGTCGTATTTCTTTCCAGATCATTTATAAATATATTGAACAGTAAGGGTCCCAATACAGATCCCTGAGGCACTCCACTGTCCACTCCCTTCCACTGAGAAAATTGCCCATTTAATCCTACTCTCTGTTTCCTGTCTTTTAGCCAGTTTGCAATCCACGAAAGGACATCGCCACCTATCCCATGACTTTTTACTTTTCCTAGAAGCCTCTCATGAGGAACTTTGTCAAACGCCTTCTGAAAATCCAAGTATACTATATCTACCAGTTCACCTTTATCCACATGTTTATTAACTCCTTCAAAAAAGTGAAGCAGATTTGTGAGGCAAGACTTGCCCTGGGTAAAGCTATGCTGACTTTGTTCCATTAAACCATGTCTTTCTATATGTTCTGTGATTTTGATGTTTAGAACACTTTCCACTATTTTTCCTGGCACTGAAGTCAGGCTAACCGGTCTGTAGTTTCCCGGATCGCCCCTGGAGCCCTTTTTAAATATTGGGGTTACATTTGCTATCCTCCAGTCTTCAGGTACAATGGATGATTTTAATGATAAGTTACAAATTTTTACTAATAGGTCTGAAATTTCATTTTTTAGTTCCTTCAGAACTCTGGGGTGTATACCATCCGGTCCAGGTGATTTACTACTCTTCAGTTTGTCAATCAGGCCTACCACATCTTCTAGGTTCACCGTGATTTGATTCAGTCCATCTGAATCATTACCCATGAAAACCTTCTCCATTACGGGTACCTCCCCAACATCCTCTTCAGTAAACACCGAAGCAAAGAAATCATTTAATCTTTCCGCGATGGCCTTATCTTCTCTAAGTGCCCCTTTAACCCCTCGATCATCTAACGGTCCAACTGACTCCCTCACAGGCTTTCTGCTTCGGATATATTTAAAAAAGTTTTTACTGTGAGTTTTTGCCTCTACAGCCAACTTCTTTTCAAATTCTCTCTTAGCCTGTCTTATCAATGTCTTACATTTAACTTGCCAATGTTTATGCTTTATCCTATTTTCTTCTGTTGGATCCTTCTTCCAATTTTTGAATGAAGATCTTTTGGCTAAAATAGCTTCTTTCACCTCCCCTTTTAACCATGCCGGTAATCGTTTTGCCTTCTTTCCACCTTTCTTAATGTGTGGAATACATCTGGACTGTGCTTCTAGAATGGTATTTTTTAACAATGACCACGCCTCTTGGACATTTTTTACTTTTGTAGCTGCTCCTTTCAGTTTTTTTCTAACAATTTTTCTCATTTTATCAAAGTTTCCCTTTTGAAAGTTTAGCACGAGAGCCTTGGATTTGCACACTGTTCCTTTTCCAGTCATTAAATCAAATTTGATCATATTATGATCACTATTGCCAAGGGGCCCCACCACCGTTACCTCTCTCACCAAGTCCTGTGCTCCACTGAGAATTAGATCTAAAATTGCTCCCTCTCTCGTCGGTTCCTGAACCAATTGCTCCATAAAGCTATCATTTATTCCATCCAGGAATGTTATCTCTCTAGCGTGACCCGATGATACATTTACCCAGTCTATATTGGGGTAATTGAAGTCTCCCATTATTACTGCACTACCAATTTGGTTAGCTTCCCTAATTTCTCTTAGCATTTCACTGTCCATCTCACCATCTTGACCAGGTGGACGGTAGTATACCCCTATCACTGTAGTCTTCCCTGATACACAAGGGATTTCTACCCATAAAGATTCAATTTTGTATTTAGTCTCATGCAGGATGTTTATCCTGTTGGACTCTATGCCATCCCGGACATAAAGCGCCACACCTCCTCCCGACTGCTCCTCTCTGTCATTGCGATATAATTTGTACCCCAGTATAGCACTGTCCCATTGGTTATCCTCTTTCCACCATGTCTCTGAGATGCCAATTAAGTTTATGTCATCATTTACTGCTTGCAAACCGAGCATATGGATAGCATTCAAAATAGTTATGTAAAAATCCACCACGAATGCTAATATTGTGTAATACAGTCACGATACTTCAGACTGGTATATAAGTTGAAAGTCTTATTTATTCACAAATCGGCAACTCCATTGTTATACAGCGCAATTTTTCATGCACACGGGGTCCCCCGACACGGTCCCGTGTTTCGCCAGCGGCTGCGTCGGGAGGGATGCCCACAAATTCAAAGAGGAAAATCTAAAAATTAACAAAAGGACTGTATAAGAAATAGTAATGGTACAGAGTCAATACAGGTAGATGCACACATACATTTTACCTTTAGACGGATTTCTTAAGTTCCAGGCATGGAGTGCGTTCGAGCGAGGTTCAAGGACAGCTTAAAAGCTGTCAAAACTCGCGCCAACCAGATTTCAAAGACCAATCAGAAAAGAGAAAGAGCCAACCTATCGCAGCTGAGGTGGTATCAGCTGCAGCCTATCAAGATTATGTAAAATGAAACCATTCGATTTCTTTATTAAGGCCCTTGGGAATCACACAGTCTAACCGGTGTATCCACCTTTGTTCACAACGCGTCAGTAAAAGATCAAAATCACCACCACGTAATGGAGGTGTCACAATTTCTAAAACAAAAAAGAATAAATCAGAAATTGTGTGAGAGCGTGATAACCAATGATCCACTAAGGGGGCCAAGTTACGGGAATGTTTAATATTCGATCTATGTTCGATCACTCGGGTACGTATCTGTCTTGTGGTTTTTCCTACGTATAGCATATCACAAGGGCAGCGGATAATGTAAACCACGCCTATGGAGGCACAGTCCGAATCTTGACGTAGAGTATAACGTCTTGAGGAAAGGGGTTCGATGAAATCAGAAAGAGTAGTTGTGTGTTTGCAAACTGAGCAGTTTCCACAGGGTCTGTGAGTACCAATCTGTGTGGCAATAGAACGATTAGATAGGAAGTCTGAGTTAGTCAGAATATCACGAAAATTTTTTCCTCTACGATACGTGAACCTTAAAGAGCTATGAAACAGAGTAGAGAGTGCTAAGGAAGACCAGTGTTTTCTAAGAATGCAGGATATCGCGTGGCTCGATGGTGAGAACGGCAAAATGCAATTTAAAGAGGAACTATCATCCTTACGAGACGGTAAAAATAACCAATCCCTGTTGACATATAAGGCTCTTTTGTAGGCAGCTCTAAGAACTTTGTAAGGGTACCCTCTCAGCCTAAACCGGGAGAGCATCTCCTTAGCTTTTTGAACGTAGTCAGACGTAGAGGAACACAATCTACGTAACCTCAGGAAACTGTCCGGTCGGGATGTTGGTTTTTAAGTGTTTGGGGTGACAGCTGTCAAACTTAAGGATTGTATTCCGGTCGGTATCCTTGCGAAAAATAGTGGTGGAAAAACTGGAACCGGTATTTAGTATTAGCACATCCAAAAAGGGTATTTGCGAATAATGTAAACAAAAACTAAACTGCATATGGTGATTACATTGGTTTAACCAGTCAAAAATAAATAAAACTGTATTTCAGTTCCCATCCAAATCAGTAAAATGTCGTCAATATAACGATACCAGGAGTGCACAAAATGCCACCAATGTGAAGGGTATATGTATGTGTCCTCAAATTGAGCGACAAATAAACATGCTAAACTGGGTGCCATGGTGGCACCCATTGCTGTCCCTTTGATCTGCTGAAAAAAAGAAGACTCAAAACGAAAATAATTTTTTGTAAGTGCCAAAGTAGTCAATTGCATTAGAAATGAAGTGGGGACCCTAGATGGTTCTGTACGGGAATCCAAAGTATTTTCAATTATTGTGAGAGCTTCAGATTGAGGGATATTCGAATAAAGAGAAACGATATCTAAAGTGATAAGTAAAAAAGGTTCAGAGGGAAAATCTGTATTTTCTAATAAGGTAATGAGATGGGAGGAGTCACGTACATATGATTTAATCCGTGGGACAAAAGGTCTTAAAAAAATGTCCACGAATTGTGAAAGGGGCTCCAAAACCGAGCCTATCCCTGATACTATCGGACGCCCCGGTGGGTTCTCGAGGGATTTGTGGATTTTCGGAAGTATATAGAACACTGGTACAACAGGGTTTGGGGTGGTGAGGTAATTAGCTTCCCGGCTGGTGATATAACGATGAGCGACAGCGTCCTGTATAATCGAAGCTATTTCTAACTTTAATACTTCTGTCGGATCTGAGGGTAAGGGGAGATAGAAAGTCGTGTCCTGCAGCTGGCGGAGAACCTCAGTTTTATAATCTGCTCTATTCAAAACCACCGTCCCCCCACCCTTATCTGCCGATTTTATAATGATAGACGGGTCCTCAGACAGAGAGCGTAACAAAGTCCTTTCATGTTTGGATAAGTTAAAGTGTACATATTGACGATCTTGAATCAATAGTTTAATGTCATTCTGAACCAATTTTTCGAAAACTAGAATCATAGGGTCCACTGGGCCTGGAGGAACCCATTTGGATTTAACAGACACAAGAGAGTCATCTTGTATGGGAGGAACATCTGAAAAGAACAGTTTCAATTTCAAGGATCTAAAAAATCGGTATAGATGAACCTGAACATCAAATATATCAACTTTAGCAGTAGGTACAAAAGAGAGTCCTCTCGCTAGCAATGTTAACTCGTCTTGTGCAAACGTCCTAGAAGAGAGATTAAATACTGTATCAGTGTTTATTGCCAAGGATCCTGTTGTTGTCGTGTGATGCGGGTGGATCGTGAGTTCATTGGTGGTCGACCTCGTAATTTCGAACCCCGGTTGTTGCGGGGCACTGGTACTGGGTCTAAAAAAGCCGCAGCAATAGAGGAGGATGATAAAGAGGAGCCAGGTGCCGGTTGAATATGCTGTAATGGGGGGAGAGTAGATTCCTCGCCAGACGAGTCGTCTGATGATTGGGCAAAAGCTACCTTTTTCTTTTGCGGTTTTATAGGATTCATCCATTGGTAAACGTAGCCGGACTTATAATCAGTTGTGTCACGTTGAAATTTTTTATATTTCTGAACTTTGAGTTCTTTCTTAAATTTATTTAAATTTTCAATAAATTCAGAATGTTGCTGCTCAAACTCCTCTATTGATACTGCAGTCGATCGGATGGTTTGTATATTTGTGTCGACTTCACTTTTAAGTGGAATGATGATCTCTTTAGTCGTCTCAATGATCAATAGCATGAGATCGAGGGAGCACTTATTCAGAATCTGATTCCAGCATGTAACGAAAGCCGAATTGTCCATGTGCAGTCTGGGAGCTTTTTGTACCCGAAGTCCTCGAGGTATTCTCCTCACCCGGCAATACTCAATTAGGGTAGAAGCGTGGAGTTCTGCTCGGGTCAAACGTTTCTGTGAATTGATAGCGTCAGTCCACGATACGGTCGGCAAATCCTCAGTTTCTGGGTCTGCAAAAAATGGAGCGTCGGCTAGGACAGCTTGAAGGACATCATCAGAGTAGCTAAAGGTCTGATCCTCTGTACCAGTAGCCATTTAAACGCTCTTTTAAGAGAGGGAGAACAAACCACAAGCAAACCGAGCATATGGATAGCATTCAAAATAGTTATGTAAAAATCCACCACGAATGCTAATATTGTGTAATACAGTCACGATACTTCAGACTGGTATATAAGTTGAAAGTCTTATTTATTCACAAATCGGCAACTCCATTGTTATACAGCGCAATTTTTCATGCACACGGGGTCCCCCGACACGGTCCCGTGTTTCGCCAGCGGCTGCGTCGGGAGGGATGCCCACAAATTCAAAGAGGAAAATCTAAAAATTAACAAAAGGACTGTATAAGAAATAGTAATGGTACAGAGTCAATACAGGTAGATGCACACATACATTTTACCTTTAGACGGATTTCTTAAGTTCCAGGCATGGAGTGCGTTCGAGCGAGGTTCAAGGACAGCTTAAAAGCTGTCAAAACTCGCGCCAACCAGATTTCAAAGACCAATCAGAAAGAGAAAGAGCCAACCTATCGCAGCTGAGGTGGTATCAGCTGCAGCCTATCAAGATTATGTAAAATGAAACCATTCGATTTCTTTATTAAGGCCCTTGGGAATCACACAGTCTAACCGGTGTATCCACCTTTGTTCACAACGCGTCAGTAAAAGATCAAAATCACCACCACGTAATGGAGGTGTCACAATTTCTAAAACAAAAAAGAATAAATCAGAAATTGTGTGAGAGCGTGATAACCAATGATCCACTAAGGGGGCCAAGTTACGGGAATGTTTAATATTCGATCTATGTTCGATCACTCGGGTACGTATCTGTCTTGTGGTTTTTCCTACGTATAGCATATCACAAGGGCAGCGGATAATGTAAACCACGCCTATGGAGGCACAGTCCGAATCTTGACGTAGAGTATAACGTCTTGAGGAAAGGGGTTCGATGAAATCAGAAAGAGTAGTTGTGTGTTTGCAAACTGAGCAGTTTCCACAGGGTCTGTGAGTACCAATCTGTGTGGCAATAGAACGATTAGATAGGAAGTCTGAGTTAGTCAGAATATCACGAAAATTTTTTCCTCTACGATACGTGAACCTTAAAGAGCTATGAAACAGAGTAGAGAGTGCTAAGGAAGACCAGTGTTTTCTAAGAATGCAGGATATCGCGTGGCTCGATGGTGAGAACGGCAAAATGCAATTTAAAGAGGAACTATCATCCTTACGAGACGGTAAAAATAACCAATCCCTGTTGACATATAAGGCTCTTTTGTAGGCAGCTCTAAGAACTTTGTAAGGGTACCCTCTCAGCCTAAACCGGGAGAGCATCTCCTTAGCTTTTTGAACGTAGTCAGACGTAGAGGAACACAATCTACGTAACCTCAGGAACTGTCCGGTCGGGATGTTGGTTTTTAAGTGTTTGGGGTGACAGCTGTCAAACTTAAGGATTGTATTCCGGTCGGTATCCTTGCGAAAAATAGTGGTGGAAAAACTGGAACCGGTATTTAGTATTAGCACATCCAAAAAGGGTATTTGCGAATAATGTAAACAAAAACTAAACTGCATATGGTGATTACATTGGTTTAACCAGTCAAAAAATAAATAAAACTGTATTTCAGTTCCCATCCAAATCAGTAAAATGTCGTCAATATAACGATACCAGGAGTGCACAAAATGCCACCAATGTGAAGGGTATATGTATGTGTCCTCAAATTGAGCGACAAATAAACATGCTAAACTGGGTGCCATGGTGGCACCCATTGCTGTCCCTTTGATCTGCTGAAAAAAAGAAGACTCAAAACGAAAATAATTTTTGTAAGTGCCAAAGTAGTCAATTGCATTAGAAATGAAGTGGGGACCCTAGATGGTTCTGTACGGGAATCCAAAGTATTTTCAATTATTGTGAGAGCTTCAGATTGAGGGATATTCGAATAAAGAGAAACGATATCTAAAGTGATAAGTAAAAAAGGTTCAGAGGGAAAATCTGTATTTTCTAATAAGGTAATGAGATGGGAGGAGTCACGTACATATGATTTAATCCGTGGGACAAAAGGTCTTAAAAAAATGTCCACGAATTGTGAAAGGGGCTCCAAAACCGAGCCTATCCCTGATACTATCGGACGCCCCGGTGGGTTCTCGAGGGATTTGTGGATTTTCGGAAGTATATAGAACACTGGTACAACAGGGTTTGGGGTGGTGAGGTAATTAGCTTCCCGGCTGGTGATATAACGATGAGCGACAGCGTCCTGTATAATCGAAGCTATTTCTAACTTTAATACTTCTGTCGGATCTGAGGGTAAGGGGAGATAGAAAGTCGTGTCCTGCAGCTGGCGGAGAACCTCAGTTTTATAATCTGCTCTATTCAAAACCACCGTCCCCCCACCCTTATCTGCCGATTTTATAATGATAGACGGGTCCTCAGACAGAGAGCGTAACAAAGTCCTTTCATGTTTGGATAAGTTAAAGTGTACATATTGACGATCTTGAATCAATAGTTTAATGTCATTCTGAACCAATTTTTCGAAAACTAGAATCATAGGGTCCACTGGGCCTGGAGGAACCCATTTGGATTTAACAGACACAAGAGAGTCATCTTGTATGGGAGGAACATCTGAAAAGAACAGTTTCAATTTCAAGGATCTAAAAAATCGGTATAGATGAACCTGAACATCAAATATATCAACTTTAGCAGTAGGTACAAAAGAGAGTCCTCTCGCTAGCAATGTTAACTCGTCTTGTGCAAACGTCCTAGAAGAGAGATTAAATACTGTATCTGTATCTGTATCTGATACAGTATTTAATCTCTCTTCTAGGACGTTTGCACAAGACGAGTTAACATTGCTAGCGAGAGGACTCTCTTTTGTACCTACTGCTAAAGTTGATATATTTGATGTTCAGGTTCATCTATACCGATTTTTTAGATCCTTGAAATTGAAACTGTTCTTTTCAGATGTTCCTCCCATACAAGATGACTCTCTTGTGTCTGTTAAATCCAAATGGGTTCCTCCAGGCCCAGTGGACCCTATGATTCTAGTTTTCGAAAAATTGGTTCAGAATGACATTAAACTATTGATTCAAGATCGTCAATATGTACACTTTAACTTATCCAAACATGAAAGGACTTTGTTACGCTCTCTGTCTGAGGACCCGTCTATCATTATAAAATCGGCAGATAAGGGTGGGGGGACGGTGGTTTTGAATAGAGCAGATTATAAAACTGAGGTTCTCCGCCAGCTGCAGGACACGACTTTCTATCTCCCCTTACCCTCAGATCCGACAGAAGTATTAAAGTTAGAAATAGCTTCGATTATACAGGACGCTGTCGCTCATCGTTATATCACCAGCCGGGAAGCTAATTACCTCACCACCCCAAACCCTGTTGTACCAGTGTTCTATATACTTCCGAAAATCCACAAATCCCTCGAGAACCCACCGGGGCGTCCGATAGTATCAGGGATAGGCTCGGTTTTGGAGCCCCTTTCACAATTCGTGGACATTTTTTTAAGACCTTTTGTCCCACGGATTAAATCATATGTACGTGACTCCTCCCATCTCATTACCTTATTAGAAAATACAGATTTTCCCTCTGAACCTTTTTTACTTATCACTTTAGATATCGTTTCTCTTTATTCGAATATCCCTCAATCTGAAGCTCTCACAATAATTGAAAATACTTTGGATTCCCGTACAGAACCATCTAGGGTCCCCACTTCATTTCTAATGCAATTGACTACTTTGGCACTTACAAAAAATTATTTTCGTTTTGAGTCTTCTTTTTTTCAGCAGATCAAAGGGACAGCAATGGGTGCCACCATGGCACCCAGTTTAGCATGTTTATTTGTCGCTCAATTTGAGGACACATACATATACCCTTCACATTGGTGGCATTTTGTGCACTCCTGGTATCGTTATATTGACGACATTTTACTGATTTGGATGGGAACTGAAATACAGTTTTATTTATTTTTTGACTGGTTAAACCAATGTAATCACCATATGCAGTTTAGTTTTTGTTTACATTATTCGCAAATACCCTTTTTGGATGTGCTAATACTAAATACCGGTTCCAGTTTTTTCCACCACTATTTTTCGCAAGGATACCGACCGGAATACAATCCTTAAGTTTGACAGCTGTCACCCCAAACACTTAAAAACCAACATCCCGACCGGACAGTTCCTGAGGTTACGTAGATTGTGTTCCTCTACGTCTGACTACGTTCAAAAAGCTAAGGAGATGCTCTCCCGGTTTAGGCTGAGAGGGTACCCTTACAAAGTTCTTAGAGCTGCCTACAAAAGAGCCTTATATGTCAACAGGGATTGGTTATTTTTACCGTCTCGTAAGGATGATAGTTCCTCTTTAAATTGCATTTTGCCGTTCTCACCATCGAGCCACGCGATATCCTGCATTCTTAGAAAACACTGGTCTTCCTTAGCACTCTCTACTCTGTTTCATAGCTCTTTAAGGTTCACGTATCGTAGAGGAAAAAATTTTCGTGATATTCTGACTAACTCAGACTTCCTATCTAATCGTTCTATTGCCACACAGATTGGTACTCACAGACCCTGTGGAAACTGCTCAGTTTGCAAACACACAACTACTCTTTCTGATTTCATCGAACCCCTTTCCTCAAGACGTTATACTCTACGTCAAGATTCGGACTGTGCCTCCATAGGCGTGGTTTACATTATCCGCTGCCCTTGTGATATGCTATACGTAGGAAAAACCACAAGACAGATACGTACCCGAGTGATCGAACATAGATCGAATATTAAACATTCCCGTAACTTGGCCCCCTTAGTGGATCATTGGTTATCACGCTCTCACACAATTTCTGATTTATTCTTTTTTGTTTTAGAAATTGTGACACCTCCATTACGTGGTGGTGATTTTGATCTTTTACTGACGCGTTGTGAACAAAGGTGGATACACCGGTTAGACTGTGTGATTCCCAAGGGCCTTAATAAAGAAATCGAATGGTTTCATTTTACATAATCTTGATAGGCTGCAGCTGATACCACCTCAGCTGCGATAGGTTGGCTCTTTCTCTTTTCTGATTGGTCTTTGAAATCTGGTTGGCGCGAGTTTTGACAGCTTTTAAGCTGTCCTTGAACCTCGCTCGAACGCACTCCATGCCTGGAACTTAAGAAATCCGTCTAAAGGTAAAATGTATGTGTGCATCTACCTGTATTGACTCTGTACCATTACTATTTCTTATACAGTCCTTTTGTTAATTTTTAGATTTTCCTCTTTGAATTTGTGGGCATCCCTCCCGACGCAGCCGCTGGCGAAACACGGGACCGTGTCGGGGGACCCCGTGTGCATGAAAAATTGCGCTGTATAACAATGGAGTTGCCGATTTGTGAATAAATAAGACTTTCAACTTATATACCAGTCTGAAGTATCGTGACTGTATTACACAATATTAGCATTCGTGGTGGATTTTTATCATTTACTGCTTTACATTCTAATTCTCCCATCTTACTTCTTAGACTTCTGGCATTAGCATACAAACATTTCAAAGTTTGTTTTTTGATTGTATTTTTATTCTGCTTTTTAATTGATAGGGATAAGTTAGAATTTTTTAGCTCAGGTGAGTTTTTAGTTACAGGCACTTGGACTACTTTTCTTATTATTGGAACCTCACTGTTGGGATGCCCTAATTCTAATGCATCATTAGTATCCTTTAAAGATACATCTCTCCGAACCATGCGCTGCTGAGCGACTGTCGGCTTTCCCCTTTGTTCTAGTTTAAAAGCTGCTCTATCTCCTTTTTAAAAGTTAGCGCCAGCAGTCTGGTTCCACCCTTGTTAAGGTGGAGCCCATCCCTTCGGAAGAGACTCCCCCTTCCCCAAAAGGTTCCCCAGTTCCTAACAAAACTGAATCCCTCTTCCTTGCACCATCGTCTCATCCACGCATTGAGACTCCGGAGCTCTGCCTGCCTCTGGTGACCTGCGCGTGGAACAGGGAGCATTTCAGAGAATGCTACCCTGGAGGTTCTGGATTTAATCTTTCTACCTAAGAGCCTAAATTTGGCTTCCAGAACCTCCCTCCCACATTTCCCACACCCCAGATGCATGACTCTGCACTTCTTGGCATTGAATTCCAGCTGCCATATCTTCAACCACTGTTTAAACTTCCTTAAATCAGCCTTAGAGTAGAAATAGGACTTCCCTATAGCCCATCCCTCCCATCCAGAAAAAATGCCAGGACCAGGATCTTCTCCTGCCCCCACTTAGCTGGTCTGGGAGGGGATTCGATGATGAGCCCTATGCCCAGGCTGAAGCCTTGGTCTTGCATAGGCCTAAGTCCTGGGAGGACGCTGCAACCATGACCTAGATCCAATGCTACAGTCTAGTTTGGAGGCCTGGTAATGACACCAGAGCCTAGACCAGACACTGTACCTCAGACTCAGCCTAAGACCAGGTTTGATGCCGGGATCCAACCCGCAGTTCCAGTCCCGAAGTCTGTGCCTTGCCCTAGGCCAAGGTCAGGGCCCAGCACCCGAGGCTGGAGACCATAACTGCAAAGCTTCTCTTCTTTCTTCAGTCTTCTTAGAATGATGTAATCTACTTAAGGACATGTGGAGTAACTTAACTACTTTGCCGTCCTCCTCAATGGAGGGAGCCATTTTGATGTACGGCAAATGTCCAAATGTTTTATCTTGATTGGATGTTACCACCACCCATAAGGAATCGATTGTTGGGCTTCTGTTAGGACGTCTTCTGAGTTCAGATGTAAAAGATGGTAATGATGAGGGCATTCATAGTCATTTGGTGAACCATACTCATTTCATAGATGGCTGGATACAAAATTGCTCCAAGGTCACTGCTTAGGAAGTCCATGTCTGTACCGTACTGTACCAGCAATATTGTAAACTACAGGTACATGTAGAAAATGTAGAAAGTCTCGTCCCTCTGTATAGTTAGGGTTTTAGTATGTTTCTTAATTAGTGTAAAGAAATGAACTCCCATTGTTCCACATGAATTCATATGTTAAGCATTATCCTCCCATTTGAAAAATTCATATATCTACAACCGGTCCCCATATAACATCAACACAAGGTGAAAAAATAAAAAATAATATTAAATAACTACCTGTTGAATAATGTACAGCACCTCATGCAGATGTAAGGTCCTTATATTCCATATATTGTACTAAATAACTCTTAAAAACAAGGATAAAACGATACAACAACAATAAAAAATATCTTATAAAAATACTGGCCAAGTATACATCTTAAAAAGCTTTGAACTAGATTAAAACCAATAAAAATGGATACAAAATAAAATTACAAACCAATTAAAAAACCAAATTCCTTGGGGGCAGATTTTTAAAATTATGCGCTGGGGGTACATTTGTGCACGCTACCCGGCACGCATGTTATAAAATCCAGGGTCAGCGCATGCAAGGTGCACACTTGTGCACCTTGCATGCGCTGAGACCTAGGGGAGGCCCGGTGGCTTTCCCCGTTCCCTCCAAGGCCGCTCCGAAATCGGAGCGGCCTTGGAGGGAACTTTTTTTTTTGGTCCCCCCACCTTTCCCTCCCTTCCCCTATCTAACCCACCCACAACCCTACCTAAATTCCCCCCTCACCTTATTTTGTTGAGTTACACCTGCCTCTGGCAGGCGTAACTTGCGCGCGCCGCTGTCTGCCGGCGCAGCAGGCCCCGACACAGGCCGTTGTGTCGGGGCACTCGGCCACTCCCCTGGACCATCCTCGGACCGCAGCCCCACCCCCGCGCCGCCCCTTTTACGAAGCCCCGGGACATATGCGCGTCCCGGGGCTTACGTGCGCCGCCAAGCCTATCCAAAATAGGCTCGGCGCGCGCAGGGGCAGAATTTCTCAGGTAACACGCGTAGCCTTTGAAAATCTGCCCCTTGGTGTTTACCGATCTCCTTACCGCACTGTTACAGCATTTGATTTATTAAAAAAAAAATCCTGTGGCACTTAGGCCTCTTCTCAGGCTACCAGGAGCTCCCCAGGCTCCTGCGGACCCTTCTGCCCTCTTCATTGCCAACTTCTGCTTTTAATTTCATTGTGGATTTGACGTGTCGGCGATGGTGGGGTGGAGGATCCATGGAGCGACTGGCCTCTTTTTGTTCGCGGCTCAGCTCCGCTTTCACTTTTAGATGCAGCTTGGTGCCACCAGCAGCTGGAGGCTGCCTCTTCCCCTGGGCCCCACCCTGGAGGCTTCCCAAGCCCCAGGTTATCTTCTCCACTATACGGCTAACAGCTGCTTTCAGTTTTATTGTGGCCAGGAACCGCTGCCAGCCAGAAGCATGCTGCTATTTCTGCATGGCCCTCACCCCATCAAAACAAATCTGGAACTCTTCCATGGGCCTCCCAAGCTCCACCAGCCAACGGTCCATCACTGCTGGGCTTCCTTTGTCCCAACAACCACCGGCAGGTAAATAATAATTATTTTTTTCTTTACCCTTATTTACAATATGGTGGTGGTTCAAAGTGCACTGTTCTGCTGTGCACTTCTGGCTTGGCTGGGCTGATGAAAGTGCAGACTGCAGCAGCAGCAAAATCAGCTTCAGAACAGCAGGCAAAGGCATCAGGCATGGGGATAGCGAGGGACGGAATCAGAGTGCATTTCTCCTCCCAATCTCAACTCCTACCAACTGAAGGCATGGTCCAGAAGAGGAGCCAGTGCAAACTCTATCCCTATTCCCACACACCTGCTGCCTCTTTGAAACAAATTTTGCAGCCGCACACTGTTGACCTCTAAACAATAACACAACCTGGAGGACCGGAGGCTTTGGAGCATTCTTGGAGTCCTGTTGAATTAAGGTTTTCCGGGTGCCCTTGTGCTGCTTGCAGTGCCAGGCAGGGAAGAAGCAAAAGCAGGGAGTCCTGGACAGACTGGAGGCTGGCAGTTGGCAGAAAACCATCACTTATACTGACCAGTTTTCTGGTCTGTCAGACACTCTTTAAAATAAAAATGGCCAGGCCTGTTAATAACGAGTCAGTTATTAACCAACCCTCCCACTCCCACTTCCCTTCCCCATCTTCCATCCTTCCCTTCACCTTCCATCTTCTCCCCTCCCCAAAAATTTCATGAAGGAGGGCATTCGTGTTTTGGTAGCTTGGTAGCTTACCTGCCTGTCTTCAACTTAGAAATAAATATGGTCCTTGCAGGCTGCATCTGCACTGGCACCTGGGCAGCAGCTTCTGAACCTTTTTTTTTTTTTTTTTTTAATAACTCCTTGGGGCCCATGGCCACATCAAAAGTAGGTGATGCCCAATGATGTTGCTCCTTGCCTTCTCCCAGCAATGCCCCTAAAGTTATGGTCCTTAACCAAGTAGTTCCCAACCTTTTATGTGTTGCAGAAAACCTGGCCCAGGATTCATTTCATTGTGGCACATCATCATCTTTCTCATTATCACTTTCTCTTCTCTTCCCTTCTCGTCTCTCTACCCCCACCCTGGAATTAACACCTTCACTTTCCTATCCCACATTTCCCTGCAACATCAACTTCCTTTCCTTCTCCCAGCACACCCCGTGGTGAATTCAGCTGTCCCTTATTCTCCCCTGACCTGGAAATAGCAGAAGTCTAAGCAACATTCATCTGGTGGTGCTTTTTCCTCCTCCATTGGCTTCCCTCTGCAATCTGAACTGCACAGAGGCAGCGGGTCTGGTAAGACTACAGGGCCCGTGCAGTTTATACTGCAGAGGAAAGCCAGCAGAGGGGGAAGCAGGAGCGGCAGGAGATAAGCGCTGCTCTCTGACCCTCACCCCCTGCTGGTGGAAGGACATCCTACAGTCCAAGAGGGAAAGAAATGAAGACTGCATCTGCGGCACACTTTAAACTGCAGCCAGAGGTAGTGGCAGGGCTTCCCAAGCACGGAGTCCAGGAAGATCTTCCTGATTTGCATGGCACATAGCTGTACTTCATTTTCATTTATTCAGAACTCTTTCAAAGAAAGGACAAATCCCCATTTTGTACTAGTGGGCCAATCTCCATTCAGAAGAGGGCAGTTGTTCTTCTTTTAAGATAAAAGCATAAATAGGAGGTGACTGTAGGCTAAGCCCCCTAATGGCAGCAGTAGAATCGCCGCATTAGAGCAGGGAAGGAAGAAATAAGGACATATCTCTTCCTGCAGACTGAGTAAAGGGTCTTTCTGGGTAGGGTGTGCAGGAGTGGTTGTCAGGTTGAGAGAAGCAATGGGGGGGTGGGGGGGGGAGAGATTGCAGCAATACATTTTGCTCCATCAGATTGCCAGGCTGGGATGCAAATGCCCAATAATTTTTTAATCTATTGGACTGCTGATAGTGGGAGGGAGTTTGGGACTTAAGGTGATTACAAATCCTGCCAGATTGATCCCACCCATTCAACCCTGTGGATCTACATTTAAAATTGTCTGAAAATTGTAATTTTGGACTAATCTGAGTCAAAATCAAGTTTCTCTCTTCATTTGATCTGCCGCCTGGATTGGCCACTGTCGGAGACAGGATGCTGGGCTTCAAGAACCTTAGTGTGACCCAGCAAGGCAATACTTTTGCCCTATAACATGAGTATGGACTGCCAGACAGAGGCACCATTGCAAACAATGATGAGCTTCAAAAAAATCAAACTTCAACATAAGGCACAAGTAATGATATTCTCTTGTGATGTAATTTATTAACTTTTAACTTGTAGAGGAAAAGACCTCAGACTTTGAGCCAAACTGTCGTAAGATCTGAAAAGTGTTCTATATCACTTCCGCTTTTTTGTATATTTAAAATGCAGGTGAAAATATGTGTAAATTCTATGCAGTCTCAATGTATGTTTGCAGACTTTAAATTCTTCCATTCTTCCTGTACTGTCTCCTACAGATTACAATGCACTTCTGAGAAATCAATGAAACTCTCTTTCTCTCAGTCTTGATATTTCTATAATTTTTGCAATAGACAGCATCAAATTAACTTGAAACCCCAAAGATGCAGAAATGCCAAAGTTGACAATGATTCACATAATTGCTGCGTCAGGGCACTAAATCTAAAAGAAGAATGAAACATAATTGAATAAATGCTCAGTAAAATTTTGAAGTATAACAAATGCTGTTACATTTGAACTTACTTGGAAATCCTTCATTAAACACATTCAATTTTACTGTGGCAGATGCCCTCCTGATATCTCTTATTAATGGGCGCAATCTGATATAGTGCCGATATAAAGGATAAATTATATCACATGTTTTTCAAAATAGTGAATAGAGATTGGACCATTAAATGTTTAAACCAATCACAAAGGAGCTAAGAAATCTTTCACATTTGTTAAATTTATTGTTGATCTTATACAGCCAGTTACATGATTTTTAAGAAAAAATCTAATGTTACTATACAGTTTTTTTAATTCCTGAAGTGCGAAAGATGAAGAAAAATTTAATGGTCCAATTTATATTAGCCCTATGTCAGATTATGCTCATACATTAGAAACATCAGGAGGGCATCTGGCTTGGTGAAATTTAATGCATTCAATGAAGGATTTCTAAATCCTTCATTGAATTTTGCACTCACCCCTGCTCCCGGTAGCAGCCTCACCGCGTCTACCTCTCTGCCGGGGCTCCAGAGGCCCAGTCGGGGCAGGAGCCCGCCCGCTTCCCCAATTAGCGAGCCGTGCAGAGGAGGCGGAAGCAAAATATATATAAATAAATATAAAACAAACAACGAAGAAACAGAGAAGGAAGTGCCCTTCATTTCCTCCCTCGGTGAGTTTTTGCCGCGCCCCCGACAGGCACCCGGCCTATCAGAGGGCGCCATCGTGGACTTTAAATTTCAAGAAACTCCCGGCGGCGTTCCTTTGCACTCACCCCTGCTCCCGGTAGCAGCCTCACCGCGTCTACCTCTCTGCCAGGGCTCCAGAGGCCCAGTCGGGGCAGGAGCCCGCCCGCTTCCCCAATTAGCGAGCCGTGCAGAGGAGGCGGAAGCAAAATATATATAAATAAATATAAAACAAACAACGAAGAAACAGAGAAGGAAGCGCCCTTCATTTCCTCCCTCGGTGAGTTTTTGCCGCGCCCCCGACAGGCACCCGGCCTATCAGAGGGCGCCATCGTGGACTTTAAATTTCAAGAAACTACCGGCGGCGTCGCGCGCCAGGCGTCGCGCGCCAGGCGTCGCGCGCCCGAAGGAGCGCAACCTAAGGGGCTTGCCCCTTAGTGCGCCCCTTTGTGAGCCGCTTTGTGAGGTTAATGTGAGGATCCAACAAAAACCCATACCTCCACAACTCAGACTTGCCACCGCAGTGTCTCATACATCCATCCCCAACTCACCTGCTTTCATCCAGCGCTTAGCAGCCAGCACACATCCAGCGCTCACTCTTCCAGCGCTCACCATCATCAAGTGCTCTTCTTGCGCTCACTCATCCAGCGCTCACTCTTCCAGCGCTCACCATCATCAAGTGCTCTTCTTGCGCTCACTCATCCAGCGCTCACTCATCCAGCGCTCTTCATCATCAAGTGCTCTTCTTGCGCTCACTCATCCAGCGCTCACTCATCCAGCGCTCTTCATCATCAAGTGCTCTTCTTGCGCTCACTCATCCAGCGCTCACTCATCCAGCGCTCTTCATCATCAAGTGCTCTTCTTGCGCTCACTCATCCAGCGCTCACTCATCCAGCGCTCTTCATCATCAAGTGCTCTTCTTGCGCTCACTCATCCAGTGCTCACTCATCCAGCGCTCTTCATCATCCAGCGCTCACTCATCCAGCGCTCTTCATCATCAAGTGCTCTTCTTGCGCTCACTCATCCAGCGCTCTTCATCATCCAGTGCTCACTCATCCAGCGCTCTTCATCATCAAGTGCTCTTCTTGCGCTCACTCATCCAGCGCTCACTCATCCAGCGCTCTTCATCATCCAGCGCTCACTCATCCAGCGCTCTTCATCATCCAGCGCTCACTCATCCAGCGCTCTTCATCATCAAGTGCTCTTCTTGCGCTCACTCTTCCAGCACTCACCATCATCAAGTGCTCTTCTTGCGCTCACTCATCCAGCGCTCACTCATCCAGCGCTCACTCATCCAGCGCTCTCTCATCATCAAGCGCTTTTCCAGCATTCACTCAGAGCTCACTCATCTAGCACTCTTCCGGTGCTCACTCACCCAGCACTCTTCCAGTGCTCACTCACCCAGCGCTCATCATCATCCAGTGCTCTTCCAGCATCTACGCATTCAACGCTCACTCATCCAGTGCCTTTCCAGCGCCAACACATCTATCACTCGTCCAGCGCGCTTCATCATCCAGAGCTCTTCCAGCGCTCATCCAGAAATCCTCATCAACCCCTTCTTGGATATTACAAACTCAACCAATCTCTCCTCTAACCAACTACACAGTAACTACAAGCTTCAATGCCTCCCGGTCTCCCAATCCCAATTCTACAACATAGGCATTTTCTCACAGGAAATCCCTTAGCGATTTCCCGTCCAAATACCTATAAATCACTCATACCAATCATGATTTCCCCTCTTACACAGACTCTAGGCCTAGCTCTTTTCTCTTTGATTTTATTCAACGCCCAATCTCTTACAAAAAAAAACACTAATACTCAATGACCTTCTACTGGACTCTAATCCGGACCTCTGTGCAATAACGGAAACATGGCTTAAGAATACGGACACCGCACTAATTAACCAACTCCCAACTGATACCCACGACTTCTTCTCTATTCCCAGACAGAAAAAAAGGGGTGGGGGTATTCTCCTGGTAGCTAAAAAAGAGCTGAGACTTACTCAATTCCCAATCTACACTACTACCAAAATTGAAGCCGGCTTCTTCAAATCCGACCTTCTGCAAATCATTCTTGTCTATGCCCCCCCAGGACTTCTGGACTCAGACGTCTCCCCCATTCTAGAATTAATAGCCACCCACCTAAACCTTGAGTCTCCAGCCATCATATTGGGAGATTTTAACTTACATGTGGATGATCCCTTGCCTTCTACTGTGAATCTTTCCTAAACGCCATGACCGCCATGGGATTCAAACAGATAATCAATAACCCCACACACAGAGCAGGACACATTTTGGATCTCATCTTTGTAAACTCAGGCATCTCACACTCAGAACCACCCATATGCAAATCAGTTCCATGGTCAGACCACGCATTAATCTCTACCACATTTTCGCTGGCACAGTCCAGAATCAAACACAATCCTCAACCTCAATTTACCTACAGAAATCTTTGTTCTTCCGATGAACTACACGAACACCTTGTTCTAGAACTCCCTCGCTTAGACATCTCTACCCCCAACTCAGCTCTCCACTCATGGTCCAACATTACAGAAACGGCAGCAAATAAACTATGTCCTCTGGCAACAAAAAAACAGAAACACAATGCCTACAAAAGACAACCCTGGTTTAACCAAGAACTTCAAAAACTCAAACACTCCCTTCGACAAAAAGAAAATAAATGGCGTAAAGCCCCTTCAACGACCTCCCTCTCAGCTTACAAACTTGCACTCCACCTATACAAGAGCGCCACATTAAAAACAAAAAGGGACTACTACGCTCACAAAATCCATCACCTCATTTTCGATTCAAAAGCCCTTTTTACCTACGTTTCGAATTTAACTCAAGTCAACCCACCAGACATCCCTCTCAACCAAGCGCACGAAAAAGCAGAGGATTTGGCCAGCTTCTTCAGTAACAAAATTTCCAACCTGCAATCACAGCTGAAAACCAACATCATAGCTCCATTCAGCACATACTTTCATCCTTGCAAAGGCTCTTCTATACAAGCTTTCGATCCTATTGCAACATCAGAGACAATCTCAGTTTTGAAAAGAATGAAACCTTCCTCTCACCCATTTGACCATATCCCTTCCAAACTACTGCTACTAATTCCAGATACCATCTCTAAGGCCCTGACTGACATTATCAATTGTTCCTTAACACAAGGAATCTATCCAGATGACCTGAAAATTGCTTCCATCAAACCCCTCTTAAAAAAACCTAATTTAAATCCCAAAGACCCCTCAAACTTTCGCCCAATCTCCAACCTCCCGTTCATTGCTAAGGTAATGGAAAAATTAGTTAATGCCAGACTATCAGAATACCTTGAAGACCACAATATATTACTCCCACCTCAATATGGCTTCCGTAAATCTTTAAGCACGGAATCACTTCTCATATCACTAACAGATTACATCATCATGGGCCTGGACAAAGGTCATGCCTACCTGCTGATACTCCTCGACCTATCTGCCGCCTTTGATACTGTTAACCACACACTCCTCATAAAGCAACTAGCGAACATCGGAATAACAGGCGCCGCACTGGCCTGGTTCAAATCATTCTTGGGAAACAGAGGATATAAAGTCAAAATACATAACAAAGAATCTCAGTTTTATCCTTCCACGCTAGGAGTTCCTCAGGGCTCCTCCCTTTCTCCCACGCTCTTTAACATTTACCTCCTCCCTTTATGTCAACTATTAACTAATCTGAACCTCAAATATTATCTATACGCAGATGACGTTCAGATTATCATCCCTATCAAAGAATCCCTTACAAGAACCATAAAAGTCTGGGAAGATTGCCTCCTAAAAATTGACAACCTCCTATCCAGTCTAAATCTAATCTTGAATACTTCTAAAACCAAACTTCTCATAATTTCGCCTGAAAACAGTAACCTCGCCTCAAATCCACCAACCGGCTTTCAAACATCACAAGTGAGAGACTTAGGAGCCATCATTGATAATCGGCTAAATCTAAAATCTTTTGTTAATCAAACTACTAAAGACTGCTTTCATAAACTGCATGTCTTAAAAAGAATTAAACCACTTTTCCACTCCCACGACTACAGGACAGTCTTGCAATCAATAATCTTTTCTAAATTAGATTATTGCAATTCCATTCTTTTGGGTCTACCGGCTTCTCACACTAAACCCCTTCAGATGGTTCAGAACACTGCGGCAAGAATATTGACAAACACAAGAAGAAGAGAACACATAACTCCGATTCTCAAAGACTTGCATTGGCTGCCAGTTCATTACAGAATCTTATATAAGTCTATTACCACCATTTACAAAGCTTTTCATCAACTCTCTCCGCTTAACCTCCAAATCCCATTTAAAAAACATACCTCCGCCAGACCAATCCGAGAGTCCTACAGAGATTCACTACAGGTTCCCCCTGCTAAAACCTTTCACCACACGACTCTTAGAGACAGGGCATTCTCTACAGCAGGACCTACATTGTGGAATTCCATCCCTCCAGACCTGAGACAGGAACCCTGCCTTCCAACTTTTAGAAAAAGACTAAAGACCTGGTTATTTATGAAAGCCTTTCCAGACAACAATCAAACCCAAAATCAATATAATTAACTCAGAACACCCTTCAGGATAATCAACAGTTTTGACAATCCCATCAATGGTACAATCCCTTTTAAACTGGCAGGCTTTCCCAGTTATTCTTCACTGTTAAATTACTATCTCCTTTTCTTCTGTTCCAAGTTGAAATATGTCCCTGTTTTATTGTAACTGCAATTTTCCCTTCTTTTAGCACTTGTTAATGTTTTTTATCACTTTATTGTTGTTCACTCCTTGTTATTTGTAAACCGGCATGATGCGATTCCCATCGCGAATGCCGGTATAGAAAAGACTCAAATAAATAAATAAATTAAATAAATAAGTTTAAGCATTTGTTAGTCTTTAAAATTTACCAAGCATTTATTCAGTCAGCATTTATTTTAGATTTAATGCCCTGACACAGCAATTTTGTGAAATGTTTCTGCAATTTTTGAACTTCACTGGAAGCTTGGACAAAAGAGCTCATTATGAGATAAATTCATTTGATTACTGTTTGTTGAAAAAATTCATAGAAATATCAAGACCGAGAGAAAGAGTTTCAATGATTTCTCAGAAGTGCACAGTAACTGTTATGCTCGGCAGTATGCAAGGTATTTCCATGGACCACCGCTCTCACCTCTTGGCTGGCCTTGTGAGTGTGCCACATCCCAGCAGGAGGGATGGCTCCCTGCGTGCTGTGCCACTGCCAGTGGCGGAGGTGCTGCCAGCTCGTGGACTGACGCAGTGCTTCCCGACATTGGGGGAGGCCCCTGCTTCGGGACACTCTAGTCTGCTGGCTTCGTGGCTGTCCCTGCTGATGCCGAAAGCCTTCCTCCAACACTGCTCCCTGGGCCTCCTATAGGCATGCATGTGCCCGACTGAGCTCCCTTAAAGGGCCAATGATGGGGAATACAGTAAAGATGCCTCGTGATGACATCACAGCTGCTATGGGATAAAAGACCTTCCTGGACGCCCTTCCAATGCCTTGGCAAAGGGTCAACTCTACCTGGAGTAGTGCTTTGCCAGCGTTCATGTTTCCCACATCCTGCTTCCTGGTTCCTGTCTCCACTATGGTGTTCCTGAGTCCGTGTCTTTCTTCCTTGTCTCCTGCCATCTGCATTGAAAGCTATTCCTAGTTTAGCCCAGAAATTGCAGGCCCTCCAGTCAGCCTTAGAACTTATTGTGGCGGACATGAACTGCCTCGCTGCATGCCTGGACTCCTTGGCCCTACTCAGTGCCCCACCACCACCCACTGCAATTCCAGACACTTGTCTGCCAACAATTCCATTGTCTGCTCCACCCCATTATTCAGGAGGCTGGGAATTTCTTAATAAATGCCATATGCATTTTGCCCTCCAGGCAGCACTCTTCTCAGATGACTCAGTTAAAATGACATTCATCCTCTCCCTCCTTAATGGTAAGGCTCTGGCTTGGGCTTCCCTGCTGTGGGAGCGCTCGGATCCCCTTCTAATGAACCTCCAATGATTTGTCTTAGCCTTAAAGCAGGCCTTTGATGAGTCAGCTGCTGCCCATGGTAGGCTTGAACCTCATGCACCTGCGCCAAAGAAATCGATCATTAATGGATTACGCTATCGCGTTTCAAACCCAGGCCACCAAACTAAACTGGCAGAGAGAAAATCTACATGCAATATTCTTGGAGGGTTTAGCTCTCAAGATTAAAGATGAGCTTGTGGTGTGAGAACTTTCCACCTCTCTTGAGGGTTTCATCGATCTATGGGGAAAATTGACAGATGACTCCAGGAGCGAGCTCAAGAGACCCGCTCAGCTCAAAATTGTCTCTCCAGGGTAACGCGTCCTTCTATAGTTGACCCCATCACACTATCGAAGGTTTTGCCAGAGGAGTCCATGCAACTGGGTCGTTCCCATCTCATGAATAAAGAGAGGACTTGATGCTGTGAGCAAGGCCTCTGCCTTTATTGTGGAACATCTGGTCACCTATTGGCTCAATGCCCGGAGAGAAGGGGGAACCATCCTACTCCATGAAGCCCCAAAGACAGCAAGTGACCCTCGGCCTAGCTATTCCATCGCCCCAGTTCCTGTTGCCTGTCTCCATCTTTATGCTTCACCACCCAGGCCTTGGTGGACTCCGGTGCTGAGGGTAATTTTGTGCAATAGGAACTTGTCAACTGGTACTGAATTCCTACGATTCCTTTAACTCCATCTTTAGTGCTCTCCTCTGTCAATTGAGATCCCCTTCCCAGTTTGGTGATTCATACCACTCTACCGCTCACACTAAGAGTAGGATCCATACACACAGAACTCATCACCTTCCATGTTCTTCCAAGAGCTGTGAATCCAGTCATCCTGGGTCTGCCATGGCTGCAGAAACATCAACCACAATTTGACTGGTTCACGATGGAACTCACCCTTTGGGGACCAAGGTGCAAAAGATCTTCTTTGAGGTCTAAGGAGCTCCCCAGCTCGCTAATCGTGGCCACCACCCTTCCAAACCTTCTCATCCCTGGCAGGGAGTCTCAAGAGACACAAACCATTCCATGGTCCCTCCGGGAGAATAGTCTTAAGAAAGTTTTCACACAATTAAAAGACCAACTGGCTCAAGATAGATAGGAACATGAAAACCTGGAAAGGCAGCACTACCAGGCAATGAAATGATTTGCAGCATTAATCACCAAGAAAGATGAAGAATTACAAACCCTGCACACCCTTCTGCAACAGGAGAGAGAAAGGAAACCTTCACTTCTATTTGATCCTGCTTGTCCGGACCCTGAGAAGGCAAAAGTTATCTTCACCTCACTAGTGGATCCTATACTGTGTTAAAGTAACCCAGAGGTGACCACCCCTTCTCCTGCGGCAAAGGTTCAGTCCCCGGAATTGCATGAACTAGGGGACAAAACAATCATTTGGTTGTAGAACCTACCACCTGAACCAAGAGACCCATAGGGATCTGAAGGACTCTTTTTGGTAGGTATCCCGAAAACTCAAGGCCTCTGGAGGGGGGCTTAAGGAGGGGTACTGTTACATTTGGTGGTCCTGTGAGCTATTTCCGCAGTGTTGCATCGGAGGTGCACCCTTGGGCCAAGGTGGAGTTGACGCAACCCATAGGTCCCCATCATCGGCAGGTGGAGTGGGCTGATAGACAGAGGCTACTGGAGCTTCACCTATACCAGCCCTCATTCCCTGTGGGTTGAGCCTTTGGGTGCTGGGGCCAGCAGGACTTAGGTGGGCCTTGAGATAAGAGTGAGAGATGGTTCAGTCTTACTCTGGATGAGGTAGTGCCCTGGAAACTTGAGCGCCAATGGAACAGAAGCAGACAAGGGGTGCTCGAGCAAAAGCAGGCTGAAGCCTGAATAAGCCACATCTGGGGGGTAAGCTGAAGAGGCGTCAAAGAGCAGGCTTGAGTCAGGGCTGGCGGCAATCCAAAGGCAGTGGCAAGTAAGGCTGAGGTCTGATCACGGAGATGGTCAATGATGTAGTCAGGCGAAGCAGAAATCTGGGTCTGGAGATGGGCAATAGCATAGTCAAATTAAGCAGAGGTTGGGACTGGAGATAGGCAATAGCGAAGTCATTGCAGAGGTCCGGGCTTGGAGAGAGTCAATGGCAAAGTCAGGCAATGCAGAGTTGAAGTCCGTGTAGTCAATCTGAGGGACGAAGCAGAAGAAGAACAAGGAGACTGGAACCAGGAACAACGAGGAACAGGAACGCAGGAAGTGAGATGAATCTCTGAAGGCAACGAGTACTCAACCAGCGAGGAGACCTTTTGCAAAGGCGACGCTAGGGAGCGGAGCCTAAGCTTATATACTATAATAGCATTGACATCATCATCCGGGGCTGCTGCCAGGTTCCCGCCGCGGTCCCTACTTAAACTTTAGTGCTGCACACGACGCAAGTAGCAGCGTCTCACTGAGAGCCATGCAGAGAGGCCCGACGAGCAGGAGCAGCAAGACCAGGGACACCGGGAGCTGCAGCAGGGCCAGAAGCACCAGGGGAGGCCCAAGGACGGAGCTGGTGGCCCACCGCCACCAATAAGGAGGAACCAGAAGCTGGAATTGAAGAAGAAAGGTGAGGGGGCCGTGCCGCGGGTCTGCCATGAATGGCACGCGTAACATGAAGACCGCCACTCTCGTGTCCTGGCTGGCTGTGCAGGTGTGCCATGTTCCAGCACAGGGGGTGGCTCCCTACGCGCTGCGCCACTACCCATGGCAGAGGCACTGCCAGCTCCTGGCACAATGCGGTGCTGCCTAACGTTGGGGGAGGCCCCCATTCAGGACACTCCAGTCTTCTGGGCATTGCCGGCTTTGCAGCTGTCCCTGCCAATGCCGGCAGTGCCTGATGCCAAAGATCTAAGGTTATAACCAAGCCTCCCTCCAGCACTGCTTCCTGGGCCTCCCATAAGTGCACGTGTACCTGACTGAGCTCCCTTAAAGGGCCAGTAACTTGGAAATCCAGTAAAGATGCCACCTGAGACATCACAGGTCCTATGGGATGAAAGGCCTTGCTGGATGCTCCCACAATGCTTCAGCAAAAGGTCAACTTCAGCTGGAATAGTGCTTTGCCCGCATTCATGATTCACAAATCCAGCTTCCTGTTTCCTGTCTCTGGTCTGGTGTTCCTGAGTCCATGTCTTCCACCTTGTCTCCTGCCATCTGGTTTGTCTATGGATCTCCTTGTCTGGATCTCCTTGTCTGGTTTGTCTATGGATCTCCTTGACAGACGAGAGCTCAGTCTTCCTCTCATCTGTCTTCAGCATCTCCCCATGTTCCTGTTGTTCCTCGTCTTCCTCCTTTTCATCATCTTTCTTAGATTGATCTTCTGGCTTAACTTTGGACTGGACCCTGATGCTGCATCACCTCCACCTGCCACTGACCACAGCCTGTACCTTGCCTCCAATAGAACTCTGACTGGACCTTGACATCAAGTGTACTCTGCCTGCCTCTGACCTCGGCCTGAACCTAATTTTGTTTGCCTGCTGCCTGCCCTGACTACTACTTGACTTGACTCAGCTTTCTCCTTCTCTGCTGGCCTGCAACATCTTCTATGCAACAGATCTTCATCTTCACAGAGGCCTGCACCTACGTCCAGCTGGCCCGGCAACCGAGGGCTCAATCAAAGGGGAATGAGGGCTGGTATTGATGAAAATCCAATTGGGCCTCTGCTTCAACCAGTAGTGGGGACCTGCAGGGAGGAGCCCTGCAGGTTGCACCAACACCCCCTTGGCTCAAGGGTCCATTTCTGCAACAATGATCTGTATGAGTCATTATAGGAAGATTTGTTGTGTCCATTCACTTAGATATGAGGTGAACCATTTTAATACGAGACCATCTATGCCAACTGATTTTAATCTGGCAGAAAGGATGGAGTGGTCTAGTTTGTCAAACGCTGACATTATATCCAATTACACCATGATATAATCAGTTTTACTATCAAAACATAATAGAGTGTCAAATGATGAAAGAAGGAGGGTCTCAGTACTAAAACCCTTTCTGAATGCATGCTGGTGTGGGTTAAATATTTGCATTTACATCTAGAAAATCATATAGCTGGTTTAGTACTGTCAATTCAAGTATCTTTGTTAAAGAAGGTAAAGAGAAAATTGGTCTGAAATTTGAGAATTAAAAAATGTCCGAGTTAGGTTTTTTTGTAGCATTGGTCTTACTGATGCCAGTTTTAGTGCAGAAGGTGTTACCAGCATGCAGCAATTTGAGAAGAGCAATAATTGTTTTGTTGGTAGCATTGAATTCAGTTCATTTCCCTTAATTGGCTTTCTTGTGATTCAAATTGCTTTATCGGGGGCAACCTGATTCAGTGCACTGTTTATAATGTCATTCCAGTCATCGACTCCTTGATCAGTATCAATTAGAACTATATCTGTAAGCATATTAGAAACAGTTGCTTTAAAATTGTCTGGGTCTGTATGGCCCCCTTCTCTTAACTTCTGATGGTGGTTGTTTTGTGAGTGATTTTGCTTCCTTTAGAATACAGTGAACTGTGCGTGAATGTGCTAATAATTCAGGGTTGATAAAGAAAAGATCTAAGATTGTGAACAAGTGTATGAATTGGGGAATCTATGTATCGCTGCAATCCAAGTCCATCCATTGCATATAATAAAGTTAGCGCAGAAAGGCAAAGGAGCGAATTATCAAGATGAAGGTTAAAGTCACCTACAATGGTGGTATTCTGTAGGTCAGCAGGTAATGTTGAAATAATTTTAATGAGTGTAGAAACATCTCAAAGTAAGTACATTTTCCACTGTTGCAGGGTATCAGCAAGGTGACCAACTGGATCATCTAGGACGAAGTGGCCCATGAAGAGCACATCGGTGTCAATAAATTCTGGATGATAGTTCCAAGGAGGACAAGGAGGGAGGGGACCTGCCAAAGAACCTTGTCAGGCCAGTGTGGAGGAGAAAGAGGAGGAGGACCAACCAGCCTCATCTCGCTAATTGACACCTGTCACTAAACAACTTGAAGGTGGGCAGCTAGAGAGCAGCTCTTCTGAGGAAGAGCACATACCTCAAGAGGAGGAGATGACAGTCACTCCTGCAGAACAGCAGATGCCGAATCTCAATGCCTGGCTGTTGCAAGAAAGCAATGAGAGAGGAAGGGCAGGCCCTCCAGCAGGCTGTAATGGAGAAGAAGCAGGGAGTGCAGCATGATTTACATGGCCTCCAGAATGTATTACAGGGCCTTAGCCAGTCCATGGATGCCAGACAGTCATATGGAGAAAGATGCTGCTAATGAGGCCCCTCTGCCCCCTGCAGCCACCACCAGCTTCATACTATTTTATGTGGCCATGGATGCAGCCTCCAGCACACTTTCAAGCACCAGGCAGTGGCCGCCTGGATACCTCCACAGCTAGAAAGTCCATCTGCCCCATTGCCTGCTTCCACCTTTCTTCCACCACCAGCCAGCGTTCCACAACCTCCAGTTATTCCACCACCATTAACACCTATACCATTGCGAATACTTCCAGCTGCATCACCTCCTGGAGGACCCTCGTACAGCCATGCTGATGCACTATAGCCCTGAGGTCCTGTGCCCTTTGAGGGCAGTGTGAGCAGTGACTGCACCCTGCTGCAAAGGAGCACCTGATTAGGGCAGGCAAAGGGTGCTGAGCTTCCTCCTCCCCAGTAAAAGAGGGTATCCAAGGAAGCATTCATTGTTTTCTTCTTTATTCAAATGGATCACTTTATGGAAATAAATGCACAATCAATTTGAAAATGTCTTTGTATTACAGTGTTACTTTTCTCTTTAGCTTGATATTGATGTACGCGCTGCATCTCCTGCAATTCCCCATAACTTAGCTCCTGTTCCTTATCCTCCTCCTCTTCTTTATTATTATTATTTTCTTACAGTTCCTCTGGAGGAAGCAGGCATCTGGTTTTGTCCAGGCTATGTAGTGTATAGCAAGCTGGAAGATATCATAGACTTTAGGTAGGCCAAAAGATCTCTTGATGACGACCCTAGTCTGCTGGTAGACCTTGTTGGAGCAAGCCTCCACAGCAGTCTGTAGACAAGCCATGGGAATGAAGAGCCAGGTTTTGAGTGGATATTCTCTGTCACCTATAGGGGAGATGGCAGAGAAGAGCTGAATTAAACACAGCATATGGGCTGGCAGTAAACAGGACAGTTGACTGGAGAAGGACATAGTGGGAGGGAGACAATAAGAAGAGGTTAGTGGTATGGTGGTAGTGATAAGTTCATTCCCATTTAGAAGCCAGTCCCCATTTATGTATCCTTCCTGACTGTAAGATGATATAGGCATCATAAGAAGATCATGGAAACCTGAGTACAATGTCCAGGATGGTGCCCTTAGTGTTGCAGACCAACTGCATATTGAGGGAGTGTATGCCCTTGTGGTAGGTGGCCTTGTCCTCTCCTGGTGCTCTTATAGGGACATGAGTGCAATTGATAGCAACCAAGATAGAGGGGAAATGGGCAATTTGAGAGAAATCATGCATAATTTCATGTTGTTGGTGCATTCTCCAAGGGAAGGATATATATATCTTGGTGTGTTCTCCTAAGCAAGGCAGCTAAGACTTGATCTATACATATAGAGGTGGCCAACTGGCTGATTCCAACCATGACCCTAAAAGGTTTGAAAAGTGGCACTGGTAAAAATGCTAAGGCAGTTGTGACCTTGATGTGTTCAGGCAAGGCATGGCCCCTACGGGTGGTAGGTTCTAGATCCCCCTCTAACTGCTGGCACAGGTACATTATGGTTTCCTTGTTGAACCCAAACCTACACATGACTTGCTCCTCTGAGAGATCCATAAACTGTGTCCTAGTTCTGTATACCCTGTGTAACGGGTACCTCCTCTTCCTCCTCTGCTCTCTTTCCCTCCTCAGCCATGTAGAGCATAGTGTCCGTAGAGTTATCTTGAAAAGGGACTCTAACATTGACTAGCTAACCTTTGATGTTGCAGGAACATAACTGTCTCTATATGCCCCCAATATATTCCTCTAACCCCAGTATAAACATGTATGCCCTAGGTAGCAGGCATATGGCCGTATCCCAGGATTGCTCTGTCCAACTCCCCCCTCCCCAGTCTGACCTAGAAACTCCCCTCTATGCCCTGCAGTTTCCCAATGTCCCCCAGACAGTCCCAGACTGTCCCAGATACACCCCCTCATACTCTGGCCTTCTCCTGGATCCACTCACCTGGAGAAGCTAAGTAAATCAAAGCAAAAATTAGTACTAGTATGAGAAAATGAGCAGTAGCAAATGTAAGTGTGCAGGTGCATATAATAACATACAAAACAAATATCTGTAAACATACATGCAGACATTGCTTTAAAAATAGGTCATTACATGCATTTGCATAATCACATTCCCAAAAGACCCCTTTTTTGCTTGTGTACAAGTACATGATCATGTGCATAGACGTACGTATGTGATCTCTTTTTAAAATAAGGATTATATGCACTCAGGCCACAAACACTTGTGTATGGCCCTTTTTGCATAAGTAACCCTTTGAAAATTCACCTTTTAGAGCATATACTTTAGATGTAGTTTTTTTTTAAATTTTATTTATCTGATGAGACCACAGTAGAAATACATAAGTACAGTACAATATATTGAAAACAAAAAGACTGTGGGTTCATCATTTTTGTAGTACAGCAAACTGTAATGACTGCATCCAAAACATGCACAAGGCAGGACACCTGAGGAGGAAGATTTTTATTAAATTTTATTGTACTGGAAATTTGTTTTATTGTTTTCTGTTTTTATTTTATTGATTTCTAGAAATTTTTTTTTGTTATAAACTGCTATAAGCACGCTAAAGGTAAAGCAGGCAATAAAGATGATGATGATGACAGTGAAATCCGTCCCCCCACTACTTGAAATTCAGTCATAAAATGGTCCAAAACTGAACAAAACAAATTGAAGCAAAACTTTCTTGCCTGCACATCACTATAAGATCTCCTCTTTTCTCTGTAGAAAATGGGGCGGATTTTAAATGCCCTGCGCGCGCCGGCGCGCCTATTTTGCATAGGCCGCCAGCATGCGCAGAGCCCCGGGACGCGTGTAAGTCCCAGGGTTTTTTAAAAGGGGCGGGAGGGGGCGTGTCGGGGGAGCGTGGCAGAATGACGCGGCATTTTGGGGGCGTGACGTGGCGTTTTGGGGCCGGCCCGGGGGCGTGGCGCAGGCCCGGGGGCGTGGTCGAGGCCTCCGGCCCAGCCCCCGGGTCGGGTAATGGCGTGCCAGCAGCCCGCTGGCGCGCGCAGATTTACATCTGCTTTTCACAGGCGTAAATCGTGGAATAAAGGTAAGGGGGGGGGGGTTTAGATAGGGCCGGGGGGGTGGGTTAGGTAGGGGAAGGGAGGGGAAGGTGGGGGGGAGGGCGAAGGAAAGTTCCCTCCGAGGCCGCTCCGAAATCGGAGCGGCCTCGGAGGGAACAGGCAGCGAGCGCTGGGCTCGGCGCACGCAGGTTGCACAAATGTGCACCCCCTTGTGCGCGCCGACCCCGGATTTTATAAGATATGCGCGGCTACGCGCGTATCTTATAAAATCCAGCATACTTTTGTTTGCGCCTGGTGCGCGAACAAAAGTACGCGATCGCGCAATTTTTTAAAATCTACCCTTTTGTGCATAAATGGCTTTGAAAATCAGTCCCCAAAAGTTCTGGGAACAGAAATAATAGTGAGCCTCATTTATTAAGATATTTTCCCATAGACTCAAAATGCTCCTATAAATCAGGCCCAGAGTCTCTCAGAAAAAGAATCAAGTGCTAAATATGAAATATGACTGGATTTCTCTTTTTTGTCTCTCCTCAGACCCCCCGCTCTGTCTGCTCTGAGAGTTGTGTTCCTGGATTCAAGAAAGTTCTTCAGAAACAGAAGCCGATCTGCTGCTTTGATTGCATCCCTTGCTCTGAAGGAGAATTTTCCAACAAAACAGGTAAATCTGAAATATCTACACTCAATACTAACAGATACACACCTGCACATGCTACAGCTATACATAAGGACCCTTATTGCCGTCAGTAACGCGCCCAATAGCACCACCTTTCACAGTGGCGCTATTGGTTTGCGAAAGCCGGCAGCGACTGCACCGCAGTTGTGCGATCGCTGCCGGCTTTCGCAGGCCCGTCCCCCGCTTCACCCCTCCCCCCCACCCTCCGGTACCTCGCAATTCACAGAGGCCTGCGCCATTAGAAAATCTAGACCTTGCTGTTTTAGATTTAAAGTTTTATGTTTAACACTCCAGCTCTCCACTGCACCTTTCAAAACTGTTGATCCCTCACGTATCCTGCTCAAACTCTTTGCTCGTCTCAGATGGGCTGTCTCCATTTCCACTTCTGTTAGTTATTCTTTTGGATTTCATTAGAGTCTTCTTTCAGATAACAGGCTCTTACACTATAGAATTCTCTTTACCTTACATCCTTGCAGAATCTTAGAATTTAAAATTTAGGAAAGCATTGAAGACCTGGTATTTCAATCAGGCTTTTCATAATTTAAATTAACCTCACTAGTTTTGCAGCATTCTCTCTTTTGCATGATAGTCTATTGATTTGCTTGGTGGTACCATTCTTCTGAGCTAAGATGACTTATTCTTGATTTTATTATTTTAGGTGTTTGTGCTTGCATTGTTCATTTGTGCTTATTTGGCTATTATGAATGTTTTTTTTTAATTGTACAGCTGCCTGGATAAAAGGCAGGATATAAAATTTGTATAAATGAAAATGAAACTTACATATGTACATAACATTGAAAATCTTATCTTGTGTTTTCCTTTTTCTTAAAAAGCCTGAATTCTTGGAATAAAGCTGTGTATGGAAATAAGAGTTTAAATATTTTGTTTTCTATAGATGCAGAGAATTGCATGAAGTGCCCTGAAGATCAATGGCCCAATGAGAAGAAGGATGATTGCCTCCCAAGAGTCATAGAATTTCTGTCCTACGAGGATCCCTTGGCTGCAGCCTTGGCTTCCATTGCTATTCTCTTCTCCATCATAACTGCCCTGGTGCTAGCAATCTTTCTTAAATACCAGGACACACCTATGGTGAAAGCCAATAACCGGGATCTTAGCTATGTTCTCCTCCTCTCCCTCATGCTGTCCTTTCTCTGCTCTTTGATATTTATTGGCCGTCCTGGAAGAATGACCTGTCTGCTCCGACAAGTTGCTTTTGGCATCATTTTCACAACTGCAGTTTCTTCTGTGTTGGGAAAAACTGTCACAGTTGTCATTGCCTTCAATGCCACCAAGCCCAGCAGCAAGTTAAGGAAGTGGGTAGGGAGAAGAGTCTCCAGCTCTCTAGTCCTTCTCTGCTCCTTGGGTGAAGTTGTGATATGCACTGCATGGCTGCTCATCTCTCCTCCATTCCCAGACTATGACACACAATCTGAACCTGGGAAGATGATACTTCAGTGTAACGAGGGGTCCACCATTGCATTTTATAGTGTGATTGGGTACATGGGCTTCTTGGCTCTCTTAAGTTTCATTGTGGCTTTTCTAGCAAGGAATTTACCTGACAATTTCAATGAGGCCCGGTTTATCACTTTCAGCATGCTGGTGTTCTGCAGTGTTTGGATCTCCTACATCCCAGCGTACCTGAGCACCAAAGGCAAATACATGGTGGCAGTGGAGATCTTTGCCATCTTGGCTTCCAGTGCTGGACTGCTGGGCTGCATATTCATCCCCAAATGCTACATTATTCTGCTTAGGCCAGACCTGAACACAAGGGAGCATTTAATTGGGAAACAAAATTCTAACAAAACCAACTGACAAAGGATTTCATGACCATGGTGTTCATATCCCCTTAAAAAACGAGAATTACTTTTTTGGTAATGAAAGTAATTTTATTTTATATTCAGTTTGTCTTTATGATTTCTCAAATGAGGAAAGTACTTGTGCTAGTTCATCCCCTTATTGTGTATGTTCACATGAGGTATAATGTTTTGGGATGGAAGGAAAGGGGAAGTGTTCAAAGAAAGGCCAGAGGAATTTGGAACACAAAGAAGTTGAACAGAATACCACAGGATTTCATATTCTGTTTTATAATCAACAAAGTGAAGCCACGTTAATGGAATAATGTAGTTTTGATCCACTCCTGTTTTTCCAACTCCCTCTCCCAGATCCATCTGTGGGCAGACTGTATTTGGGGATTTTTTAGAAAAGTAAACCAGCACTATTTAAAAATAACCTTTTAGGTATTATGTAATTGTCAGATATCCATTTATCAAGGGGGACATTTTCCATGAGGTTTCTGAGAGTAAATGGGTGTTAAAAACCACGGAAATAACCACTATGAAACTTCCCCATCTCCTATGTGGAGAACACAGGTGAGTATAGGCTGAAGGTGGGACCAGGGTGGGCACGGTTAGGAATGCGTGAGGATTTCAGCTTTAAACTCCTGGGACATTTCTCTTTGAAAACTGACTTGCATGTACATGGGTACAGTGTACTTGTTGGATCACAATCTCACTGACCACTGCAAAAAATTGCTCTTCCCATATGCCGATTCCCCAGCAACTCTTATTGTTGTCACCAGAAAGAATTTTCTCTTCTCTCTCTCTCAAGTTAAATGTATTGTGCTTTCAGTGGCCCTAAATTATGAGTTCTTTTATCTTTCCATTAAGCAAGGACTGCAATCATATAATCAATAAAACTGAAGTCATATGGATTGGAAATTGAGATCATCGTCCTTTCTTTTAATCCTTTCTAATATCTCAATGTAGGAAATTCTGTGTAATACAATCAAAGGTTATAAGAAAAAACCAGCATTCTATTAGAAATTATTGCTACCTAAATTTTACAAGATCTAAAATATAAACAATAGAAAGAGATTTAATGCACTCTTTTGGGAGGAAACAAGGCATGGAGGAATTAGATAGAAATAACAAAATAATTGCTTGACTACAATAAAATATAAGAAATTAACATTTTCCTTTGGAATTGGAATTTATACATGCCTAGATAAGACACAAAGCAAGGGTAATGATAGCTGGGGATAACAGAAGAAAATACGGGAGGGGGGGATTTAATATTTGTTCAATCATACAGAACTTTAGGGGGCTAAAGAGAGGATAATATAAGCCACTGATCAAAGTGTTGGTATAACTGCATCAGGCTTCCAAGAAAGTTGTCCAGTAACCTGCGTGAAGCAGGCATGGTTAGAACCCTAAAATCAGTATTTTGGCTGCATTAATCTTCCAAGTATGCTAGGATAAACCTGCATAGAGAGGCCATGGATACAGCCCTAACAGAATTATAAGGCTGCAATGGTCTTCCAAGAAGACTGTGGGAATCTGCACTTTTTCTTTTAACTGGATAATCACAGAATGTAGTGTTAAGTAAACATTGGTCTGTGTCTTGTAATTTGTCTTATGGGATCATCTCTTTTTTATTTAATATATCTACTATTTATTTATTTATTTAAAACTTTTATATACCGACATTAGTGTACAACATCATACCGGTTTACATTTGAACTGACAGGTCGAAAATACAAAGAACAGGGGTAGGGCGAGGGGAAAAAAATTTGCAAAAACAAAGCTAGCAGGACAGTGGGAAAATACAGCAAACTAACAACTTTGTAGGCTAAAAAACCACCATAAATAAATATAAGTAACGTATATACAAATGGATGGTAAGAAAATTAAGTATATATAATGAGCGTGCTATATGGAAGTGTGTAAGGCAGGGAAACCATGTTGATTGAAACTAAGATGAGTGGGGCTAGAGTAGTACGGGAAGTTCGGTCATAGAGAGTAGTGTGATGTCTGGTCAGGGAAGGCTTATGTAGAAATGTTTAGGGCAGCAGGTCTCTACTATTATTTGTTTGCAGATGATGTATAGCCATAAATATTTTATGGCTATACATCATCCATAAGGTTTCTGAAAGTAAACTTTGTTTTGACAGTTGGCCATGCCCACTTCCTGGGTTAATCCCTGCCTACCGACCCTCTCTCAGTCAATCAGCGTTCACTTTCAGGTTAAACCTTGCCCCTTTTCCCTACCCTATCCCTTTTCTCTACCCTATCCGTCACTGTCCCACCCATTCTCCAACCCTTTTGTCCCTTTTTGATGTCACTTCTGGATGCACCCCCCTGTCTGGCTCTTATGGATGACTCAGACTGGAACCAGAAATACATATTTCAAGATGGCAGTGGGGGCCTGGGGACAGGAGATAATGTGCATCCATGATGGCGGCTGTTGTGGAGGGGCTGGAAATGATGTCATTGTTGTGCATGCACAGCAATGGTAAGGGCTATGTCAGATGTCAACAAAGGGGCATGGCTAGGATGGGGAAAGGGGTGGCGCTTAACCCTGGTACTGGGCGTGCCCACCTGCAAAACTAATTTTGCACGTACTGTACCCTTAAAGTACTGCCATATCTTTCATTAAGCAGGGATAGTAACTTAATGTCAATAAAAATGAAGTCCTATAGTTTTGAAATTCAGATACCCAACCTGATTTTTAAGATCCATAAAAATGGCTCTATTTTACTACTACATCAGAAAGAATAGAATCCCAAGATCTGGTTTCACTAAAAGCTGTGAACTAAAGAGGAGATTTCTTCTGCAATTAGTTCTACTAGCTTTTGTCACTTTGGGGATTTCAGCCAAATCTGCTCACTTTTGTACTCATCAGATTTGAATTTGGTGATCCAAGCTGATTTTAGAGCCAGAAAAAAATCATGAGATCTATAATAAAGAATAAAATTTCAAAAAATAGAGATAGACATGATTTAATGGGGGCATGGCCAACATGGATTTACTGAAGGGAATTATTTCTTCTCCAAACTACTCCATTTTTTGATGGAGTTAATGAGCATGTGGATAATGGTGAGCTGGTGGATTTAGTGTATTTGGATTTTCAGAAGGCATGTGACAAAGTCCCTCATAAGAGACTCCTGAGAAAATTAAAAAGTCATGGGATAGGAGACAATGTCCTCTTAGAAACTGCAAACTGGTTAAAAGATAGGAAACGAGAGTAGGACTGAATGGTCAGTTTTTTCAATGGAGGAAGGTGAACAGTGTTGTAGCTGAGAGTTCTGTACTGGGACTGGTGCTTTTTAATATAATTATAAGTGATCTGGAAAAAGGAACAAGTGAGGTGATCAAATTTGTAGGCAACACAAAATTATTCCAAGTTGTTAAATCACAAGCGGATTGGGAGAAATTGCAGGGGGACTTTGTGAGACTGGGAGACTGGGCATTCAAATGGCAGATGAAATTTAATGTGGTCAAATACAAAGTAATGCACATAGAAAAAAGTAATCCACAGTGTAGTTACACAATGTTAGTGTTGGGATTTTGCCTGAGGGCCTAGCCATAGGCAATCCCTTACGTCCCGCAACAGGTTGCCGCCGCCATTCTTCGCGCGACGCGGAGACTGCTGCTGTGCCGATGCTCCACCCTCACAGCAGGCAGAGCTGCCGCCGCTGAGCCTTTCCACGGCAGGGAGCCGCTGCTGGCCTGCTCTCCTTTGCGGCAGGAAGCTGCCGACATCAGGCCCTTGTTTCATGGCCTAGTGCCACTTCTGCCTGCTCCTCTTTGTGGCATGGATGCAGTCGATGCTGTCATTGGTCCTACCCTTCTCTAGGTGCGCAGCATGCCTCTCTTCAGCTTTTAAAGGGCCAGTGGTTGGAAAAGACCCGTGGCCTTCACCAATAATGTCATCTGTCTACGTTCTGGATCAGCCCTATCAAAGGGCCCTGCTTCAGTCTCTTAGGGCCTTTGGATCTGGTCTTCACTATGGTCTTCTTCCAGTCCAGGTCCTCCGTGGTCTTCCTGTGCCTTGATGGATCTTCATTCCATGTTTGTGTCCCTGGTCTCGTCCCTTGTCGGAGCTCCATCGTTGCTTGTTCCTTGTTTCTGATATTCCAGATGTCCAGTCGCCATGTCTTGATGTTCCTGATGTCCGATATTCCTGTCCTGACTCCGTCTGTCTCATCTTCAGCTCTTTGTCCAGTTCCCAGGTTCCTTGTCTGTTCACCTTTCCTGGCGTGCCACCGTCATGGTCATGACCAGCCCATGGGGGGTGGCTGTGTAGGGTGCCTCGTGGTACAAGGCCTACCTTCTCATCTGCAGCGCAAGCCTCCGGAAGGCTCCTGTTTTTTATGCCTAGCTTCTGAATTCTGTGTCTTGAATCCTGTCCCAGTCTTCGGAGTCCCTTGTGCCTGCTTTTGTCCATGCCCAAGACTGCCAGAACCTGCTCTGCTTCAACATGGTCCGCGACCAGCCACCAGCGGCTGTGTAGCGCGTACCCCGATGCAGGCCTCTCCTGAATCATTGTCATATCCTGGCTTCAACTTCCACTACTTCATCTGGAGTCTGCTCCGCTTTTGGCGTGGTCTGCTACCAGCCATGGACAGCTGTGTAGGGCGTGCTGTGATGCAGCACTCACCCAGTACTTTCTCTTGAATCTTGAACCCTTGCCTGAACCCTCCAAGTATCCTGAATCCTTGCCTGAGACCTCCAAGCAACCTGAATCCTTGTCTGAGTCTTCTGAGCAATCTGAATCCTTGTCAGAAGACTCAGAGCAACCTGAATCCTTGTCTGAGTCTTTTGAGCAATCTGAATCCTTGTCAGAAGACTCAGAGCAACCTGAATCCCTGTCTGAGTCCTCCGAGTATCCTGAGTCTTTGTCTGAGTCTTCTGAATATTCTGAGTCTACGTCTTAATCTTCTAGTTCCTGTCTCGTCTTGTTCCTGCTTTCAGCCTGGCTTCAGGCACTCGTTGTTCCCAAGCAGCGAGTCTGGAAGGGCTATCGAGTGGCTGGAGGGCTACTCTCAAGACCAGCATTGCATTGATGGGTCTCATTGGTGCGTGCAGGTCCAGTGGAGGGCTGAGCCTGCCTTGTTCCTGCTCCAGACGTTTGGCCACTGTTGGAAACAGGATGCTGGGCTTGATGGACCCTTGGTCTGACCCAGTATGGCATGTTCTTATGTTGTCTTGTCTTCAGTCCAGCCTTGTTCCTGCTCTGCCCGTGCTTCTATTTGCTCACCTCTCACGGTGTGTCTTGGGGCTCCTCCCTGAGCCGCGCAGTGATCCAAGGGCTCACAATATCCCTCGAGAAGTAACTGCACCTCCACGCTCACAACAGTTAGATTCCATAGTAGAAGTTACCACTCAGGAAAAGGATCAGGGCATCATCATGAACAATACTTTAAGATCCTCAGCTCAGTTTAAGGCAATGGTCAAAACAATTAAACAGAATGTTAGGAATTATTAGGAAAGTAATGCAGAATAAAATGGGGAATGTCATACTAGGAATGTGAATTCATTTGAAACAAGACAGTAAAACATTACGAATAAGCCTGTTTTCATTTTGTTTCAAAAGAGTCAAAAATGGAAAAAATGTTATCCGTTTTTGCTTTTGGGAAATAGTTTGTACTATTAGTAAGTTGTGCGCACTATTTCCAAACATGGAAAAAATATGAACCCCCCTCCCTCAAAAATAAAAACCCCTGAAATAAAAAACAAAAATTTTCCAAAAAAACAAATACATGAAATGAAGATGAAAAGAACAGGGCTGGTGCAAGAGAATTTGGTGCTCCAGGAAAACCTTTGATTATGTACCTCCTCACCCAAATAACTTCGATGGGCAGGTGCTGTACTGTTTTCATATAAATTCAGGGAAGAGATTTCAGTAACAAAGTTTAACAGAGTACAGGCAAGAACAGCTCTGACCTCACTAATAAGCCCCTGCACTAACTATACTGAGATTTGGTCCCTCTCGACGCAGTTAATCAAAACATGGTCCATGTCAGGGGTCCATTAACATGATTCATTAAGATGTTAGTTTCTATAAATGAATAAAACATTTTTGAACAGCTTTTTGAGTTCTTGTGGACTTTCACATTTTGTCCTAATCACTATTATTGTCTCTGAAGTATACCAGTGATTTAGGGTTCCCAACTATTTTGTTCGTGGCGTGCACTGAAGACATTACGAAACTAAAAATGTTATTGTACCTCTCTGTCCAATTTAGCTTATAATATTCTTTAAAGTTATACTCAGACTGATGTTTGCAATGCTTTCAAGAAGAAAGATAAGAGTCAAAATCATGGTTTCCTAATTAGACAAATATGGATGTTCCTTTCTTATCTGTTACAAAATGTGCTCTACTAAAACATGTTGCTTGAATAAAATGCAGAGATAAAACTGATTGGTTAAGCTGAAATAAAATATTTTGCTTTAATATTCTGACTTTGTATATAGAAACAATATAAAAGTCTGACGTTATGAAATGAATTTTGGATTGCCCACTGATAAACTGTTCAAAGTGTGGCCTTGTCCATGTAATATTGTAATATTACATGTAAAATAAATGTGGTAGCATTATACTGGAACACATTTATCCTTGTCTTTATTTTATTGTGGAGCAAATAAGAGGAAAAAGATAATCTCCACAAACTGGGTGGAGAAGTACTGCTATAGGCAACCACTTAGTTTGATGGAAGCACCAGCCCTGGAAAAAGATGAATGTGCACATCCCTATGCCATAATACCTCTGTATTGCTCCATGGTGTGACCTCACCTAAAGCATTGCATGCAATTCTGGATGTTACATCTCAAAAAACATATCGGAACTGCAAAAGGTATAGAGAAGTGTGACCAAAATGATAAAAGGAATGAAAGGGCTTCCCTATGAGGAAAGGCTAAAGAGTTTAGGCCTCTTCAGCTTGGAGAAGAAATGGCTAAGGGGAGATTTATTTATCTATCTATTTATTTATTTATTTATTTATTGTTTTTCTATACCGCCATTCATGATTAGAATCACATCATGCTGGTTTACAATTAACAGGGGGTGTGAATTAAAATAAATAACTGAACAGAACTGAAAAAAAAACCAAAAAACTGTAACAAGTGAAATGAAAAACTCTGAAGTTACAATGAAACAGGATACTAAAACTGGGTGGAGGAAAATCTAAAGGAACTTAACAGAAAGAGCCATTATTTACAGTATTCTAAGAATGGCTGATTGTGGTTGTCGTTAATATGCGATTCAAATAGGGTCTGGAAATGCTTGTTTGAACAACCATGTCTTAAGCCTTTTTCTGAATGTTCGAAGGCACGGTTCTTGACGAAGTTCCGGTGGAATGGAGTTCCATAGAGATGGTCCTGCTGTAGAGAAAGCCTGGTCTCTAAATGATATATGTTGAAAGGTTTTGGCATGGGGGACATGTAGTGAGTCTCTGTAAGCTTCTCTAGTAGGTCTGGAGGAGGTATGTTTTCTGAATGGGATTTGTAGGTTTAGTGGAGCTTGGTGATGGATGGCTTTAAAGATTGTGGTAATGGCCTTATGCATGATTCTGTAGTGGATTGGCAGCCAGTGTAGGTCTTTAAGGATGGGAGAGATGTGGTCTCTTCTCGTGTTTGTCAGTATTCTGGCTGCCGCATTTTGTACCATCTGAAGAGGTTTGGTATGCGAAGAAGGGAGACCTAGTAAGATAGAGTTACAGTAGTCTATCTTAGAGAAGATTATAGCTTGCAGAACCGTTCTGTAATCTTGAAAGTGAAGGAGTGGTTTTATTCTTTTCAAGACATGTAGTTTATGGAAACAGTCCTTGGTTGTTTGGTTGATGAATGGTTTGAGGTTTAGCCGATTATCAATGATAACCCCTAAGTCTCTTGCTTGGGTGATGTGAAGGTTTGCTGGTGTGTTCGAGGTGATAGTACTGTTTTCCAGGGAGATGAGAAGGAGTTCAGTCTTAGAGGAATTTAGAATTAGTTTTAAGTTGGTGAGGAGGCCGTTAATTTCCTGCAGGCAGTTTCCCCAGAATTCAAGTGTTTTAGTAATAGACTCTTTTAGGGGGTTCACGATCTGGACATCATCGGCGTATAAAAAGTGTTTTAGGTCCATTTTGGTTAACAGCTTGCAAAGTGGAAGGAGGTAAATATTGAAGAGGGTGGGGGATAAGGAAGAACCCTGGGGAACTCCTAGTGAGGAAAGGTGACGAAGTGATTCTTTATTGAGTATTTTAACCTTGTAGCCTCTGTTATCAAGGAAAGTTTTGAACCAGGCCAGAGCAGTTCCTGTTACTCCGATGTTTGACAACTGGTTTAGGAGGATGGAATGGTTAAGTGTCAAAAGCCGCCGAAAGGTCCAGAAGAACCAGTAAGAAGGCATGACCTTTGTCTCGGCCTGTGATGAGATAGTCTGTCAGGGATATGAGTAGGGATTCTGTGCTAACTGCTTTTCGGAATCCAAATTGGGAGGGGAACAGAATTTTGTGGTCTTCGATATAATCCGATAATTGTGTATTGACTAATTTTTCCATGACCTTGGCTATAAATGGGAGGTTGGAGATCGGGCGGAAGCTATTGGGATCTTTAGGGTCCAGATTAAGTTTCTTTAGGAGTAGTTTGATGGAGGCCATTTTAAGATCGTCTGGATAGATTCCCTGGGATAGAGAACAGTTAATGATGTCTGCCAATGCTTTGGAGATGGAGTCAGGGATTAGTAGTAGCAGTTTAGAGGGGATTCGGTCAAAGGGATGAGAGGAGGGTTTCATTTTCTTCAACACTGCTTGGATCTCTGAGGTTGTTATAGGATCAAAAGATTTAAGAGATATGTCTTTATTGGGGTGGTGATATGAACTAGAAGGTGAGGTGGTGTGATAGGAAGAAAGCTGTGATAGGAGGTTAGTGATTTTATTTCGAAAGAAGAGGGCCAACTCTTCTGCTTTTGATTGAGCTTGATTGAGTAGAATGACAGGAGCATTGATTTCTGTTAGATTGGAAACGTATGCAGAAAGGGCTTTAGCGTCAAAAATGAGGTCATGGATTTTATGAGCATAGAAGTCCCTTTTTGCTTTTAGGGTGGAGCTCATGTAGTAGTGTAGAGCAAGCTTGTAGGCCGAGAGGGTGTTGTGGCCAGGTGCTTTATGCCATTTACTCTCTTTCTGTCGTAGGCTCTGTTTGAGATTTCGAAGGTCACTAGTGAACCATGTTTGTCTTTTGGAAGAGTTGGGGTTGAATTTTTTTGTTGTTAGCGGGCATAGTTTATTTGCTATGGTTTCTGTTATGTTGGTCCAGGAGTGGAGAGCTGAGTTAGGAGAGGAGACGTCAATGAGTGGGAGTTCTAAGGCCAGCTGTTTGCTGAGTTCATCTGATGAGCAGGTTTTTCTGTAGAGAAATGAAGGTTGAGGGAGGTGGATATTATTGGTTTCCGCCAGTGAGATGGTGGTGGAGATTAGAGATGTGAATTGGAACCGGAATCGGTTCGGATTCCTGTTCCGATTCACATGTGGGTTTTTTTTCATTGGGCCCGATCGCGGTTTTGTTTATCGGCTGTGCCCGAGCCAATAAACAAAAAACCCACCCCGACCCTTTAAAACTAATCCCTTAGCTTCCCCCACCCTCCCGACCCCCCAAAAAACGTTTTACAGGTACCTGGTGGTCCAGTGGGGGTCCCTGGAGCGATCTCCCGCTCCTGGGTCGTCGGCTGCCACTAATCAAAATGGCGCCGATGGCCCTTTGCCCTTACCATGTGACAGGGTATCCGTGCCATTGGCCGGACCCTGTCACATGGTAGGAGCATTGGATGACCCGCACCATCTTGTGCTCCTATCATGTGACAGGGGCTGACCAATGGCACCTGTAGCCCCTGTGACATAGTAAAGGCAAAGGCTATCGGCGCCATTTTGATTACTGGCAGCCGATGGCCCGAGTGCAGGAGATCACTCCCGGACCCCCGCTGGACCACCAGGGGCTTTTGGAAAGTCTTGGGAGACCCTCCTGACTCCCACAAGACTTGCCAAAAGTCCAGCGGGGGTCCGGGAGTGACCTCCTGCACTCGGACCGTCGGCTGCCAGTATTCAAAATGGCACCGATAGCCTTTGCCCTTATTATGTCACAGGGGCTACCAGTGCCATTGGTCAGCCCCTGTCACATGGTAGGATCACAAGATGGCGCCGGCCATCCAGTGCTCCTACCATGTGACAGGGTCCAGCCAATGGCACGGATACCCTGTCACATGGTAAGGGCAAAGGGCCATCGGCGCCATTTTGATTAGTGGCAGCCGACGGCCTGGGAGCAGGAGATCACTCCAGGGACCCCCACTGGACCACCAGGTACCTGTAAATAGTTTTTGGGGGGGTCGGGAGGGTGGGGGAAGCTAAGGGATTAGTTTTAAAGGGTCGGGGTGGGTTTAGGGGTTATTTTTGTGTGCCATTTTTCCCACCCTCCCCCAAAATGATAAGAGAACCCCCACGATCAATATCGTGGGGGTTTCCTATCATTTTGGGGGAGCCCCCGATTTCTGACGATTTTGAAAATATTGTCCGATATTTTCAATCGTCCGAAGCCCGATTCACATCCCTAGTGGAGATTAATGTGTGGTCTGACCAGGGAACCATGCTTAAATACTGTGTGGGATGAATGTGTGATACCCGAGTTTACAAAGATAAGGTTCAAAGTGTGACCCGCTTTGTGGGTAGGTTTGTTGATTATCTGCTTGAATCCCATGGCTGACATGGTGGTGAGGAAAGCCTCGCAACTGGTTGAGCGTGTGGGGTTATCGACGTGCAAGTTGAAATCTCCAAGGATTACAGCTGGGAGTCCAGATTTATGTGTGATACTGTTATTTCAACAGAAGTGGAGGGATCTGCTTCCATGAGGCCAGGGGGGGCATACACAAGGAGAATTTGTAGTTGGTCTGATTTGTAGAGGCATGTTTCCAGTTTAGAATTGGATTTAATAGGGTATTGTGCGACTCTCAAACCTTTTTTGGCTGCTAGGAGTATGCCCCCACTCCTTTTTTTCTGTCGGGGAAGGGAGAAAAAATTGTATGTGTTGGTAGTTGATATATTATTGCTATGTCCGTAGGTTTAAGCCATGTTTCTGTTATGGCGCAAATGTCCGGGTTCTCATCTAGGAGAAGGTCATTAATGACCAGAGATTTTTTGGTGAGGGATTGAGCATTAAACAGAATCAGGGAGAATAAAGTGAGGCCCAGGATTTGGGTAATCGGTGAGATCATGATGGGAATGAGGGATATGTAGGTGTGGGGACGGGATAGCAAAGGTAATTTTCCAGTGTAGAGTGCATGCATTAGAGACATCAGGGGGGCATCTGCTATGGTAAAATGTAATGCGTTCAATGAAGGATTTCTAAGTAAGTTTAAAAATAACAGCATTTGTTAAACCTTTTAATTTTGTTGAGCATTTATTCAATCATGTTTCATTCTTCTTTTAAATTTAGTGCCCTAACACAGCAATTATGCAAAATGTTTATGAAACTTTTGCACTTCAGAGGAAGCTTGGACAAAAGTGTAGATAGGTGAAGAAAATAAAATAAATAAATAGATGATTATATGCATCCGTGGGGGGCTTGCGTGGTCTGAGGAACTGACCCATTTTTTTTTTCGTTTGGGAATTGGACTTGATGTGGGTGAGGCCTGGCTGAAGGAAAAAAAGTTTCGGCAGCTGAGCACCACGTTTAGAAAGAAAAAGCAAAGAGTGCCGCGATGGGGTCTCCGGAGGCATGATCACTGTGTTTTGAGAGAAAGGAGTGGTTGTGAGAACGGAGGGAGAAGCAAGCTGGTGGCGGCTGAAACACCACGTTGTCTTTTTTTAGAGGCGGCGAGAGTGTGCCGCTTGTGCAGTGTAATTTCGGCAGCTTGAGCCGCGTTGTGAAGGATGCATGTGCCGCGAATGAGGAGGAGGGCTCACGTCAGGACCGGAGCAGATGGCTATTTTCAGTGCTGTGGCTGCTCCGTGTCTCCCAATGCTTTATGGGGCTCCCGATGCGTCTCCTGACGTGCTGGACCGCCGGCACAGGAAAGTTAAAAAAATATAAAAAACACGTGCTGAGGGGAAACCAGAGCAGGCAGCGAATGTCAGCACTGCAGCTACTCCGAGTCTCTTTGCAACTCTGAGTTGCTGTTGTAGAGAATAAAAGTTTAAATGAAATTAAAGATTAATAAGGTTAAATGTAATAAATATAATATACACTCAGTACAGAGAGTTCCTGGTACATGGGGATAAGGACTCTGGCTGATGGCATCATTGGTAGTAACATCAGGGAATTACCATTGTAAAGCCTGTAGACAAATTTTAGTAAAAATAAAAGTTTTTAGGGCTTTTTAAGATTCTAAAACCTAGCATTTTAATTTCCATAAGTTGAAGAGGCTCACATAAAAATTTTCAATATATATATTTATATATGAGGATTAATTTTTCTTTTCCCAAAAATCTTTTATTTATCAAATCTATTGCACATCCACATAATTAAAATCACATCAAATTGTGTCCCAAATGCATCATTTTATCTCCCGAATACAACGTATCAATTCTAATATTCCAAAATCGTACTAAAAACCAAAAAGGCTCTTACACCCCCTGCTCTTCACCACAAACGTTCGTATCTTCCCATCCCGTTGTATCTTCAAAGGTAACCACCTTCCTTTTTTTTCTTTTTTTCAACAGCCACAGCTATGTCTCAAGTTGTCACAGGTAAACACCCCACAGTCTCTTGATCTTCATAGATTAACCCCCAACACAGAGGCCTCAATGTTTCACCATCTGCTTGGCTTCATCAGGGAGAAGCTAAATTCACTTGCAGATTGTCTTAAAATTTTCACGGGTACAATTACTCACTAGTACATTTTGAAGATTCTTATCTTATGTTCTCAAATTAGTAAATCTCAAATCCCTTTTCTCATCAATTTTTTCTCATCGTGGCCACCGCGCCATTACTGTGGCTGCTGCAGGTTCCGACCCGGTTGGGGAAGGGGGCTCAGAAGTGACTATTAAACTTTAAAGATTCAGAGTTTTGTTAGGTCACAAAAAGAATTGTTTAGAATATGATTCATGTGAAAATGAAACTTTGAATAGGTTTATTTAAAAAGTTATATTTAAAAGTACTTCTGGAGTCCAGATTAGAAATACAGATTCATGAGAAAATTTGTTCTTTATAGACAAACATCTATAATATGGGCATCCAGGACCTCACTAACTCACATCCGCCCTCTTTCACAAATCAAGACCACATATGCCAGAGTTTGGGTTAAACAGGGCCGCAGCTTTATTAAACACCATGGAGGTCCGAGCCTCACAAATAACATTCATAACGTCAAATGACCAACCCCTTGACCGTCCACCGCTTCTCCAGCAAGACAGCACCAGCCACCCGGCTCGTCCCTCCAGCCCTTACACCAAGTTCAGACCCCCGCCTCCTCCCAGGAAGAAGCCAACACGGTGGACCCCCGCCACTAGCCAGCAAGGAGTCAGGCCAATGGACCCCCGCCTCCTCCCAGCAAGGAGCCCGCACCTGATAACAGCTCCAGTTGTCAACCATCACAAAAAAAACACCAGTTTTCTATAGCACTAGAAACATTAATGTAGCAACAGAGAAACAGCATGGGAAAATGGCCCGTATTATGAAGGTCATGAAAACTATATCCTAGCTCCAAGCTGGACAGACAGGCACAGCGTTAGAAGTCGAGCCCTGGTAGGGACATAAGGCCTGGATGAACAGGCACAGCAATCGAGGTCAAACACTTGTAGGAACATAAGGCCTGGATGAACAGGCACAGCAATTGAGGTCAAACACTTGAAGGAACACAAGGTCCGGACTGACAGGCAAAGCAGTCAAGGACAGAGGTCAATCCCACCTAGGGACATAAGGCCTGGATGAACAGGCACAGCAATCAAGGTCAAACACTTGAAGGAACACAAGGCCTGGACTGACAGGCAAAGCAGTCGAGGACAGAGGTCAATCCCACCTAGGGACACAAGGCCTGGATGAACAGGCATAGCAATCGAGGTCAAACACTTGTAGGAACACAAGGCCTGGATGAACAGGCACAGCAATCGAGGTCAAACACTTGAAGGAACACAAGGCCTGGATGAACAGGCACAGCAATCGAGGTCAAACACTTGAAGGAACACAAGGCCTGGATGAACAGGCACAGCAATCGAGGTCAAACACTTGAAGGAACACAAGGCCTGGACTGACAGGCAAAGCAGTCGAGGACAGAGGTCAATCCCACCTAGGGACATAAGGCCTGGATGAACAGGCATAGCAATCGAAGTCAAACACTTGTAGGAACACAAGGCCCGGACTGACAGGCAAAGCAGTTGAGGACAGAGGTCAATCCCACCTAGGGACATAAGGCCTGGATGAACAGGCACAGCAATCGAGGTCAAACACTTGTAGGAACACAAGGCCTGGATGAACAGGCACAGCAATCGAGGTCAAACACTTGAAGGAACACAAGGCCTGGACTGACAGGCAAAGCAGTCGAGGACAGAGGTCAATCCCACCTAGGGACACAAGGCCTGGATGAACAGGCACAGCAATCGAGGTCAAACACTTGTAGGAACACAAGGCCTGGATGAACATGCACAGCAATTGAGGTCAAACACTTGTAGGAACACAAGGCCTGGATGAAGAGGCACAGCAATCGAGGTCAAACACTTGAAGGAACACAAGGCCTGGATGAACAGGCACAGCAATCAAGGTCAAACACTTGAAGGAACACAAGGCCTGGATGAACATGCACAGCAATTGAGGTCAAACACTACACCACACAAATCTCTAATTTGTGTGGTGTAGTGATTTTTACTGGTTTGAGATTCATGTGCTTTTTAGCAGCGAGGAGGAGACCGCAGCCTCGTTTCTTCGGTCTGGGGATGGAGAAAAAGTCGTAGGTGTCAGAAGGGAGCTGATTGAGAAGGACAATATCAGAGTCCTTGAGCCAGGTTTCAGTGATGGCGCATATGTCTGGCTTATGTTCATCTAGTAGGTCAGACAGTATGACAGTATGACAGATCTATGTTAGTGTTTTATAATTTACACATAACTATTCCATGCAGATAGTCCTGGGGGAATTCTGTGCTACTACGAGCACCCCTTATACCCCTTATACCCCTTATACCCCTTACACTCCTTGCCCCCCCCCCCCCCCCCACACCCAGAATTGCCACAGGAGACCCCGACATGCCGTTAATGGAGCACGCAAAGATGAAGGCCCCGGTGCTCCGTTCGTGGAAAAGATGAAGGCCCTGGTGTGCCACGAATGGAGTGTGCTCTGCTCATGGCAAAGATGAAGGCTCTGGTGAGAGTGAATGTGTATTTGTGAGAGGAAAAGGAGAGAGGAGTGAGAGAGGAGAAGGGAGGGGCTGTAAGAGAGGACAGGGGAGGGGAGGGGGTGTGAGAGAGGAGGGAGAGGGGTGTGAGAGAGGGGAGGCGAGGGGTGTAAGAGCAGGGAAAGGGGTGTGAGAGAGGGGAGGGGAGGGTGAGAGAGTAGCAGGGGGTGAGAGAGCATGGGGTGAGCAGGAGGGTGTGAAAGAGAGCATGGGAGGTGAGAGAGCGGGGGGGGGGGGGGAATGCTTGAGTGTGGGTGCCAGAGAGAGGGAGCCTATATGAGGAAATTGTGAGAAGTGTGTATGTGTGAGAGATTGGGAGCTCATGTGTATGAAAAAGGGATCGTGTGTATGTGAGGGTGCTAGCCTGTGTGAAGGGATTGTGTATGTGTGAGACAGAGCCTGTGTGAAAGGGTGCATGAGAGAGAGACATAGGTAGCCTGTGTGAGGATTAATGTGTGAGAGAGAAAGGGAGCTTGTGTGGGTGTGCATGCAAGAGATAGGGACCCTGTATGAAGGGATTGTGTGTGCGAGAGAGTGAGGGAGCCTGAATGAGGGTATTTGTATATATACTAAGGAGAGGGAGCATGTGTGTGAGAGAAGAAGGGACAAAGGGAGCCTGTGTGAGGGGCAGTACTGAGAACAGGGTCAAACTCTGGGACTGGTGATAGAGTGGAAGGGGTTGAGCCTAGAGGTGGAGGGGAGAGATACTGGCAAGTGGAGGAGTTGGGGCCTGAGAGGGCAAAGTGGCCAGGGGAGTAGGGAGAGCGAGTGGAAGGGACAATCTTACAGTGAATTACATAAAGACTGTCATGTAAATTGTGTTATTTTGACCAATATAAAGTTTCCAGAATTTTTCAGAATTTTAAGTTTTTGTGCGCAGAATTTTAACTTTTTTTTACGCAGAATTCCCCCTGGAGTACATCATTCTCAAATATGCATATATCCAGCTCAACATACTTGTGTTATTTTTGTGGGTATGTGGACCCTTGGCCCATGATGCGAGTTGTTGCCACCTGTGGGGAGGGGCCCCACAGGTCCGCACCATCAGGAGGCGAGGTTAGGCACAGCATGGAACTCTGGGTGAAGATGCAGAGAGGTTCCCAGGAGCCAGGACTGTACCCCCGTAGGGAGCAGGCTGGAGGCAGTACCTGGGCTGAGACCCCGAGGGGAAAGGCGCCAGACAGAACACAGAGAGGGAGGTGTGAGACTGGCCATGCAAGAGGGTCTTTGGAGAGGCAGCCCTGAGGGGCAGAGCTGCGCAACATAGAGGATGTTGCTGTAATGAAGTAGGCCAACCCATGGAGCAGGTAAGCCTGAACCAGGCCTCTACTGGTGATGTAGGAACAGTCCTGAAGAGCGGCGGAGTGCCAGCAGTCTAAGTGAGCACAAGGATGTGACCCCGAGGAGCGGGGGCACTGACAGTCGCAGTGAAGCATGACAGCACTACCCCAAGGAGTGGGGAAGCTCTGACAGTCTCTTGAGTAAAACGTGGGCGCAGCCCTGAGGAGTGGGGAGGTGCAGACAGTCCAGTATAGAACACAGGCACAACCCCGAAGAGCGGGAAAGCCCCAAAGTAGAACTCATGGGTTGCAGAGGAGTTCCAGGGATGGTCCCGAGAAGTGGGAGGTCTTGCAGGATAGGACCCAGGAGGCACAGAGCCAGCCCTAGGAGTGGGATAGGCCAGGAGAACACGTCCCCATAGGAGCGCACACTGACCCCCGAGGAGTGGGTAGCAGAAAGGTTCCAAGATCAAGAGCCCGATTGCATAGTTACAGGAACACGAAGCTAGGAGTCGTAGAGATGTACGGAACTTGTTGCCAAGTCAGCTAGCTGAGGAAGAAGGTGGAGTTTAAAGACACAGGTTCAATGACATCATCAACCAGGGACGCCCCGAGGTTCCCGCCAAAGAGGCTTCAAAGGACGGGCCGGTGACGCGCACGCCTAGGAAGGCCCAAAGTCGACATGGGTGGCGGCGTCATCCAGACCGCCATGAGGAGTCCTGGAGAACGCAGCAGTGGAGGCTGGCCTGTGCCACAAGCAAACCCGGGGAGGGCATGAGAGCGGTGCAGGAAGTAAGTACTAGGGGTGTTCATTCGTTTGCAACTTATTGGCAATCTGCAACATATATGCCATATTTCTTGTATTCGTGGGGGTCACAAAACTTATGGCAAACTCCCACGAATACAACGTATCACTAACGAATAAACCTCCACCCTCCTGACCCTCCCAAGACTTGCCAAAAGTCCCTAGTGGTCCAGCGAGGGTCCTGGAGTGATCTCCTGCACTCGGGCCGTCGGCTGCCGGTATTCAAAATGGCGCCGGTAGACCCTGTGACATAGTAAGAGCAAAGGCTATTGGCGCCATTTTGAATACCGGCAGCCGACAGCCCAAGTGCAGGAGATTGCTCTGGGACCCCCACTGGACCATCAGGGACTTTTGGCAAGTCTTGGGGGGGGGGGTCAGGAGGGTAGGGGGTTGTAGTTAATTAAATTTAAAGGGTTGGGATGGGTTTTTTTTTGGGAAACGAATACATATGTAATTAATGAACGGTTCGGGGTCTCCCGAGAATGGATGCAATGGATTTGGGTCCCGACGAATACGAATACCGAATGGGACGAATCCGTCCAAGCTGCACATCCCTAGTAAGTACATGTTGGCACAACTGTCTGCGACCGACGGGCATAACAACATGTGTTCAATATGCACTGACATGCATTCATTTGCAATGAATTGAAAGCATATACTTTATCTATTTTCTAAACATACGTGTATATAGAAACATAGAAATGATGGCAGAAAAAGACCAAACGGCCCATCCAGTCTGCTCAGCAAGTTTCACACTAATTTTTTTCATACTTATCTGTTACTCTTGGGCCTTATTAATAACTTTTTGGTTATAGTTACCTTCTACCCCCGCCATTGATTTAGAGAGCAGTGCTGGAGCTGCATCTAAGTGAAGTATCAAGCTTAATTGGTTAGGGGTAGTAACCTCCGCAATAAGCAAGCTACTCTCACCCAGCCTGTGCAATTCAGTCCTTGTTGGTTGTTGTCTGAATATAAATCCTCTTTTCTTCATTTCCCCATGCCGTTGAAGCAGTGAGCTGCACTGGATATGAATTCCAAGTGAAGTATCGGGCTTAATTGATTTGGGGTAGTAACTGCCATAACAAGCAAGCTACACCCACGCTTATTTGTTTACCCAGCCTGTGCAATTCAGTCCTTGTTGGTTGTTCTCTGAATGTAAATCCTCTTATCTTCATTCCCCCCCTGCCATTGAAACAGAGAGCTATGCTGGATATGCATTGAAGGTGAAGTATCAGGCTTATTTGGTTTGGGGTAGTATTCACCGCAACAAGCAAGCTACTCCCCCGCTTTTTTGTGAATGCAAATCCTTTTTTCCACATTTCCTCTTGCCGTTGAAGCATAGAGCAATGTTGGAGATGTATTAACCGTCTTATGTTTATTGAATAAGGGTATTAATCACCAGGTAGTAGCTGTCATTCCCACAAGTCACCCCCATGCTTCTTCTCTTCATTCACATCCTCTAGACTTTATGGATCCACGGTGTTCATCCCACGCCTCTTTGAAATCCTTCACAGTTTTGGTCTTCACCACCTCCTCCAGAAGGGTGTTCCAGGCATCCACCACCCTCTCTGTGAAGAAATACTGCCTGACATTGGTTCTGAGTCTTCCTCCCTAGAGTTTTAAATCGTGACCCCTGGTTCTGCTAATTTTTTTCCAACGGAAAAGGTTTGTAGTTGACTTTGGATCATTAAAACCTTTCAAGAATCTGAAAGACTGTATCATATCACCCCTGCTTCTCCTTTCCTCCAGGGTGTACATATTTAGATTCTTCAATCTCTCCTCATAAGTCATTCGATGAAGACCATCCACCTTTTTGGTCGCCCTTCTCTGGACCGCTTCCATCTTGTCTCTGTTCCTTCGGAGATACGGTCTCCAGAACTGATCACAGTACTCCAGGTGAGGCCTCACAAAGTACGTGTACAAGGGGATAATCACTTATATTTTACAAATTAAAAAATATACCTTGTATGTGTAAAACCCAGATTTATTCACAGAAGCAGGTATATTTTTTTTTTTTTTTTTGATTTATAGCTTTTATTGGCATGAAATAAAACAACTGTGCACCATATACTAAATGCAATACAACCAGAATTGAACAGTCAATGCTATTGTGCTGTATAGCTGAGAGCCATTTTACGCGAACCCATCCCCTTGATATCCCCACCCCCCCCCCCCCCCCCCCCCACCCCTAGAGTAAGCTAGCATAGACCACATGAATATATGGTAAGCAATACACCTGCTATCAGACATCAAAGAACACATAAGCTTGATAAATGAAAAAACTCTGTGGCAGAACAATAGCCCTGCAGTGATAGGAAGTCCCATTGGATTCCGCCCTCCCGGGGCGGTAACAGAATCACTAGGCCGCACCAGTCTTGTAATCGTCCATTATAGTTCACTACTGAGCAGTAGACATTCGGAGCCAGTGTTCATAGCGGCCCCAGATCTTATGAAAGTTCTGAGTCGATTTATTGCGAAATGCTGTAACCTTCCCCAGAGTGTGCGTGTGAAGAACCAATGCTTGAACTGTAGTTAACGTGGGCACGCTGGAATCCTTCCAACACCGCGCTATAGCACATCTGGTCGCGGTGACCACATATTTAATAAAATAGTTATGAAATTTTGATCTGTCTTGGAGTTCATCATTCAGTAGCGCTTGTGCTGGTGTAAGTTGTATGCTGCCCTTCAAAATCGTAGATATCCACGCCGATATCAATGTCCAAAGCTGTTGTAATTTGGGGCATTGCCACCAAAGATGGAGAAAAGTACCTCTGTCCTGGCAAAGTTTCCAGCATAGCCCCTGTGTGTTTGGCGCATAATGTTGAATAAGACTTGGTGTGATATACCATCTGTAGTATAATTTGTACCCATTTTCAATGTGCTGGGTGGATATAAGTCCCTTCCTTAATCGTTGAAAAATCCGCAACCAGTCCTCCTTCGTCCAATCACATTGTAAATCTGATTGCCACGCTTGTATATGAGACGCAGACATATCAAAGTCATCGCTTAATAAGCCATATATATTAGAAATATGTTTGTTAACCCTATGTGCATGTCGACACATACTCTCAAAAGATGAAATACCCTTTACAAGGTCAGCTTCAATCCGCTTTCTAAGGAAAAAGTGTCTAACTTGGAGATAGCGAAAGAGATCTGCAGGCCCCAACTGGAATTGGCGGCAAAGGGTATGGAATGTTAGCAGACCCCCAGGGGACCAAATATGGGACCATTGTGAAATACCCTTATCGAGCCAGGGCTTAAACGCTGTCGGATTGCCAGCAGGTCGAAACTCCCTGTGATAGAATAAATGTGTGCTGTGGAAGAAACTTTGGGAGCCCACTAGGGTTTTCTTCCACCGGTCCCATACTGTTAGGGTAGTTTGTACAGTCTCGGGTAGGGGCAATCTAAGGCACCTGGAAACCTTGGTCTGCCATAACAATGCTGTGATAGGAAAAGTACCCATCATGGCCTGCTCCATGCGCACCCAGGGTTTGCTCTGTTTGATGTCATGCCACTCTATGGCCGCTTTCAAATGGGCCGCCCCATGGTAACGGGCCAGACTGGGCACCCCCACCCCTCCTCTATATCCAGGCAAGAACAACGTCTTCAGAGCAATCCTGGGTCTTTTCCCTGTCCATAAATATTTGTTTAGTCTCTTTTGCCATTTATCCAATAACTTTACAGGGATAGCAATGGGTAATGTCTGCATTAAATACAGAATCCGGGGCATGATGTTCATCTTTAGTACTGCTAATCTCCCCAGCCAGGAAATGTGATATCTATCCCACTCTTCTAGGTCTTTATATATTTTCCCCATAAGCGGTATATAATTTAATTGAAAGAGATCATTCTCTGCGCCCAGATAGACCCCCAAGTATTTTAACTTGCAATTAGCCCACTTGAAGGGAAACTCCCTTGCAATTTGGCCAATCAAATCTGGGGAGACATTGACATTTAACAATTCCGACTTTTCCCAGTTGATCGAAAACCCCGATACACTACTAAAGGTTGCTAATTCTCCAGAAAGTGCCCGCAATGATGTAAGGGGGTCAGTAATAGTAAACAGAATGTCATCTGCGAAAAGAGACATTTTAGAGGAAAAATCTCCAACGCTCACTCCAGAAATCAAGGGATTGTTCCGGATGCGATGAGTGAAGGGCTCCAGGAAGAGTGCAAACAGCAGTGGGGATAATGGACACCCCTGCCTGGTACCCCTCCCAACTGCAAACGAAGAGGAATACCCCCCATTAATTTTTAGACAAGCGGATGGTGCTTCATATAATTTTTGAATCCAGGTAAGAAACTTGTCTCCCAGATTAAATAAGCGCAAGGTATGGAACAAAAAGGGCCAATGCACATAGTCGAAAGCCTTTTCGGCATCTATGGCTAACAAAAGCAGTGGAATGTGTTGCGAGCGGGCCCATCCCATGATATCAACTGTTTTGCGGACGTTATCCGACGCCATGCGGCCCGGGATAAAGCCTGATTGATCGGGGTGAATCAATCCGGGCAAGGAAACATTAAGCCTGTGGGCTAAAATTTTGGCTAGAATTTTCATGTCTAAGTTAATTAAAGATATGGGGCGATAAGAGCCACATACCGTAGGATCCCTGCCAGGTTTCGCCAGCAGTGTCACCCCTGCCATATTATCGTCCGGGGAGATCGAAGCCGTCCCCTGCAGAGAATTATATAATGAAACCAGCGGAGGCACCAGTAATCCCATAAATTTCTTATAAAAAGAGGCGGTATATCCATCGAGCCCTGGGGATTTGCCTATTTTCATGGATTTAATGGCCCAAGTCACTTCTGCAGCAGTGATATCCCTAGATAGAAATATTTGAGCCTCAGGGGTGACCTGCGGTAAAGTAGAATTTTGAAAGTAGGCTTCCAGCTCAGCTTGGTTTATGCTGGTCTGGGGAGCATAGAGTTCCGTATAATAACGGAGAAAGCGCTGCCGAATATCAGTATTGGAGGTTAATATCATTCCACTGTCGTCCTTTAATTTAACAATGTTATTCTGGGCCTGACGGATCTTTAATTTTCGGGCCAACTGTCTGCCCGCCTTGTTGCCTCCTTCATAATATTGCTGCTGACTACAAATTAACTTGTGTGCGATTTGGGCCGCTTCCAGATCCGCCAAATGCTTGCGTAACGTGTCTATTTGTATTAATATATCGGCCTCTCCTGTAGCGGAGTGCGCCTGCCCCAGCTGCTGCAATCGCATTAAAGTATCAAGCTTATCTTGCTGTTTGCATCTCTTTACATAGGCGCCCCTGGCAATAAGTTTCCCTCTCACCACCGCCTTCAGACAATCCCACAGGGTAGTGGGAGACGTATCCGGGATGTCATTTAACTGTAAATACTCCTGAATGTCCCCGTACAACCGAGTACAAAATTCCTCATCGTCAAGTAGACTATCATTAAGTCTCCAAAATTTGCGTCCCTTATCATACCCAGAGAAGTGGAAATCCACAAACACGGGTCCATGATCAGACCACGTGATGGGGCCCAGGGACGGAGCTAGAACCTGATTACAGCAGCCCTTATCTACCAGTAAGTAGTCAATACGAGAGTAGGATTTATGCACCCTAGAAAAAAAGGTATAATTCCTGGATTTGGGGTGCCAAACCCGCCAGACATCTACGAGACCGTGGTGTCGTAAAAAACGCCGAAAGGCCTGTCGGTCCGTTCTTCTAGTGGAAAAGGTAGTGTGGGAATTATCTAAGCGAGGGTCCATCGTCAGATTAAAATCCCCTCCTAGGATTATATGACCTTCGCCCCACAGATCTATAATCTGAGACAGACCATCCATATAGGCGCTCTGCCCCACATTGGGTGCATATGAACTAATCAGGGTGAACTTCTCCCCTCCCACAGTGATAACCAGTAATAAGTACCTGCCCTCCGGGTCTGACCGGCATAACAATTCTTCATATATCAGATCCTTGTGCATAAGTATTCCCACTCCTAGATATTTATGAGCCAACGGCCTTGCAGCCCAATATTGTCTAGGGAAGCTTGGGTGTTTAAGTAAGTACTCGTATCTTCTCTTTAAGTGAGTTTCTTGCACGAAGGCTATCATGGTATGATGGAAGTTCAAGTCATCAAAGAGGGATTGCCGCTTTAAGGGTGAATTCAGTCCCTTTACATTGAGGGACATAATGTTAAAAGTTGTCATGTGATGGTATATTTTAAAATCTGTGCGTGTATCTGAAATCATCAGTTTGCCAATTCTTCCACCAGTTTACCAAGTCCATCTCCATTTCACCAGGGCCCTCCTAGTATTTCACTCTGAATTTCCCCCACCTAAAATCCCACCTAAAAATAGCAGAAAACAGATGAGTCTACTATCAATTGAGCAGTAAATTAGCAGGTGTAAAGCTGCACAATTAAGTTACCTAATGTATTCATTAGAGATGTGAATCATGTGATCGATCGTCTTAACGATCGATTTCGGCTGGGGGGGAGGGAATCGGATCGTCGCGGTTTTGTTTTTGTAAATATCATGTAAATCGTAAATTGGGGGAGGGCGGGAAAACCGGCACACTAAAACATCCCTAAAACCCACCCCGACCCTTTAAAATAAATCCCCCACCCTCCCGAATCCCCCCAAAATGCCTTAAATTACCTGGGGTCCAGAGCGGGGGTCCTGGTGTGATCTTTTACTCTCGGGCCTGCGGTGCGTTGTAGAAATGGCGCCGGCGCTACCTTTGCCGACAGGTCAAAGGTAGCGCCGGCGCCATTTTGTTTTTTGTCCCCCGATGTCAGGAGCGTAGGAGATCGCTCCCGAACCCCCGCTGGACTTTTGGCAAGTCTTGTGGGGGTCAGGAGGCCCCCCCCAAGCTGGCCAAAAGTCCCTTGGGGTCCAGCGGGGGTCTGGGAGCGATCTCCTATGCTCCTGACGTCGGGGGACAAAAAACAAAATGGCGCCGGCACTACCTTTGACCTGTCATATGATAGGGCAAAGGTAGCGCCGGCGCCATTTCTACAACGCACCGCAGGCCCGAGAGTAAAAGATCACACCGGGACCCCCGCTCTGGACCCCAGGTAATTTAAGGCATTTTGGGGGGGTTCGGGAGGGTGGAGGATTTATTTTAAAGGGTCGGGGTGGGTTTTAGGTTTGTTTTAGTGTGCCGGTTTTTCCGCCCTCCCCCTTCCCCTCCCCCTTCCCCCGATTTACGATTTTTGACGATTAATCGGGGGAATTCCTATTGTATCGCACTTCTAACGATTTTTGACGATTTAAAATATATCGGACGATATTTTAAATCGTCAAAAAACGATTCACATCCCTAGTATTCATGTAAATCTCTTATAAAATAGCATGTTGTGTGCAAACCTCTTGGTCCCACCATGAAATTTCTCTAGACCACTCCTTTTTTCCGCAGGTAGACACTTGATAAAACAATGTGAACTTGCCTGCACCCTGATCCTCTTCCCAGTCTTCCAGCATGATAAAAACAATTCAAATAGAACTCTAAACTCTCTCCTAATGGGAACACGGTTTTTAACAAAAATGCCAAATTTATCCCCACAGCACAGTCTTCCTCCCTCTCTGCCAACACCAGATTTAAAAAAAAGTGAAAGGGGTTGTGAGGCAGTACCCCCTAGTGTTCCTTGTGAGCATGTGCAGGACCAGGCTAGAAGCCTGGACCCCTTTAAATCCCCGAGAGGGAGAATGGTTATGGGTGGAACCCTACTGGGTGGGAGGTGCTTGGTGGGCGTGCCCAGTATAGGGGAGGATAAGTTGCTGTGCCAGTGGGGAGAGGATTGGCCCCAATGGATCTGGGAATAGGAGCTCCAAAACTCTCTGGGAGATTTCTGAGAAGTGCCTAAGGATCTATGAAGGTAAGCAGATTTCTAGGACATGTCTAGGAGTTATTGTGAAGATAGGTAGACTTCTGGAAAGTGCCTAATGTTAGCTTACTGAGAGTGGAGAACAGGCAGACTTCTGGAAAGTGCCTAATGTTAGCTTACTGAGAGTGGAGAACAGGCAGACTTCTGGGAAGTGCCTTGTTAGTTGAGACTAGAGAATACTTTTTGTGTTTGCAACTATGTTGGCCAATCCTGAGTGTGTCTAAGTCCTTGACTGCTCGTGTGCCACAGGGGAGTCAAACTTTCCTTCTGATCCATCCTTCTCCATACTAAGTATATCTCCCAGGACCCTCGAAAATCATCTCAGCTAGAGCCAGCAGGAGGACTCACTGTGTATCCATGTGACAGCTCGGCATCACTCATTGATCTGACAAGAACACTATTAGCCAACACTGATCGAGGAGAGTTTGGGGAGTTCAGGAGTGTGGGAGTGGGTGGGGATTTGCAAGTGGGAGTATTTTTTAAATAGGGGAGAGATCAGGAGGGAGGATTGGCCCTCCCTTGTTTCAATTCTTTTTGCAGGTGCCGGCAGAAAGATCTGGATGCCAACAGGGGAAATTTGGAATTTTTTAAATTGGGTTCACATTGGGAGGAAGGATGGAGGAGAGGTTGTGTGGGGTTTAATTTGAATTTTATTTAGGTGGCCATTGGGAAGGAAGCATGTTCGGGAATTGTTGGATTTTTTATTTTTTTTTAAGAAGACGCAAAGCTGATTGTGAATGTTACCCAGCCAAGTCTGGCAAAATGTAGCCAGTCAAATTTTGACCAACTATATTTCACCAGATAGTTACTTGCCTTTTTTAAGGAGTTAAGTCTGCTAAATATTGAGCCTTTGATAACTGATTAAAATTATTTCATAATTTAACTAACTCAATGGTTTTGTTTTGTTTTTTGTTTGTTTTTTTAAATCTTGCCTTATGTTACTTCATACCCATATAGAAGTCCATATTTAAAGGGATGTTCTGGCCAAATTTGAACTTAGCTGGAGAAACCCAGCGTTTTGAATTTCTTACCCCACAAAACGAGAAAGTTTCATTCGGGTAAATCTGGTTGTGATGGAGAGCAGGTCTAAAATTATCTGGGTAAACTTTTCATTTATATGGGTATTTTCAGAAGGAAACACCTAATTAATATCTCAACTAAAGTTACTGCACTTCTCAGTATTAACCTCACATTTTTTCAAATATGCCTCCAAAAAAGTATAAGCCTTCAGCCGAGACAAGCTCTTTAATAAGTGGACATTCAAATGGATAAAAAACCCAAACCACTTATCCAGATATGGCTCAGTAATGTGGGTTAGCATTCTTATCTTTTGACATGTGGGAAACGTATCTAAGCCCCTGTCAGTTTATCCCAGAGACTGTGGTGAGCTATTGTGAGTGCGTGAGATGTGACTGACTGAGTGTGCATGAGGGAATGGGAATGAAGATCTCAGTATAAAGAAAAAAATTGTATTATTTTGCTCCTTAAGCCTGTCCCCTAAATTAATTCCTTAATACAACCCTGTAAAATCTCCATTCTGAGATGATGGTTTACAGCAGAGCTTTTCATTCAAATGCAGTCCTATTACACCTCAGTTTGGCCCATGTTACTTTAAACAGCAAATAAAAAACTCTGTAGCATTTTTTAACACTTAGCACCGATTTTTATCACCTGTTTTTCCTGTGGTTTTCTGCATCGGGGCTTTAAGGTGAGTTTCTGTGCTACAGAGTTTTTTATTTGCTGTTTAAAGTAACATGGGCCAAACTGAGGTGTAATAGGACTGCTTAGATGTCTATCAAATTTTCTGGGACTCTCCTCCTTGCAGGAGAATAAAATGCAGCTCCTTCCGAGGCCATGTGCTGGGTCTTATTAGGAGCTGGTTGGAGCTGTTAGAGGTGTTCTTATGTGGCTGCTGAGTGGTATCCTTGTGCTGCTTGTTTTTCCTTTGCTGTCCCTTTTCTTTTGTCTTTTTTTGTGTGTGTTATTGAGTGAGTGTATCTTTTGAGTGCATCTGATTATTGGTCTATAATTGTGTGGTGGCTCCAGTCTGAGTGGCACATAGAGAACACCAACTCTGGAGTGGCACAAGTTGGCAGGGTGAGGCTGGAGCAAGGCTTGGGCAGTCTGGTACATCTGAGGCAAGGCTTGGACTGGAACAAAATGCAGGTAAAGCTGTAAATCAAGGCTTGGACTGGAACGGAGTGCAGGTAAGGCTGGAACTCAGGAGCGGCATGCAGGCAAGACTGGCTTAGGAATGGCATGCAAGCAAGACTGTAACTCAGGCTGGAACAGGAATGGACTAAAACAGGACAGCTCAAGACAAAGACGACATGAAACATAAAAGCCTGAAGGCAGAGTTATAGGAAAGCCCTGAGGGGCAAGACAAGGTAAGGCCAAGATAGGCTAAAGGCAGAGACAAGAGCAGGAAAGCCCTTAGGCCACAAAGCAAAACAATGAAAGGCCTAGGAGGCTGCAAGGCAAGAATGGCTAAGGCAATATCCAATGGAGACTTGATGCAGAATGTAAACCCCGCCCCCTGGGAAACAACACACACCCCAAGTCCCCGCTAGAGTAGTCACAAAACTGGCCGTTTAATGTAAACCTTGTAAACCTTGTTGCTGTGGGCAACAAGGTTTACAAGAATAAAGAATTATTTCATAGGAAAAAAAATCACTTAGACTCAAACTGATAGTTTTGTTAGAGCTAATAACTTCTTTATAGAAAAAAAAACTTTTAGTTTGTTACATAACTTTCTGAAGATATCTCAAATACAACAGATTCAACAATATAAGTCAGAAAAATATAAATACAACAACATTTACTTCCTCTATCCTTTCAATTATGTATCCTTCCTTTTCATTTTCATAAATTTCTCAGTCTTTACACATAACCTCTAACATGCTTTTCGGTCCATTCTCCTTTTCCTACAAAGAATTTTTTTATATTGTCTTTGGTTTAGTGAGCTCTCCAATTGAAGACCGGTGGGGCCCTTTCTTTCAGGTTGCACTTCTTCTTTTCAAAGAGTCCAGTTTTCTCCGCCTCAGGTTCCTCAGGCACCTACTACCTATCTAAAAAAACTAATTTAAAGAAACTATCTATTCCATTTTTTTTAACACTATCTAAATAATGCAAATAAATGAATAATCATAATCCCTCTATCTAAACCCTTAACCAGACAGTCTTAAGAAAAAATATATTCCAATAGATGAAAGGGTTCATAAGAACATAAGAAATTGCCATGCTGGGACAGACCAAGGGTCCATCAAGCCCAGCATCCTGTTTCCAACAGAGGCCAAAAACCAGGCCACAAGAACCTGGCAATTACCCAAACACTAAGAAGATCCCATGCTACTGATGCAATTAATAGCAGTGGCTATTTCCTAAGTATAATTGATTAATAGCCATTAATGGACTTCTCCTCCAAAAACGTATCCAAACCTTTTTTGAACCCAGCTACACTAACTGCATTAACCACATTCTCTGGCAACAAATTCCAGAGTTTAATTGTGCGCTGAGTGAAAAATAATTTTCTCCGATTAGTCTTAAATGTGTTACTTGCTAACTTCATGGAATGCCCCCTAGTCCTTCTATTATTCGAAAGTGTAAATAACTGAGTCACATCTACTCGTTCAAGACCTCTCATGATCTTAAAGTTCTCTATCATATCCCCCCTCAGCCGTCTCTTCTCCAAGCTGAACAGCCCTAACCTCTTCAGCCTTTCCTCATAGGGGAGCTGTTCCATCCCCTTTATCATTTTGGTTGCCCTTCTCTGTACCTTCTCCATCGCAACTATATCTTTTTTGAGATGCGGCGACCAGAATTGTACACAGTATTCAAGGTGCGGTCTCATCATGGAGCGATACAGAGGCATTATGACATTTTCCGTTCTATTAACCATTCCCTTCCTAATAATTCCTAACATTCTATTTGCTTTTTTGACTGCTGCAGCACACTGAGCCGATGATTTTAAAGTATTATCCACTATGATGCCTAGATCTTTTTCCTGGGTGGTAGCTCCTAACATGGAACCTAACATCGTGTAACTACAGCAAGTGTTATTTTTCCCTATGTGCAACACCTTGCACTTGTCCACATTAAATTTCATCTGCCATTTGGATGCCCAATCTTCCAGTCTTGCAAGGTCCTCCTGTAATGTATCACAGCCTGCCTGTGATTTAACTACTCTGAATAATTTTGTATCATCCGCAAATTTGATAACCTCACTCGTCGTATTCCTTTCCAGATCATTTATATATATACAAGCCATTAAGCCCGTTAAAACGGGCTACATCCCTCTGTCTCTCACCTCCCCCTCATTCTCTCTCCCCTCACTCTTCACCACCCCCTACCTCCCTCCCTCCCTCCCTCTCCTCTCACTCAGTCCCTCCCTCCCACTCAGTCTCACTCAGTCCCTCCCCCTCTCTCCCTCCCTCTCACTCTCCCTCAGTCCCACTCCCTCTCTGTCCCCCTCCCTCCCACTCAGTCTCACTCACTCCCTCCTCCCTCTCACTCTCCCTCAGTCCCACTCCCTCCCCCTCCCCCTCTCCCTCAGTCCCACTCCCTCTCTGTCCCACTCCCCCCCTCCCCCCCTCACTCTCTCTCCCCCCTCACTCTCTCTCCCCCCCCTCACTCAGTCCCCCTCCCTCTCAGTCCCCCCCCTCCCTCTCACTCAGTCCCCCTCCCTCCCTCTCACTCAGTCCCCCTCCCTCTCTCTCCTCCCCTCTCACTCAGTCCCTCCCTCTCTCTGTCAGTCCCTCCCTCTCTCTCTCCTCCTCCTCGCTGCCGCCGCTGCCACCCGCCACCGCTGCCACCGCCGCCGCTGCCACCGCCGCCGCTGCCACCCGACGCCGCCGCCTCCAGCTCCACCCCGCCTACGGCCGCTTCCACCTTGCCGCCTCCGCCGCCGCGCTACCACCGGACTCTGCTGCCGCCGCTGCCTCCAGACGCCGCCGCTGCCACTGGACGCCGCCATTTTTTTTCTGGCTCAGACCGACGTGCTCGCCCGCACATGCGCGGTAGAGCTGGTCTCTACTGCGCATTTGCGGCACGTCGGTCATCCTTCGTTTATTAGGTAGGATTGAAAAGCACCGGTCCCAATACAGATCCCTGAGGTACTCCACTGTTTACCCTTTTCCACTGAGAATATTGACCATTTAATCCTACTCTCTGTTTCCTGTCTTTTAACCAGTTTGTAATCCACGAAAGGACATCGCCTCCTATCCCATGACTTTTTAGTTTTCGTAGAAGCCTCTCATGAGGGACTTTGTCAAACGCCTTCTGAAAATCCAAATACACTACATCTACCGGTTCACCTTTATCCACATGTTTATTAACCCCTTCAAAAAAATGAAGCAGATTTGTTAGGCAAGACTTCCCTTGGGAAAATCCATGTTGACTGTGTCCCATTAAATCATGTCTTTCTATATGCTCTACAATTTTGATCTTGAGAATAGTTTCCACTATTTTTCCCGGCACTGAAGTCAGGCTCACTGGTCTATAATTACCCGGATCGCCCCTGGAGCCTTTTTTAAATATTGGGGTTACATTGGCCACCCTCATTGGCCACCCTCCAGTCTTCAGGTACAATGGATGATTTTAATGATAGGTTACAAATTTTAACTAATAGATCAGAAATTTCATTTTTGAGTTCCTTCAGAACCCTAGGATGCATACCATCCGGTCCAGGTGATTTGCTACTCTTTAGTTTGTCAATCTGGCCTACTACATCTTCCAGGTTCACAGTGATTTTGTTCAGTTCGTCTGAGTCATCACCCCTGAAAACCCCTGAAAACCATCTCCGGAACTGGTATCTCCCCAACATCCTCATTAGTAAACACGGAGGCAAAGAATTCATTTAGTCTTTCTGCAATGGCCTTATCTTCCCTAAGAGCCCCTTTAACCCCTCTGTCATCTAATGGTCCAACCGACTCCCTCACAGGTTTCTTGCTTTGGATATATTTAAAAAAGTTTTTATTATGAGTTTTTGCCTCTATGGCCAACTTATGCATCAGCATAGTATACAGATACTAACCCTCTTTGGAAAGTAAAAATGAAAAAGGCTTAATTATAGGCACTTAGGCAAATAAATATAGTGATTTTTTTTCTTTTTATTTGTGCCTCAGTTTTCACAATATTTCTTAAAGCTTAAGAAATATCTTTTAAAATAAATATTGAATCCTCAGACTCCTAAATGATTCCTTTACTTTCAGACAATTACAGTAACTTAACAGAGGTCCTGCTTTCCTAGCAGCCAGGTTTAAGCTCAACCTGCTTCTGAGAGGAAATTAATTAGCCCACTGTCAGTTCAAATCCAACAAACTTCTTACAAAAGTTTCTTAGGGCTAAAGAAATTCCTTTTAAATCAATATAGGATCCTTAGATTCCTAAATGATTCCTTTTCGGTTCAGACAGTAACAAAGGCTTAACAGTGGTCTGGCTTCCTAGCAGCCAGGGTTAAGTTCAACCAGTTCAGATAGGAGGTTTGTCACAAGAACTAGCCACTGTCAGCTTAAAACTAACAAAACTTCAACAAAATTCCTTTCCTTTTCTTTTAAGAGTCCCTATCACAATCGCAAGCTAGAGCCAAACTCCCACGGGGCTCTCTAAGTTAACTAAGACTCTCATTCATACACTCACCCCCTTACACTCTCAGACTGTCATAAAAAACTAAAAAAAAAAATGCCTTTGAGAGAGAGGATCTTCTTATACACAACCTTCCTCTCTCAAGGCTGCCCACCCACTCCCTGTTTCACTGTCACACTTGGAATGCTGACAGCAGCCGTCCCAAGCTCAGTGACCCTGTGACAGCCACATCCATACAGAACCGTCATTCAGACACACCTAAACTTGCCCTTTTTATTCCCCCTTACCTCTTTTTAGAACGTTTTCTTTTTTTTAATTTCTTTTCCCTCCTTTGCTTTTCCCCTTACACCAATTTCCCAGCCTGAGATCCAGGGAATTACATTTTTTTTTATTTTAACCCTTATGGGTTACAAGAAGCAGTGAAGCAAGGGACAGAGTTAAGTAGGGCTGGAGTCTGGGTGAGGTACAGGCAGGAAGGAGGGGCCTGGCCAGCCTGAATGGTATGCTTGCTTGGAGAGGAGACTATACAGCATCAGAAACTGTAACAGTATTCCCCCCCCCCTTAAAAACCCCTACTCCTAGGTCCCATTTTCCATGGGGGTGATAGCAAGACGAGGCTCAGCTGAGGTTGTTTGCCAGAGTAAGCATCTCTTGCAAGGCGGACTGGCTGTGGATGGACACCCTCTCCTGGGCAGACTGGCTGTAGATGGATGCCCTTTCCTGGGTGGACTGGGTTTGGATAGATGCCCCTTGCTGGGCAGACTGGCTGTGAAGGGATGCCCTCTGCTGAATGGAATGGTTGAGGATAGGCACCTTCCCTCTGCTGGGCAGACTGGCTGTGGAAGAGTGCCCTCTTCTGCTGGGATATCAGACTATAGCTATGGCACCCTTTAATGGGTCAGGCTTTGGATGGGTGTCTTCTACTAAACTGACTGTATCTGATTGAGAACATCTGCTGGCTGGCTAAACCTGGGCAAGAGTCCTCCGCTGGACTAGCTGTATCTGGGCAAGAACTCTCTGCTGGGCTGGCTTCACTTGGGCAAGGGACCTCTTCTGGTATGACTAAGTCATAGCTGGAGCCCTCTCCTGGGCTGACAGTAACAAACAGGTCGATACAGTAAGGCCGCGGTAGAAACAGTGCGGCAGTGTCAGGCGCACCCTTCCTCCCCGCACGCACAGTTCTCTTGACTTAGCGCCTGATACTCTCTTCTAATTGCATGCAAATGCATGCCGCGGCTTTAAAGCGTTAGGGAAGGGTTATGCCCGTGTAACCCATTTTACTGTATAGGCGCTTAATACAGCGCCTATACAGTAACCTGGGTGCGCTGGTACCTGTCATTTCAAATGTCATTTCAAATGACATTTGAAATGACAGGCACCAGGAAGTGTAAAAAAAAAACAAAAAACCAAAAATATGTAAAAACCTGAGTGTTATAAAAAAAAATAAATTTTAAATACCTGTCACTTTCATGCGGTCATCCAGGCAGCAGCGTGAGTCCAGGCGGCCGGCGGGCAGCAGCGGGAGCCGGGTGTTCGATCGAGGCCGCGGGCGGGTAGGCGCGTGTTCGATTGGGCGGGCGCGGCAGCGGCGGCGGGATCCGGGGGGGTGGGTGGGTGCGTGTTCAAACGAGGCCGGGTCGCACAGGCGCGCATTAATTCAGGCGGAGGGAGCCGGCGGCGAAAGCGGCCTCCGGCAACCCCCACCGGCAGTGAATTAATGCGCGCCTGTGCGACCCGGCACGTGACTGCCTTCAGCGCTGAAATCGCACGGCCATTCCTTCACTGCCGGTGGCCGTGCATTCATCCAGGCAGAGGGAACCGTGGGCCGTTTTCGCCACCGGTTCCCTCTGCCTGGATGAATGGCCATGCGATTTTGGCACTCATGGCATGAGCACCAAAATCGCACGGGCATCCATTCCGGCGGGGGCCGTGCGTTCATCCAGGCAGAGAGAGCCGGAGGTCGTTTTGCCGTCGGCTCCCTCTGCCTGGATGGATGCCCGTGCGAAATCGGGAGGAAGGGAGAAGGGACTGCCGTAGCAGGCCCAAGCCTTGCTACTTTTTCGTTTTTTGTTTTTTTTTTGCTTCGGGAGGAGGGGACCGGACGGGCTGCAGGAGACCGGACTGGGGCTACACCGGAGACCGGACGGGCTGGACCAAAGACCGGACGGGACCAGGGCGGGTAAGCAATGTTTTTTACACTACACTACACTACACTAACTCCTACTAGGGGGAGGCGGTAAACTAACACGTTAAGGCCGCGGCAAAACAGCGGGTTACTGAGGAGATAGTATCAGCGCCCGTTACAGTATCGGAGGGGAATAGCTAATTCCTTCATTATACAGCTTTTTCGTTCATTTACATGCTGGGTGCGGAAAGGGTTATGAGTCTATTTTAGGAAGCGCTAAGGACGCGTGAAACTGGAGACTGTATCGCTGGATCGCCTTACTCGTCTGTATTGTGCGCTCCCAGCACGTTACAGACGGGGAATCTTTAACTGCACGTTACTGTATCGACCTGAAAGCTTGGGCCCTTTGCTGTGATGGCTGGAACAAAGCAGGACCTCTTTGTTGGGTTGGCTGGAACAAAGCCAGAACCTGTTAATCTGGTTTTTTCCTAAATAAACAACTAGGCAGTCTTCTTACAATTAAAGAATTTTTATTATTGAGAGGAGTAAAGGAAAATCTACAGAACCTTATCAAAAGCAAATAAAGTACAAAGGTTTCTGAAGGTACTGGGATCAAATCTCCGCTAGCTGCCTACAAAGTAGCAGAAAAAAGATGCCAGTCAAATGGTCCTTTGTTCTAACCAAAACATTATACTGTTCTTATCTCTATCACGACCATTTCACCTTTACCCTTATTTGTTATTACTTCTCACATTTTCTCTGGGATCTATAACATTCCTGAGCCCTAAGCACACATCCACCACAGTGCTTGGTATTTACGTGCTACTTAGCATACATGTGTGAAATCTCTTGATGTTTGGGGTTAGAGATATTAGACCCATGTATAGGAAATTATATGAAATAGTAAAGGCTAAGATCAAAGGTAGTGTAAAAACAATTAGAATCAAAGGCTTTCCATCCAGGTTGTTATTTCCTGGGACCTTTGAACTACATCCTCATCTTATTCCTCAAACCTTTTGCTGGGCTGGCTGGAACAACACTGGAGCCCTTTGTTGGGCTAAGGGCAAGGACAGTGCTTTTTGTCTGAGCACTGGGTGTCTGAGGCAGAGCTCTTCTACATCTGCCATCTGGGTTTTGTAGGTGTAGCCTACGCCTGATAAAAGCACATGCTGCTCTCAGAGGCCTCACTGAAGAGCTCATCTACTGGATTGCAATTGACAAGGACTGAGTTTTGTCTAAGTTAATTAGTCCTTTTTGCTTCAGATAGTTTAGTATCTGTGAACTGAACAGGGAAGCCACGGAATTACTACCATCAAGGTCTGTGTCAGTCTTCACTGGTAAAGATATTAAGTTACCTTGGCAAATAGTTTTTGCTATATCTGTACAAAGAGAAAAATAAGGGGTTTTAATTCAGGTGCAGATTTTGCTGCTTTCTAGGGATGTGCATTCGTTTGTACAAAATAGGAAATATAGACGATATTTCCTATTTCGTCATGGTTTGGGGAATCCCTGAAATGATTGGAAGACCCATGAAATTTCTTGTGGTTTTCTTATCGTTTTTTTGGGGGGGCGGGAGATAGGGCACATAAAAAAAAACCCAAACAAACCCACCGACCCTTCAGATTTAATTAATTACAATCCCCCACCCTTCCAACCCCCCAAAAACTTGCCTAAAGTCCCTGGTGGTCTAGCGGGGGTCCCGGGAGCGATCTCCCGCTCTCGGGCCGTCGGCTGCCATTGCCGGCCCCTGTCACATGATAGGAGCAATGGATGGCCCGTGCCATTTTTTAAGATGGTGCCCACGCTGCTGCCTGGATGACCGTCCATTGCTCCTACCATGTAAGAGAGGCCAGCTAATGGCACTGATAGCCCCTGTCACATGGTAAGGGCAAAGGGCCACCGGCGCCATTTTGTTTACTGGCAGCTGACAGCCTGAGAGCGGGAGATCGCTCCCGGGACCCCCGCTGGACCACCAGGGACTTTAGGCAAGTTTGGGGGGATCGGGACGGTGGGGGATAGATGGCGATGTCCTTTCGTGGATTGCAAACTGGCTAAAAGACAGGAAACAGAGTGTAGGATTAAATGGGCAATTTTCTCAGTGGAAGGGAGTGGACAGTGGAGTGCCTCAGGGATCTGTATTGGGACCCTTACTTTTCAATATATTTATAAATGATCTGGAAAGAAATACGATGAGTGAGATAATCAAATTTGCAGATGACACAAAATTGTTCAGAGTAGTTAAATCACAAGAAGATTGTGATAAATTGCAGGAAGACCTTGTGAGACTGGAAAATTGGGCATCCAAATGGCAGATGAAATTTAATGTGGATAAGTGCAAGGTGATGCATATAGGGAAAAATAACCCATGCTATAATTACACAATGTTGGGTTCCATATTAGGTGCTACAACCCAAGAAAGAGATCTAGGTGTCATAGTGGATAACACATTGAAATCGTCGGTACAGTGTGCTGCGGCAGTCAAAAAAGCAAACAGAATGTTGGGAATTATTAGAAAAGGAATGGTGAATAAAACGGAAAATGTCATAATGCCTCTGTATCGCTCCATGGTGAGACCGCACCTTGAATACTGTGTGCAATTCTGGTCACCGCATCTCAAAAGGGATATAATTGCGATGGAGAAGGTACAGAGAAGGGCTACCAAAATGATAAGGGGAATGGAACAACTCCCCTATGAAGAAAGACTAAAGAGGTTAGGACTTTTCAGCTTGGAGAAGAGACGACTGAGGGGGGATATGATAGAGGTGTTTAAAATCATGAGAGGTCTAGAACGGGTAAATGTGAATCGGTTATTTACTCTTTTGGATAGTAGAAAGACTAGGGGACACTCCATGAAGTTAGCATGGGGCACATTTAAAACTAATCGGAGAAAGTTCTTTTTTACTCAATGCACAATTAAACTCTGGAATTTGTTGCCAGAAAATGTGGTTAGTGCAGTTAGTATAGCTGTGTTTAAAAAAGGATTGGATAAGTTCTTGGAGGAGAAGTCCATTACCTGCTATTAAGTTCACTTAGAAAATAGCCACTGCCATTAGCAATGGTTACATGGAATAGACTTAGTTTTTGGGTACTTGCCAGGTTCTTATGGCCTGGATTGGCCACTGTTGGAAACAGGATGCTGGGCTTGATGGAGCCTTGGTCTGACCCAGTATGGCATTTTCTTATGTTCTTATGTTCTTAATTAATTAAATCTGAAGGGTTGGGGTAGTTTTTCTTTTTTTCGGTTCGGGACAGCCAAAAAAAAATCATCCCAAACCGCGGGAAACAAAATTTCCCATGGCAGGCTAATAACGAAGGCCGAACCAAAAGGTTTGGCTGAATCACATCACTACTGCTTTCAGTGTTTGGTGCTGTAGAATATTCACTGGTGAACTAGGGATCTCCATTAGTGCATGCTACATGAGAACAATATTGAAACAGGTTTTTCTTGTAAAGCTTTTGGAAGAGTAGGTATTTTATCCGAAACTGATTTAGCACATCATAGTTAGACATGTCCTTATAGATATGGGCTTTATACCTTTGCATCCCTTACACTCCCATAGGGCTGGATTGGGCGATTCTGGATTCTCTTTAGCAGCTTTGAAATTGGATTGGCTATAGCTAAGGAGCAGTTAAAATTAGAAAAATGTTCATAGGACTCACCTGCCCGGTTAGGGGTCTTGGCCCCTCTCAGGAAGATGATGGTAGCCTCTGCATCCTGTTGTGGCTGTGATCCAAGCAAATCGTAGGGAACATAGAGATGTGGCGCAGGATGGCAGGGCAAGACTGGAACAAAGATTGGGCAGTGTGGCAAGGCTGAGGCAAGGCTTGAACTGGAACAAAGTGCAGGTAAGGCTGGAATCCAGGCTTGGAGTGGAATGGAGTGCAGGTAAGGCTGGAATTCAGGAAAGCATGCAGGTAAGGCTGGAATTCAGGAAAGCGTGCAGACAAGACTGGAACTCAGGCTGGGACAGGAATGGAATAAGACATGACAGAACAAGACAAGGACAACACGGAACTTAAAACACAAAGGCCCAAAGGGAGAATTGCAGGAAAGCCATGAGGGGCAAGACAAGGTAAGGCCACAAGGCCCTTAGGCCACAAAGCAAAACAAGGAACATAAGAACATAAGAAAATGCCATACTGGGTCAGACCAAGGGTCCATCAAGCCCAGCATCCTGCTTCCAACAGTGGCCAATCCAGGCCACAAGAACCTGGCAAGTACCCAAAAACTAAATCTATTCCATGTTACCATTGCTAATGGCAGTGGCTATTCTCTAGGTGAACTTAATAGCAGGTAATGGACTTCTCCTCCAAGAACTTATCCAATCCTTTTTTAAACACAGCTATACTAACTGCACTAACCACATCCTCTGGCAACAAATTCCAGAGTTTAATTGTGTGTTGAGTAAAAAAGAACTTTCTCCGATTAGTTTTAAATGTGCCCCATGCTAACTTCATGGAGTGCCCCCTAGTCTTTCTACTATCCAAAAGAGTAAATAACAGATTCACATCTACCCGTTCAGGAAAGGCCTGAGAAGGCTACAAGGCAAAAATGGCTAGGGCAAGGAGCCAATGGAGACTTTATGCAGAAGCATTGAATTAAAGGTCAAACAATTAAGTAGGGCTGGAGTCTGGGTGTGATGCAGGCAGGAAGGAAGAGGCCTGCCCAGCCTGAAGGGAATGCTCTCTGAGTTCCCCTGGTGGAGGGGAGGCTGTACAGCAACTGGAACTGTAACAAATTGTCTGTCTTTCTTGTCTACTTGCTTAGGATCTTGAAAGAGTGGAGTGAATGTTCATAGATATAGTAAGAATGGAGTGCAACAGAAGGAGTATGAGCTGGGGAGATTAGCAAGACGCGCAGGTGAGTGGTGATGGAGTAGATAGGAGGAGTGTGGTGGATGAGTCATTTGTGCATAGCCAGGGAGAGGAGATGGAGTGGGAGAGGGGATTGCATGAAGTAGTAGGTGCAGCTAGAAAGGGGAGGAAAAGAAGGTGGGTGAAGATGCTAAAACAAGAGGAAGGGGAGGGGGATAAGAGCTGGAAGTGGCAGTAGTACCCAAGAAGATAGGATCTAGTACCATTCGTCTGATAGCAACAAACAGGTGGAAGTTAACAGATGGAGAAGTGGCGACAGTGTGATGTGCACTTCTCGGAAGAAAACTAGGACCTTCTTGAGTGGCAGATCTGTGAAAAGTGCATTGTAATCTTTGGTCAGAAGACATCCAACAAGGTAAAGAGGAAGATCTGGGAGAGCATTGCGAAGGATGTCAGAAGACTCTCAATGGAGCAACTCAAGCACCATTGGTGGGACACTTGGTTGGCTTTCAAGGCCAAGCTGGCACAGATTGAGCTGTCTAAGTACCAAAAGATAGGGAGCCCCCCATGTGAGGTGCAGCTGATGCTGACAGAAGACGTGGAACGGCAACTCTACAGCGGGATTATGTGAAAGTGTCCATACTGAGGGCACTGATTTGGATGCTGTAGAAGGAGGTGGTAAGCAGACATTGGAGACAGAGGTACCTGCTGTAGAGGGTCTGTCATGGCAAAAAGAAGCCAGGTCCAGAATGCACTTATGGGTATAAATGAAGAATCAATCATAAGTATGCAATCATTAAGAGAGACACTTGTAGCCTCACAAGAGGACAGTCAGTTACTCAAGCTCCACCTTATGTGGCCAGACACATTGTTGCCTGAAATCTCAGATGTATCAGTGACACCTGGCAGCTGTGTGAGAGATGGGTCTCCAGGCGATGCTGTGTCTGATGGTGGGTCTACAGATGCCAGTATTGTTTCACTGATACAAGCACCACCCTCCTCCTTGGATGTGATGGCGGACTAGCTGGCAGTAGAACTGATCACAGGGCAGGAACTTGTTGAACCCAATACGAAGACTAGATGGAGCGCTGTACATACAAAGATGGAGAGCGTTATACATACAAAGATGGAGAGCATGTTAAAGAAAATGCACCATATGGCTAGAGAGGCCAGAATGTCAGTGAGAGAGAGCATAGCTGCAGCCAATGTGATGTTGTGTTGCATTCATGCTACCTCTGATGACTTTGCTAGTGTCCTACATGTCCTTGACTCCACTTTGAAGGATGTAAATCAGACACCAAATGTTCTGACTGGGCTCATGTTTCCCAGGAGGCAAACATATCCCCCTCCTTAGAAATCAGAGGGCAGCAACCCCTCACTCAGAGGTAGAGGTGGTGGCCATGGATACAAGCAGTATTTTCAAGGCCAGACAACCTTTGAGACTTTTCTGAACTCAACCCTATTCTGCTCAATTGTTGACTCCATCTGGTCCCATCCTAGTCCCATGCCGGAACACCATTGACTATCCTGCAGTCTGCTGCCCTGTCTGATCACCAGTGACAGTCTTTGAACCATGCCTTGTCTTTGCTCATCACTGCAGTGTGCAGAGATGATGGCTGCATTCCCGCTCTTCCTTCTGGTGCACATGCTTCTCCCACTCAGATGCCTCATCTCTGCCATTGCCTGATCCACTGCACAGCGATGCTCATCTCTTCTCTTCCCATAAGTATTTACACTCCCAAATTCCACAGTACTCTTCCTATGGATTCAAATTTGGACTGAACAGCATCAGACTTCATTTCTTCTCTTTTTTTCTCTTTTCTCTTTTTCTTTTGCAGGTAGGTGCATCTTTGTCAGCAGCCCTGATCACTGCAGTGTGCGGAGATGGTGGCTCTCTCCCAGCTCACTCATTGCTTCTAGATGGCTGGCACATAGCTGTTCATCATGTTTCCTGGGTGAGCCCCATCTTGAAAACAGGAAACATTGGCACTCTGTTGCCACACTGGACCACCAATGGCAGTCCCTGAACTCCACATGGCCCATGTTGGACCAGCAAGCCTGACCCCCAATGACTGTCACTGAACCCACAGTGCATTGTGTTCTTTGGGCTGCATGGTGGGAAAAGCTTTATTTTCAAATGGTGCATCATAGTTGCTCATTGCTGCAGAATGCAAAAATGGTAGCTACACTCCTACTCTTCCTTCTGGCATGGATATTTCTCCTCATCATCTCTGCCATCGCTTGACCCGCCACCGATGCTATTCTCATTATGTGAGTATTTACTTGCCAACATTGCACAGCACCATTCTTTCTGATTTCTTGGTGCATGCTGGATTGCTTCAGAAATTTTTCTCACTTTTTTTTCTCTTTTTCCCTTTCTTTTGCAGATGGGTGCAACATTGTCACTCCTCGCAGCAAAATGTAAAAATGCTGACTACATCTTTCTTGAAAATGGGAATGCTTTGTCCACCTCACCAGGCTTTCAGTGGCGGGTCTCTCCATCTGTGAACTTTTTCTGCACATGCAATCTTACATGTTATGTGTAAATGGTCCTCAAGTTGGGTGCTTTATCTTTTAGTTTGGGATGGTATGGGTCCAGATTCAATCTGAACGAGGAGGAGGAATAATTTTTATGGAGCCATCTGGCTTGTCTATCCATTCTTGTCTCTCAATGCTTGCACTGAAGTTAGAGGACCTCCAACAGGTGCCAAATAGTCCAGAGGAGCAATGAAGGCAATAACAGCAACAATGGTAGGAAAATCAGGAATAACACTCTCTGGAGTCCAAGAATGGAGTTCAAATAAAATAGTCTTTACTGCAGCTTAATGAGAATAATGCCAAAAATACAGAACAGCAGCAAAAATATAATAGCAATGAAGATGATTGTTAGTTTCTCTATCTTAGGTGTTACCTCCCTTCTCACTTCTCTTGCATCATTATCCATTGGGAAAAAAAACTGCTCCCCTTGCAATGTTGAAACACTGGAATGGGGTTGCATCATAAAGTCACTCAGCAAATAGAAGAAAATCCCCAAGCACAAAACCTGTAGGGTAATGGTCCCTCACATAGAGAAACATCCAATATAATGAAAGTATGATAAATGTTGCTTTATAACTGCTCCATTTATGTCTTGATTAGCCTCCAAATGCTTCTAGTTTCCTATGATGTAGTGACCTATACTTACAGAAAGAGGTATTTGTTTAAATAATTTTATCTAAATTGCATACTTTGTGAATTTTCATTTCTTTCTGTTATATTGTATTCTTTAAAATATATTAAACTTAATAAAAAGAAAAAAAAAAGAAATACATCCAATTTCAATTGGTCGAAGTTTTAACTTTTCTTCAAACTGGAAAAAATTGTATCATTATCTCAATGGATGTAGCCCTTTGAGTCCTTGTATCCAAAAATATCAAAGCTTCTTAACCCTGCTTCTTCAGATCACTCAGCAATCAGATTCTTACTTCAAATCCTCACACTTGTCCCAAGTTCTCAGGGATACCGGGGGTTTGACAGAGGCCCATCCAAAAAAGAACTCAGCACTCATCCTTCTTTTTTGTAGGGTGAGTTGTATGGGAAAGTCAAAATTCTGCTTTACATCCATTATTGTGGGTCAGGGGCATTCCCGTGGATGCAAACTGTACTTTTACATCTAGCCCCGTGACGATCATGGGTCAGTGTGTCATGCATGTGAGAACCATCTGTCAGGTGTGTCCCGACAGAAAAAAGATTCAGAACCACTGCTATAGAAGTCCCAAAACTTCCCTCTCCTACTCATAGATCCTGAGGGGATCCGAAGCTCTCCAGAAAGTATTTGAAACCCTGGGGGAATATCAAGATACTATCTCCTCTAGCCTGAGATCCTGAAGGAATCTATAGCTGCTTTCTCCTGGCTTCTTTAGCCTTGTCTAACCCTCCAAAGTTCTGAGAATCCTCCTGGCAATATATACCCCAGATGCCATACTCCCAAAAACGTGGCGGTTATCACACCAGGAGGAATCAATAATACTGAACCCTCCTAAAACCACTGAATATTGAAATTACAAGAGCAATATTAGTGATGGCTTGCACTCTTCATCACATATGCAATCACTTCGAAGTCAATTCCAATGTTTACTTGTGCAATTGCTTTTGAAATCAAATAATCAGTCTGAAAATTTTACTTGTCTTCTGTTTTTTTCTTTAGGGTCTGTCAGGGGGTGGTCCAGGCCTGCATCCTTGGTCCAGATATTTGCAAGACCAGTCTTGTAAATCTTGAGCCAGAACATCTTGCTTCTCTCAGGCCCTCCTCTATTCTTCAGCAATACATTACATTATCTCAGCTTGTTCCCTCTCTCTTCCTTGCTGTAAAAAATCTGCCGCTGCTATTCTTTGGCTGACCTGTGAAATGTACCAAAGCATCAAAAAACGTGTATGTAATCCATGATTACTACACAGAGCACCTACAGACACAGCCACACAAATCCCAGCAATGGAGTAAAATGGCCACCAGGCATGTGCTTTAATTTTGCTCCAAGTTCTAAAAATCCCATGTAAAAAAACAGGCACTAACATGTCTCCCTGCTACCATGGCTCTCTCCATTACCTGATAATAGCTAATTGTTTCATTGGCATAGCATTTGCATGCACCGTGCTAAGCCAGCTGTGTGATTTTTGCTGCTAAAATCTATATTAAATACATGAGTAGGGTTAATGCTGAAAAATCCATGCAAAAGTCATAGAAAAAACATGTGGATGGCTTAGTGCGGCTTATTATATCAGCCCCCTCCTCTCTCAGTCTCTACCCTATCCTATCTATCCTTTCTCTCAACCTTAATCTCCTCCAGTAGATCTCCTCTCTTAATCATCTCCTATCCTGCATTTTTCCCTATCTCAATCTGCCTCTCCTGCTGATACCTTTTTACATCACCCATCCAATCCCTCTTACCCCCTCCAGCCCTTTTGGCATCCCCCAAGCTGATCCTCTCTCATCTACAGCTCCTATAGTTACATCCCCCAGACAATCTTTTGTCATCCCCCCTATCTCAGCTTCCCTACCCACCTGATCCAACCTTCAAACCCCTCCTTCTTCTGATCCTTACCGTCAACCAGCCCAACTATCAAATATTCCTCTGGCAGGGATCAGCGACATTTTCCTTTGGGCCTTAGGCTAAAGGTGGATTACAACTGGTGGGAAGAGAGGGCAGGCAGTTGAGAGGCAACAATTTTCTCTTGGATAGATTCAGTGGTGGGTGAGGAGAGAGGAGCAATGGCAATCGCGACTGGCCCATTCACATTCAGCCCTCCCCTCCCTTCCCCTCATGGCTGATCTCAAGCCCAATGGTGATCTGCAAGAGGCAGCAGTTATTAATCATGAAAGTCAACATGGGGCCTATGAGCTAGTGCAAGCTCCCAGGTGCTGCAGTGGCCCCAGTCCCTCCTCATGCAGGGCCTCCTGTTACCACAGATACTTATGCAAGGCAGTATCATTGCAAGGCTTAGTTTAGTTTAGAATTGTTTATAATATTTAATATACTGCCTTTCCACATCACAAATCAAAGCCTCATGTTGACTTCCACTACTAATGCTGAAGCTGTTGCTCAAAGAATGCTACCATTTGAGCACTTGTGATCCCATATGAGGCCCTGACTCACAGTTTGGGAAGCCCTGGCTTTCAGTGTTTTCTTCCAGTTTCAAGGTCACAAGGTCATTCAGCACGCAAACATAATCCAGGAGAATGCAAGATTCAAAACAGACTTTAGAGATAAACATGTTTTGAAGTTCAGTTTCTTCTCCGATAAATTTTCTGAAATAATAATCATTGCATTGGTTCATCCAACTAACAATTTTATCTCCAATACACAAGAGATGTGAAGAAATATATCATCACAGCTGTGCACCTTATTTGCCTCTGCCCTGCAATTATAGTACAGCAGGGACCAAAGCTACATATAGCAGCAGCTGCCTGAACTATATATCCATAAGGATCAAGAAACACATCCCTGGTTATATGAGAGATGGCAAACATATTTTAAAACAGTCTCCAAATATCTTCTGCTCGCATTACTGTCAACCTGTGCTTCATGAAAGGCAAAGATATGATAAAACCATAGGTTGAACTAGAACCAGTGCAGAAGTCTGGGGAAAGAAGAAATGATTCATCATCTCATATTTCTGGGACTGAGTGGGGTCTTGATGACAGTTTCTGCAGTTGTTACTCAAAATAAGAGACCCAGACCTATCTGTATCCCAACTGGTAATAGAGCCAAGACCTACTTCAGTGGAGGGGACCTGATCTTGGGTGGGATAATTCAGATAGCTGATGGCATTAAGGGAACTTTGGAAAAGTTTATAAAATCCCCTGGTACCCTGGAATGCATTATGTAAGTAGTTTTCTAACTTTATTTGTGTCTCGCTGGCATTAATGTTTGAATGCTTTCATTTCATTAAAACTGCGGTTCTCAACCCAGTCCTCAGGAAACACTTGGCCAATCTGGTTTTCAGCATCTCCCCACTGAATATGATTGAGATAGATTTGCATACACTTTCTCTATTGTATGCATACACTTTCTCTATTGTATGCAAATCTATCTCATGCATATTCAGTGGGGAGATCCTGAAAACCAGACTGGCCAAGTGTGTCCTGAGGGCTGGGTTCTGGACCCCTGCATTAGAAAATATTAGACTCTTTCCCTTCAATGTTAACTGAGAGTGAGTGACAACAATTTTTAACTGAACAAATACACTTTCAACTAAAATCAGAAGGGGGCTGTATGCTAAAGATTTTCTCCTAATTTTGTGTCTATGGGAAAAATACTTATTAAATAGAACCCAGTGTTTGCTAACTAACAGGGTCATTTTTCAAATCGTGTTAGGGCGTTATTGCGGGCGTTAGGGCCCTAACACCCATGATAACCTCATAATGCATGCATTATTTTTCACAATTTGTGAAACATATGCAAATCTGGAAAAGGGGAGGAGATGGGAAGGAGTTTGGGTTGGGGTTTAGGAAACGAGGAGTTCAGAACACTGCATGCATTATGATATCACTGGATTTAACGCCGGAAATAACTACACCTTTTCCCCAAGCGTTATGCCCTGCGATAGTGTGCATTATGCATGAAAGAACATTTGAAATATTTATCACAAATGCCATTTTAGGCAGCGAGAGGGGATTTATATCTAAGAGAGAGAGAATTTGTGAAAGGTTATTAATTTCTGAACTTTATATACCACTACAAGAGGTGGAATTAGTAATTCAGGGTGAGGTTTGTGTGGTGAGTTGAGGTTTGGGGGCAGTTTAAGATCTTGGTGGAGAAACAGCCTAGTGGTTAGAGCAGAAAACTATAACTTAAAAAAGCCACTGTTTAAATCCCACTGACCCTCCTTGTGACCTTGGGCAAGTCATTTTACTTTCCATTCCCTTAGGTACCAACATTACATTATAAGCCCTGTGAGGATAGGGAAATACCTGAATGCAATCTACTTTGAAGTGCCAAAAAGCAGATTATAAAAATAAATAAATGCACAGTGAGACATATAAACAGCATCGATTAAGATGCATAGTGAGAGGTACAAATAGCACCGCTCCTTTAGTGAAGTTTTAATGTGATTTGGAGGAATGGAAGGAGAAAGAAGAGGAAATTTGTAACATGTTCTCTCTACTTAGCTGATGCCAGCTAGGTAGAGAGGGTATCAAGTTAGGTAGCGAGAACATGGTACAAATCTCCTCTTGTTTCTCCTTCCATCCCTCCAAATCACATCAAAACCTCACTAAAGATATCTGTGCTGTTTGTACATCTCACTGTGCATTTTAAACTGCCCCCTAAACCCCCAACTCACCACACAAATCCTCACCCCAAATTACTAGGGCTCCCTCTTACAGTGGTATAAATAGTTCTGTTTTTCTAAGAACCTCTACAGAGGTTCTCTTGTTCTCTCTCTCTTTCTCGCTCTCTCAATGCATATTGTGGTAAAATACCTATGCAGGAGTTAAAATATCACACATTGTGGTTTCTTGGAAATTACTCTTTTTTCTATGGCGGGCATTACTCTTGCAAAATTCATAGCAAAATGAAAAATCTAGGCCTAAGAAGAGCATCATAGAAATAAGATGATTAATTGTGCTACCCTGAACACAGCCAGGGCAAGGATTTCATAGGATTCATGTGACGAAGCACACTCTCTCACTCTCAAATATGGGAGTTACTTAATAACACAGGGATGGCCAACTCCGGTCCTCGAGGGCCACAAACAGGCCTGGTTTTCAGGATATTGACAATGAATATGCATGAGAAAGATTTGCATATATTGAGTCTCCATGATGTGCAAATTTATCTCATGCATATTCATTGTGAATAGCTTGAAAACCTGACTGACTGTGGGGTCCAAAGGTCAGGTTTGGGAAGCTCTGCAATGGAATATGCAGTAGTGGTGGATTGTCTCCAGAGATTTTCTCCATTCATTGCTTTGGTTCTGCCATTCATAGGTACTTTTGTTTCTATGGGCCTTAGACCTAATTTTCAAAGTCAACTGCCTTGTGGAGTTTTTTTTCTTGCTACACTTTGCAATTGCAAAATCTCCTTGCAGAATAAATCAAATTAGTGTGCGTTGTGTTCCTGCCCTGCTCTCTCTCCACCCTATGTATACCTCCTCTCAATGAGGCTAAAAGAGCAAACCTTGTGAAAGAATGAGCATTCTTTTATATGCATCAAGAAGGACAATTATAGAAAAGGGCTATTTGAACTCTCCCCTGCTATAATATTCAGGTAAGCACTGGTGAGGGGAGAAGTGTAAAACTATTCAGCTTATTTAGCTAAATAGCATTTTTTAAGAACATAAGAAATTGCCATGCTGGGTCAGACCAAGGGTCCATCAAGCCCAGCATCCTGTTTCCAACAGTACCTGGCAAATATCCAATAACTAGATCTGTCCCATGATACTGATGCTAGTCATAGCAGTGGCTATTTTCTAAGTCAACTTGATTAATAGCAGGTAATAGACTTCTCCTCCAAGAACTTATCCAAACCTTTTTTAAACCCAGCTACACTGGCAACAAATTCCAGAGTGTAATTGTGCGTTGAGTGAAAAAGAACTTTCTCTGATTACTTTTAAATGTGCTACATGCTAATTACATGGAGTGCCCCCCTATTCCTTCTATTGGCATGGAGGAGGAGCCTAGTGGTTAGAGCAGTGGGCTGCAAATCAAGAGACCAGTGTTCAAGTCCTGCTGTCATTCCTTGTGAGCTTGGGCAAGTCACTTTACAGTCCATTGCTTCAGGTACAACCTTAAATTATAAGCCCTCTGGGGTTAGGAAAATACCTACAATATCTGAATGTAATCCACTTTGAAGCACTAAAAAAAAAAGTGCAAAAAGCAGAATAAAAAATCTATTATCCAAAAGAGTAAATAAATAACCAATTCACATTTATCCATTCTAGACCTCTCATGATTTTAAACACCTCTATCATATCCCCTCAGCCATATCTTCTCCAGGCTGAACAGTCCTAACCTCTTTAGTCTTTCCTCATAGGGGAGCTTTTCCATCCCCTTTATCATTTTGGTCGCCCTTCTCTGTACCTTCTCCATCGCAATTATATTTTTATCCAGATAAGTAGTGCATAACTGCTATACTCATGTAGTTTTGTGACTATCTTTAAAATATCTATCGTGTTGCCTTACGGCCGGCGCCATTTTGGCACAAAATGGCGCAAAATGGCGTCGGCCATACGGCAACACGATTCGACTGCAGGAGGTCGTTCCGGACCCCCGCTGGACTTTTGGCAAGTCTTGTGGGGGTCAGGAGGCCCCCTCAAGCTGGCCAAAAGTCCCTGGGGGTCCAGCAGGGGTCCGGGAGCGATCTCCTGCCGTCGGGGGACAAAAAACCAAAATGGCGCCGGCGCTACCTTTGCCCTGTCATATGACAGGTCAAAGGTAGCGCCGGCGCCATTTCTACAACGCACGGAGGTCCGAGAAAAAGAGATCACACCGGGACCCTTCCTCTGGACCCCAGGTAATTTAAGGCATTTGGGGGGGGTTCGGGAGGGTGGGGGATTTATTGTAAAGGGTCGGGGTGGGTTTTAGGCTTGTTTTAGTGTGCCGGTTTTCCCGCCCTCCCCCCCCCACTGGACCCCAGGTAATTTAAGGCATTTTGGGGGGGTTCGGGAGGGTGGGGGATTTATTTTAAAGGGTCGGGGTGGGTTTTAGGGATGTTTTAGTGTGCCGGTTTTCGATTTACACGCTTTAAACGATTTAAACGATATTTAAAAAACCCAAACTGCGACGATCCGATTCCCTCCCCCTCCCAGCCGAAATCGATCGTTAAGACGATCGACCACACGATTCACATCTCTAATGGTTTCTACTCTTAAACTTTGGTATGTGCTCTCCATCTGTAATTTAACAATCAAATTTAATCTCTATTTACATGTTTTGTAGCTGCTATTGTTCTAACTTATACCTGTTTCTTTGTAAATATGAGAACTTTGTACTTTCTTCCTAATGCAGCAGTCAAGGAATTAGAAGAATTATATATTTCAAAACATTTGTGGAATTTAAACGCCATAACCCTTTTTCAATAAATGGATTATTGTAACGAACAGTCCAAGAGTTTAAGCATACATTCTTTCTCCTTGTGGCAGAAATATATTTCCCACAAGACTTTACGATCCACCGATATGTCATTGTTATCAGTTCCCTCTGCAAGAAAATGATTGCAAACAACTCACAGTTAAGCATGCACAGTTGTGGGACTCACAGTAGAATAAGCTCCCACTAGAACTTAAGGCAGAAGCTGATAGGAAAATAAAAGATTTGCCTGTATAGACAAGCCTTTATTTAATAGATTATGAAAGATTATCAAATGATGTTTTTTTTCTGCATTCTGACTGCATTTTCAATGATCATTGTTTTACTGTCTGAATGAATAATATTGTATATCGATGTAGTGTGTTTATTCATAAAATATTGTGAATGTATTAATTTGTGATCTTCTTAGAACAACTGTAAATTGAATAAAACAGAATAATAATGTTTTAAATAAATAACTAATACAGTTCTGACCGCATTCACTAAAAGCAGCCTTGGGTCAGATATCTTAAGAAATCAATTAGAGATCAGGTGTTGTTTCCTTGATTTGCTATGCTGAACATGTTGGGCACTTTGGATTAGCGGGCTATTAAAAAACAGATTGGATTACATTGGATTGCATTAGGATGTGAGTTGAGGAACAAGGATTGATTTTAGGTCCTTCAGTGAGACTAGCAAGGGGGGAAAGGCTGCAGATCAGGACTGAATCCATGTGTGTTTGAAGGTTCTAGAAACAGAATAACAACTCGAGGCAATGCAGGTCGGGACTGGGATGTATCTGCAGATATGAGGGGTGGAGGAGGGGGCCTTAAAACCTAAAACGCACAACATGCTGCAGTAGAGGCTTGACGAACACTGGCAGACTTTGATGTTAGGTTTCTGAAGTAGAATAGAAGAGAGTGCTACAGCTCAGGATTATGGTGAATTTGCATACATTTCTATAGTTTATACTTTCTCTCCTTTGAATATATAAGTGAATCATGAAGTTTTCTAATATCTGATAAAGATATATTTACTTATTCACAGATTTGATCTACATAACTATTGGAATCTGTTGGCCTTTTATTTTACCATTCAGGAGATCAACCAAAATTCAAAGATATTACCCAACATCACCCTGGGTTTCCATATTGCTGACTCTTGCGCTGATACAAGTTTATCACTATGTAATACTCTAACAATCTTATCAGGAGAAATGGACTCTGTTCCTGGCTTTAGCTGTCACCATGAAGGACAAGTGGCTGCTTTCATTGGAAGTCTCTCTTCAGTGGTATCACATGCAATTGCAACACTTACAGGGATCTATAGGTACCCGCAGGTATAGCCAGAACCTTTCTCCATGTATAATCTCTAGCATTTGCTGAATCCTTGACTGCTTTGTTCTGTCCTTGATTTGATAGCCTGCATTAATGCTTATGAATTCTGGGTATGATAGCTTGCTAAAGTTGTACATCTGTTGCAATAATTTACCACCTAGAATTAGGACTATTATTAATCTTGGTACAGACCTCACAGGGAATTCATTTTGGTGAACACCAAAGAAAAGCATGACTAGGATAACACAAGATATATCAGCAGAATGGAGGTTTGCCTTGGCCAGATTAGTCAACATGAACACAGCAAACATAGACATCTAAATCATCCTACTAGATAGAGATCCCACCTTCCTTAATATTAGAAGATTACTTAACTTCACTAAATCCTGTATCATATCTTCTTGACCTAGGGGTGATTATTGATACTGAACTTAATCTCAAAAGACACATATCTACTAAACTAAAAGAAGGATACAACAAAATTCAAATTTTAAAATGTTTAAAACCATTATTCAATCCATCCGACTTCAGAATGGTACTCCAGCTACTTATCTTTGCAAACACTGACTACTGCAAGTCTCTCCTACTTGGTTTACCAATCTCTAATATACGCCCAAATTTTACAGAATACTGCAGTGAGAATTCTAACAGGAACCAAGAAACATGATCACATAACCCCGATTTTAATCTCACTAAATTGGTTACCAGTTAAATATCAAATTGAATACAAAATCCTATGAATCCTACACAAAATTATACTTGGTGAACAAGCAGACTGGCTTAACGCCGCCATTCGACTACACACCCCTCAACAAAATCTCCGCTCTGCTAACAAAGGCCTCCTAATTATTCCCTCTGTATACTCAGCAAATCTCAGCCAAGTTAGAGACCATGCTTTATCATTAGCAGGCCCCAGAATTTGGAATTCCCTTTCAATGGCAACGCAGAGAGAATTTGAAATGAAGTTGGCCATAGAAGCAAAAACTCATAATAAAACCTTTTTTTAATATACACGAAGCAAGAAACCTGTGAGGGAGGCAGTTGGACCATTAGATGACCGAGGGGTTAAAGGGGCTCTTAGGAAAGATGAGGCCATTGCAGAAAGACTAAATGAATTCTTTGCTTCCGTGTTTACTAATGAGGATGCTGGGGAGATACCAGTTCCAGAGATGGTTTTCAGGGGTGATGAGTCAGACGAACTGAACGAAATTACTGTGAACCTGGAAGATGTAGTAGGCCAGATTGACAAACTAAAAAGTAGCAAATCACCTGGACCAGATGGTATGCATCCTAGGGTACTAAAGGAACTCAAAATGAAATTTCTGATCTATTAGTTAAAATTTGTAACCTATCATTAAAATCATCCACTGTACCTGAATATTGGAGGGTGACCAATGTAACCCCAATATTTAAAAAAGGCTCCAGGGGCGATCCGGGTAACTATAGACCAGTGCGCCTGACTTCAGTGCCGGGAAAAATAGTGGAAACTATTCTCAAGATCAAAATCGTAGAGCATATAGAAAGACATGGTTTAATGGAACACACTCAACATGGATTTACCCAAGGAAAGTCTTGCCTAACAAATCTGCTTCATTTTTTGAAGGGGTTAATAAACATGTGGATAAAGGTGAACCGGTAGATGTAGTGTATTTGGATTTTCAGAAGGCGTTTGACAAGGTCCCTCATGTTAGGCTTCTAAGAAAACTAAAAAGTCATGGGATAAGAGGCAATGTCCTTTCGTGGATTACAAACTGGTTAAAAGTCAGGAAACAGAGAGTAGGATTAAATGGTCAATTTTCTCAGTGGAAAAGGGTAAACAGTGGAGTGCCTCAGGGATCTGTACTTGGATCTGTGCTTTTCAATATATATATAAATGATCTGGAAAGGAATACGACGAGTGAGGTTATCAAATTTGCGGATGATACAAAATTATTCAGAGTAGTTAAATCACAAGCAGACTGTGATAAATTACAGGAGGACCTTGCAAGACTGGAAGATTGGGCATCCAAATGGCAGATTAAATTTAATATGGACAAGTGCAAGGTGTTGCATATAGGGAAAAATAACCCTTGCAGTAGTTACACGATGTTAGGTTCCATATTAGGAGCTACTACCCAGGAAAAAGATCTAGGCATCATAGTGGATAATACTTTAAAATCGTCGGCTCAGTGTGCTGCAGCAGTCAAAAAAGCAAATAGAATGTTAGGAATTATTAGGAAGGGAATGGTTAATAAAACGGAAAATGTCATAATGCCTCTATATCGCTCCATGGTGAGACTGCACCTTGAATACTGTGTACAATTCTGGTCACCGCATCTCAAAAAAGATATAGTTGCGATGGAGAAGGTACAGAGAAGGGCAACCAAAATGATAAAGAGGATGAAACAGCTCCCCTATGAGGAAAGGCTGAAGAGGTTAGGGCTATTCAGCTTGGAGAAGAGACGGCTGAGGGGGGATATGATAGAGGTCTTTAAGATCATGAGAGGTCTTGAACGAGTAGATGTGACTCGGTTATTTTCACTTTCGAATAATAGTAGGACTAGGGGGCATTCCATGAAGTTAGCAAGTAGCACATTTAAGACTAATCGGAAAAAATTCTTTTTCACTCAACGCACAATAAAGCTCTGGAATTTGTTGCCAGAGGATGTGGTTAGTGCAGTTAGTGTAGCTGGGTTCAAAAAAGGTTTGGATAAGTTCTTGGAGGAGAAGTCCATTAACTGCTATTATTCAAGTTTAGTTAGGGAATAGCCACTGCTATTAATTTTACCAGTAGCATGGGATCTTCTTAGTGTTTGGGTAATTGCCAGGTTCTTGTGGCCTGGATTGGCCTCTGTTGGAAACAGGATGCTGGGCTTGATGGACCCTTGGTCTGACCCAGCATGGCAATTTCTTATGTTCTTATGTTCAGCTTCAATCAGACCTTAAATTATTTAGAAAGGAGGTAAAGACTTGGCTATTTCAGAAGGCCTATCAGGATCCAACTTAGGTCTCCCTAAGGATTCAGATATGTTTTAAATTAATGATTTATTTTACTTTCTGTTGACAATATTATTATTGTATTCATTTTAATGCTGCCTGCTCCTTATCTTATATTTTATTACTGTTATTATACATTGCCTTTTGTATTCTTTTAGCACTTATTGTTTTTTTTACCTAATATCATGTAAATTGTTATGATGGTCTATGAATGACGGTATATAAAATCTATAAAATAAAAAATAAAAGAAATAAATCTAAGAACATGAAGATATCAGCATTCAAAACTATTTAGATGGATAACGCACAACTTTTTAAATATTCTTCCCTCCTAAAATATTCAGACATGCAGTGGTCAGCAGATCATTTCCTCCCTAATCAATTTCTGTTAACATGTATTAATCCTGCTTCCTCTCCCTGATCCCTCCCAACTACTCTTAGGCCGGGATTTTCCATTCTTGCAGAGAATGGTGAATCCCAGCAATAACAGCTGGTGGGGGGGGGGGGGGGCAAAGGGGGGGCGGGCCTGCAAAAGCCTGCAGCGATCGCACCACCGCGGTGTTATCGCTGCAGGCTTTTGCACCCAATAGCGCCACCGTGAAAGGTCTGCTGGTTTGAACCTCCTCGCTGCCCCGACTCCTCCCCTCCCCACCCTGACTCCACCCCAACTCTGCCCCCAACAACCTATTGCGTGCGATAGGCTTACAAAATAATCCCCTTGGTCACAATAAGCCATCCCACACACCCCCATGCCCCAGGCCTCCCATAATTAAAAATCCAACCCCTGCTAGGAGCAAGGTCTCAATTCACCTGTTCCCAGCAATCTAGCACTGTGTCTATCTGAAGGAAAGCAAGAAGTATAAACTACTTGCCTCAAGTTTGTTAACTCAAAAGATCATTATAAGAATATTAACATATCACTGGCTCAAAGAAAAAAAAATATCACAGAAAAATAAACAATAATTGTTTTGTTTCATGCTCACAAAATGCCTCTGAAATGTACTTTCACTTCAGGGCAGTCTTTTACAGTCCTTGTTTTACCCACTGCATATAGGGACTTATAACTTCAGCATTGTCTGGGAAATCAGTAGAACATTTGCCACAATATACAACTTGGACACTTTTGTATCGGACTGTCTTAATACATTTGTGGTAGCCTTCAGGGCCTTTGCTTCCATATGGAGCATACATCGTAATTTATTGGTTTTACCACTTTTGTCTTCCATTTGCAAAAAAGAAGAAAACAGAAGTCTTATTTTCCTCCAGTTGAGCTCTTGTACTTAGGTTTGTGACCAGATTCATTTGTATGTCTGCTGGTTTGAACCCCAAAATTGTGTGCAGGATACTAATTTATTGAGACAATGGTTAAAGTAAGAAAACAGAAGAGCTCTAGTGTTTGACTCTGCTTTATTTTTATTTTTTTAAATCACAGATCAGTTATGGATCTATGGACCAGCTGTTTAATGACCGGGTTGAGTTCTCATCCTTTTATCGCACTGTTCCTAATGATCAATATCAGTACCAGGGTCTGATTCAGCTCCTGAACTTCTTCGGATGGAACTGGGTGGGGATTCTCACATCAGATGATCCCAGAGATCAGAGGGGCAGTGAGGACCTGAAGAGGGAGATTATCAGGAGTGGAAACTGTGTGGCTTTTCTGGAAATTATACCTTCAAATTTAAATTTTAACGCTAAGCAGCTCGCAAGACTTAACCAGATTGCAGACACGGTCTATAAGTCACTAGCCAATGTGGTTATCATGTACACTACTCAGAATGGCATGGCATCACTAATCTGCTTACTATGGTATCAAAAGTTTGCCGAAAAAGTGTGGCTCATGTCTGCTGCCATCTCTTCCCCGGGCACCCTTTTAGCTTGTAGCACACTGAACGGCTCTGTAGCATTTGCCATCCATAAAGGGAAAATTCCAGGGTTCAAGGATTTCCTCTATAATCTCCAACCATCCACATTCCCAGACCCCACCATGCTGCAGCTTCTGTGGAGGGATTCAATCCAATGTGAGTTCCTGTACGGGACTGCAAATTCAAAATTGTCCAACTGTACAGGGCAGGTGTCGCTATCAAACCTTTCACTTTGGCAGTTTGATTTGCATAATTTTCAGTTCACTTACAGTCTGTACACCTCAATCTATGCAGTGGCTCATGCTTTGCACAACATGTACACAGCCAAGTCTCAACTTAGGGGGGATCTAAAACTGGAATTTCAACCATGGCAGGTAAATTCTCCTGATTGATTCTTTTCTTATAACTATAATACATTTTTATTTATTGTAATATTTATTTTGTGTAACATAGTTAGATGAGGGAAGTACAAATTGGTAAACTTTAGAGAGTAAATTAGATCCTTATGCAGAACCAGGACTAGATGGATTGTCTGACACAACTAATCCTTCCTTTCCACCAGAAGTGCCCTAGCAGTTGTCGATAATGGGACATTGTACTCTATACCCTCCTCCCCTTCAAGCCCCACTTTCTGTACTCACCATTCAGGAGTTGGTGAGTTTGCCACACTATTTTGTTTCTGACTACATGGATGTCCATCCCTCTCACCTTGACTTGGCTGCATGTTTGTCAGAACTGCATGACCATGCAACCATTTCTGGATCTGATCCCAGAATGCTATGTGGTACTCAATGCTGTTGGAGCCCATGATCTGATTGACCAATCACTGGAATGCTCTGGGAGGGGGAGGTGGAGTTCTAAAGATAGATGGAAGCTCATCTCTCCTTCCCTTCATTCCCTGTCTCCTGAGCAAACAGCTCACTCTTCCCTCTACTTTTAAACTAGAACAAAGGGGAAAGCCGACAGTCGCTCAGCAGCGCATGGTTCGGAGAGATGTATCTTTAAAGGATACTAATGATGCATTAGAATTAGGGCATCCCGACAGTGAGGTTCCAATAATTAGAAAAGTAGTCCAAGTGCCTGTAACTAAAAACTCACCTGAGCTAAAAAATTCTAACTTATCCCTATCAATTAAAAAGCAGAATAAAAATACAATAAAAAAACAAACTTTGAAATGTTTGTATGCTAATGCCAGAAGTCTAAGAAGTAAGATGGGAGAATTAGAATGTATAGCAGTAAATGATGACATAGACTTAATTGGCATCTCAGAGACATGGTGGAAAGAGGATAACCAATGGGACAGTGCTACACCGGGGTACAAATTATATCGCAATGACAGAGAGGAGCAGTCGGGAGGAGGTGTGGCGCTTTATGTCCGGGATGGCATAGAGTCCAACAGGATAAACATCCTGCATGAGACTAAATACAAAATTGAATCTTTATGGGTAGAAATCCCTTGTGTATCAGGGAAGACTACAGTGATAGGGGTATACTACCGTCCACCTGGTCAAGATGGTGAGATGGACAGTGAAATGCTAAGAGAAATTAGGGAAGCTAACCAAATTGGTAGTGCAGTAATAATGGGAGACTTCAATTACCCCAATATAGACTGGGTAAATGTATCATCGGGTCACGCTAGAGAGATAACGTTCCTGGATGGAATAAATGATAGCTTTATGGAGCAATTGGTTCAGGAACCGACGAGAGAGGGAGCAATTTTAGATCTAATTCTCAGTGGAGCACAGGACTTGGTGAGAGAGGTAACGGTGGTGGGGCCACTTGGCAATAGTGATCATAATATGATCAAATTTGATTTAATGACTGGAAAAGGAACAGTGTGCAAATCCAAGGCTCTCGTGCTAAACTTTCAAAAGGGAAACTTTGATAAAATGAGAAAAATTGTTAGAAAAAAACTGAAAGGAGCAGCTACAAAAGTAAAAAATGTCCAAGAGGCGTGGTCATTGTTAAAAAATACCATTCTAGAAGCACAGTCCAGATGTATTCCACACATTAAGAAAGGTGGAAAGAAGGCAAAACGATTACCGGCATGGTTAAAAGGGGAGGTGAAAGAAGCTATTTTAGCCAAAAGATCTTCATTCAAAAATTGGAAGAAGGATCCAACAGAAGAAAATAGGATAAAGCATAAACATTGGCAAGTTAAATGTAAGACATTGATAAGACAGGCTAAGAGAGAATTTGAAAAGAAGTTGGCTGTAGAGGCAAAAACTCACAGTAAAAACTTTTTTAAATATATGCGAAGCAGAAAGCCTGTGAGGGAGTCAGTTGGACCGTTAGATGATCGAGGGGTTAAAGGGGCACTTAGAGAAGATAAGGCCATCGCGGAAAGATTAAATGATTTCTTTGCTTCGGTGTTTACTGAAGAGGATGTTGGGGAGGTACCCGTAATGGAGAAGGTTTTCATGGGTAATGATTCAGATGGACTGAATCAAATCACGGTGAACCTAGAAGATGTGGTAGGCCTGATTGACAAACTGAAGAGTAGTAAATCACCTGGACCGGATGGTATACACCCCAGAGTTCTGAAGGAACTAAAAAATGAAATTTCAGACCTATTAGTAAAAATTTGTAACTTATCATTAAAATCATCCATTGTACCTGAAGACTGGAGGATAGCAAATGTAACCCCAATATTTAAAAAGGGCTCCAGGGGCGATCCGGGAAACTACAGACCGGTTAGCCTGACTTCAGTGCCAGGAAAAATAGTGGAAAGTGTTATAAACATCAAAATCACAGAACATATAGAAAGACATGGTTTAATGGAACAAAGTCAGCATGGCTTTACCCAGGGCAAGTCTTGCCTCACAAATCTGCTTCACTTTTTTGAAGGAGTTAATAAACATGTGGATAAAGGTGAACCGGTAGATATAGTATACTTGGATTTTCAGAAGGCGTTTGACAAAGTTCCTCATGAGAGGCTTCTAGGAAAAGTAAAAAGTCATGGGATAGGTGGCGATGTCCTTTCGTGGATTGCAAACTGGCTAAAAGACAGGAAACAGAGAGTAGGATTAAATGGGCAATTTTCTCAGTGGAAGGGAGTGGACAGTGGAGTACCTCAGGGTTCTGTGTTGGGACCCTTACTATTCAATATATTTATAAATGATCTGGAAAGAAATACGACGAGTGAGATAATCAAATTTGCAGATGACACAAAATTGTGCAGAGTAGTTAAATCACAAGCAGATTGTGATAAATTGCAGGAAGACCTTGTGAGACTGGAAAATTGGGCATCCAAATGGCAGATGAAATTTAATGTGGATAAGTGCAAGGTGATGCATATAGGGAAAAATAACCCATGCTATAATTACACGATGTTGGGTTCCATATTAGGTGCTACAACCCAAGAAAGAGATCTAGGTGTCATAGTGGATAACACATTGAAATCGTCGGTTCAGTGTGCTGCGGCAGTCAAAAAAGCAAACAGAATGTTGGGAATTATTAGAAAAGGAATGATGAATAAAACGGAAAATGTCATAATGCCTCTGTATCGCTCCATGGTGAGACCGCACCTTGAATACTGTGTACAATTCTGGTCGCCGCATCTCAAAAAAGATATAATTGCGATGGAGAAGGTACAGAGAAGGGCTACCAAAATGATAAGGGGAATGGAACAACTCCCCTATGAGGAAAGACTAAAGAGGTTAGGACTTTTCAGCTTGGAGAAGAGACGACTGAGGGGGGATATGATAGAGGTGTTTAAAATCATGAGAGGTCTAGAACGGGTAGATGTGAATCGGTTATTTACTCTTTCGGATAGTAGAAGGACTAGGGGACACTCCATGAAGTTAGCATGGGGCACATTTAAAACTAATCGGAGAAAGTTCTTTTTTACTCAACGCACAATTAAACTCTGGAATTTGTTGCCAGAGAATGTGGTTCGTGCAGTTAGTATAGCTGTGTTTAAAAAAGGATTGGATAAGTTCTTGGAGGAGAAGTCCATTACCTGCTATTAAGTTCACTTAGAGAATAGCCACTGCCATTAGCAATGGTTACATGGAATAGACTTAGTTTTTGGGTACTTGCCAGGTTCTTATGGCCTGGATTGGCCACTGTTGGAAACAGGATGCTGGGCTTGATGGACCCTTGGTCTGACCCAGTATGGCATTTTATGTTCTTATGTTCTTACTCTACTGCTCTCTTTGGTTGCCTTTCCCCTAAAATAATTGGATAATGATTTACAGAAATAAACACACCCATGTATCTGTTTCTATGGAGATAAGCTAAAATATTATACAATATAGATATTTTAAAAAGCATTGCCTGTTCCTAAAAAAACAGGCTCACAATTTAAGAATAATAGGAGAAGAGGGGATTTGGTGAGAAGGTGCATTTACAGCATATCTCCTGACTTATCTGTTCCTTGTGCTGCTGTCTTTTGCTGTTCCACATCTTCATCTGCCAAATCACCTCTTGTCTCAGCTGCCAGCTGGTTCAGGGTCAGCAGACCAGTTCCAGTCTACATTATTATCTCTGGGACCCCCACTGCACTATCACCCTTTGTTTTGCTGTTTCATCAACAGGCAGCAGTTATTAGCATGCCCGATATTTTAGAGTCCACCAAGAGCTTGACCAGGTCATTAGATATCAAGGAGTCCATGGAAGATTTGGATGGGGTCAGGAGTGCTGTGTTTAGATATCTTATGGCCCAGTGGCTGTTATAGGCAACAGAGAGCACTTAAGTACTAGGGATTTATAGAAGAAAAAAATTAATATTTATTCATTTATTCATTTCGTTAGGACTCAAATTCATTTCATTAGTTTCAATATGAAATGTTTTTTATTCATTTGCCATTAAATGCTATAGGGGAAGCAATGCAGTCTATTCTTGGCTCCAGAATAGTGATTTTCTTACCAATTCTAATGAAACTTGTGACAAGAAATCATCAGAAGGGGAAAAGATCTGCAAGGTACTTAGACTGTGGTAAAGTGACATCAAAAGTGGCATAAATACTAGCCCAAGGCTCTGTAAAGGGGTACCAGACGTCCATCATTGCCAGGAGTTCTCCAACGCACCATGAGAGGAGCAAAGAAGCAGCAAGAGGAGGAAGAACACCCCTAGGTGCAAAAAGAGGATGCCAGCAATAGTGGCATGAACCCTTGATGGCACCATGAGAGGCAAAGTGGCACCAAAAGTGGCATCAGTATCCTAAGGCACCATGAAGGGGGAACGAAGCAGAAAATGTGGCAGGAAAAATCCCAAGGTATAGATAAAAGGACCAAGAATTAGAAAGAGTGATATCAAGATTTCAAAGCCATAGGAGAGATGCACTGCAGCACCCCAGACTGGCAAGAAGACCTCAAGGTGTAAGATCTGGAGTATGCCAGGAAGGTGAAGTGGCAGAAAGAAGTTAAAAATCCCAAGGTGTAAAATCTCTACATGGCAGCAAGTCTGAGTGGCAGAAGGATCCAAAAGGGTAGAATGAGGGGCATAGCATTAAAGCAGAGTGGCATGGGAGGTGCCAGGCATTTTGTTCAAGTGTACAGACAACTGGAGAGGGGTATACTTCTCCCTATCCAAGTATGGCTGAATTTGGCTGATCCACCAGTCCAGAAATATATTTTTGTGTCATGGAGTAAGCCATGCATATCATAGATACCCACATGTACAGTACAGTGGAACTGCGAATGGGCTATGAAATCAGTTATGGTTCATGGAGTAGTGCAGAAAATGTGCAGAACAATAGATAACTGTGGCAAGAGCAAGAGATGGCAAGAAGATGAGTAGCATAGATGAAATAAGAATAGTATTAAAAGCTTGAGGAGTGTTTCAGTAAGTTTTCAAAGCAATGTATGGCTAAGGCAAAAAGGAAAGTGGGCAAGTACTGTATGAGAAGGGGATTTAATAAGAACCTTGAACACGGTTGGAGCAGTGGAGAAAGTTCCCTAAGGTACCAAGACCAGCTTGGAATGGCAGCGGTAGCAGTTGTGTTGGTATATCTTAAGAACTGGAATGGTAGGATCAGAGTAATGCAGTCAGAAGTGTAGCCATAACACCTCCAAAGGTGTTTGCCAGTTCTACACATGCACAGAGCAGCGGAGGGAGTGGGCATCGCAATGTGGAAGAATGGCTTGGAACAGCAGAGGCAGAAGTGGAATTGGTTAATAATTTATAAAAACTGGAATGGTCGGAGCAGAGCAATGCAGCAAGAAGAGTAGCTGTAATGCACACAAAATGTTGGTGTTGTTAGTTTCCTATGGCTTTTGGAAAATACCATCCTTGTTAGGCAGAAAATATAGCATTCTTAGAAACTGCAAAATTTATTTAAAATTATTAAGGATCCTGAGCCTTTTTAAGAATGTTTTGATATGGTTGGAACATGGTATGCTGAAACTGGAAGTGTCAGAGCCCAGGGTTTGTGGTTGGAGCAAGACAGGCTTATGCAGGATATGTCACTTCTAGCGGATATGGTTGGAGTATGGTATGCTGCAGCTGGAAGTGTCAGTCCACAGTGATTATGGTAGGAGCATGGCATGCTGCAGCTGGAAGTATCTAGTCAAAGTGGTTATGGTTGGAATAAGACAGGCTTGAAGTTTGTGCAGGAGACGTCAAGCCTCAGTGGATATGGAGGAACATGGAATTCTGCAATTGCAAGTGTCATGTCACAGTAGTTATGGCTGGAGTATGGCATGCTGCAGCTGGACATGTCAGGCCACACTGGTTATGGTGGAGCATGGCATGCTGCAGCTGAAAGTGTCAGGTTACAAAGATTATGGTTGGAGCAGGACAGATTTATGCAGGATATGTTATGTGCCAGTGGATATGGTGGCATCATATTTTATGAAAATATCAATAACTGATACCATGTAGTCTCATATGCGGGAACAGAGAAACCTCATATCAAAATGGCGGGCTTTGCGTACGATGGCCCAGATTGCCACTAATGTAATTGTGGGCCATGGCCAGTTTGATATTCCGGCTGCATATACTCTGCTACGATAAGTGTAATCGCACTGCCCTTAGACTGGTAATGTAACCAGACTTAAAATAATGAAATAACCTTGAAAAAGCAAAAATCTTAAAATAAATTACCACAGAGAAACCGATGATTAAAAATTTAGTGACGGTCCAAATACTTATCTGTGACTGTACAATTACATTAGTGGCAATCTGGGCCATCGTAAGCAAAGCCCGCCATTTTGATATGAGGTTTCTCTGTTCCCGCATATGAGACTACATGGTATCAGCTATTGATATTTTCATAAAATATGATGCTGTTTTGAATTTAAGTTACGTGTTTACATCATATATATGTATACAGTTTTGTTATATTAGTGGATATGGTGGAGCATGGCAAGCTGCAGCTGAAAATGTCAGACCACAGTGATTATGGGTGGAGCATTGCATGCTGAAGCTGGAAGTGTCAGAGCATAGTGGGTATGTTTGGATTAAGACAGGCTTAGCAGGATATGTCCGGCCTCAATGGATATAGTGGGAACATGGCATGTCACAGTTGGACGTGTCAGATCACAGTGATTATGGTTGTAACAAGACAGGCTTATGCAGAGTACATTTGGCCTCAGTGGATATGGTGGAACATGGCATGCTGCAGCTGGAAGTATCAGGCCATGGTGGTTATGATTGGAGTAAGGAAAGGTTGAGTCTTATGCAGGTTACATCATGCCTCAGTGGATATGGTGGAGCATGGCAAGCTGCAGCTGGAAGTGTCATGCCACAGTGATTATGTTTGGAGCATGGCATGCTGCAGCTGGAAATGTCAGGCCACAGTGGTTATGATTGGAGTAAGACAGGCTTATGTAGGATATGTCAGGCTGTAGTGGTGGTGTTTGGAACAAAGGAGGCATAGGAACTCAGTGGAGTCATTCCCAATGCTGATGATTGTGGAAAAGCAGGCAGAGAAAGTCAGTGGAGTTATTGGTGGTATTTGCCAAACACCACCACTGGGGCATGACTGCATTGACTTCCTCTGTCTGGTTTACCAAACAAACTGACACCACCGCTGAGGCATGACTCCTCTGACTTTCCCTGCCTGCTTCACCTCAACTACTGTTTGGAACGAAGCAGGCAGGGGAAGTCAGTGCAGTCATGCCACAGTGGTAGTATTTGGCAAACACCACCACTAAGGCATGACTCCACTGACTTCCTTTTAATAACTGCTTGGGGGCAAAGCAATCAGAGGAGGTTAGTGGAGTCATGCCCCACTGGTGGTGTTCAGAAAACACCACCATGCTACCACTGGGGCATGACTCTATTGCTTTCCTCTGCTTCCTTTGCCTCAACAACTGTTTGGAACATGGTAAGCAGAATCACAATATATCAGACCCCTGTGGTTGTGTTAGATGCATGGCAGTGGGTGAGTGCTGCTGGTTGTGACTTGGTGTTGGGGTATGGCAGTGTTGTTGTTTGGAATGTATCAAAAATGAGCAGGAGGAATAAAGCCCTAATGTTGTTGTTTGAGAATTATCAGGAGGAAGCAGTAGGAGTGAAGTCCCAGTGTTGTTGTTGGGGGTATGTCGTCAATAAGCAGGAAGAATGAAACCCCAGTGTTGCTATAGGGACATGTCAAGAAGAAACAGGAGGATGGAAGCCACTGTGTTGCTGTTGGGGATCTGTCAGGAGGAATAGTGAAATCCCAGAGTGGTTGTTGGGTTGTGTCAGGAGGAAGTAGGCTGAGTCAGGCTACAGAGCTCTTATTGGGGACATGTCAGGAAGAAGCAGGAGGAGTGAATCTCCAGTGTTGTTTTTCAGGACATGTCAGGAGAAGTAGGATGATTTAGGCTCCAGTGTTGTTCTTTGAGACATGTCAAGAGAAAGTAGGAGGAGTAAAGCCCAAGGTTTGTTATTGGGGACATGTCAGTAATATGGGTAGCCAGGACAGACGCTTCTGCCCGCGCCCGTCCCTTTACAACCAATAAATACACATAACACAAGTTTGGATCAACAGGCCACAGCTTTTATTCACAAACATCCCAGAGCCCGAGCCAGCTCACTGTAACAATCAATTCCCCCCGCCCATCAGCCAAGGACCAGCAAGACGGGCAATCAGAGGCTATCCCAGCCTGTATGCAGTCACATCACGAACACGCCCCCCACGACCCCCGCTGCTGAGCAAAGGACCGACCACGTCGACCCCCGCCACTGCCCAAGCAAGGAGTCGCACCAACAAGAACTGCACCCAGTTGTTCAGTTAGGAACCACCGACCTGACACCTGTCAAGTTAGACACTTTTAACAATTGCATACTCCCCCAATCGGCTCGGGCTACCCGCCACCCCCCCCCCCCCCCCAGCTGCAACAAAGCCAAACCCCCAAACCATAACAGAGACCAAAACATAGGGCCGGACGGGCGGGTATCGACGTCCAGGCGCACGGCAGGTAAGCAGCAAATGCCTGCCGAATAACAGAATCCACCCATAACTCCTCCCACTCCCAACTGCCCCGGCTACAAAGGAACCAATCGGTTCCCTAGGAATCCCGAGGTTTGAAAATAAACCTCCTCACACACCCCCTCCCTTGCCTACTCCTGCAGCACGAGCCCAGATACAGGCAGCCGCAGCTTCCCCCAACTGTAACCCCGGCTTGACAAGGAAAGGCCTGGCACCATATTACGTTGGCCAGCCGGGTACAAGACCCACCTGACCTTGCATAATATGGGCAGCCAGGACAGACGCTTCTGCCCGCGCCCGTCCCTTTACAACCAATAAATACACAAAATACAAGTTGGGATCAACAGGCCGCAGCTTTTATTCACAAACATCCCGGAGCCCGAGCCAGCTCACTGTAACAATCAATTCCCCACCCCCACCCCCCACCCATCAGCCAAGGACCAGCAAGACAGGCAATCAGAGGCTATCCCAACCTGTATGCAGTCACATCACGAACATGCCCCCCACGACTCCTGCCGCCGCCGAGTAAGGGACTGACCACGTCGACCCCCGCCACCGCCCAAGCAAGGAGTCGCACCAACAACAACTGCACCCAGTTGTTCAGTTAGGAACTACTGACCTGACACCTGTCAAGTCAGACACTTTTAACAATTGCATACTCCCCCAATCGGCTCTGGCTACCCGCCACAGGCGCTGGTAATTTACCTGCGACCCCCAAAGGTGCGGCCAGGATCCCCACTCAATACATATTCCAAGGCCTCCTGCAGCATGTTTAAAAACAAATTCAAACCCATGAAAGATAAGTGAACTCCATCTCCCTTAAAGTATCCAGCCTCTAGGTCCCAAACCCAGTTGTGGCAGATATGAAAACCCAGGAACCAATCTGCTGGTTCGCCTTGGTCCGACACCGGCGCCAAATCTTATGTGTAAGCAAAGCAGGCCTTGGAATAATGTCAGTCCAGCAAATAACAGCGTCTGGGAACCAACAGGAGACTGTCAACAGGTCCTTGCGCACCATGCCGACAAACCTGCGACCAGACATTTTGCCCCAATCGTTCCTACCCAAGTGAATGACTAAGATATTTGGTGCGATGAGACGGTTGAGCCCCTCCCGCAGCCAAGGCAACAACTCCCGCCAATGCATCCCCCGATGCCCCATCCAGCAAATGTGCACCCCTCAACCCTCCATGTCCAAATGTGACCCATATGTCACACAAGCGTGGGAATAGGCCCAAGCAATGTAGGAATGTCTCAAAATCCACACCACAGTCCCCCGCTGTGCAGCACCTGCAAAGAGAGAGAAATTAATATCTTGGACAAGTTAGGAATTACTGGGCCGCACATATCCAGTGAAAGCAGCCGACTTCCACCTACCAATCCTCTGGATCACTCCCCCAGACAAACCTGAGTTTGCTGCGGATGTCGCCGCCCCAATCCAGAAGGAATGAGTCCCGAACCGCGAGGCATCCAACCCCAGTGAAATCAAGCACATCCGCAGAACTGCCTCGAACTGGAACTTCGTCAGAGGCTGCAGGTCGCTGTGCACCAGAAAATGAACCTCTCCCTCTGGACGAATTCTCACGAAAGCCAATTCATTCGCCACCGGACAGGTCTGTAATCCTGGAACTGGATGAAGCACCACTTGCGACCCTTTACCCGCCTGATCGGTCTTGGACCTGTGAATAACCAAGGTCACCGAATCCTCCCTTATACTCACATTCCTATGTAAGAGGCCGGAGGCCTCGGACCCCTGAGAAGCTCTTGCCACCAGCTCGCTGATGCAAAAAGTGCCAAAAAAGGCTAACACAAACACGAGCCGAAACAAGCAACACTCGTATTTAGTATTACAAGTAGTAAGCAATGCCTCCCACAATTTTTTCAGGATCTCATGAGTAATCGGGAGACATTTATCTGGGACCACCATGGAACCACGGGCCCATCCCAGCAGCAACCGCCGAACCAGGAATCTCCCTACTGGAAAGCCCCAGCCATGAGCCCTCATAAAGAAGGTGAATCCGGACAGTTGCCTACTCACTGCCGCCCGGGAAGCCCCACTCACCTTGGCACATTCAATAAATTGTACTATGTACTCATCTGATACAGGACCCCCTGTCCAAACCAAACCAGCCAGAAAAGACACCACCTTGTTAGCAGATGCCACATAACTGCTCCAGGTGGATGGAGCTAGGGATGCTCGGAGCAACTTCCATGCCTCTGGGAACCGAAACTCCAAAGGAAATGCGTCACTGAAGCTCCCTGCTGATCCGCTTCCGGTATGAGCTCCCGAAACAAGGACCACTTGCAACGAGAAAGAGAATCAGCAATGGCATTAGAAACCCCAGGCACATGCCTAGCCCAAACAGTGATATTTAAGCCCATACAGCGCAATATGAACTCCCGCAACAGGTCAGAGACTAATACACACTTTGCAGATCGCCTGTTAATGACATCCACTACTCCCTGGTTGTCACACCAAAACACTACTCTCCTGTCTTGAAATTGCAATCCCCATAGGAACACTGCCACTACAATGGGGAACAGCTCGAGAAATGTGATGTTCTTGGTGACCCCCGTCTCCTTCCAATCCTTAGGCCAAGTTGCCGCGCACCAGGCACCCTGAAAATAAGCACCGAAACCGACGGACCCAGCTGCATCCGTAAATAGTTCTAAGTCGTGACTGGACACGGAATCATCCTGCCACAATAAAGAACCATTAAAATCCGATAGGAAACGATCCCAGATCCAAAGATCTTCTTTCAGCCTCCCCGTAATGCGAATACAATGAACACTTTTCCGCAAACCAGCCATACTAGCACTCAGCTTCCTCAAAAATACCCTAGCCATAGGTATCACACGGCAAGCGAAATTCAAGCTACCCACCAGGGATTGCATCTGCCTCAGTGTCACCTTCCTGGCCCGCAGTGCCCTGGATACCAAATCCCTCATAACTGCCACCTTGTCTGCCAGCAACCGAGAGATCATGTCAACAGAGTCCAACTCGGTGCCCAAGAAAACAATATGTGTACAAGGATCTTCCATCTTGTCCTCTGCTAACGGGATGCCGAATTCCGCGGCCATGCTCCGGAAACAATTCAACAGATGTAAGCAAGTCGGCGAAGACGAGTCCCCCACAAAAAGGAAATCATCCAGATAATGCACAATGTTCGCCGCTTCAGCCCGCTCTGCCATCACCCAATGCACAAAAGAACTAAATGTTTCAAAATAGGCACAGGCGATGGAACACCCCATAGGCAGACATTTGTCAAAGTAAAACGAGTCCCGGAAGCGAAAGCCCAGCAACGGAAACAATTCAGGATGTATTGGCAGCAATCGAAAGGCCGACTCGATATCCACCTTCGCCATCAAGGCCCCCACACTGCAGCGCCTAACCACGACACCGCTGACTGAAAAGAAGCGTATCTCACCGTGCAAAGATTCTTGGGGATGTAGTCATTGACTGAGTTACCCTCAGGAAACGACAGGTTGTGGATCAAACGAAACTTACCCGATTCCTTTTTGGGTACCACCGAAAGTGGTGAGAGGACCAAGTCCCCAAAGGGGGGAACCTGAAAAGGACCCGCCATCCTGCCCAAGTCGATCTCCTGCTGCACTTTGGAGGCTACATGAGCCAGTTTGTGATCGGACAGGCAATTCTGTCCCCCAACCACCCCAATAGGACCCTCGAAGGGGATATGGAAACCATACGCAAAACCCTGAGACAAAAGTAATGCAGCCTCCACCTTGGGATACCTACCCAGCCATACTGCCATAGCTACCAGGCGGATAGGGGTAGGAGCCAACTCCCATACGTCACTTCTGGGGGCCTTTTGCCCCGGGACCACTGCTACTCCCAACACTGTATCGCTTAGAACACTTGAGGGTGGGATGGCCCAACCCGCAGTTGGAGCAAGCATGCTTGAATTTGCAGTCAGGGAAGTTACATGCCGACCGGTTGAACTTCCAGCACACATCTGGGAAACTGGACCCGACTCGACTGCACCCTGCCGGAGCAGGTCCCATCTGAAAGGGCCGACCACCCGATACCCCAGATGAACCGATACCTTCCCCCCCGCCTGCCGGCCCAACTTTGGCACACATCTGTGTCAACCACAATCCATCATCCCTGCTGCCCCTAAACCATAAATTTATTCTCCACCATCTGGTCTCTAAAGTGCTCATCATAATTGAGCCATGACCAGCCCTCATACGACCGGCTGGCTGCCAGAATAGCTTCCGCATACGCCAGCATGGGACCATACTGAGTCTAGTCATGATGGCCCACAACACTAGCTAAACGAAGGAATGAGCAGATCCAGTTAAGCACATTTCGAGCCACCCTCCACTGAGTACCCTGAAATTTATCCACCCCCCTCCTTCTTTTCTTCTCCTTGCTCTTCCTCCTACGACCCTCTAACAACTGAAAAATATCAATGTACCTGTGCTGCCTGATCTTCTTACGCAGCGACTTGGGCACATCCTCCCACAACTCAGAAAGACTAACTAGCACAGGCGCACCCCTCGCCTGTCCCTGCTCTCCCACCCGACTCTTCTCACCAGTACCTACCAACGAGGGACCAGAAGAGGTAGAAGAGGACGAAAAGGAAGAGGAAGAGGAGGAGCTGGACCGAGTGCGCTTCTTCTTGTGCCTCGACTTCTCATGTTTTTTATGCTCTGAGGACCTCGGAGCCGACTGCCCTGGAACCTCACTTTGGGCCACTACCCGCGGTTCTGAGGAACCAGGATCCCCTGATTGGACTAGCGCACCACTCTGAGGTGTAGCCGAATCCCCTAGATCAACCTCATTCTCACCGGATGGTCTGCTGTCCACGCGAATACCAGCGGTATTTGATCCCCGGGCTCTGTTAGAAGTACCCATCGCAGTAGATGTTGAGATCCGGGGAATGCTGCTAGGATCTGCACCATCGAGGTTTGGAGCTCGAAAACTGTTATAAGGATCCGCTTCACTGGGAACAGGGAAACGGCCGCCAGATGTAAACGCTGCAGCTGAAACCGGATCACCACGCCAGCCTTCGTGCCGCGAAGGGCCCGGGCAATCTCTTGAACCGCCGGCAGCATAAGCCTGTGAAAAAGAAGGAACAGCAGCAGCCAAAGGCCTGGGAGACACCGGAACTGTAAGGCCACTAGCAGGGTCCCCCGGGAAGGAGGGCCATTGCCTGGAACCCATGGAAAAAATGGCGACACCGGAACCCCTCTCCAGGAGCCCGCAGAGCCCCCCCGAGGGGGCATCAAAAAAGCCTGTCATCCCAAGACCTCTCCTGAGGACCCCCGTACCCAGCAGGGGGAATCCCCTCGCCCCACGGTGGAATGAAAGGGCCCCAATTTTCACCAGGCCCCCAACCATAATCTAACGCACCTCCCGATCCCAGCCAATCACTACCCCAGTCCTGCCATGACGCCCCACTAGGATCAGATGCTCTCAAAGGATCACCACCCCTCTGCCCTGCTGAACCCCACCAGAAGGGACCACTGAAATCCCTCCGTACTTCCCGGTTCCCGAAGGACCTGGGGTCCTGTCCCATCAGCCCCCCCATCCCCCTGGGAACTGGATTTTCTTCACAGCGGGTCTCCTCTGGAGTAGGCTGAATAAAAGCAGGATGTGCTATGCTTCCCCCAGCTTCAGCACAGGACAGCTCAGTGCCTACAACCACAGCATTAACAGCAGTGAGGGAAGGAGCAGAAACCTCGCAAGAGCCGAGAACAGTGCAGGAGCTTCCTGTACTCGTGGGAGGGGGAGGAGAAGGGGCGTGTTTGAGCACAGCTTCAGGCCTCGGGGAAACTGCCGGTGCTCCAGCTTTCCTCCGTCGGGCTGAGGCCCTCCCACCTCGCGATTTTGGCTGCAAGGCTCTCCCAGCACCACCTGAGCTCACTGGGCCCGCAGGGACATTCTGCCCCAGACCAACCATCTCTGAACATGCCGTGATCGCACCAGCCCTGCCAACCCAGCCAACCCCGACGTCATCGGACTCACCCGGAGCTGCCAGGGATTCCTCTCCTGCAGGCATCGCTGCCTCCTCCGACGCCATGGCCACCAGTAAGCTGAGACTTAAAAACAGCAGGAGCTAGGCCTATCGACATCCAGGTGCACGGCAGGTAAGCAGCAAATGCCTGCTGAATAACAGAATCCGCCCACAACTCCTCCCACTCCCAACTGCCCCGGCTACAAAGGAACCAATCGGTTCCCTAGGAAACCCGAGATTTGAAAATAAACCTCCTCACACCCCCCTCCCTTGCCTACTCCTGCAGCACGAGCCCAGATACAGGCAGCCGCAGCTTCCCCAAACTGTAACCCCGGCTTGACAGGGAAAGGCCTGGCACCATATTACGTTGGCCAGCCGGGTACAAGACCCACCTGACCTTGCAGAAAATCAGGAGGATTGAAACCCCAGTGTTGTTGTTGGGGATATTTCAGTAGGAATGAATATCTAGTGTTGTTGCTGGAGACATGTCAGGAGGAAGTAGGCTGAGTCAGGACCCAGTTTTGTTGTTGAAGATGTGTCATGAAGCAGCAGGAGGAGTTAAGCCCAGTGTTGTTCTTGCGAACATGTCCAGAAGACGCAGGAGTAATGGAGCCTCAGTGTTGTTCTTGGGGATGTGTTAGGAAGGAGCAAGAGGAGTGAAGCCCCAGTGTTTTTGTTGGGGATGTGCCAGGAGGAAGTAGACTGAGTCAAGACACAGTGTTGTCATTGGAGATGTATCAGGAAGGAAGCATGAGTAGAACCCCAGTGTTGATGCTGTTGGGGATATGTGAGGAACGAGCAGGAGTAAAGCTCCAATGTTGTTGTTGGTGATGCATCAGGAAGAAACAGAAGGAGTGAAGTCCCGATGTTGTTGTTTGGAATGTTTCAGGGGAACTAGGCTGAGTCAGGCCCCAGTGTTGTTATTAGGAACATGTCAGGAGGAAACAGAAGGAGTGAAGCCTCACTGTTGTTGCTGGGGATGTGTCAGGAAGGAGATGGAAAAGTGAAACCCCCGTGTTGTTATTGGGGATATAACAAGAAGGAACAGGAGGAGTAAAGGCCCAGTGTTGTTGTTTGGGAAGTATAAGGAAAAAGCAGGAGGAGTGAAACTCCAGTACTGTTGTTGGGGATGAATCAGCAAAGCGCATGAAGTGAAGATCCAAGATTATTTTTTGGGGATAAGTCAGGAATGAGCAGGATGTGTAAAGCTCCAGTTTTTTTGTTTGAGACGTATCAGGAGGAAGCAGAAGAAGTGAAGCCCTAATGTTGTTTTTGAGGATGTGTCAGGAAGGAGGAGGAGAAATGAATAAGCCCTAGTGTTGTTGTTGGGGACATATCAGGAGAATCAGGAATGAAGCCCCAGCATTGTTTTTGGGGATGTGTCAAGAAGAAGAAGGCTGAGTCAGTTCCAGTGTGGCTGTTGGGGATGTGTAAGAAAGGAGCAGGAAGAGTGAAGCCCGGGTGTTGTTTTGGGGGATGTGTCAGGAAAAATCAGGGGGAATGAAGCCAAAATGTTGTTGTTATGGATGTGTCAGAAGGACGTAGACTAAATCAAGCCCAAGTTTTGTTGTTAGAGATGAGTCAGGAGGAATCAGGAAGAGTGTAGCCCCAGGAGAAAACAGGAGGAATGAAGCCAAAATGTTGTTGTTATGGATGTGTCAGAAGGACGTAGATTAAATCATGCCCAGGTTTTGTTGTTAGAGTGAAGCCCCAGGAGAAAACAGGAGGAGCGAAGCCACAATGTTGTTGTTGGGGATTTCTCCTGAGAAATTAGGGTGAATCCGGCCCCAGAGTTGTTTTTGGAGACATATCGAAGAATGAAGCCATCTTGTTGTTGTTGGGGATGTGTTGGAAAAGAGCAAGAGGAGTGAAGCCACTCAGAGTAATATCAGCAGGAGGAATGAAGCCCCAGTATTATTGTTGGGGACGTGTCAGGAAGGAGTGGGAGTCAAGCCGCAATGTTGTTGTTGGGGACATGTCAGGAGGATGTAGACTGAGTCAGGCCTCAATGTTGTTGGTGTGGACATGTCATAAAGGAGCAGGAAGTGTGAAACTTCAGAATTGTTGTTGGGAACCTATCAGGAAGCATGAGGAGTGAAGGGCCAGTGTTGTTCGTGGGGATTTGTGGGAGGAAAAAGGAGTAATGAAGCCCCAGTGTTGTTGTAGGGGATATGTTAGGAGGAAGTAGATTGAGTCAGACCCCAGTGCTGTTTCTGGAGAAATGTCAGAAAATTGTATGAGTGAAGCACCAGTGTTGCTCAGGACATATCAGGAATGAACAGGAGTAGCAAAGACATTGTTTTTGTTGTGCCTTCCACAGGAAGAAGCATGATGAGTAAAGCCCCAGTGTTGTTAGGGATTTGAATGGAAGGAGTGGGAGGAAGAAGGCAGAATTATTGTTGTTGGTAACATGTCAGGAGAAATATACTGAGTCAGGCCCCAGTTTTATATTTGGGTTGTTTCAGGAAATAACAGGAGGGTAAAAACCCCAGTGTTGCAGTTGGGGACATATCAGGAGGCAGCATGAGGATTAAAGAGCCAGTGTTGATGTTGGGAATATTTCAGGAGGACACAGGAGGAGTGAAGTCCTAGTGGTGTTGTTAAAGATATGCTTGGAGAAAGTAGGAGGACTGAAGCCCCATTGTTGTTGCTGTTGAGGATATGTATATTGCACCGGAAGTGGACCCCTGGGCCGAAGTGGGGTTGATGCTACCCGTAGGAGGGTTCCTATGGGTCTCCACCGTCAGCAGGAGGAGTGGGCTGAAGGACGGAGGCCGGCTGGCGCTTCACCAATACCAGCCCTCGTTCCCCACGGGTTGAGCCTTTGGGTACTGGGACCGGCTGGGCTTAGGTGGGCCTCCGTATGTCATCATTGATGGAAGGATCGAGAGGTCAGCCCAGAGGCAGCAACAGTAGGATGGAGAAGTCTGTACTGGATGACGCAGAGTCCCGGAGACCCGGGCGTCAATAGAATCAAACTCAGACAGAGGGCGCCGAACAAGAACAGGCCGAAGCCTGAATAGGCCAAGTCCAGGACATAGACAAAAGAAGTGTCGTGAGGCAGGCTGGAGTTAGGGCTGGCGGCAATCAGCAAGCGGTGGCAAGACAGGCTGAGGTCTGGACGAGGAGAGAGTTGAAGACGTAGTCAGGCAATGCAGAGGTCCGGGCTTAGAGAGAGTCAATCGCATAGTCAGGCATTGCAGAGATCTGGGCTTGGAGAGAGTCAATAGCGTAGTCAGGCAATGCAGAGGTCTGGGCTTGGAGAGAGTCAACGATGTGGTCAGGCAATGCATAAGTCGTATCCGAGAAGGCAGTCCAAGAATAGATAGGAATCAGGAACACAGGAACAAGGAGAACCGGAACAGGAGACAACGAGGATCAGGAACCAGGAACGTGGAGGAATCACCAGGAAGCAACGAGTACACGACCAGCATGGAGACCTGTTGCAAAGGCATTCCTTAGGAGCGAAGCCCGGCCTTAAGCACCGGAGCTCCGCTGATGTCATCATCCTAGGCCACAGCCAAGTTCCTGCCATGGGCCCTTCATAAGGCTGGAGGATGTGCACGCGCGTGCCTAGGGAGGGGTGTGGCGCTGGACGGCGGCGTCTCTCCCGCGGGCCACAGGGAGAGGCCTGACACAGAGCACAGGGATCAGTAGCTGAGCCAGGGGCACCGGGGGTGACCCGAGGACGGAGCCGGCGGCCCACCGCCGCCAGGGACGAGGAACCAGGTACTGGATTAGTCTCAGGCATACCAGCTCCCTACACAGACTTTGAAGATGTTTTTTCAAAGCAAAAGGAGGACCTTCTACCACCTCTTTGGAGGTTTGATTGCCCTATCGAAATTCTGCATGGGACCACGCCTCCTCAAGGGCGTACTTATCCTCTGTCCCTTCCTGAGATTAAGGCTATGACGGAGTACATCCAAGAGAACCTAGCTAAATGGTTCATTCGTCCCTTAACATCCTTTGCTGGTGCAGGATTTTTCTTCGTTACAAAGAAAGACGAATCCCTTAGGCCGTGTATCGATTACCGTGGCTTAAATGCCATAACCCACAAATAATATCCGCTGCCTCTGAGTTATTTGATCGACTACACAGGCACTTATCCAATTTCGCAAAGATGTGGTTTTCACGGAGATTTTGGAGAACCATATGGACATCGATGCAGTATATAGACAGATCCTTGGAGAAGACAAGGATGTCATCGAGATATGCCACCACCTTAAAATATAACAGATCTCTGAAGATTTCATCAATCATTCGTTGAAATACTGCATGAGCATTACAGAGGCCAAAGGGCATCACCAGATATTCGTAATGCCCATCCCTGGTGTTGAAAGCTGTCATCCAGATGTTATCGGGGCGAATACGCACCAAGTTGTAAGCTCTGCGTAGATCCAATTTGTTGAAAATAGAGGCTCTGTGTAATCTATCAAATAACTCAGAGATTAGAGGTATCGGATATTTATCTTTGTGGGTGATGGCAGTTAAGCTGTGGTAATTGATACACAGCTTAAGAGATCTGTCTTTCTTCGTAACAAAGAAAAATCCTGCACCGGCAAGGGATGTTGATGAATGAATGAGCACTTTAGCTCAGTGGCGTAGCTACGGGTGGGCCTGGGTGGGCAGTGGCCCACCCACTTTCCATTCAGGCCCACCCAAATTTCTTTGCAAGACACTGCAGCAAATAAAAGCAGGCAGCATCAGCAGGCACCCAAGGGAGAAAAAAAAATAAAATCAGCTGGTGTGTTGCGGCTCCCGGTGTCCCACAGCCCCAGTAATACTTCCCTTTACATTCTTCCTGCCCCCGCGGGACAATGGGAAACCTCCTATCTTCTTCCTGCTCCCGTGGGCTAATGGGAAACCTCCTATCTTCTTCCTGCCCCTGTGGGCCAATGGGAAACCTCCTCCCTTCTTCCTGCCCCCGTGGGCCAATAGGAAACCTCCTCCCTTCTACCTGCCCCCGCGGGCCAATCGGAAGCCTTCTTCCTGCCAGTGGAAGGAGGAAGCCTCTGATTGGCTGGTGGGGCAGGAAGAAGGGGGTCATCAGGGTGGGAGGAGTGGCAGTGTTCAAGCCACGGGCTGGAAATGCAGGGCAGGGAGGTGACTGGGGTGTGTGTGAGACAGAGCCTGGGCAGGGAGGGTGACTGGGGTGTGTGTGGGGTGTGACTGGGATGTGTGTGAGACAGAGACTGGGCAGGGAGGTGACTGGGGTGTGTGTGAGACAGAGCCTGGGCAGGGAGGGTGACTGGGGTGTGTGTGGGGTGTGACTGGGGTGTGTGTGAGACAGAGCCTGGGCAGGGAGGGTGACTGGGGTGTGTGTGAGACAGAGCCTGGGCAGGGAGGGTGACTGGGGTGTGTGTGGGGTGTGACTGGGGTGTGTGTGGGGTGTGACTGGGGTGTGTGTGAGACAGAGCCTGGGCAGGGAGGGTGACTGGGGGGTGTGTGAGACAGAGCCTGGGCAGGGAGGGTGACTGGGGTGTGTGTGAGACAGAGCCTGGGCAGGGAGGGTGACTGGGGTGTGTGTGAGACAGAGCCTGGGCAGGGAGGGTGACTGGGGTGTGTGTGAGACAGAGCCTGGGCAGGGAGGGTGACTGGGGTGTGTGTGACAGAGCCTGGGCAGGGCGGTGACTGGGGTGTGTGTGAGACAGAGACTGGGCAGGGAGGGTGACTGGGGTGTGTGTGAGACAGAGACTGGGCAGGGAGGGTGACTGGGGTGTGTGTGGGGTGTGACTGGGGTGTGTGTGAGACAGAGCCTGGGCAGGGAGGTGACTGGGGTGTGTGTGAGACAGAGACTGGGCAGGGAGGGTGACTGGGGTGTGTGTGAGACAGAGCCTGGGCAGGGAGGGTGACTGGGGTGTGTGTGAGACAGAGCCTGGGCAGGGAGGGTGACTGGGGTGTGTGTGTGAGACAGAGACTGGGCAGGGAGGGTGACTGGGGTGTGTGTGAGACAGAGCCTGGGCAGGGAGGTGACTGGGGTGTGTGTGAGACAGAGACTGGGCAGGGAGGTGACTGGGGTGTGTGTGAGACAGAGACTGGGCAGGGAGGGTGACTGGGGTGTGTGTGGGGTGTGACTGGGGTGTGTGTGAGACAGAGACTGGGCAGGGAGGTGACTGGGGTGTGTGTGAGACAGAGACTGGGCAGGGAGGGTGACTGGGGTGTGACTGGGGTGTGTGTGAGACAGAGCCTGGGCAGGAATGTGACTGGGGTGTGTGTGAGACAGAGCCTGGGCAGGAATGTGACTGGGGTGTGTGTGAGACAGAGACTGGGCAGAGAGGGTGACTGGGGTGTGTGTGGGGTGTGACTGGGGTTTGTGTGAGACAGAGACTGGGCAGGGAGGTGACTGGGGTGTGTGTGAGACAGAGACTGGGCAGGGAGGTGACTGGGGTGTGTGTGTGAGAGACAGAGCTGCTGCTCCTGGTATGTGCTTTCAAGGGAAAGGAGTAGGAGAGTTGCTGGAGATGGTAAGTAAAAGTGGCATTTTAAGTTTATTTTTCTTGATTGACTGCCATTTTAATTATTGAGTATTATGTGATGTGTCTGCTGTTTTGAAATATTTTATTGATATTTGGACAATGTTTAATAATTTTTATGAGTTTTAATTTTTGATGTTATTCTGTTCATCAGCTGTTTTGAAACATTTATTAATATAGTTTTACAGTTATTTCTGTGTGGGGCTCTATAGCAGCTTGGCTTGTTCTGTTTTCCTAATAGGAGGTGTATTAGTGTTTAGGACCTAATTTAATATTTGTAGTGTTGCCTTTTCATAGATAGGGTTGTTATATGTTCCATAATGCAGGTGTAACTTTGTGCGGCTTAGTTTGTGTGCATTATTGCAGATCCTGGGACTGTTAGGTGCTATATTTCTCTTTCCATTTCTCCAGGTTTGCACTGCATGCAGAGTGGCTTTTTTTGGTTTTCCATTCCAGTTTCTATCTCCATATTTATAATGTGTGGTCTTTCTGTACTTTGGTGAAGGTCGGTTCTGTGTGTGTGCCTGAGGTGAGGTATTTTACTAGCATGTAGGCAATTGTATCAATCTTATTTGTGGATGCAGAGTGTATGTTTACATGATGATAGCTTAGTAAATGACAGGGCTGGATAGCCTTTTTCTCCTGTCTACCCAGTTATCCTCTCCACACTGCTAAGGATACATCCCAGCTGTCAGCCAAAGGGTGTGACCACCTTCAAGACATCTCTTTATCCAGAACAGTCTTTTTTTTCTGTTCTTCCTTTGTAAAGAAATGGGGATGAATGTCAGGAGCCCCTGGACTCGATTCAGCAAATGTCAGCATCAGAGGAAGACTAAAACTAAATAGTTGAGCCATAGGAAAGGAAAAGAAATCTTCAAAGATATTTATCTGTTTTATTGATACAGATTAATAAGGCATTTGCTCAATTATGGTAAATATTTTGGTACAAATTCAATGATGAAGGAACCCTCTTTCCTATTTTCTTAAACTTATCAAACGCAGTAATTCATGACCATCATAATAGGCATCATTGTGTGGTAAAGTATACCTTTGTCACTCTGCCTTATGCTTAATCATAGGTCAGTCCATATTTTTAAGTGTTTTTGTTGCTTAATTCACCCCAGTGATATACTCCAAATTTCTAGCAATAATCTTGTGTTACATCAATTCAAGGTTACTTATGTTGAAAGTTATGAACCAAACTTATCTGGATAATACAATGTTATTACTTCTTCTTAACCACCATCGACTTTGAGCTTGATGCCCTCAAATTGTCAGCAATATGAGAATTCACTATATTGCTGTTCTATGCCCGACATTGCACAATGTTTCGGACTAGCATCGAGTCCTTCTTCAAGGGCGTAATATATTCCACAGCATGGCGTATCTTGGCATGGCATCAAGCTCAAAGTCGATGGTGGGTTAAGAAGAAGTAATAACATCGTATTATCCAGATAAGTTTGGTTCATAATTTTCAACATAAGTAACCTTGAATTGATGTAACAAGATTATTGCTAGAAATTTGGAGTATATCACTGGGGTGAATTAAGCAACAAAAACACTTAAAAATATGGACTGACCTATAGTTAAGCATAAGGCAGAGTGACAAAGGTATACTTTACCACACAATGATGCCTATTATGATGGTCATGAATTACTGCGTTTGATAAGTTTAAGGAAAGAGGGTTCCTTCATCATTGAATTTGTAATTAGTTTGAACCTAGTTCCATCTTAAAAGTACATTGCCTTTCTGAGCTTTTTTCAAGTAGAAATATTTTGGTACAACATTCCAGAGGGTTTTAAAACATCTCACAGAATACTGTGATGTATGATGAGATATCTGTCTTTATAGTAGACTAGTATATGGTTCTTTGTAAGTTATGAGATACTGCCACTTGAGATCTCTTTAAGTATAATTGAAATGCTTTCATAACTATATATTAGGTTTAGCATTGGTAGCTGCTTGAAGTAATTGAGTTTAAAATATTAAAAGTATAACAGCTGTAGCAGATTATTTAGAAATCTATTGTCAGGTGTGTGTGTGTGAAAGTATTTATCAATAAGAATATGAATTCCATGGCTCAGACTTTTAGTGCCCACCCATGTTAACCTTGGGCCCAGCCAAAAATTCATTTCTGGCTACGCCACTGCTTTAGCTAGGTTCTCTTGGATGTAATCCGTCATAGCTTTGGTGTCAGGAAGGGACAGAAGATAAGTACGCCCTTGAGGAGGCGTGGTCCCAGGCAGAAGTTCGATAGGGCAATCAAACCTCTGAAGAGGTGGTAGAAGGTCTGCCTTTTGCTTTGAAAAGACATCTTCAAAGTCTGCGTAAGGAGCTGGTATGCCTGAGGAGGTGGTAGCCAATGAAACCACAGGGTGTGGTACCACCCTTTGTAGACAAGTCTTGTGACAGGTGGGACCCCATTCCACCAGTTGGAGTGATCCCCAATCAAATTGAGTGGAATGACGTTGGAGCCAGGGTAGTCCTAAGACTACTGAGTGGATGGATTTCTCTAATACCAACAGTTCTATTTCTTCAGTATCAAGGGAGCCATAAGAGGTTGAACTGGCTCAGTGGTCAGGGAAATGTGACCAGATAATGGTTCCCCGTAAATTGCAGCAATGCACAAGGAGGTCTCCAAAGGACAGGTAGTTATATCCAGAAGTTGGATTAGATCCTTGAGGATAAAGTTCCCTCCTGCTCCGGAGTCCACCAGAGCAAGAACTGGAAAAGATCAAGAGTCCTAAGTCAAGGTGACTGGAAAGGACAGTTGAGAGGTCGGTGACATTGCGCCCAAGTTCAGGACCCCTACTGAACTTAGGCCGAGTGGTTTACCGGACGGACTGGACAGACATGTAGATGATGTCCGGGTGCTCCGCAATACAGACACAAGCCTGTTTGTCTCCGCCAGAGGCGCTCTTCTGGGGACAGCTGCCCATGGCCCAATTGCATAGGTTCCTCCATCTTAGCCACAGGAGAGACCCTACCTGGAGCGGTGCTAGTGGCAAGTGGAGAGCGGGAGTGAACCTTAGACGGCTTCTTGGGCATCCTTTTCTCCTAGTGGCATTCTTGGAGACAATGATCAATTCGGCCGGTTAGATTGATGAGATCCTCAAGTGATGAAGGGAGTTCCCTAGCTGCCAATTCATCCTTCAGCTGCGGGGAGAGTCCATCCAGGTAAATAGCTCGTAGGCAGTTCTCCTTCCAGGAGACTTCTGTAGCTAAGATCCGAAATTCAATCGTATAATCGAAGAAGCTTCTTTGGCCTTGTTGGAGATGTAGCAAATTAGTGCTTGCCACGGCGTGCCACCCAGGATCATCAAAAGTCTGCTAAAACACGACCATGAATCAAGACAGTTCCTGTAAGAGTGAATATGATCGCTCCCATAAGGGCGAAGCCCAAGTCAACGCCTTCCCTTCTAAGCGAGACAAGATAAAGGTGACTTTCAGAAGTTCATCTTGAAGGACAGAGGGCTGCAGAGCAAACTGCATGTAGCATTGGTTAATGAAACCAAGTTAGGTGAATGACCTCGAAGGGCAGAGAGAGCTTCCAGTGGCAGCAAGGAAGCGGCAGAGTAGCTTTGACCGGAGGCATTCCAATCCTTGCTAATTTAATTGGTTAGCAAACAAGGGCAGGCTAAATACCCGGGTGGCGTGATGTCACTCAAGGGGTACGCCCCCGAGGTTCCCGCTATGATGAGGAAAAAGATGTGGGTGGTGTGTGCGCGCGCACCCTAGGAGGCTCTCAGGAGAAACATAGCAGATTGCCTTGCCATAGCCATTCTGGGGACGCTGGGGAGAGCGGCTTGCACACGCAGCGGTCACCATCTTCCCGAGGCTAGTAGAGAAAGCATGAAGAAAGGTGAGGCACAGAGGTCGAAGTCATTTGAGACTGACAGACGCAACAATACCCCCCTTCAAAGGGCCTCCTCCAGACCCCCTACCTGGTCTTGGTTTCTGGGGATGCGATCGGTGGAATTGATGAAGCATCTCCTTGTCCATGATATTAGCCAAAGATTCCCAAGAGTTATCTTCATGTCCGTAACCCTCCCATGACAGGAGGTATTCCTAACCTCTGCCTCTCCTTCTTACATTAAGGTTGGCATCAACCTTGTATTTGATGTCTTCTTCTGCATCAATAGGTGTAGGATCAGGTGTCTTGGTGGAAAACTCGCTAAGGATAAGCGGTTTCAGTAGTGAGACATGAAACGCGTTATGAATCTTCATCGCTGGAGGAAGTTTCAGTCTGTAAGTGAGTTTACCCAGACATCTTGTACTCCTACCATGTGACAGGGGTCGACCAATGGCACCAGTAGCCCTTGTGACATGTGAGGGCAAAGTCTATCAGTTCCATTTTGAATACCGGCAACCGACAGCTCGAGTGCAGGAGATCACTCCAGGATCCCCGCTGGACAACCAGGGACTTTTGGTAAGTCTTGGGGGAGTCAGGAGAGTGGGGGGTTTATTCATTAGTTACGTTGTATTCGTGGGGGTTCGCCATACATTTCATGACCCCACGAATACAACGAATAGGGACATATACATTGCGGATTGCCAATACGTCGAAAACAAATGCACACCCCTAGTGAATTGAGCTCCTCTGTCTGAGAGAATGTGTTTAGGCATGCCATGTAGGCAAAAGATGTGGCAGATGAATAGTTTTGCAAGTTCCATAGCTGACGCCAAGCCAGTAAGAGCCACGAAGTGAGCCATCTTCGAGAAACGATCCACTGTAACCCAGATGGTATTGTTATCTCCAGAGAGTGGTAGGTCCACCACAAAGTCTGTGGCAATGTGAGTCCAGGGCTCATCTGGTACTGGCAAGGGTTGAAGCAGGCCCCAAGGACATCCGGGTGGAGGTTTCTGTCTGGCACAATTGGAACAGGAAGTTACGTATGCAACAGTGTCCTCCTTCATGGATGGCCACCAGGAGTATTTCTGTAGCTTAGCCAGAGTTCTTCATTGACCAGGATGTCCAGCCAATTTTGAATCGTGAGCCCATGCTAACAGTTTCTTTCTTAGGTTGCAGGGTACAATGGTCTTGCCCGGGGGTACCGGATGAGTAGCTGAAAGAATAACTCTCTTCGGGTCGATGATATGCTGAGGTTCATCAGGTACGTCTTCAGAGAGAAACAAGCGAGATAGGGCATCTGCTCTGACGTTTTTATCTCCAAGGCAATATTTCAGCACAAAGTCAAATCTGTTGAAGAACAGGGACCATCTCGCCTGTCTATGGTTAAAGCGCTGGGCATGACGGAGGTACTCCAGATTTTTATGATCAGTAAAAACAGTGAGCTGATGTTTTGCACCTTCTAGCCATGGGCGCCACTCTTCAAATGCCATCTTTATCGCCAGTAGTTCTTTATCTCCAATGCCGTAGTTCTTCTCCGCTGGCGAGAAGCGTCTGGAGAAGAAGGAACATGGATGCAAGATTTTAGAGTCACTGGTCTGGCTTAGCACAGCCCCCACGCCTACATCTGAGGCATCGACCTCCACAATGAAGGGATGTGCAGGATCCGGATGGTGGAGACATGGCTTACTTGAGAAGGTGTCCTTTAGTTTCTGAAATGCTGTCACAGCTTCCATAGACCAATTGGCAACGTTGGCACCTTTCTTAGTCATTGCTGTTAAAGGAATAGTTAGTGAAGAGTAATTCTTGATGAAAGTTCAGTAGTAGTTGGTAAATCCCAGAAATCATCTAAGAGCCTTTAGACCAATGGGTTGTGTCCATTTTTGAATGCTCTCAAGCTTTTCAGGATCCATCTGGAACCCTTTGTTCGAAACAATGTACCCTAAGAAGGGTACAGATTCCTTATAGAATTCGCATTTAGACAACTTGGCATATAAGCGATTCTCACGCAGTCTCTGCAGCACTCTTTTGACATCTTTCATATGGGGGTAGTCAGGTCCTGGGAAAATATCAAGATGTTGTCTAAATACACAACGACAAATTGGTAGAGTAAGTCACGCAGGATGTCATTCATCATGTTTTGGAAGACAGCCGGGGCATTGCACAGGCCGAAAGGCATCACCAGGTATTCAAAGTGTCCATCCTAGGTGTTAAAAGCTGTCTTCCATTCATCGCCAAAGCAAATATGAACAAGGGTACAGGCTCCTTTGAGATCGAGCTTGAAGAATATCTTGGCTTCCTGTAGTCTATCGAATAGCTCCGAGATGAGTGGTAAGGGATAGCGGTCTTTTACAGTGATCTCGATTAGACCTCAGTAGTCAATAAATGGACGTGAAGTCCCATCCTTCTTCCCCACGAAGAAGAAGCCTGCGCCAGCAGGAGACTTGGAGGGTCTTATGAAGCCTTTCTGAAGATTCTCCTGGTTGTACTCTGACATCGTTTTATTTTCCATTACGGAAAGGGGGTAAACCCTTCCTTTGGGTGGTTCAGTGTTAGGCTTCAAATTGAAAGCGCAGTCATATGATCTGTGAGGAAGTTATACATCAGCGGTTTCTTTGGAAAACACATCTTGGAAAGATGCATATTGAGGCGGCAACCCAGACAACAACGGGGTAGTTGGCATGCAGGGTATTGGAGAGACTTCCATCAGGCACTTGCCATGGCAATCTGGACCCCAACATGAAAGCTCCAGAGTGGCCCAGTTGAATTGTGGCATATGCTTCTGCAGTCACGGTAACCCAAGTACTAAGGGGTGCATGGCCTTCCCTAGCACAAAGAAGGAAATAATCTCTGTATGAAGAGCACTGGTACATAAGCTCACTGGTTCAGTAAGCAGGGTTACTTCACCCGGTAAGGGCTCTCCATGAATTGAAGACAAAAGCAGCAGAGATGTCATGGTAGTGGTGGGGATCCGCAAATGTTCCACTAGACGTTTCAGAATGAAATTTCCTCCTGCCCGAGAATCCACTAAGGCAAGGGTCTGATATTCTAGAGGTCCACAGATTAAGGAAACAGGAAGAAAGAGTGGAGGAGAAGTTGCAGTTAGACCTAAGAGTCCTCCCACAGGACTTAGGTCTGCCAGATTCCCGGACATATAGGGCATGTTTGTACAGCATGACCAGCTGGTCCACAATACATGCATAGTCCCAACCTCTTTCACATTCTTCTCTCTTTTGAAGTCAAATGACTGAGGCCTGATTGCATTGGTTCTTCTTCAACAGCAACAGGACCAGAAGGTATAGGCTTAGATACAGGCTTAACTCGAGTTTCTCCCTGGGTAGGTCTTCTGGGGCTCTTGACCTCTTGAACCTTATCACGAAGTTAGTGATCAATCCTTGTAGCCAACTTCATCAGGTCTTCTACGGTCTCAGGCATTTCTTGAGCCGCCAGCTCATCTTTTAATCAGGAGTTCAGGCCTTCAAAGAAGAGAGTATTCAGACATCTCGGGTCCCAATGTAGTTCTGAAGCCGATGTCTTGAATTCTATGGCGAAGTCTGGTAAAGGTTTATTACCTTGTTTCAGATGAACCAACGTAGATCCTGTGGTCGTGTACCGGGCAGGTTCATTGAATAATGACCTGAACAGTTCCAGGAACCCGGCAAGATCATTTAGGATAGAGTCATTGCGCTCCCACAGCAGAGAGGCCCAAGCCAGTACTCTTCCGTCCAGATAAGACAGGATATAGGTGGTCTTGGCATAAGCTGTGGGAAAATGATTAGGTTGCAGAGCAAAGTGCATGCAACATTGGTTGATAAATCTTCTACATCTCCAAACCTCCCCTGAGAAGCATGTTGGAGCGGAGAGAGGAACAGTAGCCTTGACCGTCACTTCTGGCGGTGTAACTTCTTTACCTGTGGTGGTTGATGTATTCATCTGTGCATGCAATTGGTTAAAGGCAACAGTCAAGTTATCCAGTGAGTTCTGTTGTTCGGAGATTCGCTGGGCCAGGTCTGGAATGGCCTGCAATGCGGTGAGCTGAGCCGAATCCTTGGAGTTAGCAATCTGTTATGGTTTTGAGGTATTTGAGTGGATTCTTGGGTACTGCATGAGGAACTGCAGTACCAGGCTAGACTCGGGACACACAAACACAGAAGATTGTTTTTTATTATACAGCTTGAAGTTACCACCAGTGAGTCGATCCGCTGGAGACAGTCCAGGGGTCCCCGGAAGAGGAGACCCATCCCACTATGGTGGTGTAGGGAGCTCTGATGCAGATTCTCAGTATGGAGCTGTAGGTGAGACAGACTGACAATGGTTAGAGTACTCACTAAGCTGTTGCTGTGTAGATGTAGATTCCAGCAGGCAGAAGTAGTTGGATAACAGGCACCAAGGTAGACAGCACAGGCCCTCGAGGAGTGAGTAACTGGTTTCCCAGATAGGCACCTGGAAGAAAGCATAGGGCCCCCGAGGAGCAGGTACCCAAGTTAGGTAAATGACCCCGAAGGGCAGAGAGAGCTTCCAGTGGCAACAAGGAAGCGGCAGAGTAGCTTAGACCGGAGGCATTCCAATCCTTGCTAACTTAATTGGTTAGCAAACAAGGGCAGGCTAAATACCCAGGTGGCATGATGTCACTCGAGGAGGACGCCCCCGAGGTTCCCACCATGACGTGGATAAAGACGTGGGTGGCGTGCACGCATGCACCTTAAGAGGCCCTCAGGAGAAACATGGCGGATTGTCTTGCCATAGCCATTCCGGGGATGCCGGTGAGAGCGGCTTGCAGACGCGGCAGTCATCATCTTCCTGAGGCTAGTAAAGAAAGCATGAAGAAAGGTGAGGCACAGAGGTCAAAGCCATCTGAGACCGATGGACGCAACAACATGGAGGAATCACCAGGAAGCAATGAGTACACGACCAGCGTGGAGACCTGTTGCGAAGGCAATCCTTAGGAGCAGAGCCCGGCCTTAAGTACCGGAGCTCTGCTGACTTCATCACCCAGGGCTGCGGCCAAGTTCCCGCCGCGGGCCCTTCATAAGGCTGGAGGATGCACGTGCCTAGGGAGGGGTGCGTGCTGGACGGTGGCATCTCTCCATGGGCCACGCGGAGAGGCCCGACGCGGAGCACAGGGATCAGTAGCTGAGCCAGGGGCATTGGCAGCGGCCCACCACCACCAGGGGCGAGGAACCAGGCACTGGATTGGTCTGAGAGAGGTGAGTGGGCCGGGCCACGGGTCTGCCATGGCCGGCACGCGTAACAATGTGGGGAAGGAGCAGGAGGAGTAAAGCTCAAAGTTTGTTGTAAAGCTCCATTGCTTTGTTGTGAATGTGTCAAAAAGGAGAAGCCCCAGTTTTATTATTGTTACGGCTGTGGCTGCTGTGCAACCGCCTCACCACCAGGGGCCCCTCTAGAGCTGGCTTTCCTGACAGGCCCAGTCCATCTCCTCTGTCCACTCTATGCTCTGGGTGTGCCCTTATAACCCTGCCTGACAGTTGCCTCGGTGCTTCGGCATCGAGCTCACCTGGGCTCCCTGCTCTAGCCTGCCTTGTGTGGCCTTTGGGCCTTCTGTCTTGCCTTGCGCGGCCTTTGGGCCTTCTGTCTTGCCTTGCCTTGCCCTGCCTTCGGGCCTTCTGTCTTGCCTTGCCTTGCGTGGCCTTTGGGCCTTCTGTCTTGCCTTGCCTTGCGCGGCCTTTGGGCCTTCTGTCTTGCCTTGCCTTGCGCGGCCTTTGGGCCTTCTGTCTTGCCTTGCCTTGCGCGGCCTTTGGGCCTTCTGTCTTGCCTTGCCTTGCGCGGCCTTCGGGCCTTCTGTCTAGACTTGCCTTGCGCGGCCTTCGGGCCTTCTGTCTTGCCTTGCCTTGCGCGGCCTTCGGGCCTTCTGTCTTGCCTTGCCTTGCGCGGCCTTCGGGCCTTCTGTCTTGCCTTGCCTTGCGCGGCCTTCGGGCCTTCTGTCTTGCCTTGCCTTGCGCGGCCTTCGGGCCTTCTGTCTTGCCTTGCCTTGCGCGGCCTCCGGGCCTTCTACCTTGTCTTGTCTAGCCTAGTCTTGGTGGCCTTCGGGCCTTCGGTCTTGCCTTGCCTTGCCCTGCGCGGCCTTCGGGCCTTCTACCTTGTCTTGCCTTGCCCTGCCCTGCGCGGCCTTCGGGCCTTCTACCTTGTGCTGTGTATGGTCTTCGGACCTTCTGCCCTGCCCTGCCTTGCTTACTGTGCATGCGGTCCTACGGGCCCTCTGCTCTATTGTTTGTGTGTGTTTGGCCTACGGGCTCTCTGCCCCGCTTACGGTGTGTGGCCTACGGGCCTTCTGTGTGTGTGTGTGGCCTACGGGCCTTCTGACCTGCCTTGCCCCGCTTACAGGTGTGTGGCCTACGGGCCTTCTGTGTGGGTGTGGCCTACGGGCCTTCTGGCCTGCCTTGCCCCGCTCACGGTGTGTGGCCTACGGGCCTTCTGACCTGCCTTGCCCCGCTTACGGTGTCTGGCCTACGGGCCGTCTGTGTGTGTGTGGCCTACGGGCCTTCTGACCTGCCTTGCTCTGCCGCCTGCCCTGACCCAGCCTAGACCCAGACACTGCTTCTTGCTGTCTGCCCTGACCCAGCCACGGTTTCCAGCCATCCCTGTCTCTCTCCACCTGGAGCCACCCCTTTGGGTGGTGTTCACTACCCCTGAACTCAGCCCAAGCGTAACAGTATGCCGAAGCCATCAAATTTCCAGGGGAAGAGATAGCTCTGTGTGCTAAACCGGTGAGTCAACCTTTTTTTTCCCTATTACAAGATGCCTCCTTCAAAGTTTTATACCTGCAATTCCTGTCAGACCTTGAATTACCTAAGCTATCAGAACTGTCTAGCCTGTCAACTTGCTGGTCAGGAACACTGGTTGTGCAGTAACTGCAATAAGAGAAATGTCTCTGTTTATCAAGAGTGTTTAAACTGTTCTACTCCACAGCCAGGATGGTGGAAATGTTTATGTCTTCCGTGCCTTTTGCCTCCAGGCGAACCCTGCCCCCGCTGCAAAGCTAACGGGCCATCTGTTTCTCCCAAAAGCTCAGCTAGTTCTACTACCGGGCGTTCAGCTTCTGGCCCAGTTAGCAACACTATTTCATGTAGCAGTTTGTGGATTAAGCATTCTAGCACTTCATCTCTGGACACTTTTGAAAAAACTTGCTACCAGGAAACAAGTATTAATTCTGAAAATCTTAGAACTCACCGGGTTAAGAAGCCTTCTATAACTTCCACGCTAGAGCCTCAGAAACGAAAGCTGAGAGAAGTAATTAACTCTAGCAGGGCTCTGCTTCCCACAGCTGCACTTAAGACACTAACGAGCACCTTCCCTAGACGTCCTAGAACTGCCTGTGCCCTCTCTAAGCAGCTCCTCCAGAAACAAAAGCAGGAGCTTCTGGCTCAAAGTATCAAGCCCACGGCAGTACAATCTTTGTCCTCCCTGCGCCTTAATTCTAACCTTGTTGCTCTGCCTTCCAACTCTGCTGCATCTCCCCGCAAGGGGTCCAAGCCTGTTTCATCATCCCGAGAGGGGCCTGAACCTGTTTCATCACCCCAAGAGGGGCCCAACTCTGCTGCATCTCCCCGCAAGGGGTCCAAGCCTGTTTCATCACCCCGCGAGGGGTCTGAACCTGTTTCATCACCCCGAGAGGGGTCCAAGTCTGTTTCATCACCCCGAGAGGGGCCTGAACCTGTTTCATCACCCCAAGAGGGGCCCAACTCTGCTGCATCTCCCCACAAGGGGTCCAAGCCTGTTTCATCACCCCGCGAGGGGTCCAAGCCTGTTTCATCACCCCGAGAGGGGCCTGAACCTGTTTCATCGCCCCAAGAGGGATCCAAGCCTGCTGTCTCACCCCAAGAGGGGGCCAAGCCTGCTTCATCGCCCCGAGAGGGGTCCGAACCTGCTACAACGCCCGGAGAGGTGTTCGAGCCTGCTTCATCGCCTCGAGTGGAGTCCGAGCCCGCTGCTTCACCCCCGGAGGGGCTCGAATCGGTCCTGCTGCTGGCCCCGGAAGGATCTGAACCGGCCCTACTGACAGACTGTGTCTCTCAGCCGTCTGAAACTGCTGAACCGGTTTTGCTGCTGCCCCTGGAGGGGTCCGAACCGGTTTTGCTGCTGCCCCTGGAGGGGTCTGAACCGGTCCTGCTTCCGCCCCCGGAGGGGCTCGAACCGGCCTTGCTGCCGTCCTCGGAGGGGTCCGAACCGGTTTTGCTGCTGCCCCTGGAGGGGTCTGAACCGGTCCTGCTTCCGCCCCCGGAGGGGCTCGAACCGGCCCTGCTGCCGTCCCCGGAGGGGTCCGAACCGGTCCTACTGACAGACTTTCTGACTCAGCCATCCGAGCCTACTGAACTGGCCCTGTTGCAGTCTCCGGAGGGGTCCAAACCGGCCCTGTTGCAGTCCCCGGAGGGGTCCGAACCGGTCCTGCCAACAGACTTTGTTATTCAACCATCTGAGCCTGCTGTACCGATTCAGCTGCCGACTCGGGAGGAGTCTGTGCCGGCCCTGATGCCGACCCTGGAAGGGTCCGGACCGTCCCTGCTGTCGTCACAGGAGGGGTTAGCACCTGCCTTGTCGTCTCAAGAGGGGTTATGGACTATTTCACTGCCCCAGGTGGGGTTTGTGTTCCCCTTGTCACCCCAGAAGGGGTTATGGACTGTTCTGTTGCCTCAGGAAGGAATGGAACCTGCCGCCTTGTCCCAGGAGGGGTTATGGATGATTTTGCTGCCCCAGGTTGGGGTTGTGTCTGCCTTATCACCCCAGGAGGGGTTAGGGACTACCTTGCTGCCTCAGAAAGGAGTTGAACCTGCCGCATCGCCCCCGGAGGGGTCTGACTTTATTATTGAGTACCCCCTGCAAAAATGGGACCCTGGAGGAGGGGGAGGCCTTGAGGGGGGGGTACTGTTACGGCTGTGGCTGCTGTGCAACCGCCTCACCACCAGGGGCCCCTCTAGAGCTGGCTTTCCTGACAGGCCCAGTCCATCTCCTCTGTCCACTCTATGCTCTGGGTGTGCCCTTATAACCCTGCCTGACAGTTGCCTCGGTGCTTCGGCATCGAGCTCACCTGGGCTCCCTGCTCTAGCCTGCCTTGTGTGGCCTTTGGGCCTTCTGTCTTGCCTTGCGCGGCCTTTGGGCCTTCTGTCTTGCCTTGCGTGGCCTTTGGGCCTTCTGTCTTGCCTTGCGTGGCCTTCGGGCCTTCTACCTTGTCTTGCCTTGCCCTGCCTTCGGGCCTTCTGTCTTGTCTTGCCTTGCCTTGCGCGGCCTTTGGGCCTTCTGTCTTGCCTTGCCTTGCCCTGCCTTCGGGCCTTCTGTCTTGCCTTGCCTTGCGTGGCCTTTGGGCCTTCTGTCTTGCCTTGCCTTGCGTGGCCTTTGGGCCTTCTGTCTTGCCTTGCCTTGCGCGGCCTTTGGGCCTTCTGTCTTGCCTTGCCTTGCGCGGCCTTTGGGCCTTCTGTCTTGCCTTGCCTTGCGCGGCCTTTGGGCCTTCTGTCTAGACTTGCCTTGCGCGGCCTTTGGGCCTTCTGTCTTGCCTTGCCTTGCGCGGCCTTCGGGCCTTCTGTCTTGCCTTGCCTTGCGCGGCCTTCGGGCCTTCTGTCTTGCCTTGCCTTGCGCGGCCTTCGGGCCTTCTGTCTTGCCTTGCCTTGCGCGGCCTTCGGGCCTTCTGTCTTGCCTTGTCTAGCCTAGTCTTGGTGGCCTTCGGGCCTTCGGTCTTGCCTTGCCTTGCCCTGCGCGGCCTTCGGGCCTTCTACCTTGTCTTGCCTTGCCCTGCCCTGCGCGGCCTTCGGGCCTTCTACCTTGTGCTGTGTATGGTCTTCGGACCTTCTGCCCTGCCCTGCCTTGCTTACTGTGCATGCGGTCCTACGGGCCCTCTGCTCTATTGTTTGTGTGTGTTTGGCCTACGGGCTCTCTGCCCCGCTTACGGTGTGTGGCCTACGGGCCTTCTGTGTGTGTGTGTGGCCTACGGGCCTTCTGACCTGCCTTGCCCCGCTTACAGGTGTGTGGCCTACGGGCCTTCTGTGTGGGTGTGGCCTACGGGCCTTCTGGCCTGCCTTGCCCCGCTCACGGTGTGTGGCCTACGGGCCTTCTGACCTGCCTTGCCCCGCTTACGGTGTCTGGCCTACGGGCCGTCTGTGTGTGTGTGGCCTACGGGCCTTCTGACCTGCCTTGCTCTGCCGCCTGCCCTGACCCAGCCTAGACCCAGACACTGCTTCTTGCTGTCTGCCCTGACCCAGCCACGGTTTCCAGCCATCCCTGTCTCTCTCCACCTGGAGCCACCCCTTTGGGTGGTGTTCACTACCCCTGAACTCAGCCCAAGCGTAACAATTATTGGGCACCTGTCAGAAGGAAATTGGCTTTCCTAAACCCAGTGTTGCTTTTGGGGAACATGTCTGGAAAAATCAGGAAGGGTGAAGCTTCAGTGTTGTTATTGTGGATATGTCATGAGGAAGCAGTAGGTTTGAAGCCCCAGTGATTTTATTTTACACATGTCAGGAAGGAGCACCAGTGGGTTTTTTGGGGGGACAAATCATTAGGAAGTAAGGAGGAGTGAGGACTCACTGTTGCTTTTGGGGATGTATGAGGAGAATTTAGGCTATTTCAGTCACCAATATTGTTGGGACATATTACGAAGGAGCAGGAGGACTGAATCCCCAGTGTTGACGGTGATCCATGAGGAAGGAGCAGGAGAAGTAAAGACCCAGTGTTGTTGTTACAGATATATTAATAGGAAGCAGGAAGATTGAGGCCCCAGTGTTGTTAAAGGGGATGTGTCAGGAATGAGCAGGAGGAATCAAGCCGCAATGTTTGGGGATTTACCAGTAGGAAGTAGACTGAGTCAGGCCCCTGTGGTTTTTTTGCTGTCTCAGAAAGCAATACTAGGAGTGAAACTACACTTTTGATGTTGGGGGTCACATCAGAATGAAGCATGAGGAGTGAAACCCCAGGGTTGTTGTTGTGGACACGTCAGGAAGGAGCAGATGGAGTCAAGCAGCACCAGCGCAGTTTTTGGAGATGTGTCAGAAAGGATCAGGTTTGAAGCCCAAGTGTTGTTTTTGGAGATGTGTCAGTAGGAATTAGGCTGAGATAAGCCCCAGTGTTTTTGTTGCCGTCATGTCAGGAAAGATCAAAAGGAGTGAAGCCCCAGTGTTACTGTTGGGGATTTGTCAGGGATGAAGCAAGAGGTTGAAACTCTAATATTTTTGATGGCGATATGTCAGGAGCAAGCAATAGGAGTTCCTAGTGTTGTTATTGGGGATGTGCCAGGAAAAAGTAGCTAGATTGAAGATCCAAGTTCAGCCCAGTGTTGTTTTTGGAGACATCTCAGGAATGAGCAGGAGTGAAGACCCTGTCTTGTTTGGGAAGTATTAGGATGAAGCAGGAGGCATGAATCCTCAGTATTGTTGTTGGGAACTTCTTAGCAGGATGAAGCAGTTGTGAAACCCTGTGCTGTTGTTCAGGATATCTCAAGAAAGAGAATTAGGTATGTGACCCAGTTTTGTTATTGAAGAGGTGGATTGAAGCACCAGTGTTTTTGTTATGGACATAGTAGAAAGTAAGAAGGTGTGAAGAATCACTGTTGTTTTGGGGGATGTGTGAGAAGGAACAAGGCTGAGGCAGTCACCAGTTTTGTTGTTGGAGGAATGAATCCCGATGTTGTCTTTGGCAATGTGTCAGAAATGAGCAGGAGGAGTGAAGAACCAGGGTAATTGTTGCAGACATATCAAGAGGAAGCAGCCACATTGTTGTTAATGGGCACATGTGAGGAACGAGTAGGGGGAGTCATGCTACAATGTTGTGTTTGGGGACGTGTCAGGAGAATATAGATTGAGTCAGGCCCTAGTGTTGATGCTGTCTATGTCTCAGAAAGAGCAGGTTAAGGTAAACCCCAGTATTGAAGTTGGAAAGGAATCAGGAGAAAGCATGAGGAGGGAAGCGCCAGTGTTGTTGATGGGGACATGTCAGGGAGAATCAGTAGGAGTGAAGCACTAGTGTTGTTGTTGGGGATGTATTAGGAAGAAGTAGTAGGAGTGAAGCCAGAGTGTTGTTTGGGATATGTGAGGAGGAAGTAGGCTGAGTGAGGTCCCAGTGTTGTTGGTGGGGAGGTGTCTAGAAGTTACAGGTGTGAAGCCCCAGTGTTGCTGCAGAGATATCAAGAAGGAGCAGGAGGAGTGAAGTACCAATGTTGTTGCAGATGCATCTGAAGGAAACAGGAGGAATGAAACCCCAGTGATTTTGTTGGTGACATGTCAGGAGGAAGCAGTAGTGTTGAAGCTCCAGTGTTGTTGGGGATGTGTTAGCAAGCAGCAGGATGGGAGAAGCCCCACTCAGGTTGTTGGGTACACATTAGGAAAAAGTAGGAGGAATAAGGCCATAGCATTGTTGTTTGGAAGATGTCAGGATGGAGCAAGAGGAGTAAACCTAATCCCTCCTGAGATTTTGTACCTGAGAGAAAGGAGCAGGAGGCCAGAAGCATCAGGGTTGCTGTTAGGAATGTATCAGGAGGAAATAGGATGAGTTCAGCTCCAGTTTTGTTGTTGAGTATATGTCAGGAAATAGCAGGAATAATGAAGACCCAGTGTTGTTGTTGTTCAGGACATATCAGGAGGAAAAAGGAGAAATGAAGCTCCATTGTTGTTTTTTGGGATGTATCAGGAAGGAGAAAGAGGAGTGAAGCCCCAGTGATGATCTTTACAACATATCATCTGGAGAAGGGAAGCCCCAATGTTATTGTTGGGGACACGTTTGGAGGAAATAGGCTGTGTCAATCCCCATTGTCAGGAAGTTGAAGGAGTGAAGCTCCAATGTTGTTAGGGACAAATCAGGAAGGAACAACAGGAATGAAGCCCCAGTGTTGTTGTTGGGAACGTGTCAGGAGGAACTAGGTTAAGTCACTCCCCAGTGTTGTTGGGGTTGTGTGAAGAAGAAGTAGGAGGAGTCAAGCTGCACTATTGTTGTTGGAGGTTGTGTTAGGAGGAAGTAGGAAATGTGGAGACCCAGTGTTCTTGTTGTGAATGTGTCAGGAAGGAGCAGGAGTAGTGAAAGCCCACTATTGTTGCTGGGGATATGTCAGAAAGGAGCAGGAATAATGAAGTCTCGGTATTGTTTTGGTGACATGCTAGGAGGAAGTAGGAGGAGTGAAGCCCCAGTGTTCCTGTTGAGGATGTGTCAGGAAGAATTAAGTTGAGTCAGGCCTCAGTATTGTTGTTGGGGATATGTAAAGGAAGGAGCAGGAGGAGTGAAGCCCCACTGTTGTTGTTGGGGTTGTGTCATAAAAGAGCAAGAGTGACACTCCAGTGTTGTTGTTGAAGATGTATTAGGAAGAAGTAGATGGATTGAAGGCCCAGTGAAAATTATCAGGAGGAGATAAGCCCCAGTGTTGTTTTGGGGGATGTGTCACGAAGGAGCAGGAGGAGTTAAGACCCAATGTTTTTATTAGGAACATGTCAGGAGGGATTAGGTTGAGTCAGGCTCAAGTGTTCTTGTAGGGCATGTTTCTGGAATGAGCAGGAGGAGTGAAGCCCCAGTTCCTGTTAGGAACATGTGAGGAGGAAGCAGAAAGAGTGAACCTCTAGTATTGTTTCTGGCGACATGTCATGAGGAAGGGGGGGGGGGGATGTGTGAGGAACAAAATGAGGAGTAAAGCCACAGTATTATTGTTTGTGACATATAAGGAAGATGAAGAAGTGAAGCCCCAGTGTTGTTCTTGGGGATGTGTCAGGAATGAGTTGGATTAATGAAGAAGCCCAAAATTTGTTGCTGGGGATGTGTCAGGAGAAAATAGGAGCAGTGAAGCCCCAATGTTGTTGTTGTTTGGGACAAGTCAGGAAGAAGTAGGCTGAGTCAGGCCCCAGTTGGGGTTATATAAGAAAGGAGCAGAGGACTGAAGCCCTAATTTTATTTTTGGGGTGTCTCATGAAGAAGCAGAAAGAGTGAAGTCCCGGTGTTGTTATGAATGTGTCAGGAGAAAATTAGGCTGAGAAATGCCCCAGTGGAATCAGGAGGAATGAAACTCATATTTTGTTGTTAGGGATGTGTCGGGAAGGAGAAGGAGGAGTTAAAACCTAGTGTTGTTGTTGGGGATGGAATAATAGGAAGTAGGAGGAGTAAAGCATCAGTGCTGTTGTTTGAGATTTATCAGAAGGAGTGAAACCCTAGTGTTGTTCTTGGAGATGTGTCAGGAAGGAGCTGCAAGAGTAAAGACCCACTGTTGTTGTTCATGATGTATCAGGAGTGAAGCCCCAGTGTTGTTTCCGTGAATGTGTCAGGAGGAAGCAGGAAGAGTGAAGCTCAATGTTGTTTTTGAGGATGAGTCAGGAAGGAGCAGGAAGACTGAAGCCCCACTGTTGATGCTGGGGGACTTATCAGGAGGAAGCCAGAGGACAGAAGCCCCACTGTTGTTGTAGGGGTTGTGTTGGGTAGGAGCAAGAGGATTGAAGCCCCCCCTGTTGTTGTTGGGACTTATCAGGAGGAAGCATGAGGAATGAAGCTCCATTGTTTTTGTTGGGGATGTGGTGGGAAAAGGCAAGATGATCGAAGCCCCACTGTTGTTCTTGGGGATATATCAGCAGCAGAAGTGAAGTACAATTGTTGATGCTGGGGGTATGTCAGGTGGGAGTAGGAGGATTGAAGCCCCAACCTTGTTGGGGATTTATCAGAAAGAAGTGGGCTGAGTGAGGCCCCAAGTGTTTTGGTTGGGAATGTGTCAGAAAGTAGGAGTGAAGCCCCAATGTTGCTTTTGGGGATGTGCCAAGAGGAAGCGGGAGCATTGAAGCCCCAGTTTTGTTGTTGGGGACATGTCAGCAAAATGCAGAAGGAGTGAAGACTTAGTGTAAATATATTTCCTCAGCCAAAAGGAGTTAAGCTTAGTGAAAAGCTGCCACTTTCCTGAAAGAAGCATCTTCCCCAACTTCTCAGACAATGACAGCTAAGCAGGATCTCTTTTGGGAAGACTGGACTATGCAGGGGACCCTTTGAACTGCCGAGATTGGTCTTGCTTTTCTCTCTATAAATAACTCTTCAGCAGAAGTCCTCCCATCCTTGTGTGTGTCAGAGTTATATGTCTTTTTGTTTGCACATGCACTGTGGGGAATCTCTTTGTCTATAACTCTACTGAAATATTGCCAAACTTAAGAGATAAGAAAAAGTACTAAAATAGTGGATTCCTTGTGGTTTATTCACTACCTCTAAAAGACATTTTGTATAGAAATTCTCTCCCACGTGTAAGATAACCTGCTCTGCACTTTCTCTAAACCTGAACACATTCTGTTATAAACATCAACAGTGTACTAGTTATCTCAGATAATAAGAAAACATTAAAATGTGTGTGCCTGAAAAGCTAAAAGTATACTGGAACCATAAGGTACGTGTGAAGTCTTTCCTGTGTCTGTAATCCATTACTTAATAAAATGGGCAGTTTCCAGGTGTTTTCGGTTTCAGTTTTTTCTGTTGCTGCTATTCAAAGTTGAGATTTAACTCCCTATCTGCTAGCTGGCTTTAAGTGGTCTTCTTATTTTTTAAGCAGGTCTTGTCTCCATTCTGTACTTTGCACTTCTCTGACTGTATGTGACCTAGAGTATCCAGGCTTAATATATTAGAAGAAGAGAGGGGAAAGGGGGAAGCTATGGGCTGTGAAGGGAGAGTGAGGGGGTTATGGGGGAAGCAGCAAAGGGAGACAGGGCTGTGGGCTTTGGGTTGCTGGGAAGGGAGGGCTAACATCCTAGAATCCTGTCTTAATGTCCGTTATCTTTTCTGATAGAAACATTACTTTCAAAGCAAGTTATGTGCTGACCTTGTGCATAATATGGAATAAAATGTGTCCTTTTCTCTCTCTAAAATCCTATTTCTCCATTTTACTATATATTTCACCATCTTAACTAAATTCTAATCATACTAGGGGGGAAGAGCGAAGGCTGTGAGACATGTTCAGTGAGAACTTAAGCACAAAGCTCAAAGCTGCATTCTAATAAATGTAACTCATTACAAATAAATCATTTTTGTATTTTCTTTCACATAAAGAGTTAAACTAACCTTTTGTGAGATCCATCGAGATGATTTCCACAAGACTGTTTCTTACTACCTAACACAAGGCGTCAAAAGGAAGCAGGAGGTGTGAAGCCCCAGTGTTGCTTCTTGGGGTGTAACAGGAAGGAGCAGGAGGACTGAAACCCCAGTGGTGGCTAAAAAGGCAAGGCAGGAAGATGGTATCAATGCATATTGACCCCAGTGGTGGAATAAAGGGCAAGGGAGGCAGATAGTATGAGTGCATATTAGGGATGTGAATCGTTTTTTGACGATTTAAAATATCGTCCGATATATTTTAAATCGTCAAAAATTGTTAGAGGCTATATTTAATAGGAATTCCCCCGATTTATCGTCAAAAATCGTAAATCGGGGGAAGGGGGAGGGGAGGGGGAGGGCGGGAAAACCGGCACACTAAAACATCCCTAAAACCCACTCCGACCCTTTAAAATAAATCCCCCACCCTCCCGAACCCCCCCAAAATGTCTTAAATTACCTGGGGTCCAGTGGGGGGGTCCCGTTGTGATCTTCCACTCTCGGGCCACAAGTGCGTTGATAGAAAATGGCGCCGGCGCTACCTTTGCCCTGTCATATGACAGGGCAAAGGTAGCGCCGGTGCCATTTTGGTTCCTGTCCCCGACGTCACGAGCGTAGAAGATCGCTCCCGGACCCCCGCTGGACCCCCAGGGACTTTTGGCCAGCTTGGGGGGCCTCCTGACCCCCCAAGACTTGCCAAAAGTCCAGCGGGGGTCCGGGAACAACCTCCTGCATTCGAATTGTGTGGCCGTACGGCTGGCGCCATTTTGGAAAATGGCGCCGGCTATATGGCCATATCGCCGTACAGCCGGCTCCATTCTGGAAAAAATGGCGCCGGCCGTACGGCAACACGATTCGAGGGCAGGAGGTCGTTTCCTGACCCCTGCTGGACTTTTGGCAAGTCTTGTGGGGGTCAGGAGGCCCCCCCAAGCTGGCCAAAAGTCCCTGCGGGTCCAGCGGGTGTCCGGGAACGACCTCCTGCCCTCGAATCGTGTTGCCGTACGGCCGGCGCCATTTTGGAAAATGGCGCCGGCCTTATGGCCATATCGCCGTACGGCCGGCGCCATTTTGGAAAAAATGGCGCCGGCCGTACGGCAACACGATTCGCGTGCAGGAGGTCATTCCCGGACCCCCGCTGGACCCGCAGGGACTTTTGGCCAGCTTGGGGGGGCCTCCTGACCTCCACAAGACTTGCCAAAAGTCCAGCGGGGGTCCGGAAACGACCTCCTCAACTCGAATCGTGTTGCCGTACGGCCGGCGCCATTTTTGCCTCGTTGCAAAGTTAAACCTCAGTCTCTGGCAATTAAAACTAGTACTCCTTCACAGCATTGATCCTTAAATAAAACAAAGAGTTTTCTTTAGTTTCAGGGCAGAGAAGAGAACTTCCTTCGTCTTGCTTATGAAGTCATGATCTGCTTGCAAATGATTTAATCCGAACAATTTGTACCATTATACACTCCAGTGGCCAATCCATTCCAAGCGAGTCCTTTCCTACTCTTGGGAAAGGGAACTCTCCCCGGTGTTGCAGCCTATCTCTTAGGACCTGTTGACCCATGTTGAACTGCTGTTTAGGGGTGAACCCATTCTTGGGAGACCTTTTCTGCTCATAAAAAAGGGAACTCTCCCCGGGTGTAGCCTGCCTGTTTCTACTGTCCCATGTTGAACCGCTGTTTGTTTACCTGGTAACCTCCTCCGCCTCCACATTGACAATTGTCGTATGTATATTCAAGTTTCATATCAACAAAATGCCAGGAAGAGTGCAGATGATAGAACATATCAAATTTTGATTCTTCTAAAGCAGAGCTTTCCAAACTTTTCATGTTGGTGACACACTTTTTAGACAAACGTAATTTCGGGACACAGTAATTCAGTCTACTAGCAAACCAGAGGTTAAAGGTTGAACGAACAAAATATATTTCGACAATTTACGTATGTTTCCTTAAATATATACATAATAAAATGTTTCACGACACAACCTATCTTGTAAAAACCTTTCATTTATATTAAAAATATATAATATTCCAAGATTAATGTTATTGTTAAAATTTATGAATAACAATAATAAAACAAAGTTATTGTGTTATTCAATTTAGCTCTTTAATGAGATATATGAGCTTGATGGGATGAACACAGCTTTTGAATATTTGGTGTTAATAAAGTCCAAAGGGTCTTCTGCGTAATTTTAAAAAGCTGGCCAGTTTCACACTATAAAATTATTGATAGCCTCATTCAACTAATTATATATGGCTATGAGAGTGAAGTCTGGAATTTATAGGAAGGGACAGAATGTCAATATAAATCCTGCACCTCCAGTTCTGTAACTCTGTGCATCCACTGAAATTCCCCCAAACAATGGAGCTTGAATGTTTCCCTTACAGCTCATCATACTGAAAGATATTTTCAAATGCTGGTGTCACCTCACAGTAACAGCAGCACAAACACCTTCCACTGCCAGGCACATTGTAAACTAAAATAAAACCTTGTAAAAAAGACACTCAAAATCTATACTGCAATCCCATTGTAACATAACAGTAATAACACCAAGGATTCAAACAACAATAACCCTACCTGTGAAAAAGCAAGGGTAAATATTACACTGGGTCCTAGAATACCAATACACCACCTACTGAGGAAACAAAAAAAACCAGATTGCTATAGATCCCTATGCTAGCAAAATCTCTCATAATGGTCTCACACACACAGAGCAGAGACAGACCCTCACCAAATACAGAATACAAAATAAAGGAGTACAAATTAGACAAAAACTGAAATGGAAACCCCAAGAAGCCAGACTCTGTGTATTAACAATGTAAAAACAGAACCACCATTCCTCATAAAACAAATAAAATCAAGAAACATAAAGCATCAGTTATAATAGTAAAACCATACTAATAAAATAATATTTTAAAAGTACTGATAAATAGAATTTCTATTAATTAAAATCATATACATTTTTTACAGTTTCCCAAACACCAATAAAATATTTCAAAACAGCACATATATCAAATAACACTCAATAATTAAAACTAATAAGGATTTTAAAAAGCCCCTGCTGTCCATACATGGGAGCTCTTGATTTCCAGTCACCCTGATATTGTCCAGGATTAGGAGGTTATCCTCTCTCACACAGACTCACATGTCCATTCTCTCTCACACATACACTGTCACATACATACACATTCATGCTCTTATACCCACCATAACCTCTCGCTCTCACAGACACTGACACACTCTCAGGCTATAAGACTCTTCCCCTCCACACACACCCCCCACACAAACTCTTACTCCCCTGGATTTTCTCATATACACTCTCTCTGGCTCCCTCACATACACACAAACACACACACCCAGGCAAGTTCCCAATCATTCTCACACAAACACACACACCCAGGCAAGCTTCCAGTCATTCTCACACACTGAAACTGACCCCCAGGCAGGCTCCCATTCATGTTCACACACACACATATACTACACACTGGCCGGCACCTATTCTCACACTTACAAACCCCAGGAAGACACCCATACATTCTCATACACAAACACACCCTCAGGCAGGCACCCATGCATTCACACACATACACCCCTAGGCAGATTCCCATTCATACACATGCACACTAAAGGCAGACCCCCTCTCTTTCTTTTGCCAGCAACCTCAGAGCCTCTCTCATTCCTCTGCTGCCACTGTCACTGATGCCGCATGGCTATTGGGGAGGCGCTTATTGCTGCTATTGGCACTGAAGCCCATTCTGCTGCCGCCTCTGTGCAGGCCCCATGGGTTTCCACTTCCTCCATGTTGATCTCGTACATTGTGAGATCCGCATAGAGAAAGTGCTACTCTTGCACATTACCAAAGATTACATGTGCCAATCAGTAAAAAGTAATTTATTTCTTTTTTTTTACCTTTGCTGTCTGAACTTAGTTTTCTAATCGGTTGGTCACAGGCTTTTTTGTTCCACCTCCCCTTTCTTATTTTTTTGCCAATTCCTTTCATATTGTCTTTTTTTCTATTTCTTTTCTCTCCATCTATCTTCTTCCCTCAAACATTCAGAAAGGTTCTCATTCTCACATGCTTTCTCTCTCTCTCTCTCTCACACACACACACACACACACAGGCTCTCACTCTCACATGCTCTCTCTCATACAGTCATTCATACAGTCTCTCTCTTGCAAATGCTGTCTGACTCTCACACACCCAGGCTCTCTCTCACTCCCTCATGCTGTCTTGCTCAAGCACAGGCTCTCACTGTCACATGCTCTCTCTCATACAATCATTCATACACAGTCTTTCTCTTGCACATGCTGTCTGACTCTCACACACCCAGGCTCTCTCTCACTCCCTCATGCTGTCTTGCTCAAGCACAGGCTCTCACTGTCACATGCTCTCTCTCATACAATCATTCATACACAGTCTCTCTCTTGCACATGCTGTCTGACTCTCACACAGCCAGGCTCTCTCTCACTCCCTCATGCTGTCTTGCTCAAGCACAGGCTCTCACTATCACATGCTGTCTCTCGCACACACATACAGGTTCTCACATGCTGTCTCTGCAAACATTCAGGTCCTCACTCCCATACCCAATCTCTCAACGCACCTCATACACGCAACCCAATCTCTCAACGCACCTCATACACGCAAACCAATCTCGCAACGCACCTCATACACGCACACAATCTCTCAACTCATCTCATGCACACACTCTACGGGCCCTCAGCCTCTCTCTTACCTCTGGGCCTCCTCTTCACGGGTCGCTGCAGGAAGGGCTCTGCAGCGGCCCTGATCTTCTCGGGCCGATCGCGGGGGCGGCGGCCCTGATATTTTCGGACCGATCCGCGGTGGGGGCCTCCTCCTCTTCTCACACGCTGTAATGACGCTGCTCCTCTTCTGCATGCGGCTGATGCTCCTCCCCCTTTCTGCCCATGCGGCTCCGGCAACATTTTCCTTCCGGGGCCGCGTGGGCAGGAAGGAGGCGGAGCATCTGCACGTTTTGACGTGACCTTGTTCTTCAGGCTGTGATGAGGTGAGCTCCACCACGGTCCTCCTGATCTTCCTGCTGTGTGTCTGCGGCACACAGCACAGCGATTCTTTATTGCTCAGCCGCCAGTGGGATGAGGTCCACTGGCGGCCGCTTTGGCTCCCACTTGCCGGTGTGTCACGTGCACCGGGCTTGCGCGACACACCGGCACACCTCAGGCGACACACTAAAGTGTCGCGACACACACTTTGGAAAGCTCTGTTCTAAAGTATACTTCATCTGTATGTACTCTTTTCTATCTGTGTTGCTAGGTGCCAAGCACACCTTATTAATACTTCTTCTTAGCTTCGGAATAGTAAAGTTCTTCAAAGCCTCTGTTTCTACTAAAATAACAGCTGGCATTTGGGATTTTACTTCACTCGATGAAGACATTTTTATTAGTGTTTTACCTCCGGTCGTTTCTTCCATTTTGAAATCAGCTTCTTTCTATGCTTGCAGTACTCTGACTGCTTTCTGGCCTACTTGTCTTTTGTCAATGATATTCTCACACCCTGGGGATCCCGGGTGTAGCCTGCCTGTTTCTCCCCTCCGACCCATATTGAACCACTGTGTTTACATGGTAACCTCCTCCGCTTTGGCCTTGACAATTCTCGTTTGTATATTCAATTTTCATATCACCAAAATGCCAGGAAGACTGGGGTGGGGGATCTGCCAAACCCCGGTCCGACCAACTGTCCCGCCGGGTTGAATCCTCCAGGTGGACTGCACGGAACACACCTGTTTACCTCTTAACGGTTTCATGCCCTCTTGAACTCTCTCTTCAAAGTACTTTTCAACTTTCCCTTATGGTACTTGTCGACAATTGGTCTCGTGCCGGTATTTAGCCTTAGATGGAGTTTACCACCCACTTTGGGCTGCACTCCCAAAAAGTTCTTCAAAGCCTCTGTTTCTACTAAAACAACAGCTGGCATTTGGGATTTTACTTCACTTGATGAAGACATTTTTATTAGTGTTTTACCTCCGGTCGTTTCTTCCATTTTGAAATCAGCCTCTTTCTATGCCAAGCAGTACTCTGACTGCTTTCCGGCCTACCTGTCTTTTGTCAAGGTTATTCTCACACTACAGTCCATCGGGGTCCCGTGTGTAGCCTGCCTGTATCTGCCCTCTGTCCCATGTTGAATCGCTGTTTATGGGCGAACCCATTCTAGGGAGCCCTTTCCTGCTCGTAGGAAAGGGAACTCTCCCCGGGTGTAGCCTGCCTGTTTCTACTGTCCCATGTTGAATCGCTGTTTAGGGGCGAACCCATTCTAGGGAGCCCTTTGCTGCTCATAGGAAAGGGAACTCTCCCCGGGTGTAGCCTGCCTGTTTCTACCCTCTGACCCATGTTGAACCGCTGTTCCATTTTGAAATCAGCCTCTTTCTATGCCAAGCAGTACTCTGACTGTATTCCGGCCTAGCTGTCTTTTGTCTAGGATATTCTCATACTACAGTCCCTGGGAATCCCGGGTGCAGCCAGCCTGATTTTAAAAGACCAGCGAGAGCCCACTGGACCCCAATGGAAACCCCCCACTTTAGGGGCGAACCCATTCTAGGGAGCCCTTTGCTGCTCATAGGAAAGGGAACTCTCCCCAGGTGTAGCCTGCCTGTTTCTACCCTCTGACCCATGTTGAACCGCTGTTCCATTTTGAAATCAGCCTCTTTCTATGCCAAGCAGTACTCTGACTGCTTTCCAGCTTACCTGTCTTTTGTCAAGGTTATTCTCACACTACAGTCCCTCGGGGTCCTGTGTGTAGCCTGCCTGTTTCTACTGTCCCATGTTGAATCGCTGTTTAGGGGCGAATCCATTCTAGGGAGCCCTTTTCTGCTCATAGGAAAGGGAACTCTCCCCAGGGCTCTTGTTTGAATATTTGCTACTACCACCAAAATTGGCACCCGCAGATGCTCGACTCCACCCAGGCATAGTTCATCATGTTTCAGGTCCTAGCACTCGTGTTAGACTCCCTGGTCCCTGTTTCAAGACGTGTCGGGTGCACAGTATGCACAGTTCACAGTCCCACCACATGCTGAGCCTCATCTTGTCTTGCCTCCTTGTCTTTCCCTTATCAAACCACAGGGAACTGACTACCTCGGCTCTGCCAGCCTGTCTTGCCCCTATCAACTTTCTGCCACTCTGCCTTGCTGCCAATCACCAGATGACTCACTCAACTCCTTGTGGTGTTATTGCCACTATCATGGTTCCTCAGTGTGTTGGTGCTAGTCTTTCTGCTTGCTATGTTCCCCTTCATTGTGCTGTAGGATGTCAATGCCACTTGTTTTGCCGCTTTGCCTGTCATGCTGCCTTTGAGGGTTCATGCATCTGTTATCAGTGCTCTCTATTGAAGCTGTGGTGTGTTTTTGACACTCTTTCTGCACTCTTGCCACTCCTGGTACCCCTTTGCACCTTTACAGTGCCTTAGGCTATTCATGCCACTTTGGTGCCACTTTGCCACAGTCTAAGTACCTTGGAGCTCTTTTGTTGTTGTGATGATTGCTCCCCAGACGTTTCATCAAAATTGATAATAAAACCCCAATTCTGCAGCCAAAAATAGGCTGGAAATCCTTCCCCCATTGACTTTAATGGGAACCGGAAAACAAATTCACATATCAACTTATGGAAGGGCGCCATACGTCCGAATGCAATGGAAATGACCCCCGACGAATACGTATCACGAATGCAATGAAAATTTTTGGCAGCACATCCCTAAGAGACAATTGTCTTGAAGTTGCTGTAATACTCTCCAAACATGTAGACGATGATTAACGAGGTCCTTGCAGTAAATTAGTACATCATTCAAGTATACGATGACAGACGCATGTAGCATGTCTCTTAACACTTCATTCATTAGGTTTTGGAATGCCGCAAGGGCATTACATAAACCAAATGGCATGACCAGGTACTCGTAGTGCCCATCTCGAGTATTGAATGCTGTCTTCCATTCATCCCCTGGTAGTATTTTTACGAGATTATACGCACCCAGGAGGTCAAGCTTAGTAAAAATCTTGGATCCTTGCAGCCTGTCTAAAAGTTCTGGAATCAGCGGCAATGGGTATCTATCACGCTGAGTGATGGCGTTGAGGCCTCGGTAATCAATACAAGGTCTAAGTGACCCATCCTTTTTCGCTACAAAAAAGAATCCGGCTCCCGCTGGAGAGTTGGAGGGTCTGATGAAGATACAATCTAAGTTCTCCTGAATGTAGCTAGACATGATTCGGGTTTCTGGAAGTGACAAAGGATATACGCACCCCTTGGAGGGTGAAGTACCTGGCAACAAGTATATGGCACAATCAAAAGGCCAGTGGTTTGGGAGGAGTTCGGCCTTCTCCTTAGAAAAGACATCCATAGAGTCCAGATAGTGTTTGGGTATTGTTAGAGAGGTAGTCAAGAGTGAGACACAAGACCGCGGAATGTAGCTCGGCATGAAGTAAAACAGGCTGGGCTGCAGGATGTTATTTGGAGGGTATCCCAATGGAGGACCGAGGAGTGTTTCTGGAGCCAGGGCAAGCCCAATGTGATTGGATGAACGGCTCTTCCTAGCACTAGGAATGAAATCTCTTCAGTATGCAAGAGTCCTGTATGGAGAGTTAAGGGCTTAGTGCTGGTAGAGATACTACCCGGAAGAGGAGTTCCATGAATGGAAGAAATTAGAAGTGGAGGAACCCGAGGTTGTTCGGCTAGCTGTGGTTGTTGAACGAGGTCAGCGAGAATGAAATTTTCTCCTGCTCCGGAGTTGACAAAAGCCAAAGTGGAGAAGGAACCTCCAGGGTATTCGAGGGTGACTGGTACGGTACATTGAGGAGTGGAATTGATGCAACCTAGGGTCAGCTCCCTGATGATGCCTAGGGCCTGGCATTTTCACTACATTGGGCTAAGAAATGTCCTTTATTCCCACAGTATAGGCAAAGGCCTAGCGAGCGTCGACATCTCCTCTCCTCCTGGGAAAGGGAACTTCATCCCAGTTGCATGGGTTCCACACCTTGGCTGCCAAGAGAGGCAGAAGGAGAAGACATGGGTCGAGAGAATGCGGGCGCCAGGTTAACCGGTCTGCAAACCGATCTTCCCTCTCAGAATCATTGTTGGAGCCTGCGGTCGACCCTTCCTGCCAGGTCTATCATGTTGTCCAGGTGATCAGGAAGATCCTTTGCTGCTAGCTCATCTTTAATACGGGAGGACAAACCTTTCAAGAAGATACTATGAAGACTGTCCTCCCTCCAGTCCAACTCGATCGCCCATGTGCGGAACTCGACCGCATATTCTGCCAGCGAACGGGAAACCTGACTTAGGCCCAGCAATTCGGCAGCCGCGGTGGATTTACGAGCTGGTTCATCAAACACTTGTTTAAACGTAGATACAAACAGTTGCAAGTTTCCTAGAATTGGATCGTTGCATTCCCATAATGGAGAGGCCCAAGACAGAGCCCTCCCATCCAGCAAGGATACAATATAGCTGGTCTTCATTAGATCCGACGGGAACTGTGTCGGCAATAATGTAAATCGTATGTAGCATTGGTTAAGGAACCCACGGCAGTGCTTAACTTCGCCCGAGTACTGGGGCGGAGCTGGTAGCTGTGTGGAAACTGCTGGTCTGGGACTTGGAACCGGGATTGAGCAGGAGGCGCTACTGGGGGAGTGGCATCCAACCGGTTTTCCAGTCTCTCTACTGTTGCGGCTAGGACATCCAAGCAGTGTTGCTGCTGCTGCAGATGTTGGGCAATACCAGGAATGGCCTGAAGGCCGGCAAGGTCCGCCGGGTCCATGGCCTTGCAAACTGTTGAGATCATGGACCTTTGGGCCGGCTCGAAGATGATGCTTATCTGCTGAGGGGAGGCCCACAGTGGAAGTCATAGCTGGGAGGCAGGTCGGAGCCAGGGGACAACACCACTGAAAACCCGAAGTCCCCCCGGGAGGAGCCCTTGGAGGCCTGGGCCGCTTGGACTTAGGTGGGGTCTCCTGTAGAAGAAAGTTCAAGAGAAGTCCGAGTCAAGGAAGGCAGCAGTGGAGGAAAACATGGAACGGACCAGCAGTCAGGACAGGCGGCAGACAGCAGAAACTGAAGACAAGCCAGGAATCAGGACGAGCAGCGAAGCAGGATACCAGAGGACGTACCAAGCCAGAAGCCTAGAAGATGAACCAGGGAGAAGCAGGAACAGGAGCAGGAGACAAGGCTGGAATGAAGCCGAAGTCAGGAACAAGCCGAAGTCAGGAACAAGCAACTAGCACTCTAGGCAAGACGACCCATTGCAAGGCAAAGAGTGGGGCTGGCTACAGGGTTTAAATCCCTGAAGGCGTCTGTCATCATCCTCGGGCCAGAGCCATCTTTCCCATGCTGGCCCCTTTAAATTCTAAGCCCCTACACACGCGCACGCCTAGGTGGGTGGGACCAGCCGGAGAGTGTCGGCGGCTTCTCCCTCAAGGAGGGGAGCTGCGAGCAAGGCCTGAATGGAGGCCTGAGACGTCGCGGCTGCCCGAATCAGCCCCGAGGTAGTGAGAGGGACCAGCAGTGGACCTCCGCGGACCGGGACCATAATAAGTTCCCGCCAAAGAAACCCAGGTTTTATGTTTGAAATTTTTAAACAACAATGAAATACAATACAATATCCATGTACGGTGTGTCAATTGTACCAGTACAAGCAACAATCACATAAACTATATATTCAACTAATTTTTTTCTTTCCCTTCCCTCCTCCCTTTCTTTATATAGAGGAAGACCCCTCTGCCAAGTGCAAAGTAAGAGATAAAGCCCCAGGAGCATTGGTTCCTTATGCCTCCCTGAAGCCCATCAAAGGACAATAATCCATAACACCCACCCTCCCATATTATCCCACCCTTTCCAACCACAAGAAAATAAAATAAAATAAGCCACTTGTTAACAATGATCCTCAGCTATTCTAGCAGGGTACCATCTTAAAAATTAAGTACCCAACCTCTAACATGAGGGGATACATTTTGCACATATTTGTGCTAAATATTCAAAAAAGATCTTCTATGTGCAAAACAAGAGCGGCTTGATAGATTTTCCATTTGCGACAACTAATGAAGTTGATTGAGCCAGTGCCAAAATGAGCGTCTATCAGAACTCTTCCAGACAGATAAGATTGACTTTGTGCCCATAAGAAATATTTTTCTCTCAAATACATTTATCCCCTTGTTTCTGAATTGCAGTTGTGAGGAAGAGTCATCAAATAAAACTATTTTGACAGTGCAGGGAAGACTTTGACCTAGAATTTAATGAAGATAATGAGCCACCTTACATCAAAAAGATTTTATCTGAGGACAAGACCAAAATATATGTATTAAATAACCTGGGACTGCCATGCTGATGAGTCCTTCCTTATCCTCAACACAGTCAGTTGGGCCACATTTTTGCAAGCACCCTGCTACTGCCTCTCATGACTGAGATACTATTCTGAGAGCCATAACACATCCAAATCAGAATCCTGCTGTGTCCCCAACACCTTAATTTGGGTCACATTCACACAAACATAACACTTCTACCTCCCAGGCCTGAGATGCTAATTCCAGGGCCAGAATATACCAAATACTGAGTCCTGCTGTGTCCCTATCACCGTCAGTTGGGCTACACACTGCTGCTGCCTCCCAGATCCAAAATGCCATTACGAGAGCCATTTTACATCCAATGCTGAGTACTGCTCTGTCCCCAACAACTAAAGTTGGGCCACATTTCTGCAAGAACACTGCTGCTGCCTCTAGGGCCCGAGATGCCATTCCAAGGGCCAAACCACACCCAATGCTGTGCCCTACTGTATCCTTAACTCCATCATTTGGGCCACACATATCTCGCTTTATCCTGCCATGTCTTCAAAAACAGCACTGGGGCCAACATGCACTGCTTTCTTCTGCCTGTCTTACCCTATATACCACCACTGGGGCCAACAACATGCACTGTTACCATCTGTATGCCTTTCCCTCTTTACCACCACTGGGGCCAACATATACTGACACCATCTGCCTGCCATGCCCTGTATACTACCACTGGAGCCAACATGCATGCACACCATCTGCCTACTTATCCTGTGTACCACCAGTGGGGCTAACATACACTCCATCTGCCTGCCTTGCCCTGTATCTCACCACTAGGGCCAATATGCACTAGAGATGTGAATCGTGTGATCGATCGTCTTAACGATCGATTTCGGCTGGGGGGGGGGAGGGAATCGGATCGTGGCGGTTTTGTTTTTCTAAATATCGTGTAAATCGTAAATCGGGGGAGGGCGGGAAAACTGGCACACTAAAACATCCCTAAAACCCACCCCGACCCTTTAAAATAAATCCCCTACCCTCCCGAACCCCCCCAAAATGTCTTAAATTACCTGGGGTCCAGTGGGGGGGTCCCGTTGTGATCTTCCACTCTCGGGCCACGAGTGCGTTGATAGAAAATGGTGCTGGCGCCATTTTGGTTCCTGTCCCCGACATCACGAGCGTAGAAGATCGCTCTCGGACCCCCGCTGGACCCCCAGGGACTATTGGCCAGCTTGGGGGGGCCTCCTGACCCCCACAAGACTTGTCAAAAGTCCAGCGGGGGTCCGGGAACGACCTCCTGCATTCGAATCGTGTTGCCGTACAGCCGGCGCCATTTTGGAAAATGGCACCGGCCATATGGCCATATCGCCGTACGGCCGGCGCCAATGGGGGAAGGATTTCCAGCCTATTTTTGGCTGCAGAATTGGGGTTTTATTATCAATTTTGATGAAACGTCTGGGGAGCAATCATCACAACAACAAAAGAGCTCCAAGGTACTTAGACTGTGGCAAAGTGGCACCAAAGTGGCATGAATAGCCTAAGGCACTGTAAAGGTGCAAAGGGGTACCAGGAGTGGCAAGAGTGCAGAAAGAGTGTCAAAAACACACCACAGCTTCAATAGAGAGCACTGATAACAGATGCATGAACCCTCAAAGGCAGCATGACAGGCAAAGCGGCAAAACAAGTGGCATTGACATCCTACAGCACAATGAAGGGGAACATAGCAAGCAGAAAGACTAGCACCAACACACCGAGGAACCATGAAAGTGGCAATAACACCACAAGGAGTTGAGTGAGTCATCTGGTGATTGGCAGCAAGGCAGAGTGGCAGAAAGTTGATAGGGGCAAGACAGGCTGGCAGAGCCGAGGTAGTCAGTTCCCTGTGGTTTGATAAGGGAAAGACAAGGAGGCAAGACAAGATGAGGCTCAGCATGTGGTGGGACTGTCAACTGTGCATACTGTGCACCCGACACGTCTTGAAACAGGGACCAGGGAGTCTAACACGAGTGCTAGGACCTGAAACATGATGAACTATGCCTGGGTGGAGTCGAGCATCTGCGGGTGCCAATTTTGGTGGTAGTAGCAAATATTCAAACAAGAGCCCTGGGGAGAGTTCCCTTTCCTATGAGCAGAAAAGGGCTCCCTAGAATGGATTCGCCCCTAAACAGCGATTCAACATGGGACAGTAGAAACAGGCAGGCTACACACAGGACCCCGAGGGACTGTAGTGTGAGAATAACCTTGACAAAAGACAGGTAAGCTGGAAAGCAGTCAGAGTACTGCTTGGCATAGAAAGAGGCTGATTTCAAAATGGAAGAAACGACCGGAGGTAAAACACTAATAAAAATGTCTTCATCAAGTGAAGTAAAATCCCAAATGCCAGCTGTTGTTTTAGTAGAAACAGAGGCTTTGAAGAACTTTTTGGGAGTGCAGCCCAAAGTGGGTGGTAAACTCCTTCTAAGGCTAAATACCGGCACGAGACCAATTGTCGACAAGTACCATTAGGGAAAGTTGAAAAGTACTTTGAAGAGAGAGTTCAAGAGGGCGTGAAACCGTTCAGAGGTAAACAGGTGTGTTCCGTGCAGTCCGCCCGGAGGATTCAACCCGGCGGGACAGTCAGTCGGACCGGGGTTTGGCAGATCCCCCACCCCAGTCTTCCTGGCATTTTGGTGATATGAAAATTGAATATACAAACGAGAATTGTCAAGGCCAAAGCGGAGGAGGTTACCATGTAAACACAGTGGTTCAATATGGGTCGGAGGGGAGAAACAGGCAGGCTACACCCGGGATCCCCAGGGTGTGAGAATATCCTTGACAAAAGACAAGTAGGCCAGAAAGCAGTCAGAGTACTGCTGGCATAGAAAGAAGCTGATTTCAAAATGGAAGAAACGACCGGAGGTAAAACACTAATAAAAATGTCTTCATCGAGTGAAGTAAAATCCCAAATGCCAGCTGTTATTTTAGTAGAAACAGAGGCTTTGAAGAACTTTACTATTCCGAAGCTAAGAAGAAGTATTAATAAGGTGTGCTTGGCACCTAGCAACACAGATAGAAAAGAGTACATACAGATGAAGTATACTTTAGAACAGAGCTTTCCAAAGTGTGTGTCGCGACACTTTAGTGTGTCGCCTGAGGTGTGCCGGTGTGTCGCGCAAGCCCGGTGCACGTGACACACCGGCAAGTGGGAGCCAATGCGGCCGCCAGTGGACCTCATTCCACTGGCGGCTGAGCAATAAAGAATCGCTGTGCTGTGTGCCACAGACACACAGCAGGAAGATCGGGAGGACCGTGGTGGAGCTCACCTCACCACGGCCTGAAGAACAAGGTCACGTCAAAACGTGCAGATGCTCCGTCTCCTTCCTGCCCACGCGGCCCCGGAAGGAAAATGTTGCCGGAGCCGCATGGGCAGAAAGGGGGAGGAGCATCAGCCGCATGCAGAAGAGGAGCAGCGTCATTACAGCATGTGAGAAGAGGAGGAGGCCCCCACCGCGGATCGGCCCAAGAAGATCAGGGCCGCTGCAGAGCCCGTCCTGCAGCGACCCGTGAAGAGGAGGCCCAGAGGTAAGAGAGAGGCTGAGGGCCCGTAGAGTGTGTGCATGAGATGAGTTGAGAGATTGTGTGCGTGTATGAGGTGCGTTGAGAGATTGGTTTGCGTGTATGAGGTGCGTTGAGAGATTGGGTATGGGAGTGAGGACCTGAATGTTTGCAGAGACAGCATGTGAGAACCTGTATGTGTGTGCGAGAGACAGCATGTTATAGTGAGAGCCTGTGCTTGAGCAAGACAGCATGAGGGAGTGAGAGAGAGCCTGGGTGTGTGAGAGTCAGACAGCATGTGCAAGAGAGAGACTGTGTATGAATGATTGTATGAGAGAGAGCATGTGACAGTGAGAGCCTGTGCTTGAGCAAGACAGCATGAGGGAGTGAGAGAGAGCCTGGGTGTGTGAGAGTCAGACAGCATGTGCAAGAGAGAGACTGTGTATGAATGATTGTATGAGAGAGAGCATGTGACAGTGAGAGCCTGTGCTTGAGCAAGACAGTATGAGGGAGTGAAAGAGAGCCTGGGTGTGTGAGAGTCAGACAGCATTTGCAAGAGAGAGACTGTATGAATGATTGTATGAGAGAGAGCATGTGAGAGTGAGAGCCTGTGTGTGTGTGTGTGAGAGAGAGAGAGAGAGAGAGAAAGCATGTGAGAATGAGAACCTTTCTGAATGTTTGAGGGAAGAAGATAGATGGAGAGAAAAGAAATAGAAAAAAAGACAATATGAAAGGAATTGGCAAAAAAATAAGAAAGGGGAGGTGGAACAAAAAAGCCTGTGACCAACCGATTAGAAAACTAAGTTCAGACAGCAAAGGTAAAAAAAAAAGAAATAAATTACTTTTTACTGATTGGCACATGTAATCTTTGGTAATGTGCAAGAGTAGCACTTTCTCTATGCGGATCTCACAATGTACGAGATCAACATGGAGGAAGTGGAAACCCATGGGGCCTGCACAGAGGCAGCAGCAGAATGGGCTTCAGTGCCAATAGCAGCAATAAGCGCCTCCCCAATAGCCATGCGGCATCAGTGACAGTGGCAGCAGAGGAATGAGAGAGGCTCTGAGGTTGCTGGCAAAAGAAAGAGAGGGGGTCTGCCTTTAGTGTGCATGTGTATGAATGGGAATCTGCCTAGGGGTGTATGTGTGTGAATGCATGGGTGCCTGCCTGAGGGTGTGTTTGTGTATGAGAATGTATGGGTGTCTTCCTGGGGTTTGTAAGTGTGAGACTAGGTGTCGGCCAGTGTGTAGTATATGTGTGTGTGTGTGAACATGAATGGGAGCCTGCCTGGGGGTCAGTTTCAGTGTGTGAGAATGACTGGAAGCTTGCCTGGGTGTGTGTGTTTGTGTGAGAATGATTGGGAACTTGCCTGGGTGTGTGTGTTTGTGTGAGAATGATTGGGAACTTGCCTGGGTGTGTGTGTTTGTGTGTATGTGAGGGAGCCAGAGAGAGTGTATATGAGAAAATCCAGGGGAGTAAGAGTTTGTGTGGGGGGTGTGTGTGGAGGGGGAGAGTCTTATAGCCTGAGAGTGTGTCAGTGTCTGTGAGAGCGAGAGGTTATGGTGGGTATAAGAGCATGAATGTGTATGTATGTGACAGTGTATGTGTGAGAGAGAATGGACATGTGAGTCTGTGTGGGAAATTGTAAAAAATGTATATGATTTTAATTAATAGAAATTCTATTTATCAGTACTTTAAAAATATTATTTTATTAGTATGGTTTTACTATTATAACTGATGCTTTATGTTTCTTGATTTTATTTGTTTTATGAGGAATGGTGGTTCTGTTTTTACATTGTTAATACACAGAGTCTGGCTTCTTGGGGTTTCCATTTCAGTTTTTGTCTAATTTGTGCTCCTTTATTTTGTATTCTGTATTTGGTGAGGGTCTGTCTCTGCTCTGTGTGTGTGAGACCATTATGAGAGATTCTGCTAGCATAGGGATCTATAGCAATCTGGTTTGTTTTGTTTCCTCCGTAGGTGGTGTATTGGTATTCTAGGACCCAGTGTAATATTTACCCTTGCTTTTTCACAGGTAGGGTTATTGTTGTTTGAATCCTTGGTGTTATTACTGTTATGTTACAATGGGATTGCAGTATAGATTTTGAGTGTCTTTTTTACAAGGTTTTATTTTAGTTTACAATGTGCCTGGCAGTGGAAGGTGTTTGTGCTGCTGTTACTGTGAAGTGACACCAGCATTTGAAAATACCTTTCAGTATGATGAGCTGTAAGGGAAACATTCAAGCTCCATTGTTTGAGGGAATTTCAGTGGATGCACAGAGTTACAGAACTGGAGGTGCAGGATTTATATTGACATTCTGTCCCTTCCTATAAATTCCAGACTTCACTCTCATAGCCATATATAATTAGTTGAATGAGGCTATCAATAATTTTATAGTGTGAAACTGGCCAGCTTTTTAAAATTACACAGAAGACCCTTTGGACTTTTTTAACACCAAATATTCAAAAGCTGTGTTCATCCCATCAAGCTCATATATCTCATTAAAGAGGTAAATTGAATAACACAATAACTTTGTTTTATTATTGTTATTCATAAATTATAACAATAACATTAATCTTGGAATATTATATATTTTTATTATAAATGAAAGGTTTTCACAAGATAGGTTGTGTCGTGAAACATTTTATTATGTATATATTTAAGGAAACATACGTAAATTGTCGAAATACATTTTGTTCGTTCAACCTTTTACCTCTGGTTTGCTAGTAGACTGAATTACTGTGTCCCGAAATTACGTTTGTCTAAAAAGTGTGTCACCACCATGAAAAGTTTGGAAAGCTCTGCTTTAGAAGAATCAAAATTTGATATGTTCCATCATCTGCACTCTTCCTGGCATTTTGTTGATATGAAACTTGAATATACATACGACAATTGTCAATGTGGAGGCGGAGGAGGTTACCAGGTAAACAAACAGCGGTTCAACATGGGACAGTAGAAACAGGCAGGCTACACCCGGGGAGAGTTCCCTTTTTTATGAGCAGAAAAGGTCTCCCAAGAATGGGTTCACCCCTAAACAGCAGTTCAACATGGGTCAACAGGTCCTAAGAGATAGGCTGCAACACCGGGGAGAGTTCTCTTTCCCAAGAGCAGGAAAGGACTTCCTTGGAATGGGTTCGCCCCTAGAGTGGAGCATGAGCCTTCAAAACGTGGCGACAGGGAGCAGGGTGCCATGTGAACAGCGGTTCAACATGGGTCAACAGGTCCTAAGAGATAGGCTGCAACACCGGGGAGAGTTCCCTTTCCCAAGAGTAGGAAAGGACTCGCTTGGAATAGATTGGCCACTGGAGTGTATAATGGTACAAATTGTTCGGATTAAATCATTTGCAAGCAGATCATGACTTCATAAGCAAGACGAAGGAAGTTCTCTTCTCTGCCCTGAAACTAAAGAAAACTCTTTGTTTTATTTAAGGATCAATGCTGTGAAGGAGTACTAGTTTTAATTGCCAGAGAATGAGGTTTAACTTTGCAACGAGGGTTCAGCCATTAGGACTGGACATAAGGCCTGGACGGACAGGCAGAGCAATCGAGGTCAAACACTTGTAGGAACATAAGGCCTGGACGGACAGGCAAAGCAGTCGAGGACAGAAGTCAATCCCACCTAGGGACATAAGGCCTGGACGGACAGGCAGAGCAATCGAAGTCAAACACTTGTAAGAACATAATGCCTGGACAGTTGACGGTCAGGCACAGCGTTTGAGGTCAGGCCCTTGTAAGGATGTACAGACAGGGCAGTGGATGGTCAGGCACAGCATTTCATGTCAGGTACATGTGCTGCAGTGCTTATATTATCTGGAGCATAGGAGGCAATTGGAGCTGCTGCAAGGCTTTGAATTACTTTTATTCATCTTGCCATTCACAGGGAAAATTTGGAAACCCAAGCAAAGGCATGTTTACTTTCAAAAACACTAGCATTTCCATCAACTCTGGTGCCAGCCTTGAGCGGTGAGGGCTCATGATATCCCCTGTCATTGAAAAGACACATTCACTGGGCACACTGGTTGGTGGACATGACAGATATCGCTGAGCCACTTTGGCTAGGTGTGGCCAGACAGTGTTCTTGTGTGCCCAATATGCCAGCAGATCTGTCTGCATTTTCACAATCAGCTCTGAGAGATACCTTGTCACTGACAGCTGTGCTGGTGTCTCCTTTGCCCAGAGTCACTCATGCCAGCTGCCTTCTCTCTCGCCCGTTGCACAACTGATGAATCTTTATGGGCAACATGCATTGGGCGTTCTGACGTGGAGGAGGAGGTACTATCTGTCGCTGACACAGTGCTGCTCCTGATTGGGCAAGCAGCACAACTCTCTGACGTGCCTGCTGTTTCCACCTCTGCTTCAAGCCTAATCTGTCTCTGCCTATGGCGTTCCTGTTCACGGACTTTTGCTAACAGCAGCTCCTTAACAAATGACAGACAATTGGACTGTAGGGCGAGTTTCCCTTTCACACGGGGATCACAGACTGAGGCGAGCATGTATGTGCAGTCGTCTGTTAAAGGCCTTAATCTGTCTTTCACCTGCTGCTGCAAAACGTCCAGACACTGCAGCACCTCAACTGTCATTCCCTCTTCCCATTTAAAGGCCTCCAAATGTTCATCCAGGAAATTAATTATAGGGATGATGTCAGCCAAGGTGGCACTTCTGGAACTCAGCTCCTCCTTGACATCCTTGAAGGGCTGCAGGATTTTTACCAGCTGACTCATGACTAACCAATCATGATGCCCTAGGGGATTCTGCACACCTATGTCCATTCTACCAGAAAGTTCATGAAGGGGTGTCTGCAGCTCCAGTAACCTCTCTAGCATCATAAAGGTGGAATTCCACCGGGTGGCAATGTCTTGAATGAGACGCTTTTGAGGCATATCCAAATCAGTCTGCTTTTGTCGGAGAACCTGCCCCACCTTGACACTTCTGTGGAAGTGTGCTGCTATGTTCCTGCACTTCTGTATTAACCTATGCAGGTATTCATTCTCTTTGTCATTGGACTCCAAGCCCAGAGCTGACCACTACCAGGTGCAGAGTGTGTGCAAAACATCGGATGTTCTTAAAGCGCCCATCGGTTATTGCCTTAACCATGTTTGCACCATTGTCTGTGACAAAGAACCCTGCCTGCGTTTTCCTGTCTCGCTGGTGTAGTTGCCAGCCCTCCAGCATCTGTCTGATGCATGCTAGAATATTGGCTGCGGTATGGGCCTGGTCCGGCAGGTAGTTGTGCAGTAAAGTCCACCTCCACCCTGATACTTCTTCAGTAATAGAGCTGCTGGCTGCCCCTGCCTCAGCCATGTCCCACCAGTGTGCTGTCAGAGAGAGGTAAGAGTGTGCAGCATTCATGGCGGTCCAGATATCGCAGGTGAAATGCACTCTTCCCTCTGCCTTAGCTAGCAGTGCTTGCATGCAACTGCGACACTGCTTGTACAGGCTGGGGATGACCTTTCTACTAAAACTGGTTCTGCAGGGGATTTTGTAATTTGGAAGTACGACCTTCAAAAAACGCTTGAAACCCACATTCTCCACTAACTACAAGGGCTGGTCATCAAGGGCAATCATTTCCCCAAAGGTCCTGGTTACAACTTTTGAGGCTGTCTGCCTCCTACCCCGGGATAGCGTTACCGCACTCCACCCCATTTCCTCCTTGGTGGATTGTCGCTTCTGCCACATGTCAGGGGGTTGCTGGCCTGCCACCTGACTGCTAGAAGGGGATGAGGACGTGGGCTGACTCTGCTGCTTTTCTACCACTGCACACTGGTTGGAAGGGGTCCCCCAACTGGTACTGCCACCATCCCCAGATGGCAGTAATCTTGTTGGGTGTTGCCTCTTCATATGATGGTTCATGCCAAAATTAGATAGATGTCCCATTTGCTTGCCTCTGCTAATATCCCTGGCACAGTAATTACACCGAGCATAACGCGGGTCTTCTGTCACTTTAAAGTGTCTCCAGATCGCAGATGTCTTTCGTGATCCTCCCCTCTCTAACACCTTGGGGGTGGATGCTGGCACTGGAGCTGAGGTAGTGAGTGCACCCTGAGAAGCAATGCCAGAGGGGGCCTCAGTCACCCTCTGTGCCTGTTCTGACTGCTCTACCTCCTCCTCGTTATCACTTTTATCTCTCCCCTGCTGCACATTTGTGGAGGCTAAGACAGGACTAACTGATTCTACCGAAGATTCGTCAGCTATTACTTCTTCCGTTTCTGATGAGAATCCCACACAAGAAGATTCTTCATCTGAATCAGAAGCAAACAGTGACTGCGCTACCTTGTCAACGCTAAGTGTTAGTCGAGACTTCTGTCCCCCTGCTGCTTTTGGGTGTCTACATTTTGTCTGGCATGACTCTGCTTTCCCTTCCCTCACCTCCAAAACTACAGGGCCAGAAACAAGTGGTGGCGATGTCGATGTATTATGGTCAGATTTCATTTTTTTTGCCATGGAACTGCCATCCCCTACAAAGAGTTTAGAATGCGACAGTTGCCTTTTTAGCTGTACTGGTGGTGTTGCACTAGTGTCTTTTGAGGTGCCTCCTCTGCCAGTCCCAATCACTCGACTACATCTCTCTTTCCCTGACATTATGGATTTAATGTCACTGAGTAATAACACTGCCCACTGTCACGGTGCCTGGCTCTGCACTAATGTGTGTGGCGTGCACACAGAAGCTGCTTGCTTGTAAGCACAAAAGAGGCAGACTACCTGAGCACTTGACTGCACAGACCCACCCAATAGTTAGGATCAGTCTGTTAAAACTACCCACTGCCCACTGTCATGGTGCCTGGCTGTGCACTAATGTGTGTGGCATGTACACAGAAGCTGCTTGCTTGTAAGCACAAAAGAGGCATACTCCCTGGGCACTTGACTGCACAGACCCACCCAATAGTTAGGATCAGTCTGTTAAAGCTACCCACTGCCCACTGTCACGGTGCCTGGCTCTGCACTAATGTGTGTGGCGTGCACACAGAAGCTGCGTGCTTGTAAGCACAAAAGAGGCAGACTCCCTGGGCACTTGACTGCAATGACCCACCCAATAGTTAGGATCAGTCTGTTAAATCTACCCACTGCCCACTGTCATGGTGCCTCGCTGTGCACTAATGTGTGTGGCGTGCACACAGAAGCCGCGTGCTTGTAAGCACAAAAGAGGCAGACTCCCTGAGCACTTGACTGCACAGACCCACCCAATAGTTAGGATCAGTCTGTTAAAGCTACCCGCTGCCCACTGTCACAGTGCCTGGCTGTGCACTAATGTGTGTGGCGTGCACACAGAAGCTGCTTGCTTGTAAGCACAAAAGAGGCAGACTCCCTGGGCACTTGACTGCACAGACCCACCCAATAGTTAGGATCAGACTGTTAAAACTACCCACTACCTACTGTCACGGTGCCTGGCTGTGCACTAATGTGTGTGGCGTGTACACAGAAGCTGCTTGCTTGTAAGCACAAAAGAGGCAGATTCCCTGGGCACTTGACTGCACAGAACCACCCAATAGTTAGGATCAGTCTGTTAAAGCTACCCGCTACCCATTGCCCACTGTCACGGTGCCTGGCTGTGCACTAATGTGTGTGGCATGCACACAGAAGCTGCTTGCTTGTAAGCACAAAAGAGGCAGACTCCCTGGGCACTTGACTGCACAGACCCAGCCTGTTAAACTGCCCAGTGAAGCCCAGTGCACTGAGAGACTAAGTAATTGGAATTAAAAAAAAAACAGTTTAAAAAAGCTGGAATTTTTATCACTCCAGAAAAATGGATGAAATTGAAAATAATATATCTCTCCAAGGCAGCCCAACACCCTAAATGGTGGTCAGCGCTAGCTGACCTAGCACAGCTTCTCTTCTCAGTCAGAGATGACCAAAATAAACAGCTTGAAAGAAACAGGACTAGCTGACCATGGCACTGCAGCAAAACAAAGAATAATTAGCTTTTTCTTTCCTTAACTAGCCTATCTCTCAGTGCAGCCTTGTCTTACACCCAGTCCACCTCCCCACAGCATCGCTGGAAATAAGTGCGTGGCTCCTCGTGCTGATGTTTATATAGTGCTGGCTCATCAGTAAAATCCACAGAGAGCACTGAATGACAGTGCTATTGGCTGCATTCAGTGCTGCTCAGAACATGTCAGCACAGATACGCTGCATTCCGGTATCCATGCCGACCTGTCCGACCCTTTTCTGTGAGTCACTGTGACTCACAGGAAAGGGTCAGACAGGTAGGAATGGATACCGGAATGTAGAGCATGGGCGCTGCCATTTTATGAAAATCATAGGTAGCTAGTTCCTAATGGGGGCGAAGAAAAGCACGCGCCGCTGGGCGCACCGAATTAAATGGATAATAAGTTAAATATGTGGGGAGTCGCAATGCGTTTCGCCTCCCCATTTATTTAACAGATAGGACAAAATATGTTGCGGATCGCCAATACGTCGAAAATGGATGCACACCCCTATTGTCTCTTTGCCAAATTGGAAAAGTGCCACTTTGAGCAGGAATCTCTGCCCTTTCTTGGCTACATTGTGTCTTCTACAGGCTTCCACATGGACCCTGACAAAGTAGCAGCAATCAAGGATTGGCTCCAACCAGTGAGGGTTAAGGCCCTGCAACGTTTCCTTGGATTCACCAACTTCTACTGCCAGTTTATACCGCATTACTCTCAGAGTGTGGCTCCGCTCCCCGCCCTAACCAGGAAAGGAGCAAATGCCAAGTTCTGGCCCCTGGCAGCACAACTTGCCTTTCAGGATCTAAAGAAAGCCTTCCTTCTGGATATGTGCTTGCACCATCCAGATCCACAGTGTCAGTTCATTGTGGAGGTAGATGTGTTGGATCTAGCCGTAGGGGCTGTTCCTTGCCAGAAATCCAATAAAGGCAAACCATTACCATGCTCCTATTTCTCTCGGACGTTCTCACCCGCTGAGAAGAATTATGGCACAGGGGACAAAGAGTTATTGGCCATTAAGCTGGCATTCGAAGAATGGCGTCAGTGGCTGGAAGGGGCCCTACACCCTATTATCGTTTATACGGATCACAAAAATCTAGAGTTTTTGTGTCAAGCTCAACGCCTCAACCTGCGACAAGCCCGATGGTCTCTGTTTTTCAGCCGGTTCAATTTCTTTCTTCGCTACAGACCAGCTTCGAAGAATGTTCGGGCAGATGTATTGTCTCACACTACGGAGACAGAAGATACCTCCAATCCTCCTCAATACATCCTAGATCCAGCTAAAGTCCTCGTTGCAGCTTCCAATGTGGTCTCCATGGGTAAAACCATGGTATCTTTCGCTTACAAAAGAAAGTGTCATGGGCTCATGATTCTTTGACCGCAGGAAATCCTGGAGCAGCTCGAACCTTGGAATTACTGACCAGATACTATTGGTGGTTGTTCAGCTGTATGTTGGTTCCTGTCCTACTTGTGCTAGACAAAACCTTTGCCTGGCCATCCCTGGGGGCTTCTCCAACATTTACCCATTCCAACAGAGCTGTGGACAAATCTGTCTACTGACTTCATAGTGGACCTACCACCTTCGGAAGGGAAGACCGTGATATGGGTTATGGTTGACAGATTTTCTAAAATGGCCCACTTTGTGCCTTTAACCAAGTTGCCACGGCACACAAACTAGCGCAACTCTTCACTCAACATATATTTCGTATACATGGACTTCCACTCCATATTGCCTCTGACCGAGGTTCACAGTTCACGGCCAAGTACTGGAAAGCACTCTGTAAGAAGTTTGGGGTACAACTGGACTTTACAACAGCCTTTCATCTGCAAGGCAATGGTCAAGCGGAATGAACGAATCGGACCTTGAAAACATTTCTCCGAGCTTTCGTAGGAGACAAACAAGATGATTGGGTGGCCCTACTGCCATAGGCAGAATTCTCGTAGAACCATCACTGACATTCATGCCTCCAGTTTATCCCCCTTACAATTGGTTTATGGGAAAAAAAACCCAAGCCTCCTCTGCCCTTGCCTCTGACTGTGCCATCTCCTGCGGCGCACTTGACAGTTCAACAGCTACGAAATCTTTGGGGACCCACTCAAAACAAATTACAAAAAACTGCTGCTGCCGCAAAGAAACACACAGACAGACAGCGACGTCCTGCCCCGGTATTCCTCCTGGGAGACAAGGTTTGGTTAAGTACCAAGAACATTCGCTTACGGATTCCTTCCATACGCTTGGCTCCTAGGTACATTGACCCGTTTGTGGTAACGGAGTGAGTAGGCGCTGTCTCGTACCCTTTACGTCTTCCGACCACACTAAGGATTCATAATGTTTTCCATGTGTCCTTACTCAAGCCTTTGGTCTTGTCAGCCTTCCACGACAAGCCTCCTCTACCCACCAAATCTGCGGCAGAGGAGGAGACCATCTACCAAGTAAAAGAGGTCTTAGATGTGCGTTTCCATCATAGAAGATGGGAGTATATTCTCTCCTGGGAGGGATATGGTCTTGAGGAGAATACTTGGGAACCCTCCTCCACCATTCTGGACAAGACTCTCCACCACCTGTTTCATTCAGACCATCCTGCAAAGCCGAATTCCCCGGGAAAGGGGCATAGGAGGGGGGGGTACTGTTACGGTCCCAGTCCACGGAGGTCTGCAGCCAGTCCCTCTCCCTACCTGGAGGCTGATTTGCGTGGCCGCGACATCTCAGGCCTCTTTTCGGGCCTTACTGGGCATTGCTCATGGATCCCCTCCTCAAGGGAGAAGCCACCGACCTTCTCCAGCTGGTCCTGCCCCCCTAGACGCGCACATGCGTAGAGGCTTAGAATTTAAAGGGACCAGCGCGGGAAAGATGGCTCCGCCCCAAGGATGACGACAGACGCCTTCAGGGAATTAAACCCTGCAGCCAGCCCTACTCTTTGCCTCATCTTTGAGCCAGCCCAAGGGTCCACAATCTCAACAGAACTGCCCTCTTGAATATAGTTCTAAGGAGACGGCAGGACATCCAGGATGTAGGATGAAACAGCCTGTGGGCTAATAGGCCCAGAGACCCTCCAAGGGAATGGAAGGTAGAAGTCAGGAACAAGCCGATGTCTCCTGCTTCTGTTCCTGCTTCTCCCTGGTTCATCTTCCTGGCTCCTGGCTTGGTATGTCTTCTGGTATCCTGCTTCGCTGCCCATCCCGATTCCTGGCTTGTCTTCAGTTTCAGCTGTCTGCCACCTGTCCTGACTGCTTGTCTATTCCACGTTTTCCTCCACTGCTGCCTGCCTCGACTTGGACTTCTCTTGAACTCCAGGAGACCCCACCTAAGTCCAAGCGGCCCGGGTCTCCAAGGGCTCCTCCTGGGGGGGACCTTGGCTTCCAGTAGTGAAGCTTCTGTCGGTCTCCTGGCTCCAATTCGCCTCCTGGCTTACGACATCTGGATTTCCTTCGGACTCTCATCCCCAGGGGACCGCACCTAAGTCCAAGCGGCTCAGATCCCCAAGGGCTCCTCCCAGGGGGACTTCGGGTTTCCAGTGATGAAGTTCCTGTCGGTCCCCTGGCTCCGATCTGCCTCCTGGAACAACTTCCGCTGTGGGCCTCCCCTCAGTGCATAGTAGGGATGTGAATCGTTTTTTGACGATTTAAAATATCGTCCGATATATTTTAAATCATCAAAAATCGTTAGAGCCGCGATACAATAACAATTCCCCCGATTTATCGTCAAAAAATCGTAAATCGGGGGAAGGGGGAGGGCGGGAAAACCGGCACACTAAAACAAGCCTAAAACCCACCCCGACCCTTTACAATAAATCCCCCACCCTCCCGAACCCCCCCCCCAAATGCCTTAAATTACCTGGGGTCCAGAGGAAGGGTCCCGGTGTGATCTCTTTCTCTCGGACCTCCGTGCGTTGTAGAAATGGTGCCGGCGCTACCTTTGACCTGTCGGGCAAAGGTAGCGCCGGCGCCATTTTGTTTTTTTGTCCCCCGACGGCAGGAGGTCGCTCCCGGACCCCCGCTGGACCCCCAGGGACTTTTGGCCAGCTTGGGGGGGCCTCCTGACCCCCACAAGACTTGCCAAAAGTCCAGCGGGGGTCCGGGAACGACTTCCTGCACGCGAATCGTTTTTCCGTACGGAAAATGGCGCAAAATGGCGCAAAATGGCGTCGGCCGTACGGCAACACGATTCGACTGCAGGAGGTCATTCTGGACCCCCGCTGGACTTTTGGCAAGTCTTGTGGGGGTCAGGAGGGCCCCCAAGCTGGCCCCAAGCTGGCCAAAAGTCCCTGGGGGTCCAGCGGGGGTCCGGGAGCGATCTCCTACCGCAAACCGTTTTTCCGTACGTTTTACAACGCACGGAGGTCCGAGAGAAAGAGATCACACCGGGACCCTTCCTCTGGACCCCAGGTAATTTAAGGCATTTGGGGGGGGGGGTTCGGGAGGGTGGGGGATTTATTGTAAAGGGTCGGGGTGGGTTTTAGGCTTGTTTTAGTGTGCCGGTTTTCTTGCCCCCCCCCCCCCCCCACTGGACCCCAGGTAATTTAAGGCATTTTGGGGGGGTTCGGGAGGGTGGGGGATTTATTTTAAAGGGTCGGGGTGGGTTTTAGGAATGTTTTAGTGTGCCAGTTTTCGATTTACACGATTTAAACGATATTTTAAAAACCCAAACTGCGAAGATCCGATTCCCTCCCCCTCCCAGCCGAAATCGATCGTTAAGACGATCGACCACACGATTCACATCTCTAGTGCATAGGCATCATCTTTGAGCCAGCCCAAGGGTCCACGATCTCAGCAGAACTACCCTCTTGAATATAGTTCTAAGGAGACAGCGGGACATCCAGGATGTAGGATGAGACAGCCTGTGGGCTGATGAACCCAGAGACCCTCCATGGGGAGTGAGTCCTGTAGGGATGCCAAGCAGTGGAAGAAATGTTCCCTCCCCCTCTCCTGAGGAAATGAACAGGAGATGGAGAAGAGGTTTTCCAATAGGAAGAATGCCTCAGGGAGGACCAGAGTATGGAGGAGACTGGGGAAATCTTCACACTGCTGGAAGGAGGAACCCAAGACCATTGAGGAGAGGAGCCTGGGGGATCCAGGGATCGGTGAGTAGAATATGAGGATAGAGCTGGTGGGGTGTATTGAATGACTCCTAAAACATAAAAGCATTTAGGAATATGAGCCCCATGTTCCACAAAGGAATCTGTGTGTAGGAGGAAGAGAAAAATTGGGGGCTGTGATTTCTATGTACCACAGGAGATTTGGAATAAAGACAGGAGTGGAGCAAGAGAAGGGAGACCTTTATTGGTGAGAGTATCATAAGCCTTGTGATACAGACTATCCTGTGAACTCTGATTTATTCAGTAATAGTCTTCTACCCTCTATATTATGCACCTAGTTGTTGGCTGGTAACCTCAGAAAGAAAGGTTTTGATTTTATCTAAAGAGATGTGCGGTCCTTGATTGTGAACTTGGCATTTGTGTCCAGGGCAGTTAATTTCCATGGACTATGAAATCCTGACTCTAATTATGGAGAGTATACAGCATGATCACCATTACTTTCAGCTGGGAGGGGCGCTGCAGACCCATTTCTTTTCTTTCCTGTGCTCCTTTGTGATGTTTTATTTTCACAAGCTTTTAGGAAGGTGCAGACTATACTGTGGTGATTATCTCTACACTGTTTTCATCCTTCTGAAATTTATGTTTTCTTACTGTTCTCACTCAATGAGGTATCCCATCTATTCATATTTTAGGCTCAAAAATATTTGTGCAACCCCACTCCAGGGAGTTTACTAAATTCTGGTGGGGCCATAAAAATTATCGATTGTCTCTTTGGGGCTGGAACCTCAGACTAGCTCGATCACCGTCTCTTACCCCAGGGACTGGGTCCTTTTTGGTGGGGGAAAGAATTTAACTTTCAGGGCCTGGAGTGACAGGAGTGACTTCCTGGTGTGTTTTACCTATTCCTGGGCAAAGTGTAACTTCCCACTGGGTGCTGTAGTGCCCAAGAACCTCACTGGAGACTATGAGGGAGTGACCAAAAATAAATTCTTTACTGATGAATATTTCAAATGGTAAATGGCACATAGAAACATAGCAATATAGAAATGACGGCAGAAAAAGACCAAACGGCCCATCCAGTCTGTCCAGCAAGCTCCCACACTTATTTTTCCATACTTATCTGTTTCACCAACCACCAAGGTCAGGGCTCTTGTTGGTAAATGTTTGATTCAAATTTCCTGCTATCCTCTGTCATTGATGCAGAGAGTAATGTTGTAGTTACATTAAAAGTGAAACATAAGGCTTAATGGTTAAGGGTAGTAACCGCCGCATCAAGCAAATTACCCCGATGCTTTTTACCCAGACTGCACAGATCAATGTCTTATTGGATGTTGTCTGAATGTAAATCCTCTTTTCCACATTTCCCCCTGCCATAGAAGAAGAGAGCAATGCTGGAACATATCCAGCAATTCAAAGTGAAGTATCAGGCTTAATTGGTTTAGGGTAGTAATCACCGCAATAAGCAAGCTATCCCCATATTTATTTGTCTACCCAGACTGTGCAGTTCAGTCCTTTTTGGTTGTTGTCTGAATGCATATCCTCTTTTCCACATTTCCCCTTGCTGTTGAAGCAGACAGCAATGTTGGAGTTGCATTAACCATGTGAAGGCTTATTGAGTAAGGGTAGTAATCACCAGGTAGTATCCACCATTCCAGCAAGCCACCCCCATGCCTCTTCTCTTCATTCCCATCTTCTAGCTTTTATGGATCCACAGTGTTTATCCCATGCACCTTTGAAATCCTTCACAGTTTCAGTCTTCACCACTTCCTCTGGAAGGGAATTCCAGGTATCCACCACCCTCTCCGTGAAGAAATGCTTCCTGACATTGGTTCTGAGTCTTCCTCCCTGGAGTTTCAAATCGTAATCCCTAGTTCTACTGACTTTTTTCGAATGGAAAAGATTTTTTGTTGACCATGGATCATTAAAACCCTTCAATCTCTCCTCATAAGTAATCTTATGAAGAACAACCACCTTTTTGGTCGCCCTTTTCTGGACTGCCTCCATCTTGTTTGTTATGGTTTTGAGGTGTTTGGGTGGATTCTTGGGTGCTTCAGTGATGGCCACTCCCATGGGGAGGAGCCCCATGAGGAACTGTAGTACCAGGCTAGACTCAGAATGCACAAACACAGAGATAAGTTTTATTATGCAGCTTGTAGTAATCACCAGAGGTGGCAGAAGTGAGTAGATTCTTGCAGCAGCAGTCTGGGGTCCTTGGCTGAGGAGACCCGTCCCACAATGGTGGTGTAGGGAGCTCCGATGCAGATTTCAAATGAGGAGCTGTAGGTAAGACAGACTGATAGATATTAGATTACTCACAACTCTTGTAGCTGCAATAATAGAGTTCCCAGCAGGTAGAAGTAAATGTTTAGCAGGCACCACGGTAGATGACACAGGCTCTCGAGGAGCGAGTACCTGGATAATGGATAGGCACCTGAAGATAAGCATAGGACCCCGAGGAGTGGGTTCCAATGACGATATAGAAAAGTTTTTAAATAAATAAATAAATATTAGATTACTCACAACTCTTTATAGCTGCAATAGTAGAGTTCCCAGCAGATAGAAGTAAATGGTAAGCAGGCACCAAGGTAGATGACACAGGCCCTTGAGGAGCGAGTACCTGGATACTGGATAGGTACTTGGAAATAAGCAAATGAGGAGCGGGTACCCAAGTGAGCAGAACCCCGAAGAGTAGAGAGAACTTCCAGCGGCAGCAGGAAGTGGCAGAGCAGCTTAGACTGGACAAGTCCAATCCTTGCTAACTCAAAGTCAGTAAGCAAATAGGGCAGGCTAAAAACCCAGATGGCGTGACATCAGTTGAGGGGAATGCGCCAATGCAGGAATCCCGAGATTAGCGCCAATGCAGGAATAAAGACATGGGTAGCGTGCGCGTGCATGCACACCCTAGCAGGCCCTCAGGTGCATGATGGAGGAATGCCTTGCCAAAGCCATTCCAGGGATGCGAGAGGGTGCAGCTAGCAGACGCAGCAGTCGCCATCTTCCCGAGGCTGGTGGAGAAAGTGAATAAAGAGGTGAGGCAAGTAGGACGAAGCCATCTGAGTCCGATGGATGCAACAGTACCCCCCTTCAAAGGGCCTCCTCCAGACCCCCTACCTGGTCTTGGTTTCCGAGGATGCGATCAGTGATACTGGTTCAGCATTTCCTTGTCCATGATATTAGTCATAGGTTCCCACAAGTTATTTTCGGTCCATAGCCCTCCCATGACAAGAGGTATTCCCAAACTCTGCCTCTCTTCCGTACGTCAAGTATTGCATCTACTTTGTACTCAATGTCCTCTTCTGCATCAACAGGAGGAAGATCTGGTGTCTTGGTGCTGAATTTGTTGAGGATGAGCGGTTTCCGTAAGGAGACATGAAACGCATTATGAATCTTCATTGCTGGGGGAAGTCTGAGACTGTAGTAGAAGTTGCCCAGACGTCGAATAATGGGAAAAGGTCCGACATAGCGTGGAGTGAAGCAAACTGAAGGTAGCTTGAGTCTGAGGTGCTTAGTAGACAGCCAGACTTTATCACCAGGCTTGAAGTCAGGAGCCTTGCAGTGATGAGCGTCATAGCCCTTTTTAGCTCGAAGTCCAGCTTTAAGGAGCATCTCCTTGGTCTTCTTCCAAAGTTGTTGAATCTCGTCGGCAGTAGATTGAGCTGCTGGGGATGACACAGATAGCGGAAGTGGCAAAGGTGGTGAAGGTAGTCGCCCATATACAACTTCAAAAGGTGTTGATCCAGTAGATGTAGCTGGATGGGAGTTGATGGCGAACTCGGCTCATGGTAACAGTTCATCCCAGTCATTCTGTTGTAAACTGACGTAGGCACGGAGGAACTGCTTGAGGGTACGGTTCATCCTCTCAGTTTGACCATTTGACTGAGGATGGTATGATGAGGTGAAGTCGAGAGATATATCAAACATCTTGCACAAATCCTTCCAGAATTTGGCTGTGAATTGTACACCTCTATCTGAGACGATGTGTTTAGGCATGCCATGCAGGCAGAAAATTTATTTATTTATTTATTTATTTAGAGTTTTTATATACCGGCAATCATGAAAACATATCTTGCTGGTTTACATCGAACAGGAGTGCATTATAAACAAAAAACTAGAACTGTGGTGTCCGAAAGTACAGTTACATTTAACAAGGGTAGCCGAACTTGGAGAAGGAAGAAGAGAGGAGAGAAAAGAGATGGTTAAACAATATACAATTTAAATATAGTATACAGAATAAATGTTATATACAAGAGGAGTGGAGTTTTAGGAGTCATTGGAATGTGGCTGATGAAAAGTTTTGCAAGTTCACTGGCATTTGGTAAGCCAGGAAGAACCACAAAGTGAGCCATCTTTGAGAAACGATCCACTGTTACACAGATGATATTATTTCCTCCAGAGTGGTAAGTCCACCACGAAGTCCATGGCGATGTGAGTCCAGGGCTCATCTGGTACTGTCAAGGGTTGAAGTAGGCCCCAAGGACATCCGGGTGGAGGTTTCTGTCTGGCACAATTAGCACAGGCTGCTACATAGGCAAAGGTATCCTCTTTCATAGACGGCCACCAGTAGTATTTTTGTAGCTTCGCCAGAGTTCTCTGTTGACTGGGATGTCCAGCCAATTTAGAGTCATGAGCCCATGCTAGCAGTTTCTTCCAGAGGTTGTTAGGCACAATAGTTTTGCCTGAGGGCACTAGGTAAGTGGCAGAAAGAGTGACTCTCTCTGGGTCGATGATGTGTTGCAGTGCATCAGGTACATCTTCAGATATGAAGGAGCGAGATAGGGCATCTGCTCAGATATTTTTCTCTCCAGGTTGGTATTTCAAGACGAAATCAAACCTGTTAAAGAACAGGGACCACTTCGCCTGTCTATGGTTGAGGCGCTGGGCATGGCGGAGGTATTCTAGATTTTTATGATCTGTAAAAACCATGATCTGATGTTGAGCACCTTCAAGCCAGGGGTGCCATTCCTCGAACACCATCTTTATCGCCAGTAGCTCTTTATCTCCAATGCCATAATTCCTTTCTGTCGGCGTGAAGCTTCTGGAGAAAAAGGAACAGGGACGCAGGATCTTGGAGTCACTGGTCAGCCCCTACGCCAACATCTGAGGCATCAACCTCCACAATGAAGGGGCGTGCGGGATCCGGATGCTGGGGACATGGCTTGCTAGAGAAAGCATCCTTTAGCTTTTGAAAAGCGGTGACAGCCTCCATAGACCAATTGGCAACATTGGCACCTTTCTTTGTTAAAGCTGTTAATGGCAGAGTCGGTGAGGAGTAATTCTTAATGAAGGTTCTGTAGTAGTTAGTAAATCCCAGAAATTGTCTAAGAGCCTTCAGACCAGTGGGTTGAGACCATTTCTGAATGCTCTCAAGCTTTTGAGGATCCATCTGGAACCCTTTGTTAGACACTATGTACCCTAAGAAAGGTACAGATTCCTTGTGGACTTTGCATTTGGACAGCTTAGCGTATTGACAGTTCTCCTGCAGTCTCTGGAGAACCCGCTTGACATCCTCCGTGTGAGTAGTCAGGTCTCGAGAGAAAATCAGGATGTTGTCTAGGTATACAATGACACATTGGTAGAGTAGATCATGCAGGATTTCGTTCATCATGTTTTGGAAGACAGCCGGGACGTTGCACAAGCCAAAGGACATTACTAGGTATTCAAAGTATCCATCCCGGGTATTAAAAGCTGTCTTCCATTCGTCGCCTGAGCGAATGCTAACAAGGTTATAATCTCCTTTAAGATCAAGCTTGGAGAATATTTTGGCTCCCTGTAATCTGTCGAATAGTTCTGAGATGAGTGGTAAGGGATAGCGGTCTTTGACTGTCATCTCGTTTAGACCATGATAATCAATGCATGGATGTAGGGTTCCATCCTTCTTCCCCACAAAGAAGAAGCCTGCACCCAAAGGAGACTTGGATGGTCTTATGAAATCTTTTTGAAGATTTTCTTGGATGTATTCAGACATCGCTTTATTTTCTACCACAGAGAGGGGGTAGACCCTTCCTTTATGTGGTTCGGTGTTCGGTTTCAAAGTGATAGCGCAGTCATACGATCTGTGTGGAGGTAAAACGTCAGCAGCTTCTTTAGAAAACACATCTTGAAAAGATGCGTATTGAGGTGAAAACCCAGGCAACAAGGGGTCATTGGCATGCAGGGTATTGGAGAGACTTCCATCAGGACCTTGCCATGACAATCTGGACTCCAATGAGAAAGCTCCAGAATAGCCCAGCTAAATTGAGGCATATGCTTCTGCAGCCACGGTAACCCAAGTACTAGCACAAAGAAGGAAATAGCCTCTTTATGAAGAGTGCCTGTCCTTAAACTTACTGATTCAGTAAGTAGGTTTACTTCACCCGGTAAAGGCTCTCCATGGAGAGAGGATAACAGTAGCGGAGACGTCATGGTAGTGGTGGGGATCCACAGATGTTCCACTAGAAGTCTTAATATAAAGTTTCCTCCTGTCCCAGAGTCCATTAAGAGTCTGGAATTCAAGCAGTCCGCATATCAAGGAGATTGGAAGAGAGCATGGAGGAGAGGGTGCAGTTAGACCTAAGAAGAGTCCTCCCACAGGACTTTAGGTCTGCCCGTTTCCCGGACAGATAGGGCATGTCTGTACAGCATGGCCAGCTTATCCACAATACATGCAGAGGTCCAATCTTTTACATGTTCTTCTCTCTTTAGAAGTCAGGTGACTGCAGCCTAGTTGCATCGGTTCTTCTTTGCCAGCAACAGGATTAGACCAAATAGGCTTAGATACTGATTTGATTCGAGTTTCTCCCTGGCTGGATCTCCTGGGACTCTTGACCTCTTGAACCTTATCCCGAAGTCGTTGATCAATCCGTGTGGCCAACTTCATCAGGTCCTCCAAGGTCTCAGGCATTTCTGGAGCCGCCAGTTCGTCTTTTAGCTGGGAGTTCAGGCCTTCAAAGAAGAGCATCTTCAGGCATCTCGCGTCCCAATTTAGCTCTGAAGCCAAAGTCTTGAATTCTATGGCGAGGTTTATTACCTTGCTTCAGATGAACCAATGTAGATCCTGAAGTCGTGTACTGGGCAGGTTCATCAAATACAGATTTGAACAGTTCCAAGAACCCGGTAAGGTCCCTCAGGATGGGATTATCACGCTCCCACAGCAGGGAAGCCCAAGCCAGTGCTCTTCCATCCAGATAAGACAGGATATACATGGTCTTGGCATAGGCTGTGGGAAAATGGTTAGGTTGCAGGGCAAAATGCATACAACATTGGTTGATGAATCCGCTACATCTCCAAACTTCCCCTGAGAAGTGAGTAGGAGCGGAGAGAGTTACAACAGTCTTAACTGTCACTTCTGGCGGCGTCTCTTCTTTACCTGTAGTAGTAGAAGCGTACATCTGTGAGTGCAGTAGATTAAAGGCCACAGTCAAGCTATCCAGCGAGTTCTGTTGTTCGGTGATTCGCTGGGCCAGGCCTGGAATGGCTTGCAACGCGGTGAGCTGAGCCGAATCCATGGAGTTAGCAATCTGTTATGGTTTTGAGATGTTTGGGTGGATTCTTGGGTGCTACAGTGATGGCCACTCCCATGGGGAGGAGCCCCATGAGGAACTGTAGTACCAGGCTAGACTCAGAATGCACAAACACAGAGATAAATTTTATTATGCAGCTTGTAGTAATCACCAGAGGTGGAAGAAGTGAGTAGATTCTTGCAGCAGCAGTCTGGGGTCCTTGGCTGAGGAGACCCGTCCCACAATGGTGGTGTAGGGAGCTCCGATGCAGATTTTCAATGAGGAGCTGTAGGTAAGACAGACTGATAGATATTAGATTACTCACAACTCTTGTAGCTGCAATAATAGAGTTCCCAGCAAGTAGAAGTAAATGGTTAGCAGGCACCACGGTAGATGACACAGGCCCTCGAGGAGCGAGTACCTGGATAATGGATAGGCACCTGAAGATAAGCATAGGACCCCGAGGAGTGGGTTCCAATGCCGATATAGAATAGTTTTTAAATAAATAAATAAATATTAGATTACAACACAACTCTTGTAGCTGTAATAATAGAGTTCCCTTCAGATAGAAGTAAATGATTAGCAGGCACTATGGTAGATGACCCAGGCCCTCAAGGAGCGAGTACCTGGATACTGGATAGGCACCTGAAGATAGGCATAGGACCCCGAGGAGCAGGTTCCAATGCGGAGCTGTAGGTGAGACAGACTGGTAGATATTAGATTACTCACAGCTCTATATAGCTGCAATAGTAGAGTTCCCAGTAGGTAGAAGTAAATGGTAAGCAGGAACCAAGGTAGACAACACAGGCTCTCAAGAAGCGAGTACCTGGATACTGGATAGGTACCTGGAACTAAGCAAAGGGTACCCGAGGATCGGGTACCCAAGTGAGCAGAACCCCAACGGGTAGAGAGAGCTTCCAGGGGCAGCAGGAAGCGGCAGAGCAGCTCAGACCGGACAAGTCCAATCCTTGCTAACTCAAAGTCGGTCAGCAAATAGGGCAGGCTAAATACCCGGATGGCATGATTTCAGTCGAGGAGCACACCCCCGAGTTTCGCGCCAATGCAAAAATAAAGACGTGGGTAGCGTGCGCGGACGCACCCTAGTTGGCCCTCAGGTGCATCATTGTGGAATGCCTTGCCAAAGCCGTTCCGGGGACGCTGGAGGGTGCGGCTAGCAGACGCGGCAGTAGCCATGTTCCCAAGGCTGGTGGAGAAAGTGAATAAAGAGGTGAGGCAAGTAGGATGAAGCCATCTGAGTCCGACGGACGCAACACTGTCTCTGTCCCTTTGGAGATACGATCTCCAGAGCTGAACACAGTACTCCAAGTGAGGCCTCACCAAGGCCCTGTACAAGGGGATTATCACTTCTTTTCTCTTACTAGATATTCCTCTCTCCATGCAGCCCAGCATTCTTCTGGCTTTAGCTATCGCCTTGCCACATTGTTTCGCCGACTTCAGATCGTTACACACTATAACACCAAGGTCTTTCTCCTGCTCCGTGCACATCTGCCCTTCACCCCCCATCAAATACAGCTTTCAGATTTCCAGACTCCATATGCAAGACTCTGCACTTCTTGGAATTGAATCTTAGCTGCCGTACCTTTGATCATTCTTCCAGCTTCCTTAAATCCAGTCTCATTCTCTCCACTCCTTTTGGCATGTCCACTGTGTTGCAGATATTAGTATCATCCACAAAAAGACAAACCTTACCATCTATCCAGTCCGCAATGTCGCTCACAAAGATATTGAACAGGACTGATCCCAATACCGATCTTTGTGGCACTCCGCTTAACACCGTTCTCTCTTCAGAGTAAGTTCCATTTACCATCACACATTGTCTTCTGTTCATCAAACAGTTTGCACTTCAGGCCACCACCTCGGCACTTACTCCTAAGCTTCTCATTTTATTCACAAGCCTCCTGTGTGGGACCGTATCAAAAGCTTTGCTGAAATCCAAGTAGATGACATTGAGTGCTCTTCCTCGATCTAATTCCTTAGTCACCCAATCAAAAAAGTCAATCAGATTTGTCTGATAGGACCTTCCCCTGGTGAATCCATGCTGCCTCTGGTCCAGCATGTCTTCTGACTGTAGATAGTTCACTATTCTTTCTTTCAGCAACAACTCCATTACCTTTCCCACCACCGAGGTGAGGCTAACTGGCCTACAGTTTCCAGCCTCCTCTCTGCTCCCACTCTTGTGAAGCGGGACCACCACTGCTCTTCTTCAATCACTCGGCACCACTCCCATTTCTAGGGATCTATTGAACAGGTCACGCAGCGACCGGCCAGCACATCTCTGAGCTCCCTCAGTATCCTGAGATGAACCTCTTCAGGCCCCATGGCTTTGTCCCCTTTCAGTTTTTCTATCTCTTCTCATACATTCTCTTCTGTAAATGGAGTTACATCTACTCCACTCCCCTCCAGTTTCTTCTTACCTAGCGACGGTCCTTCTCCAGGGTTCTCTTTAGTGAACACCTAACTGAAGTATTTGTTTAATATTTCTGCCTTTCTTCGTCTCTCTCCATAAATTGATCCTTTTCACCTTTCAATTTCACTATACCACTTTGAACTTTTCCCCTTTCTCTGATGTACCCGAAAAACCTTGGTAATTGCTCCTTTTACAGACTTAGCCCTCAGTACCACAGTGAAGTTTGGTTACGGTCATTTTTCCTCTACGTGTATGGGTCTCCTTGCCAGGGTCCAGAGTTACTTCCACCCTCCATTAAGTGGGAAAAAGTGTAAACCCCAGGTGGTTGGAAGATCCTTTGGTGGTGCAGGAATACTCCTCCAACCTCGAACAAATTGTTGGGCAAGATTGTCTAAGCACAAAGAGTCCAATCCTCTCTCTCCCTAGGGGCAAAGACCATGTTTGGGTGTCCTTAACGATTTTAATATTGTTCGTACAGTTAAGAGATAGTTCATTCTTTTTATCTCGGTCTCTCTCAAATCCCTAATGGGAGGGATCCTGCCAGGAGCATGCAGCTCTCAGATACCTGAGTAGGGAAGGAAGAGGGGCAGCCAAACCTTCCACCATCATCTTCTAAACAAAATTGTCTTCCCCAAAACTAAGATGAACCCTGGAATATCCAGGCATCAGATCACCACCTTCCTCTGTTCTTGCGGAAGTGAAGAGGGGCAGGTTTTCCCTAACTTGAGCAGACCTATGTATTTATTTATTTATTTTTAACTTTTATATACCGATGCTCCTGTATAGGATACATATCACACCGGTTTACAAGAAACTGAACTGTCACCAGGTGGCGGATACAATGAACCATAGGTGCAATGAACATGGAGGAAACAGACATGTGAAACAACATAAGGAAATGCACTATCAGTAACATATAATGTTGTAGATATGATAACATGATATTCCAAAAATATTCAAAAATAAGTAACTTTAATAATAATAAGATAGAAAGTGAGGCCTATGCCTAGGGAAGTCGAGAGGGGAGAGGGGGGAGAGTTGAGAGAAAGTTAAGAGGGAGAGATCCACAAAGAGCATTGGGACCTTTTGCATTGGAAGGATACATAGGGGGAGTGAGTGCAAGGGCGAGTAGATTATTTGTCCGAAAAAGCCTGTCTGAAGAGCCAGGTTTTCAGTTTCTTTTTAAAGACCAAAGGGCAGGGTTCTTGGCGGAGATCAGGCGGGAGCGAGTTCCAAAGTGGAGGTGCAGCTGTGGAGAGGGCGTGCTTCCTTAAAGAGATTTTTGCAGGTGAGGTATATAGCATGTCTGTTGCAGATATTAGACCTAGAAACAGAGTTCCCCATTCCCTGAGTCCAGGTGGTGCACAGGGTTTCACCAGGCTTCCTACAAATTAAAGTCTCTTTAAGCCCAAAATTAACTTGGGAAAAAGACCCTGCACTCCAGGAAGTATATAAGCAGGGTAGATCCCCAACCAGTCTCACTGACTTCCAGCAGGGTTTGCTGGAGTCCTGCAGAGCAGGCCCAAAATTAAAACTCAGGGAAAACTCCTCCAACCACCTCCTCTAACTTCAAAAACAATTCACACTGCCCCCAGAGCTCTCAGGAAAGAGCAGCTTTAAAAATCTTGCAAAGGGGATGGCCATTCCAGCACCATCAAAGGGAGGGGGATGAATTTGAATGGTTTCTCCCTAACTCACTAACCTGCATTGACAATCTGAATCAGGATTTACCTAGGGCTTACTGGTAACATGACCGTAGGATCTATTATATTTGCACATGTATTGGATATATGATAAAAGACAAAGGGTTGAATTAGCAAAAGCTTGAATCAAGTGAGCAGTATCACCAGTTGTCAAGGTTTCAGGTCTAGTCTAAGACAGAATTTTCTAACCATTTTTTTCTCTTTGTAGCTCAACCAATACATCAAGGAGGTTCATTTTAAAACCCCTGATGGATATGAGATCTTCTTTGATGACAAAGGGAATGGTCCACCTAACTATGACATCGTAAATTGGGTCGTGTACCCTAATGGTTCCATAAACAGCATCACTGTTGGAAAATTCAATTTCTCAACTTCAAGTGGGCAGCAGCTCTTTGTGAACCAAAGTGCCATCCTATGGCATCCTTCTTTTAACCAGGTTTGGCATTTTATATTCGGTTTTATTTATTTGTTTATACAATTTCTAACCCACTGAGCCACAAAACTCAGTGGGTAACACAAAATATACTCATAAAATACAATCAAACAGCAATAAACAACTAAACATAACAGCACATAATACAATAAAGCAAAGCCAAAATGAAACATAAAGTGGCTGCTTAACCAAGCTTAGAGGGTCCTAGACTACAATCAGTGGGTTTTTTTCCACAAAAGCCATGGCAAAAGGATGAGATTTAAGTTGTTTCCTAAAGTGAAGCAGGTAGTTTACATGTCTAAGCTGTTCAGGAAGTTCATTCCATAGAATCAGACCAGCTATACTAAACAGTTCCCTCTGGCAGATGTCAGGTGCGCGTGTTTCATGGTGAGCACTTCAGGGAGGTGCTGAGATGAGGAGTGGAGGGCGCACATGGAAGCATATCAGCAGATGGCAAGTTGGAGACAAGGGGGAGTAAAGTTGTGCAAGGCCTTATGGACAGTAAAGAGGACCTTAAATCTGATCCTCCTCTCCACAGGAAACCAGTGTAAGGACATCAGCAATTGTGAGATTATGTTATTTATTTATTTATTTAGCATTTTTATAAACCGCAATTCATGTAGCAAGCTACATATCATTTTGGTTTACATTATAACAATAACAAGCATGTAAGAATGCGATTACATTAAAACAGGGGAAGAAAACTTGGATAAGAGTGAACAGGGTAATAACACCATAACGTAAAATAGTGGTAATATTGCTGTTCTTCTCTGGGTGTGAAGTAGGTTAATATTGTAAATGGACTATGGATCATTTATTAGTGATGAAGGAATGTAGAGTGGGAGTGTTAATCTACTGTATAATCTGATCGGTAATTTAGTGGAGAGTCTGAGGAATGGTGACGTGAGGTAAGAGTAATTGGTTGGCATTAATTAAATGCCATTTAATTAATTAAATTATGTCCACGAAAGGGAATGCCAGACTTCAGCCATGCAGCTGTTGTGCCCATCGGTCGCAGATGGCCGCAATCTCTGTTGCTCACCTTCTTTTTTCCTTAGCCAGTAATTCTTGGACAATTGGCAACCTCTGCCTCTTCATGCCGCTCTCCTCAGTGTTCCTGGGACGGCATCTGCCATATTGAATCGGGGATTACCTAAGGCACGAGCACGAGTGTCAGGCCCCATCTTATACACGTTATGGCGGAAACCTCGGGGGCGTCCCCTCTACATGACATCATCTGCCTGCGTGTATTTGAGCCAGCCAGGCTGAGCTACCTACAAGTTAGCAAGGACTTCCTTTCTGCTTTACTTCGTTACGCTGAACTTTTTCCTGACCCAGAGACTCGAACACTTTAGGTACCCACTCTGGCTATCTGCTCCTCAGAGGCCTTCCTGCCTGGAGTCTCTCTTCATCCACTCTGGGCTTTGTCTGGTTCAGCCTTGTGACTTCGCTACCGTGTTCACCTCAGCAACTTTCCTTGCACACTTCAGAGAGTACCATCTGCTATTTAGCTCTGCTGACCTCCTGCTCTACTCTCAAAACTCTCCTGCACTGCGGGCCACTACCGGATCAATACAGAGAAGTTCCATCGAAGGAGGGATTCCCTGGCGTACCCCGCTCCGCGGACCACTACTGGGGATATCATCATTGAGCTATCCATTCCTCTGGACTGAGTTTCTCTCTTCCCACGGTGGCCTGGCTCTAATCGACTTGGCAATGAGTTTCTTGCTGTATCCTGCGGATCTCTCTACGGATACTGGTTCCTGGTTCCTGCTCATCTTGGCATGAGACACTCTCAGGTTCCCGCTCCTCAGGGGCCCTTCTCCTGTCTCTGGCTTTCCGGACCTCAGAGGGCCCTGCGCCTTGGACGCTGTCTATCAGCTCCCTGCTTCTCGGGGTTGTTCCCGGAACTACTCTACTCGTGGAGACTCAACATTGGTGTACCCCGCTCTGCAGGCCATTGCCGTTCTACTCTACCTCATGAAGACTCAGTGTGGTGTACCCCGCTCTGCGGACCATTGCCTTACGACTCTGCTTCGTGGAGACCCAACATAGGTGTACCTCGCCCTGCGGGCCATTGCCTCACTACTCTGCTTCGTGGAGTCCTAGTGCTGGTGTACGCCGCTCTGCGGGGCATTGCCTGTGCTTGTGACTGTGCCGCACTTCCCCACTCCTCGGGGCAGCGCGTTGTGTACCTTGACTGTACCGCACTTCCCCTTCCATTCATTAATTCAAATCTGATCATATTATGATCACTATTGCCAAGTGGCCCCATCACCGTTACCTCTTTCACCAGATCCTGTGCGCCATCGAGAGATCTAAAATTGCTCCCTCTCTCATTGGTTCCTGAACCAATTGCTCCATAAAACTGTCATTTATTCCATCCAGGAACTTTATCTCTCTAGCATGCCTTGATGATACATTTACCCAGTCAATACTGGGGTAATTGAAATCTCCAATTATTACTGCATTACCAATTTGGTTAGCTTCCCTAATTTTTCTTACCATTTCATTGTCCATCTCACCATTTTGGCCAGGTAAATGATAGTATACTCCTATCACTATACTCTTCCCCAACACACAAGGGATTTCTACCCATAAAGATTTTATTGTGCATTTAGTCTCATGCAGTATGTTTATCCTGTTGGGCTCTATGCCATTCTGGACATAAAGCGCCACACCGCCACCCGGATGCTCCTCTCTGTCATTGCGATATAATTTCTACCTGGGTATAGCCCTGTCCCATTAGTTATCCTCCTTCCACCATGTCTCTGAGATGCCAATTAAGTCTATGTCATCATTCACTGCTATACATTCTAATTCTCCCATCTTACTTCTTAGACTTCTGGCATTAGCATACAAACATTTCAAAGTGTGTTTTTTGATTGTATTTTCATTCTGCTTTTTAATTGATAGGGATAAATTGGAATGTTTTAGCTCAGGTGAGTTTTTTTTAGTTACAGGCACTTGGACTGTTGGTATGCCCTGATTCTAATGCATTTTTAATATCCTTTGAATATACCTCCCTCCGAACCATGCACTGCTGAGCGACTGTCAGCTTTCCCCTTTGTTCTAGTTTAAAAGATGCTCTATCTCCTTTTAAACGGTTAGTGCCAGCAGTCTGGTTCCACCCTGGTTAAGGTGGAGCCCATTCCTTCAGAAAAGACTCCCCCTTCCCCAAAAGGTTCCTAAGTTCCTTACAAAATTGAATCCCTCTTCCTTCCACCATCGTCTCATCCACACATTGAGACTCCAGAGCTCTGCCTGCCTTCCGCGTGTGGAACAGGGAGCATTTCAGGGAATGCTACCCTGGAAATTCTGGATTTCAGCTTTCTACATAAGAGCCTAAATTTGTCCTCCAGAACCTCCCTCCCACATTTTCCTATGTCGTTGGTGCCCACATGTACCATGCCAGCCAGCTCCTCCCCAGCACTTTCTAAAATCCTATCTAGATGATACGTGAGGTCCACCACCTTCGCACCAGGTAGGCATGTTACCAGGCGATCCTCATGCCCACCAGCCACCCGGCTGTCTACATTCCTAATAATCGAATCACTAACTATGATGGCTGACCTAACCCTTTCCTCCTGAACAGTAGCCCTGGGAGACACATCCTCGGTGCGAAAGGACAATGCACCATCTGGAGAGCAGGTCCTTGCTACAGAATTCTTTCCTGCTGCACCAGGTTGATGCTCTCCCATCATGAGACCTTCTTCCTCCAAGGTAGCACAAGGTTGAGAAGTGATACCCATTTTGGAATATAAAATTAAGTAATGGTAGTACCGATGGGATATGAAGAAACCACTCATTAAGAAGTGACTGAAGGATGAAGATTGATAGCCTTGATATTAATCTGAAGAAATATTAGTAATTTTGGAAGTAGGAAGAATCATACCACGGACCTCTTTAGTTGATAGAAGAAAGTATAGTTGTAAATTCGGTTTGGGTTTTCATGTGGATAATTTTAATGTGATTGTATGGTATGAGTGATGGTGTGAATGGTGTAATATGAGGTATTAATTACATATCTTTAATGTGGTTTTTAAGTGTTGTGATTAAAATTTTGTAATAAATTTATCATTGTAAAATTTTGTAAGAAATTTATCAGTGTTAAACAAATTATATACTTTATATATTATTGTCTAGTTTGAAGTGTCTAGTCTGAAGCGTTTCCTTAGGTTTTTGGTAGTGATAATTTTGGGAACAATTAATATATTCCTTCTGTTAATATATTACCTATACTGCATGTTTTCCACCATGGGGTCTGTAAAGGGAGAGAGGGTGCTTGCATCAGCAGTGGTGGCAGTTCCATGAAGAAGGAATGGTGTCTGGGGAGCTGGTTGCCAGGGTGAGTGCAGCCGGTCATTGGGCCTTCCCATAGCTGGCCAAACATTACTTTTATTTCATACACACACAGAGACGCTGGCTGAGTACTCATGCATGCTTGAAAAATAAATGGTTCAAAAAAGGGAAAATCAAAAAATGAGATGAGGAGGGTGGAAAAAACTCCTATCTCTGAAACCCAAAGATTAACAGGTATCCAGACATGGTCTGCACTGTTTCAGACACAGTCCTTCAAAAGACTGAAAGTTCTCTGTATCCTTTTCTGAACCCAGGCCTCAATCCTAGAGACTCTAGAGACCTTCCTCCTAAAAAATAAACAAAACCAGGGAACAGCCATGGACATGCTGCTCCTGGAAGGGCAATTAAAAATTCCACACCCTAAAATGGTGGCAGCTGTTTATATACGCTGAGAGCACAATATCTCAGGCTTCACATGGGGGAGCTACAAACCCACAATAGCTACTTCTCTATTCTCTCCCCACACCAATTAAATATTCCTCTTAAGTACTAATACTGGTAGAAGTCTAAGGGGATCTCTACATATCAATGGAATAAAAAATAATGAATAATCCAAACAGTAAGAAAGGAAAGTGAAATACTAACAAATTCCCCTACATGTCAATGTTTTGGCGTATTACCTGCACTGAGGTAAAGAGTAAGTAATCTTATATTAAAAACTATGTACAATGAAAGAAAAAAAAAGAATACATATACAACATAAATAAGCATAGAGAGAGGGCAATAATGAGTCTTCTGTCAGATCTTGTAGTCCTGACTTTGCACTTTTTTACTTGTGAAACTACAAGCTTACTTTCAAAATAGATAACTTACACAGAGCAGCTGTCATGACCCAAAGCAGAATTTTGCATTCGTTTTCAAGAAGACATTGGTGTAACCTGCATGCAGTGTGTTATGCTTTGGGTGTATGTGGACCTTGGCCCGAAGTGCGAGTTGATACCGCCTGTGGAGAGGAGCCCCACAGGTCCGCACAGTCAGGAGGCGAGGTATAAGAATAGGAGAAAGCTCTGAGCACTATAGTGGGGAGATCCCCAGAGACCAGGAGGTGACCTCCGTAGGGTGATAGACTGTAAACAGTACTTGGAGTAAGGGCCTGGAGAGAGGGAGAGGCGCCAGGCAGACCACGGAGCGGTGGACACAGGAACAGCCATGCAGAAGGTCCTCCGTGAAGACAGGCCCAGAGCTGCAGCATAGTGGATGTAGACAGGAGAGCGCAGGCCAACCCACAATGGCAGGGCAGCCCGAGCCCGGTCTCAGCAGCTCATGGAAACAGGTACCTGGAGGAGAGCCGGCTGAGCAGTAGAGAAGCAGACCCGAGGAGTGGGACAGCTGGCAGTAGTTGTACACCCCGAAGCAGACCCCTTGGAATGGGGGAGCTCAAGACAGTCTCTAGAGTGATGAGCATGAACAGTCCTGATGAACACAGGCGCAACCCCGAGGAGCAGGGAAGGCCAGCCAAGAGATTCAGTAGTTGCCGCAATAGTTCCAAGGGAGACCCAAGTGGTAGAAGCTGGTAGCTGGATAGGACCCAAGAGGCACGGAGCCAGCCTTAGGAGCGGGGTAGGCCAGGGGAGCAGGTCCCCATAGGAGCTCACACTGACTCTCGAGGACCGGGTGCCAGATAGGGTCCAAGAGCTAGGCAGGTATCGGTTTCTCAGGAACAGGATGCAGGCATAAAGGACTTGTACGGAACTTGTTGCCGAGTTGGCTTGCTGGGGGTGAAGGTGGAACTTAAGTACAGGAGTACGATGACATCTACAATCAGGGATGCCCCCGAGGTTCCCGCCAAAGCGGCTTCAAAGGTGGGGCCTATGACGCGCACGCCTAGCAGGCCCGACATTGAGGTAGGAAGTAGTGGCGTCCATGTACCACGAAGAGGCCTGAGGAACGCAAAGGTGTAGGCAGGCCCATGCAGCAAGCAGACCCGGGTAGGGCAGGAGCGTGGTGCAAGCGGTGAGTACTTGTGGTCGCAGCCGTCTGCGACTGACATGCATAGCACAGTGGTAATTATAACTCTATACAGCAATAGTGTGACTGCATCAGGCTTCCAGTATATCATGGGCAACCACCATGGAAGGGCAATTGTTAACCACCAATCCTTAAAGAGGATGGAGAGGCTGAATTTTTTTAGACAACAGCCTTACTAAGGCCTAGAATCATCAAGTTACTATAAGTAAAGCAGAAATATTGCAAGATTGCATCTGCAAGAAAAAAGGGGTGAGGTTAGGAAAATAATGTAACTACCGCGTTGCATAGCTAAATAACACAACACGTGATATGGTATCATGAAGCGCGACACTGTAGCAAGTGAACATAAGAACATAAGAAAATGCCATACTGGGTCAGACCAAGGATCCATCAAGCCCAGCATCCTGTTTCCAACAGTGGCCAATCCAGGCCATAAGAACCTGGCAAGTACCCAAAAACTAAGTCTATTCCATGTAACCATTGCTAATGGCAGTGGCTATTCTCTAAGTGAACTTAATAGCAGGTAATGGACTTCTCCTCCAAGAACTTATCCAATCCTTTTTTAAACACAGCTATACTAACTGCACGAACCACATTCTCTGGCAACAAATTCCAGAGTTTAATTGTGCGTTGAGTAAAAAAGAACTTTCTCCGATTAGTTTTAAATGTGCCCCATGCTAACATCATGGAGTGTCCCCTAGTCCTTCTACTATTTGAAAGAGTAAATAACCGATTCACATCTACCCGTTCTAGACCTCTCATGATTTTAAACACCTCTATCATATCCCCCCTCAGTCGTCTCTTCTCCAAGCTGAAAAGTCCTAACCTCTTTAGTCTTTCCTCATAGGGGAGTTGTTCCATTCCCCTTATCATTTTGGTAGCCCTTCTCTGTACCTTCTCCATCGCAATTATATCTTTTTTGAGATGCGGCGACCAGAATTGTACACAGTATTCAAGGTGCGGTCTCACCATGGAGCGATACAGAGGCATTATGACATTTTCCGTTTTATTCATCATTCCTTTTCTAATAATTCCCAACATTCTGTTTGCTTTTTTGACTGCCGCAGCACACTGAACCGACGATTTCAATGTGTTATCCACTATGACACCTAGATCTCTTTCTTGGGTTGTAGCACCTAATATGGAACTCAACATCGTGTAATTATAGCATGGGTTATTTTTCCCTATATGCATCACCTTGCACTTATCCATCATTTGCATCATTTGCATCATTTGCATCATTTTATGCATCATACATCATTTTACATTTCACGTATGAATTATTTTGTTTATATATACAGGCTTCATGGATCTGTTTCTTTGAGGGTGTGTCAGGCATTGGAGAGAAAAGAGGAGAGTAGATGATTTTTGTAGTGGGAGTTTAAGAGCTTGGTCAATAGATTACCTGATTGTGATGTCTTCTGTTGTCATCTGTTTCCCTTTCCCTTTGTCTCTTGTCTTTATTTGTGTGTGAAAGTTTTTGTAATTTTGTCAAGTTTGTCTTTCTGTCTTTGTGTGTTGGAGGAGGAGTGGTGGTGGTGGTGGTGGTAGTGTGGAGGAGAGGTGATGAGGAGGAGTGATGGTGAGGAAGTGTGGTGGTGGTTCTGAAGCGTGATGAGGATTGAACGAGAGAGGTGTGGAGAGAGAGAGGAGTAGAGGCAAGAGGAGAAGAGGAGGAGGGAGAAGATGAGGTGGGCAGTGACAGGTACAGGAGTAGAGATAGGGAAGAGGGAAGGGATAGGAGGAGCTGGGGGGAAGGGGATAGGCAGGCAAATGTGGCGAGTGGAGGACTTCAGGCTAGGGATAGACAGAGAGGAGAGGAGGGGAGTTGGCAGGTCAGGTGCAGGAGGGGGGGAGGAAGGGAGGGGAGCAGGGAATAAGACTGAAAGTGAGGCTAGTGACACCTCTCCAAAAGTGGAAGTGCAACCCAGTCATGTGGCAGCCAAGCAGCAGGGTGGACTCATCTAAGGACCTTAAAACTCAGTGTAGAGGACAATAACTACAGCATGCTCTTCGGAAACTGTTCTACAAAGACATCTTGGGCAGCCAAGGGACAGATAAGGTGCACCATTGCCCAGGCCATATCCCAGTGCAGTGGAATCAGGAGGACTGGAGAGCAGGTGGCCCACTGCTACTGCAATATAAAGGCCCAGCTCAAGTGCAAGGTGGTGAGCAGGAACAAGTATCAGCCATAGCAGGGTGAAGGATCCCCTTCAGTGCCTGATAACAATGGCTGGGACTGGAAGAGGATCTGGACACCACGCAAGCTGGGGCCTGTAAGTTAAACTCACCTGTAAATGTCAAGTCTGCTACAGATGTACACATCTTTTGGCATATAATGCTCATATTGATAGATTGATGGATTCATACAAAGTGCACATCTTATGCCAAACATTACATGTCCACTTCTTAGCATTTATACTTATGTATTTCTTTATTTCTGTGGAAAATGATGATCCCATCCATGAGGTCCCCATGACCAGCAGTGTAGTCCCATGGACCAGCAGTGCAGCAGCAGCAAATACAGCTACCCTCCAAATGAACACTCAGACACAGTAGAGCAAGAAAGAGGAGGAGGAGCAGTTCTAGAAACGGCCAACAGAAGAGCACCAGCTGCTTGCACCCTTTGGATCATCCCTCAAACTGGACATGAACCTTACTCTTTCCAGCCTGATGCCATGGGACCAAGCAGGCCAGTTCCAACCTCGCTCCAGCATGCCCATTCCCCAACCAGATCTGACAGACTGACAGCCTGATCAGGTCACTAGCCCGGATATGCCAGTTTTGGGCCTGCAGAATGTGCCTCAGCCTCCACCAACAGAAACAGCAGCACCAACTGCAGAGGAACAGCAGGTCCATGAAACCATGGACCGCTTTGAGAGGAGGCATGGCCTCCAACTGCATCACATATGTATGGGCAGAGCTGGTGCAGTTGAGAAAGGTGCACATCAAGACCACTAATGCTTTTCAGGCGCACACAGCTGCCTTAACACAGAGCCTTACCACCATTTCTACTTCTGTCAACTACCTGACATTTGCTGTGATCCAGCTATTTGAAAGATTGCCTGAGCCTCCACCAGTGTCATCCCCATCCTCCCAGGAGTGAACTCCATGCAGCAGTCCTCAGCTATTGGGATGGCTCAGGGGTAGGACCCCCAAACAAATGCCACCTCCAATCAGCCAAAAGCCGAGGAGAGGAAAAGGACCATGATGCCCCCCTCCTCCAAGTAGTAACCCTTTTAAAGGGTAAGCTATTTCACTAAAAGATGACTTGTCCAAACAAGCCAGGCTAATCCTCACAACACAGTTCTTATACTGGCTAGATGGATAAAGACTTCTGGGCCTGTCCTCACTACAGAGATCCTGTGCTGGCTAGATGGAAGAAGACTTCCGAAGCCCGTCCTCACTACAGAGTTCTTGTGCCGGCTAGATTAAAGAAAACTGCTAGGCACATCATCAACACAGAATTCTGGTCTCAGCTTTCTGATGAGGATGGTCTACAGTTATCATGTGTTGTCCTGCTGCTTACTTTTTATGCCCGTTTCTATGCTTTGCCCATAGTCCTGTTTCCTTGATGCAGTCTCCAGTCACAGTCATGCTGGTATCACTTTTCATCATGTCTCATCTCCTGGTTCTGCTGCTGGTATCTCTTCTCATCATATCTTATCTGCTGGTCCTGCTGCTGGCATCTCTTCTCATCCTGCTGCCTCCAGGCTGCTGTGTCATATACTGGGGCTCATGCCTCCATACTACTGTGTCATCTCCTGGGGCTCCTACCTCTATACTGCGCTCTCCAGTTCTGGTCCTTCTACCTGATACTTGAACTCTGAGCCCTGGCCCTTAGGATGTCTCCCTTTGAATGCACTCTTTCAACATGGACTGTCTGGGCCTTCTACTTGAACTCTGCTGCAATGGCCTTAGGCTGTTCCCCCCTTTAAGTGAATTCTTTCAACATGGCCTATCTGGGCCTTCACTTGCCATTACATAGTTGTGCTGATATCAGGTCTAACCTTAGAGCTGTACTATAGCTATCAGGTTGCCACATCTACTTTTTATGGCATTGCTGTAATTGTGATTTTGAGAAAGGATATGATAATAATACTGTATGTCATGTTGCCATTTGTAACTATGTTTGTACAGTTCTACAGTAAATATGCTGGCTATTTCAGTTGCAATGTCTTGTGCAATTTTATCTCTTGTCCTTGCAGAATGTGATTACTAAAGATATTGACTTTCTGTTGACTACAAATGTATAAGAAAGTGGTCACATGTTTTGAAACTTAAATTTTTGGTAGTGTCTTTTCAATGTGAGATTATTTTGTTAAGGGTCACTAGTAAAAGGTTTGGGACCCACATCACCTTGCATGCTAGAGTGTCATTGGCCATTGTAACTAGGCACATGTCTCAAATGCAAGGCCATATGACCTAGGCCATTAAACAGAAAGCTTATTGTATGCTAGTAGATTCTTGGTGGGCTACGAGCGGCGCCCATCCTGCTCATGGCCCAGAGAAGCACATACTCAGCGGGCCACAAGCAGTGTCTCAGTGAATGAGGTAGGAGTCCGGGTCGGGGCACAACCTGGGAGCCCGCAGGCCTAAGGCAGAAGGTTCAACTAGGCTGCCTAATATTCTTGCACTGGCCCTGGGAAAAAGTGAATTATTTCAAAATAGAAAAACAATGGGACAAGGTACGATGCAAAGGGAGAGATTTACCAATTAGAAAAAACGACAATCACATACGAGCATAGAGATCTTTCTCATTGGTCAAATTAACAGCCAATCCTATGTACAACCAGTTAGTTGATTTTTAAGAAACAATCTATTACTCTACAGCAGAGCTTTCCAAACTTTTCATGTTGGTGACACACTTTTTAGACAAACGTAATTTCGGGACACAGTAATTCAGTCTACTAGCAAACCAGAGGTTAAAGGTTGAACGAACAAAATGTATTTCGACAATTTACGTATGTTTCCTTAAATATATACATAATAAAATGTTTCACGACACAACCTATCTTGTGAAAACCTTTCATTTATATTTAAAATATATAATATTCCAAGATTAATGTTATTGTTATAATTTATGAATAACAATAATAAAACAAAGTTATTGTGTTATTCAATTTAGCTCTTTAATGAGATATATGAACTTGATGGGATGAACACAGCTTTTGAATATTTGGTGTTAATAAAAAAGTCCAAAGGGTCTTCTGCGTAATTTTAAAAAGCTGGCCAGTTTCACACTATAAAATTATTGATAGCCTCATTCAACTAATTATATATGGCTATGAGAGTGAAGTCTGGAATTTATAGGAAGGGACAGAATGTCAATATAAATCCTGCACCTCCAGTTCTGTAACTCTGTGCATCCACTGAAATTCCCCCAAACAATGGAGCTTGAATGTTTCCCTTATAGCTCATCATACTGAAAGATATTTTCAAATGCTGGTGTCACCTCACAGTAACAGCAGCACAAACACCTTCCACTGCCAGGCACATTGTAAACTAAAATAAAACCTTGTAAAAAAGACACTCAAAATCTATACTGCAATCCCATTGTAACATAACAGTAATAACACCAAGGATTCAAACAACAATAACCCTACCTGTGAAAAAGCAAGGGTAAATATTATACTGGGTCCTAGAATACCAATACACCACCTACTGAGGAAACAAAACAAACCAGATTGCTATAGATCCCTATGCTAGCAAAATCTCTCATAATGGTCACACACAGAGAGCAGAGACAGACCCTCACCAAATACAGAATACAAAATAAAGGAGCACAAATTAGACAAAAACTGAAATGGAAACCCCAAGAAGCCAGACTCTGTGTATTAACAATGTAAAAACAGAACCACCATTCCTCATAAAACAAATAAAATCAAGAAACATAAAGCATCAATTATAATAGTAAAACCATACTAATAAAATAATATTTTAAAAGTACTGATAAATAGAATTTCTATTAATTAAAATCATATACATTTTTTTACAATTTCCCAAACACCAATAAAATATTTCAAAACAGCACATATATCAAATAACACTCAATAATTAAAACTAATAAGGATTTTAAAAAGCCCCTGCTGTCCATACATGGGAGCTCTTGATTTCCAGTCACCCTGATATTGTCCAGGATTAGGAGGTTATCCTCTCTCACACAGACTCACATGTCCATTCTCTCTCACACATACACTGTCACATACATACACATTCATGCTCTTATACCCACCATAACCTCTCGCTCTCACAGACACTGACACACTCTCAGGCTCTAAGACTCTCCCCCTCCACACACACCCCCTACACAAACTCTTACTCCCCTGGATTTTCTCATACACACTCTCTCTGGCTCCCTCACATACACACAAACACACACACCCAGGCAAGTTCCCAATCATTCTCACACAAACACACACCCAGGCAAGCTTCCAGTCATTCTCACACACTGAAACTGACCCCCAGGCAGGCTCCCATTCATGTTCACACACACACACATATACTACACACTGGCCGGCACCTATTCTCACACTTACAAACCCCAGGAAGACACCCATACATTCTCATACACAAACACACCCTCAGGCAGGCACCCATGCATTCACACACATACACCCCTAGGCAGATTCCCATTCATACACATGCACACTAAAGGCAGACCCCCTCTCTTTCTTTTGCCAGCAACCTCAGAGCCTCTCTCATTCCTCTGCTGCCACTGTCACTGATGCCGCATGGCTATTGGGGAGGCGCTTATTGCTGCTATTGGCACTGAAGCCCATTCTGCTGCCGCCTCTGTGCAGGCCCCATGGGTTTCCACTTCCTCTATGTTGATCTCGTACATTGTGAGATCCGCATAAAGTGCTACTCTTGCACATTACCAAAGATTACATGTGCCAATCAGTAAAAAGTAATTTATTTCTTTTTTTTTACCTTTGCTGTCTGAACTTAGTTTCTAATCGGTTGGTCACAAGCTTTTTTGTTCCACCTCCCCTTTCTTATTTTTTTGCCAATTCCTTTCATATTGTCTTTTTTTCTATTTCTTTTCTCTCCATCTATCTTCTTCCCTCAAACATTCAGAAAGGTTCTCATTCTCACATGCTTTCTCTCTCTCTCTCTCTCACACACACACACACACACACAGGCTCTCACTCTCACATGCTCTCTCTCATACAATCATTCATACAGTCTCTCTCTTGCAAATGCTGTCTGACTCTCACACACCCAGGCTCTCTCTCACTCCCTCATGCTGTCTTGCTCAAGCACAGGCTCTCACTATCACATGCTCTCTCTCATACAATCATTCATACACAGTCTCTCTCTTGCACATGCTGTCTGACTCTCACACACCCAAGCTCTCTCTCACTCTCTCATGCTGTCTTGCTTAAGCACAGGCTCTCACTGTCACATGCTCTCTCTCATACAATCATTCATACACAGTCTCTCTCTTGCACATGGTGTCTGACTCTCACACACCCAGGCTCTCTCTCACTCCCTCATGCTGTCTTGCTCAAGCACAGGCTCTCACTATCACAGGCTGTCTCTCGCACACACATACAGGTTCTCACATGCTGTCTCTGCAAACATTTAGGTCCTCACTCCCATACCCAATCTCTCAACGCACCTCATACACGCACACAATCTCTCAACTCATCTCATGCACACACTCTACGGGCCCTCAGCCTCTCTCTTACCTCTGGGCCTCCTCTTCACGGGTCGCTGCAGGACGGGCTCTGCAGCGGCCCTGATCTTCTCGGGCTGATCGCGGGGGCGGAGGCCCTGATATTTTCGGACCAATCCGCGGTGGGGGCCTCCTCCTCTTCTCACAAGCTGTAATGACACTGCTCCTCTTCTGCATGCGGCTGATTCTCCTCCCCCTTTCTGCCCGTGCGGCTCCGGCAACATTTTCCTTCCGGGGCCGCGTGGACAGGAAGGAGGCGGAGCATCTGCACGTTTTGCCGTGACCTTGTTCTTCAGGCCGTGGTGAGGTGAGCTCCACCACGGTCCTCTCGATCTTCCTGCTGTGTGTCTGCGGCACACAGCACAGCGATTCTTTATTGCTCAGCCGCCAGTGGGATGAGGTCCACTGGCGGCCGCATTGGCTCGCACTTGCCGGTGTGTCACGTGCACCGGGCTTGCGCGACACACCGGCACACCTCAGGCGACACACTAAAGTGTCGCGACACTCACTTTGGAAAGCTCTGCTCTACAGTTTTTATAATTCCTGAAGTGCAAAAGTTGTAGAAACATTTAATGGTCCAATCTATATATTCTGTTTTGAAATTCATGTGATAAATGTTTCCTTTATATCAATATAATGTCAGATTGTGCCCATGCATTAGAGATATCAGGAGGGCATCTGCCATGGTAAAATTTAATGTGTTCAATGAAGGATTTCTAAATAATTTTAAAAGTAACAGCATTTGTTAGACTTTAAAATTTTACTAGCTTTTATTCAATCATGTTGCATTCTTCTTTTAGATTTAGTGCCATGATGCAGCAATTATGAAAAACGTTTCTGCAACTTTTGCACTTCAGAGGAAGCTTGGATAAAAGAGCTCCTTATGAGAAGTTCATGTGATACTGTTTGTTAAAAAAAAATCATAGAAATATCAAGACTGAGAGAAATAGTTTCATTGATTTCTCAGAAGTGCATTGCAATCTGTATGAGTCAATTTAGGAACATTTGTTGTGTCTGTTCAGTTGGATATGAGGTGAACAATTTTAGTATGAGACCATCATGCCAACTGATTTTAATCTGGCAAGAAGGATGGAGTGGTCTAGTGTGTCAAACACTTATGTTATATCCAATAACACCATGATGTAATCAATGTTAGTATCAAAACCTCATAATAGAGTGTCAAATGATGATGAAGTAGGGTCTCAGTATTAAAGCCCTTTCTGAACCCATGCTGGTGTGGGTCAATGATTGCATTTGCATCTAGAAATTCATATAGCTGGTTCAGTACTGTCATTTCAAGTATCTTTGTTAAAAAGGGTAAAGAGGAAATTGGTTTGAAATTTGAGAATTCTAAAATGTCTGAGTTACGGGGTTTTTTGGCATTGGTCTTACTGAGGCCTGTATTAGAGTGCAGAAGGTACTAATCCTGTGGTAAGTGACAAATTTACAATATCTGAGATCACTTGAGAGATTTCTTGTCATGCAATTTTTAATGTGCCCTTGGGACATGGATTTAAAGAAGAAGAAGAATTATTCATCTTGGCTAAGAATTATTGTATTTCTTCAGACGAGACTAAAGAGAAGGAGTCCCATTGAGAGTCAGTGCTATAAATTGAAATTTTGATGGGCACTGACAAATGAGAGAAACTATGTTTGATTTTTTTGGTTTAATCAATAAAAAAGGAGGATATTTGATTACAGTATTCACAGGTTACCAAGATATTTTCAGGATGTCTCTGAGAGGTCAGTGATCTTAATATATATTGAATACTTCAACTGTGTTGTTACCATCATGCAGCAATTTGAGAAAGGTAATACTTTTTTTTTTTCTAGCATTGATTTGAGTTAATTTCCCATAATTGGGAATTATACCAGTGAATATTATGTTTTCTTGTGATTCAAATTGTTTTTTTCAGGGGAAATCTAATTCAGTGCACTGCTCATAATGTCATTCCAGTCATCAAATGCTTGATCAGTATCAATTAGAACTATGTCTGTAAGCATATTGGAAACAGTTGCTTTAAAATTGTCTGGGTCTGTGTGGCCCCCTTCTCTTAACTTCTGATGGTGATTGTTTTGTGAGTGATTTTGCTTCCTTACGGTACAGTGAACTGTGAGCAAATGATGATTAGACCATAGAATCATATGGTTCTCTATATCAGCTTTTGGATGTGCTAATAATTCAGGGTTGATAAATGTTTTGTGCATAGGTTTGCTAGATCCTCAGGTTTTGCCCAATCTTGTATACCTATGCTGGGGGGGGGGGGTGTTTCCCATGTATGCCCTTGCAATCCATAATGATCAGCTTATAAGAACTGGCCAAGCATTCATCTACCCTCCCCCTGTTTCCCGTCTGTTATATTTATATATAAATAGCAATAATATTCACTTCAGATAGGATATCATAGGTAAAAGTGGTTATATATTCTCTTAGCTATAATAACATAATATATTTCTTCTAGCAATAATAAAATAGATTATAATAGAGCACAACATAAAATATAAATGGTAATAAAGAGCATATTGAATAGAGAGCTAAGCTAAGCTACATACAATCGGTGGCAAATTACTTCCCTGAGAAAATCAGCTCTAGGAGGTGATCACTGCAGGCAGAGTCTCTAGTTAGTTGAAGAGTTAACTGTGCTGGGAAGTGCTTCACATGACCAGCTGTGTCTTCATTTTCAATGGCCAGTCTGCACTTAATTTCCTGTCCTTTGTCTCCAACCTTTATTCATGCTGGGTGTGTCACTATGGTCTTAGCATTCTGCCCTTCTCGCATTACAATTGTTTGTGCCACTGTCCCTGGTCTTCCTCTCTTAATAGTTGTGACACACAATGACATGTCTCCTTTTCTGGTCTGGCATTTGCCCTCTATTGCCATCTTTAACCCCTCTGGTACAATTATTCACAGATTACTCATTTTCCCAACTATGTTTATGATCCTAGAAGCAATGCCTGCATTGCATAGCATGCTGTTTCCTGCCATGTGGTTCACAAACATTTCAAAGCAGCAGATTATCATCACTAATTAATTACTATAAACAAGCTCACAGATGCTTAAGACATACATTGCTTTACATTAAGCATTTTAAAGGCAGCACCGGTATCTGTTTAGATAGCCAAAGGGTCACAAATCTTATACAGGAAGATCACACTTTTCCAGACTTTGCATTAACCCTCTTGTTCCTCTGTCTGTGAACAAGCATTCTTTAAACACAGCCCCAACCCTGTATCAAACATTAAGCCTTTGCAGTATATCTGTTTCTCTATAAATTCTGTGCATTGCACACCAAAAGGAATATGTCTAACATTCACCAAGGTTAATTAAAAGAATCCTCAGTGGCAAGGACAACAACAGTCTGCAGTTCCAAAATGTGGCCAGCATAGTCTAAACCAATAAGGGTAGAAAATTGTTGGCACACAGTAAGGAATCATTCAGACCATGGGGTATTGGTATACATGCAAGACACTTAGAAAGATTACCAGACTCGGCCGATTAAGTGACAAGTTCAACAAATGAATTCACCATATTCAGGGAATGCCCTGTCCTTTGATGAGCAGGTAGAGAGACAATCTCTGCACTAATTTTTATGGATAGGGCACCAAAATATTTGTCACACACAGAGGAACTGTAAGTATAAGTCTCGATACTAATCATACATATAAAACTAAACAATAGAATTATGTAGCATAAATAAAAGAGTCCACAAAAGGTGGCTGTAATCAGGAGACATCCTTGAGGTATGTGTTTCAGAGTTCTCTTTGTGCAAGTGTTCCAGGGATCCTCTTTGTGCTAGTTCCCTGGAAGTTGGATGTCTCATGAATTTCAACCAAAGCAATACTGGGTCAGACCAAGGGTCCATCAAGCCCAGCCTCCTGTTTCCAACAGTGGCCAATCCAGGCCATAAGAACCTGGCAAGTACCCAAAAACTAAGTCTATTCCATGTAACCATTGCTAATGGCAGTGGCTATTCTCTAAGTGAACTTATAGCAGGTAATGGACTTCTCCTCCAAGAACTTATCCAATCCTTTTTTAAACACAGTTATACTAACTGCACTAACCACATCCTCTGGCAACAAATTCCAGAGTTTAATTGTGCGTTGAGTGAAAAAGTTCTCCGATTAGTTTTAAATGTGCCCCATGCTAACTTCATGGAGTGCCCCCCAGTCTTTCTACTATCCAAAAAGAGTAAATAACCGATTCACATCTACCCGTTCTAGACCTCTCATAATTTTAAACATCTCTATCATATCCCCCCGCAGTCGTCTCTTCTCCAAGCTGAAAAGTCCTAACCTCTTTAGTCTTTCCTCATAGGGGAGCTGTTCCATTCCCCTTATCATTTTGGTTGCCCTTCTCTGTACCTTCTCCATCACAATTATATCTTTTTTGAGATGCGGCGACCAGAATTGTACACAGTATTCAAGGTGCGGTCTCACCATGGAGCGATACAGAGGCATTATGACATTTTCCGTTTTATTCACCATTCCCTTTCTAATAATTCCCAACATTCTTTTTGCTTTTTTGACTGCCGCAGCACACTGAACCGATGATTTCAATGTGTTATCCACTCTTCTCCAGCTGCCAGTCACGCTGCACGCCGCCCAGCTCGAGTCAGCCCTCCCCGCACGATCGGCGCCGGCCCATCAGGACCAGGGGAGGTGGACCCGAGGCAAGGATCCCAAACAAAAAAGAACACAGGCAAGGGATCTCCTTTTTTGAAATAAAAATACAGTGAAGCGCGCTATCCGGCGAGCCCGCCCCCAGAACCCCAACGTCACGACCGGCTCCCTGAAGGCCCTTTAAAGGGCTGCAACGCCTCCAGGCGTGCTCTCTCTGCTCCGGCTGCCGGTCACGCTGCACGCCGCCCAGCTCGAGTCGGCCCTCCCTGCGCGATCGGCGCCGGCCCATCGGGGCCAGGAGAGGTGGACCCGAGGCAAGGATCCCAAACAAAAAAGAACACAGGCAAGGGATCTCCTTTTTTGAAATAAAAATACAGCGAACCGCACTATCCGGCGAGCCTGCCCCTGGAACCCCGACATCACGACCGGCTCCCTGAAGGCCCTTTAAAGGGCTGCAACGCCTCCAGGCATCGCGCGACAAAGGGGCCAGCCCCTTTGTGCACCCCTTCGTGCACTCCGTTCGTACACTCCAGACTTTGAGGATTTCCCCACCAATCTTTCTCACAGCTTTCAACTAACTTACAACCTCCGAGTTCTTTCGCCCAGCACTGCCCTACAATTGACTTCACTCCACCAACACTCAGAAACCTCTCTCTGACATCTATCGCTTAGTACGGCAGCAACCAACTAGTCTCTGATTTCACTTGCCCGGTACGCATCCTCTGACCTCTATCATGCAGTACCCCAGCTACAAAAGAGAAAATATAGTCACTGAATAAGGAGAGATCACAATCTAGGAACATAGACAAAATCCTTGCTGGAATGCTTCTGCTGACAATTATTCTTTCTTGACCTAAATTCTACTGAAGGACTTTTAATTCCATAGCAGCTGATTAGGCCATTCAGTACCTAACTGAGCAATACTTGTCCAGCTTCTCTCAACATGAACACTTTCCACATTCCAATTCTTAAATACTCAAACTTCACCACCAAAATTAGGAATACTTCGTTATACACCTCATACCACAACTCACTCATTCCAATCATGATTTCTCCCATCACACAAATCATTGGATTAATGACCTTCTCAATCCTACTTTTGAACACATAATCTCTATTAAAAAAGGCCACCTTACTAGGAGATATTCTTACTGATGAATCCCCCGATATATGTGCAATCACTGAGACCTGGTTAAAAAGTTCAGATGTCGCTATTATAAATCAACTACCAACGGACTTATACAACATTTTTTCGATCCCGAGACCAAAAAAGAAAGGAGGTGGACTCTTACTGGCTACAAAAAAGAAATTCAAGCTCACCCTCCAACACATCGCACCCATTCAAAAGATTGAGATTGGTCTCTTTAAATCAAAAGATCTACAAATTTGTTTAATTTATGCCCCCCCTAGCATATTAGAAAAAAATCCGTCTCTACTTACTGAATATATTGCTAAACACATTGACATCAGCATACCCGCAATCATTCTAGGAGACCTAAACCTCCATCTTGACCGATCCCCTCTTACTCCAGCATGTGAGGCCACCCTTGCTACGCTAAATGCCCTTGGTTTCAAACAAATTGTTTCAGGTCCCACACACAAGGCAGGACACACCCTGGATGTTATTTTTATGAGCTCTCTCTTACACACTGAACACCCCCAATGCACCCCCATACCCTGGTCAGACCACTACCGAGTTGACACCAGCTGCACTGTCAACAGCAACCCCCAAACGCCACCCTCTAAGAAAAGAACCATAAATTTCAGGAAAAAATGCAAAACTGAAGACATCATTGAAGCAATTACAGAGGATCTCCATAATCTTGACCTCTCTGACGCCAACTCGGCCTGTTCCTCTTGGCACCAACTTACCAGCAATATTGTAAACCGACTCTGTCCACTACTCACAAAGGAGATTGGCACTGAGAAGAAAGATAAAAAAACCCTGGTACACCACAGACCTTAGAGGAATGAAAGTAGAACTCCGCAAATTGGAAAAGAAATGGCGCAGAAACCAAGATGCAGCACAACTACAAAAATACAAATTTCTACTCCACCAGTATCGTAAAACCACAGATGAAGCCAAGAAAAACTATTATACAACAAGAATCCATCAATACCAGTTTAACCCTCGTGCCCTCTTCCAATATGTATCTAGTATAATTACCCCTCCTATAAACACCAACTCAGACAACGAAGATGAATACAAATGTGAGAAGCTAGCTACATACTTCCACAACAAAGTTACTAACATCATGACCCGCTTCACCATGCCCTCACTGCCAGTACCCATAACGCCAACTAATACCATAATCTCCTCAGCTACTCTCTCAAATTTTGAAACAACAACTGCATCAGAAATTGAAGCAATCCTTAAAACAATCAAACCAGCCATACATCCCATTGATATAATGCCTACAAAAACACTACTCTCCATTCCTACAAGGATTGCACCTCCCATTTCTAATATTATAAACAAATCAATATCATCGGGTACATTTCCAACACAGCTCAAACATGCAATAATAAAACCTACACTCAAAAAAGCGGACCTGGACCCTTCAGAACCGGCCAACTATCGTCCAGTATCAAACCTCCCATTCTTGTCTAAAATTATGGAGAAAATCATCAACAAACAACTCACAGATTTTCTAGACAAAAACCTATTACTCTTCCCATTGCAATATGGCTTCCATAAGAACCATAGTACGGAAACTCTGCTAGTCTCTCTCTCAGATGCTATTCTAAAAACCCTCGATACTGGTCATTCCTACTTACTAGCCCTTCTCGATATCTCTTCTGCATTTGACACTGTAAACCACCATACACTCCTCTCCCGCCTCTCACAGATTGGCGTTACAGGCACTGCTCTATCATGGCTCCAATCTTTCCTGAAGGATAGAACATACAGTGTTAAAATAGACCGCCATTTATCTAAACCCAGAAAATTGGCACAAGGTGTTCCACAAGGTTCTGCTCTTTCATCTACACTTTTTAACATTTACCTATCTCCTCTCTGTCAACTCCTGGGGAAACTGGATCTCCCACATTTCATGTACGCAGATGATGCACAGATCCTCATCCCCATCAACGATTCCCTCACTAATGCACTAAAAATCTGGGATACTGCTCTGGTGGATATTAAAAAATTACTTACTGAAAACTTCCTGGCTATAAACACTACCAAAACAGAGCTCCTAATCATCACATCCCACCATAACATCCTCTCGAACATCTCTCAACATTCACCACAGGATTATCTCAAACTCCAGCAAGTCTGCAGTCTTGGTGTTATCATTGACCAGCAGTTTTAATTAAAGAAATTCCTCTGCTACTATCAAAAACGGATTTTTCAAGCTACATACGCTAAAAAGAATCAAACCTCTTCTACATCCACATGACTTCCGGACAGTTGTACAAGCTACAGTATTATCAAAAATTAGATTACTGCAATGCCATATTACTTGGTCTCCCTAAAAACACCATACAACCTCTACAGATGTTACAAAATGCTGCAGCACGCTTACTCACGAACTCGCACCGCCATGAACACATTACTCCTGCGCTCATGTTCCTTCACTGGCTTCCTGTTGCATCCAGAATTTTATTCAAAGTTCTTACTCTCATTCACAAGTCAATTTACAACCAAGATATGCAATGGTTCTCTGATCATTTCATATTCCGTACATCAAAAAGACCGATAAGGAAAATGCACCAAGCCAAACTCGCCTCCTCTGCATTTAAACACATCAAACACGTTGCCACCAGAGAATGCTCATTCACTATTACCGGAACTGACATTTGGAACAAAATGCCCACTGACTTGCGTCTAGAACCCTGCCACAAAAAATTCAAGCAGAACCTTAAAACCTGGCTGTTTGAACAAGCTTTCTCACTATGAACACCCGTATCGAAATCGCCAATCACTCAACCCGGTTATACTGATACATGATCTCTCGAATATTCATTTCTCTTTATAATTTGACTATTTACTGTATATTGCTGCGATGCTTGACTTTCATGCTCTATTACCTTACTTCCTTTTTAAATGGCCATTAACATTCAATTATTATTGTCATTAATTTAATTGTTCTGTGTTGTTAATTATTTTTGTCTGTTCTTAATGGATATTTAAATTGTTCACATTAGTTCATTTTATCTGTAAAGCTTGTTGCTAATGTTATTGTTTTGTTTTTTTGTAAACCGAGGTGATGTTATTAACGTGCCGCGGTATAGAAAAAATCTCTAAATAAATAAATATGACACCTAGATCTCTTTCTTGGGTTGTAGCACCTAATATGGAACCCAACATTGTGTAACTATAGCATGGGTTATTTTTCCCTATATGCATCACCTTGCACTTATCCACATTAAATTTCATCTGCCATTTGGATGCCCAATTTTCCAGTCTCACAAGGTCTTCCTGCAATTTATCACAATCTGCTTGTGATTTAACTACTCTGAACAATTTTGTGTCATCTGCCCTCAGGAAATTCCTCAACATCAACAGTTAAAACCTTTGGCATTGGTTTTTCAAAAATTGCAGGTACTGCAGCTCCATGTTATCACAGTTGGCTTAATCTGAACATGCTCTGGGGCTACACCTGGTGTAAGAGTCATGTGTTATCCTAGTAACTGCATAACCTTAGTAATTATGGCGTGTGAATCCTTGCCCCCTGCTACTGAAAATATAGTGGCAAGTGTCTGGGCAATTGGGATCATTTCTGGCCCAGCTGCTAGCATCCAAGCCTTTTGATAACTGGGTGGAACTAGCAAATCATTTCGCTGATGCAGAGGGTGCTTTGTTGTGATAGCCCTACGGGCAGCCAGATTCTGTAGCACTTTAATTCCCTCTGCCTTACTTTCCATCGCATACCACCAGGATCATAGGTAAGGGATGCTTCATTTGGGAAAAATGTGCTCAATGGTTCAAGTAGGAGAGTGCACAAAAGAACTCTCCCCTCTGTTCCTCCTCCCCTCTGCAAATATCTGTGGTTAACAGTGAATGCATGGAAAAGGGATTCATAAATCCAAAATCCCTGGCTGTTACTTCCAGCGTTAGAGCTCCTGACATGGATAAATGTGCTACCCAGGGGAGAATCCCATCCCCAGGCTGCTGCCTCAAGGATGATTAAATCACCCGGCCTCATATTCGAACATGCCCCTTGTTTACTCCCTGAACTTATCCCAGTCTCTCTCATTGGTCCCACATATTCTAAATATGGTGGTTTGGGGGTTCCCTTATTCTTCAGGGCCATGAATTATGTATTCTTCCTACTGGATGGTGTGGGCCTCACCCCCTCATTCACGTCTATCAGAGTCACTTCCTCATTTGTCTTCCCTGTCTCAAGAGTGCACGTTTTAACAGAAGGGCTCACACAGGAAGAAGAAGGGATGGGACCATCAAAAATGTCCAAATCTAAAGGGGCACCCATGACCACCTGAGGAATCTTAACAGAGTTTACTGCTACTCCAGATTGCAATCAGGTAGACAAGAGCTATAAATTAGCTTCCCCCTTTTGGACAACAGTAGCTGCACACTGTTTGGCAGTTTCCTTTGCTGACACGGCAAAGTTGATGAGTACCTCCTGGTGCCATACCCTGATGTTTAGCTCCTCCTTCTTGCTCTTCAAAGCAGCCACATCCTCTTGGAGGGCAGTGACCTGCTTAACAAGGCTTTGACAGGAAGCCAAGAAAACCCAACATGCTCTGGTAGACCCATGGACACCGCTCACCTTCAGGTGTGAAAGCACATCGGCCTTAGCAAGGGAAGTGCTTGGTGTGATGCTACCAATTCTGTGTCCCAGGGTTCCTGGGTACATTTTGTGCAGTGGAGAATTTGGGCTATGGCAAACCAGGATTCATGCCCTGTCCAGCCTGGCACTAGGACCTGCATATCTTGTTTTTTCTTCTGGAACATCCTCAGTAACATTGCCATGTCCCTAACAGAATGGGAAGTACAGCTCCTGTCACCCACCTTCTCTAATGGGTGGGGCATACCTCCCCACACCCCAGAATTAGGCAAAATGACCAAAGGATCCCACCGCTGACAAAATAATATGGGATCCCATCTCTGCCACCAAGTGTTTTGTGCATAGGTTCAATAAATCCCTCAAGGTTTGCCCAATCTTGTATACCTATGCTGGGGGGGGGTTTCCCATGTATGCCCTTGCAACCCATAATGATCAGCTTATAAGAACTGACCAAGCATTCATCTACCCTCTCCCCTTTTCCTGTCTGTTATATTTCTATATAAATAGCAATAATATTCAGAGAGAATAATCATGTGTAAGGGTGGTTTTATTTTCTTTTAGCTATAATAACATAATATATTTCTTCTAGCAATAATAAAATAGATTACAATAGAGTACAATATAAAATACAAACAGCAATAAAGAGCATATTGAATAGAGAGCTAAGCTAAGCTATGTACAATTGGTGGCAAATTATTTCCCTGAGAAATTCAGCTCTAGGAAGCGATCACTGGAGGCAGAGTCTCTAGGCCAGGGATGGCGAACTCCTGTCCTCGAGGGCCAAAAAACAGGCCAGGTTTTCAGGATATGCACAATGAGCGCACGTATGAGAAAGATTTCCATCCAGTGGAGGCAGTGCATGCAGATCTTTTTCATGTATATTCATTGTGCATATCCTGAAAACCTGGCCTGATTGCGGCCCTTGCGGACTGGAGTTCACATCTCTGCTCTAGGCAGTCAAAGAGTTAACTGCAGACAGGATCTCTAGGCAAATGAAGTCACTGCATGGGAACAGGAATATTGGGAAACCAGCACTGGGAAGTGCTTCACATGACCAGCCGTGTCTTTAGTTTCGATGGCCAGTCTGCACTTAACTTCCTGTTCTTTGTCTCTGACCTTTATACATGCTGGACATGTCACTCTGGTCTTAGCATTCTTCCCTTCTCAAATTGCAATTGTTTGAGCCACTATCCCTGGTCTTCCCCTTATTGGTTGTGATAAGTAATGACATGTCTCCTTTTCCGGTCTGGCATTTGCCCCCTCTGTCTTCTATTGCCATCTTTAACCCTTCTAGTACAATTATTCACAGTTTGCTCTTTTTCCCAACTATGTATATGATCATAGAAGCAATGCCTGCATTGCATAGCACACTGTTTCCTGCCATGTGGTTCACAGAGCATTTCAAAGCAGCAGATTATCAACGCCAATTAATTACTGCAAAGGAGCTTACAGCAGCTTAAAACAGACCCAGGCCAAAAATATACAGTGCACTCAGCTGAGCACACTGTTTAACACAGTTTGGACGCGCGTCCATAACCGTTTAAACAATAAGGGGTTTAGCATGTCCATAATGCGCCCAAAGCTAATAGCACTCATCACATGCAAATGCATGTTGATGAGGGTATTAGCCCTTCGCCTGTGATACAAAAAAAAATGTGCATCCAATCTACATATTTTATGCAATATTAAGTCAGAGGAACCAAAGGTAAAAAATAAACAATAAGTATAAAAAAGTATGCAGGCAGAGTCAGGTTAGGAAAACAGATGCTCGGTTTTACCAGGCATCCATTTTCCTAACCTGACCCACCTGTTGGTTTGGAAAACAGGCGCTAATTGCTGGCATAGGTACAGCATGGTTTCCTTGTTGAACCCGAACCTACACATGACTTGCTCCTCTGAGAGATCCATAAACTGTGTTCTAGTCTTGTATACCCTGTATAAGGGGTACCTCTCCCTCCTCAGCCGTATAGTGTCAGTAGAGTCATCTTGAAAATGGACTCTCTAACATTGACTAGCTAACCCTTGTATCTTGCAGGTACATACACTGTCCCTGTATGCCCCAATGTGTTGTTCTAACCCCAGTATAAACATAAGTCCTATTTAGCAGACAGTAAGGCCCTGTCTATCCTAGGATTGCTCTGTCCCCCTCCTCAGTCTGTCCTTGAAACTCACCTCTATGCCCTACAGTTTCCCAATGTCCCCCAGAAAGTCCCAGTCTGTCACAGATACACCCCCTTATATTTTCTGGCCTGTTCCTGTGTCCAGTCACCTAGAGTAGCCAAGCCACGAAATGCCAAGCTGCTAAGCAAAATTAAAGTTAGCTCTAGTATGCATAAATAAGCAGTAGCAAATGTATGTGTGAATATGCATATATATGTGTGTAAACATACACACAAACATTGCTTTAAAAATAGGTCATTACATGTGTTTGCATAACTACACCCCTGAAACGCCCCTTTTTTGCTCACATACAAGTACCTGAGCATGTGCATATACACACGTATGTGATCCCTTTTTAAAATAAGGATTACATGCACTCAGGCGACATACACTTGTATATGACCCTTTTTGCTTGAGTAACCCTTTGAAAATTCATCTTTTGGATGTAATTTTTTTAATTTTTTTTATCTGATGAGACCACATTACAAATTCATAAGTACAGTACAATACGTTCAAAACAAAAAGACTGAGCATACAAAATATGCACAAGACAGGACACCCAGTCATGTACTGACCTGAGGAGAGGTGTTTATTCAATTTATTGTTATGGGCATTTGTTTTACTGTTTTGTGTTTGAATTTTATTGATTTATGGAAACGTATTTTTGTTATAGTAAATTGCTTTGAGCACTCCTATGGTAAGGCAGCTAATAAATAAAGATGATGATGATGATGATGATGATGAAACCCATCCCACCCTACCAAAAATTCATCCATAAAACTGGCAACTAATGAACAAAACAAATTGAACCAAAACTTTCTTACCTGCACATCATTAGAAGAGCTTCTCTTTTCACTGTGGAAAATGTGAGGATGTTGCAGTAAGTACACTGGAAGGGTAATTTTATATCAGTGCACAGTGGGGTAAAGTTCAATTAAAGCTGTGTCTCACGTGTACTTTTATGTGTACTGAGCCCGGGGAATTTCTAGAACAGCCATTTACACACATAGGAGTGTGATTTTTGCATAAATGACTGAAAATCAGTCCCCAAAATTTCTGAGAGCAGAAAGAATGGTGAGCCTTGTTTACTAAGATATTTTCCCATGGACTCAACATGGGAGAAAAGCCCCAATAAATCAGGCCCAGAGTCCCTCAGAAAGAGAATCAAGTGCTAAGCATGGAATATGACTGGATTTCTCTTTTTTTATCTCTCCTCAGACCCCCCGCTCTGTCTGCTCTGAGAGTTGTGTTCCTGGATTCAGGAAAGTTCTTCAGAGTCAGAAGCCGATCTGCTGCTTTGATTGCATCCCTTGCTCTGAAGGAGAATTTTCCAACAAAACAGGTAAATCTGAAATATCTGTACTCCATACAAACAGATACACACCTGCACATGCTACAGATATAATATAAACTTAATAGCAAAAATAAAATATATTAGTACGTCCATGCAAGTCCTCATTACAATTGCAAGTATAGTGCTTCCATATTAATTTTACTCAATAATTATTCATATATTTTTTTTGCTCCTTAAGGTTGATGTCAAATTACAGTTTGCAAAGGGTAATATTTAGGAAATTAATTAAAGCATAACTCCTCTGAAACGAAGATATAACATGCAATGACAGTATAAACAGATAAATAGAGACATTGATTAACAGCTGCTAAATGCTTTGATTGTATACATTTGTATTGTAACCTGTCTAGTATAGTGGATAGCGCAGGATATGCATTTTTTAAAAATAAATAAATAAATACAATGAAGAATATAGTTTATTTTAATTTTCCTGACTTAGGGGCCAATGCAATACAGCCAGCGCACTGTTAACCAGCAGTCGATGCGGGATAATTAGGCACTAATCCACCCCTAATGCAATAGGGGGATTAGCGCCTATTTAACCAGCGTTTAACACGAAGTGAATGAGATAGCACTCATCACATGAAAATGCATGTTAATGAGGCTATTACTCATTCACTTCCAATGCAAAAAGATAAATGTGCATCTCAGACTCACATTTATCGCTCAGATATTAACGCCTGCCTGGAGCAGGCGTTAATAGCTGAGTGTATTGAAAAGAAGTACAGAAAAGCAGAAAAAAACTGCTTTTCTGTACTTCTTGTTTAAAGTAAAAAAAAAAAAACTCGGCAGACCGCAGAGCTATGAAGACTGACGGTAAACTCAGCCTTGGTTTTCATAACCAGCATGTCTGCCCGCTTTCTACGTGCCGTTATTACATCAGCCCTTTAGTTCATCTCCTGTCTATCAGGGCGCTCATTCCAAGTGCAATGGAATCATCAGGTGTCAGACTTAGTCTGTTTGACTTTTGGTGTCCACGGTTTCCATTCTTTCTCTTCTTCTTTTCAACCTATGGTATTTCTATCTCTGCTAGCTACTATCATCCAAGATCGTGGCTTCTGACCATCTTTTTAAACTGATGATATCAAGATCACAGCTTTCAAGAACACTAAAAGGTGAATTTTCACAATGGTACACAAGTAAAATTAAGCATTACATGCATAAGTATCCTACACTCGAGAAATTGGTATTTAAAAAATGTTCAATGCACGTGCATATATCCACGGGAAAGAGGTGTTCCAGGGTGGGGCCAAAACTTATGTGCATGAGTTGATATTTTCAAAGACACGCGAATATTTGCACACTCACTCGCGTAAGTTTACACATGCTAATTATCAAGTGTTAACAAGCTACATGAACTAAATCAAAACAATCCCATTTCAGCTTTTGACTCCTGGGACAAGTTAGTCAATGATATAACAGAAATAACTCCAAAAATAAGAAGCCCTGGTACAATAATGAATTAAGAAGCACTAAAAAGAACCTTAGAAAATTAGAGAAACAATGGCGGAAAAGACCATCTGCTGAATCCCTAGAGAAATATAAATCCTTCCTTACAAAATATCATGCACTAATCAATAAGGCAAAAAAAGGTTACTATGCCAAACAAATTCAAGAGATCATATTCAATTTTAAATTGCTCTTTGGTGTTAAACATTTAATTAAAGACCCAACTGTTGCGTCCATCGATCTTCGACGGCTTCGCCCTGCTTGCCTCACCTTAGTCTTGGCTCCTCCCGCTTACCTGGGCAAGATGGCTACCGCAGCATCTACATGCCGACGACTCTGGTGTCCCCAGAACGGCTATGGTGCAGCCTCCCGCCATTGCTCCTCACAGGTACCTACTAGGGTGCGCGCGCGCAACCCATGTCTTTATACAACCCTTGGCGCGAATCACAAGGGCGTTCCCTCATGCTGACATCACGCCATCCGGGTATATCAGCCTCATTGATTTGCTAGCTCCCCCTGTTAGCAAGGACTCAAATCTGTTCCTGTCTATGCTACTCTGCCGCTTCTGTGCTGCTGCTGGAAGCTTTCTCTCTGCCCTTCAGGGTATCAACTAACCTGGGTACCCGCATCTCAGGGGCCCTCTGCTTTATTTCAGGTGCTTTTCAGGGAACAGGTACTCGCTCCTCGAGGGCCTGCTCTCCCTGCCTCGGTGCCTGTACCTTCATCTACTTATCTGGTGGAATCGCTTACCAACAGCTATTCTCAGTGAGTACTCTAACCTCTCAGTCTGTCTCACCCACAGAATCTCCTCGCTGGGAGAACTGTTGTGGAACCTCCTGATGTCATCGTGGAGAGAAGGCTCCCTCTGCCGAGGTCCCTGGGACTGCAACTACAGACTACCTTACTACTGCCACCTGGTGGCTACCATCTAGCTGTTTAATAAAAGAACATTTTCCTGTGTTTTGTGCGGCATGAGTCTAGCCCAGTGTTGTGACTCCTCACGGGGCTCCTCCCCATGGGTGTGGTCACCTCCACAGCACCCAAAGATCCACCAAAACACACATAACCACAACAGATTGCTAACTCCATGGATCCGGCTCAGCTCACTGCGTTACAGGCCATTCCAGGCCTGGCTCAGCAGATCTCCGAACAGCAGACTGCACTGGAAGGACTGGCTGCTGCATTTAATTTACTACACAAACAGATGAACTCGCCTTCCATTTCAGGTAAAGAGGTTAAATTGTCTGAGGTGACGGTCAAGACCATCGTGCCACTAGCAGCTCCTATCCGCTTCTCAGGAGAACCTTGGAGATGCAGAGACTTCATTAACCAGTGCTGCATGCATTTTGTATTACAACCTGGTCGCTTCCCCACAGCCTACACTAAGACAAATATATCCTGTCATACCTAGACGGACGAGCCTTCCGTCTAGGTATGACAGGAGGACGAGCCTCGTGTGGGAGCACGAGGATCCGATTCTTCATGACCTTGAAGGTTTCCTCAAACTGTTTAAATCAGTTTTTTATGATCCTGCCCAGTATATCATTGCAGGATCTTCTTTGGTTCATTTGAAGCAAGGGAACAAACTACTTGCTGACTTTGCCATTGAGTTCAAGACACTGGCGTCTGAATTATCCTGGGACCTGAGGTGTCTTAAGACACTCTTTTTTGAAGGACTGAACTCTCATCTGAAAGACGAACTCTCCGCTCGAGAGATGCCTGAGACTTTGGCTGAATTAGTGAAATTGGTAACCAGGATCGATCGCAGACTTCGCAACAAATTCCAAGAGACCAATATGCCTAGGAGACCCTATCTGGGCGAAGTTCAGGTCAAGCCTGTACCCAAGTCTGTGCCTTCGGTCCCAGCAGCCGGCGAAGAAGAACCTATGCAGATAGGCCGCAGCCATCTGACATCAAAAAAGAGAAGAACGCGGAAGAGACTTGGGCTATGTATGTACTGTGGACAAGCTGGACATGCTGTCCAGAATTGCCCTAACTGTCTGGGAAACTGACAGACCTAAGTCCTATAGGAGGACTTTTCTTAGGTCTTACCACTCCTTCTCCTCCACTCTCTCTTCCTATATCCTTGATCTGCGGACCCTTAGAGTATCAGACTCTTGCCCTAGTGGACTCCAGGGCAGGAGGCAATTTCATTCTTCAACGAGTAGTGGAGCATCTACGGATCCCCACTTCCATTATGAAGCCTCCACTACTTCTTTCATCCATCCATGTAGAGCCCTTACTGGGTGAAGTAACCCTACACACTGAACCAGTGCGCCTGCGTACCGGTGCCCTCCATTCGGAGACCATCTCCTTCCTCGTGTTAGAGAAGGCCATGCAGCCTATAGTATGGGATTACCTTGGCTACAGCAGCACTTGCCTCAATTCGATTGGGCCACACTGGAACTGTCAAGATGGGGTCCAGACTGCCATAAGAATTGCCTTAATGAGGTAGAACAATTACCCTGTATGCCTAACACTCCAGTAATGCCGAGGTTGCTGCCTCAATACACATCTTTTCAAGATGTTTTTTCGAAGGAAGCTGCAGATGTTCTTCCACCTCACCGACCGTATGACTGCACCATCAACCTGAAGCCCAATACGGAGCCACCCAAGGGTAGAGTGTACCCCCTGTCTGTGGCAGAAAACAAAGCCATGTCCGAATACATTCAGGAGAACCTCCAAAAGGGCTTCATACCACCATCCAAGTCCCCTGCTAGCGCAGGCTTTTTCTTTGTGGGCAAAAAGGACGGAACACTATGCCCATGTATAGATTACAGGGGCCTTAATGAGATAACAATAAAGGATCGCAATCCTTTACCTCTGATCTCAAAGTTATTCAACAGGCTACAAGGAGCTCAAATATTTTCCAAACTGGATTTGAAAGGAGCTTATAATCTACTTCGCATTCGAGCTGGCGATGAGTGGAAGACGGCCTTCAACACTCGGGATGGCCACTTTGAATATATAGTGACACCCTTCGGCCTGTGCAACTCCCCGGCCATCTTTCAAAATTTAACGAACCACATTTTCTGGGACCTCCTCTATAAATGGGTTGTCGTTTACTTGGACAACATCTTGATATTCTCTCAAGACATGACCACTCACCAAGAGGATGTAAAGAGAGTACTTCAGAGGCTCTGTAAGAACCATCTCTACGCCAAGCTATCCAAATGTGAGTTTCACAAAGAATCAGTGCCTTTCTTAGGCTACATCGTGTCTAATCAAGGCTTTCAAATGGACCCACAGAAGCTGGAGAGTATCAAGAACTGGGCACAACCCACAGAGTTAAAAGCTTTCAGATGCTTCTTAGGTTTTACCAACTATTACAGGACCTTCATCAAGAACTAATCTTCACTTACAGTGCCACTTACCGTTATGACAAAGAAAGATGCCAACAATGCTAATTGGTCTCCAGAAGCTATAATAGCATTTCAGAAGCTAAAAGATGCCTTTCTACACAAGCCGTGTCTTTGACACCCAGATCCCTCCAAGCCTTTCGTCGTGGAGGTTGACACCTTAGACATTGGTGTAGGGGTCGTATTAAGCCAAGCTGGTGATTTAAAGGTTCCACAATTGTGCTCATTCTTCTCCCGTTGCTTCTCTCCTGCAGAGGAAAATTACGGAATAGAAGATAAAGAGTTCCTAGCTATAAAACTGGCATTCGAAGAATGATGCCCTTGGCTCGAAGGTGCACAACATCAAATAACGGTCTTCACAGACCATAAGAATCTGGAGTACCTCCGCCACGCACAGCGCCTGAATCATAGACAAGAGATTTGGTCTCTGTTTTTCAACAGATTCAACTTTGTGCTCAAATATCTCCCCGGAACTTAGAACATCAGAGCTGATGCTCTATCTCGCTCTTTCCTCTCCGAGGATGTTCCAGAAGAACTGCAACACATCATTGACCCAGAGAAGGTCATATTGGCAGCTACTCACTCAGTACCTGCAGGAAAGACTATTGTACCCAAGTACCTCAGGAAAAAGTTATTGGCTTGGGCCCATGACTCCAAACTTTCAGGACATCCTGCTCAATGTAGAACCCTGTCTAAGCTTCAAACCTTTTACTGGTGGCCCACCATGAAGGAAGACACATTCTCCTACATTGCTTCCTGCGCTAACTGCGCTAAACAGAAGTCACCACCGGGTCGACCATGGGGTCTACTTCAACCCTTGCCAGTGCCAGAAGAACCATGGACACATATCGCCACTGACTTTGTGATTGATTTGCCAGTTTCTGAAGGAAATAACATCATTTGGGTGACCGTTGATCGGTTTTCGAAGATGGCGCATTTTGTGGCTCTCCCAGGCTTACACACCACCATGGAGCTCGCCAAGCTATTCATTTCGCACATCTTCCACCTTCATGGCTTGCCTTAGCACATAGTCTCCAATCATGGAGCTCAAATCACAGCAAACTTCTGGAAGGCACTATGTAAGAAGTTTGATATTGCCCTCGACTTCACATCAGCATATCATCCCCAATCCAACAGGCAAACAGAGAGGATGAAAAGGACACTCAAGCAATTCATTCGTGCCTACGTGAACACTCACCAGAATGATTGGAGCAAACTGTTGCCCTGGGCAGAATTTGCCATAAATTCTCATCCAGCAACATCCACTGGATCAACACCATTCAAAGTGGTTTATGGACGACTACCACTGCCACCACTGCCACTTCCGTTATCAGTGTCATCCCAGGCAGCTCAATCAACTGCCAAAGATATCCAACAACTTTGGACTCAGATGAAAGGACTGTGAGCAAAGAAAGGATAAGACGCTCATCACTGCAAGTCTCCAGACTTCAAGTCTGGTGCCAAAGTCTGGCTTTCGACAAAGCATTTAAGAATGAAACTTCCTTCAGCTCGATTTGCTCCTCGCTTCGTTGGACCATTCCCCATTCTCCGACGATTGGGCAATCTCACCTACAGTCTGAAGCTACCATCTACATTAAAGGTCCACAATGCATTCCACGTCTCACTATTGAAGCCTTTAATACTTAGTGAGTTTTCCAACAAGGTACCTGAAGCTACATCCATTGATGCAGAGGAAGACATCAAATACAAGGTAGATGCAGTTCTTGATGTGAGAAGACGAGGCAGAGTATGGGAATACCTCCTGTCATGGGAAGGATATGGCCCAGAAGAAAACTCTTGGATACCCATGTCCAACATCCTGGATAAAGAGATGCTACACGACTTTCATCAGCAGCATCCTCAAAAACCAAGACCTAGTAGGAACCGGCATGGATGCCCTTTGAAGGGTAGGTACTGTTGCATCCATCGGTCTTCGATGGCTTTGCCCCACGTGCCTCACCTTAATCTTGGTTCCTCCCGCTAATCTGGGCAAGATGGCTACCGCAGGGTCTACATGCCGTCCCCCGAACGGCTATGGTGCAGCCTCCCGCCATTGCTCCTCCCAGGTACCTACTAGGGTATGAGCGCGCAACCCATGTCTTTATACAACTCTTGGCGCGAACCTCAAGGGCATTCCCTCATGCTGACATCACGCCATCCGGGTATATCAGCCTCATTGATTTGCTAGCTCCCCGAGTTAGCACGGACTCAAATCCGTTCATGTCTATGCTACTCTGCCACTTCCGTGCTGCTGCTGGAAGCTTTCTCTCTGCCCTTCGGGGTATCAACTAACCTGGGTACCCGCTCCTCGGCAGCCCTCTGCTTTATTTCAGGTGCCTTTCAGGGAACAGGTACTTGCTCCTCGAGGGCCTGCTCTCCCTGCCTTGGTGCCTGTACCTTCATCTACTTATCTGGTGGAATTGCATACCAAAAGCTATTCTCAGTGAGTATTCTAACCTCTCAGTCTGTCTCACCCACAGTATCTCCTTGCTGGGAGACCTGATGCGGAACCTCCTAACATCATCGTGGAGAGAAGGGCTCCCTCTGCTGAGGTCCCTGGGACTGCAACTACAGATTACCTCACTACTGCCACCTGGTGGCTACCATCTAGCTGTTTAATAAAAGAACATTTTCCTTTGTTTTGTGTGTAGCACAAGTCTAGCCCAGTGCTGTGGCTCCTCACGGGGCTCCTCCCCTTGGATGTGATCACCTCCACAGCACCCAAGAATACACCAAAACACACAGAACTACAACACCGACATCTTCCATCTCTATCAACTACAACTACACAAAGGCTTCATGCAATGAATATGCTATCACGCTCGTAAACAAAATCAATAAACTGAAAACTCATTTCCCTATCTGTACCATAATAAAAACACATGAGGAATCAAGTGGCATAGTTAAGTGGGCCACACTCGACAGAGTGTCGAAGCTGGAGACTAGTCAAATCATTTCTAAAATCAAACCTGGCTCTCATCCACGTGACCAAATTCCAGCCAGTTCCCTGTCACAAGTACAGGGGGGTAATCACTCAGATTATCACAATATTAATTAATCTGTCTCTCTCAGAAGGATCTGTTCCTAATGGGTTAAAGCAAGCAGGGATAAAGTCGATCATAAAAAATAAGAATGGTAGAACCAATGATTGGGACAACTATTGTCCAATATCCAACTTGTCTTTTCTTGCAAAAGTCCTTGAGAAAGCAGTGATATCCCAGCTTGTAAATCACCTGGAAGCAGTGGCGTAGCCACGGGTGGGCCTGGGTGGGCAGGTACCCACCCAATTTAGACCCAGGCCCACCCAACTGACACTGGTACTGCAAGGCTGTCGCGGGATCCCATCCCCGCGACAGTGAAGAGGAGAACCCATGCCTGGCGCACCATCGCAGCACACGTGGGGCAGCGGTCCTGCAACCATATGGCCGACCAATCTTCCTGTTTGGGGGGGGGGGGAAGCGGAAGCACCGCGCACAGCTTCCACTTCCTCCCCCCAAAGCAGGAAGATCAGCTGGCCTCTCCTGCTATCTTTGGGCCGTACGGCCGACCGATCTTCCTGTTTGGGTGGGGGGGAGGAGAGCGGAAGCGCTGCGCACAGTTTCTGCTTCCTCCCCCCAGAGCAGGAAGATCAGCTGGCCTATCCTGCTGCCACCGGCCTCCTGCGTACAGCCGACTGATCTTCCTGTTGGGGGGGGGAGGAGAGCGGAAGCGCCGCGCATAGCTTTCGCTCCCCCCCCCCACCCAGCAGGAAGATCGGTCGGCCGTATGGCTCGAAGATAGCAGGAGGCCAGTGGCAGCAGGAGAGGCCAGCTGATCTTCCTGCTCTGGGGGGAGGAAACAGAAACTGCGCACAGGCTTGAATGTGTATGCGTGGATGAGAATGGGAGCCTTGGTGTGTGTGGGTGGGTGAAAATCAGAGCCTGGGTGTGTAAGGGAGTGAGAATGGAGTCTTGAATGCGTGTGGGTGAGAATGGAAGCTTGAATATGTGGGTGAGAATGGAAACTTGAATATGTGGGTGAGGATGGAAGCTTGAATGTGTGGGTGAGGATGGAAGCTTGAATGTGTGTATATATGGGTGAGAATGGGAGCCTGGGTTTGTGTGTGTGTGGGTGAGAATGGGAGTCTGGGTTTGTGTGTGTGGGTGAGTATGAAAGCTTGAATATGTGGGTAAGAATGGGTGCTTGAATGTGTGTATGTGTGGGTGAGAATGGGACCTTAAATGTGTGTATGTGTGGGTGAGAATGGGAGCTTGAATATGTGTATGTGTGGGTGAGAATGGGAGCTTGAATATGTATATTTGTGGGTGAGAATGGGAGTATGGGTTTGTGTGTGTGGATGAGAATGGGTGCCTGGATGTGTGTCTGTGTGTGCATAAGAATATAAGCCTGGGGAGGGGTGAGAAAGTAAGAGCTTGTATGTATGTCTGCAGAGAATGTGAGCTTGGGGGGGGGGGGGAGAGCATACGAGAGTGAGAGCCTGAGTGTGTGAGGGAGTCTGTGAGAGAAAGCGTGTATGTATATGTGTGTGTGTGTGGAAGGGAAGAAGACAGTAGTAGAAAAGACACTGAAGAGGAATTAGGAAATGAGCGACAAGGGAAAAAATGGGAAAAAGAGACCAGGACCAACTGATTAGAAAAATACAAAGATCAGACAACAAAGGTAAAAAAAAAAATATATATATAGAGAGAGAGAGAGAGAGAGAGATGTTAGCAATTTAAATATGTCATCTTTGGGAATGTGCATTCTTATATTTTTGTATTTTGCTCTTTCTTAAGTATTCCACTGTTCAGACATTTTAGTTTCTCAGGCTTTCTATTTTGGCTTTATCTACATGTTTCTGTTTCTAATTTATAGTCTCTTATTTCTATATTAGGTAAGTGTCAGTCTCAGTTTTGCCTGTGTGTGTGACAGAAATGCAGTATTTCTAGCATATAGTTTCTCTGTAGTAGTAGTCCATCTTGTTCTGTTATTCCAGTAAGTGATGTATTAATGTTCTAGGGCCTGGTGTAGTATTTGCATTGCTGCTTTTTCATAAGGTTGCTGTTTGAATCCCGAGAGTCAGTGCTGTGATTGTTTGGCAAGGTTCCAGATGCCTCTTTCTTTGCAAGAGTTTGTTACTTCACAAAATAGCAGTGGAGGGTTAATTTTTGCTGAGATGACACCAGAATTAGAATTTTTTTTTTCATGTTATTTGTAATGTGAATTGCCCTAGCTCTGCGCTGCACCTGTTCTGATGATTAATTATATTTTATTGTATTTATGAAGATTTCTGGGTTTCTGCAAAGATGGTTCATGAAAGAATACATTAATTTTTGTTTTATTATATGATTGGATTTGATTGTTTTCTATACTTGAAATAATTGAAGTAAATTATTTTAAAGTTTCATACATGACACATAATGGCTGTTGCAAATTACTTAGAAAGCCATTCTAGGGTGCAGTATATGGTATTATTTATCAGTAAGAAAACAACTAGTAGACCTGCATGCCTTGTGCCCACCCATGTTAACCTTGTGTCCACCCAAAAAATCAATTCTGGCTACGCCACTGCCTGGAAGATACAATATTCTCTCCTCAAATCAATTTGAATTTAGGAAACATCACTCAACTGAGACATTATTCATCTCACTAATGGACTTCGTTTTACGAAGGATCGATGCAGATGAATCTTATTGTCTAGCACTAATTGATCTAACTGTAGCCTTTGACACAGTGGCGCATAACCTGTTATGCCATCAGTTGGGAAACATTGGGATCGACGGCAGGGTTCTCCAATGGTTCTCCTCATTTCTATCTAACAGAACATTCAAAGTTAAACTGGACAATTATCTATCTGATATTTTCCAGTGTGACACAGGTGTCCCGCAAGGCTCAGCTCTCTCAGCACCATTTTTCAATATTTACATGCTCCCAATATGCAAACTACTGACCAATCTAAGAATAAAGTTCTTTCTATATTCTGACAACCTACAATTTTACATCGCATTCTCTAAATCATATGAAAACACAGCTTTGATACTCTCAACCTATATGAAAGTGATACAACAAGAACTTTCACAACTTAAACTAACTTTAAACCCCAAAAAGAGTGAAATCATTTGGCTAAGCAGAAACTCATCAATTCTCAAACCACCTGCTCTTAACCTGGATAACATTCAAATTAAGTCATCAAATCAAGTATGAAATTTAAGTATACCATTAGATGAGAACCTTACAATGAAAATACACCAGTAAATTAAGACAGGATACGTCAAGCTGCACATTCTACATCGGTTGAAACCATTATTAACTTTTGCTGACTTCCGAACTGTACTGCAAACACTAATTATTGTGGTTTTGACATTGAGTCGTGGGCCCTTGGTCGCTGCAAGAGATGGCACCTCCTACAGGGCAGAGCCCCGTGGGGACTTACAGCGATAGGCTAGCTCTAGTAGTAATGGACACAGCGGAATGCAAGTCTTTATTATGCTGCAATGTTATAGATAGCCCGAAGAACGGGCAGCGATCCTTAGCCAGAAGAGGAGGGTCTCTGATGGCGTTGTCCCATCTGTATTTTACAGTATAGGAACGCAGATGTATAGTATCACTAGGTCCTGGGAAGGTGATGGGTCCAGTAGTGGTCTGCAGAGCAGGATAGGCTGAGAACCCAGACACCAATGATATGCCAGTTAAGGTAGATCCGGTAGATTCGGAGCAAGGCCCCCGAGGAGGAGGTAACTTAGGCATCCTTGCTGGGAGCTGGTAACCCCGGAGGGTTGGTAGGAATGAGGCAAGGCCCCCGAGGAGTGGGTACTTAAGTCGTCCGTGGTGGAAGCTGGTAACCGCGAAGGGTACACAGGAGCGAGGCAAGGCCCCCGAGGATCGGGTACCTAAGTCATCCAGGAGCGAGAACACAGACTGGAAGCATCTGGAAACAAGGTGAAGTTGCAGGAAGGAATCCTTGCTAACTCGTAGCTGGTATAGTGAAGGGAGTTTAAATATCTGGAGTTCGTGACATCATGTGGAGGGACACCCCCGAGGTTCCCGCCATGATGCAAGTAAAGGAAGCGGCAGCGCACACGAGCTGGCCCTAGGTGATCCTGGTGGAAAGATGGCGAACGCAATCACCCCTGCCGGTCCGGAGACACCGGAGAGGACAGCATGGGGAAGTGGAGGCAGCCATCTTGCCTATATGGACTGAAGAAGGCAGGAAAAGAGTGAGCAACAGAGGGCACAGCTGTCTGCGACCGACGGGCACAACACTAATCTTCTCAAACTTAGACTTCTGTAACTCCTTACTTCTAGGTTTACCAGCATGTCACTTAAAGCCTTCATAGCCATTACAAAATGCAGCAGCGAGACTATTACTAGGATCTAGGAAATATGATCATATTACACTCTTGCTTATATCACTGCATTGGTTGCCAGTATAAACCAGAATATACTTTAAAGTATTAATGATAATATTCAGCATCATTCATTCCAAGAACACCAGCTTGTTAGGAGTGACACTACAATCATACAGAGAACACTAAGATCCCAAAATAAGAAAATAAATTCCCACAATAATAAGCACACATCTGATACAATAAGAGATTATGATCTTTCCATAGCAGGTCCAAAGCTCTGGAATTCTATGCCTGAGATGCTACATATTTTACCAGATATAAAGAAATTCAAATGTGAACTAAAAATATGGCTATTCAAAAACACTTACAATCTAACCTAGAAACTGTAGAATATACTGAAACACTAAGACATTAAGAATATAAGATAATAATCAAATCATGAAGAATAATCCAAATGAGAGAATATAGGATTCTCAACAACACTCTGACTATATTGTGAAAACTATCATTTGATTTAACTTCACATTCTTTTTACCATAAATACTAGATAAATTAGTAATATACCCTAAATAATTTCATATGTTAATATTAATGCTTGTCTATGAATACCAACCCTGTAACCAACCATTGTTTGTCTCTTAAGTAATAACTATGAATGTCAATTTTTAAACCGCTGTGATCTATAATGGAATGACGGTATATAAAATGTCTAAATAAATAAAAAATAAGATAATGAATGCATGTATTGCTTACTAATGGCCAGGTGAGAGGTTTGGGGGAACTGGGGGCATTAAGCCTTAAGAACCAGGAGGGTGTTGGGTTTGTGGCATGTTGTGGACTCTTGGTCGAAATGGCGATGAGTCCTCCCACAGGGAGGAGCCCATGGGGAACCACAATGATTGGCTAAACTTTAGTAAGCAGACACTGAGGAAAGAAAGCTTTATTATACTGCTGTTGATGTGTTGAATCTTGCCCAATGAACAGACAGTGCAGTAGTTCAGTGAGATCACAGTAAGCTCAGACAGCCTCTTGTAGTTGATAGTCTCACTCAGATGTAGCAAAGGCCCGGTAGAGTTCCGCTGCGCCGGATAGGCTGTGGACCTGAAGGGTGGAATGAGGAGAGCTGGAGCGTAGTGATACTCACAGAGAGGCAGTGCTGACCTTCCTTAGGTAGTTGAATGGATAGAGGGACCTGTGGTCCGAGGTGCAGGATACCCTGAGCAGAATAGGCTCTCAAGGAGCGAGTACCTAGGAGCGCCGAGGGTTCCTGACAGAAAGCAGACAGGACACCCGAGGAGCGGGTGTCCTTAAGGTTAGGCAGATAAACCCCGGAGGGCAGGTAGATGTGAGAGGCCCCTGAGGAGCGGGTAGCCAGAGCTTCGTAGGAGTAAGATACCCCGAAGGGTAGTGTGGAATCCAAGCGTGCAGCTGAGAAGCGGTCAGAGTAGCAAAACAAAGTCCTTGCTAACTCGTTGAATTGGAGCGGAGCAGAGGTTTACATACCCAGAGGTACTGATGTCATGCGGTGGGGCCGCCCCCAAGGTTCCCACCATGACATATACAAAAACGTAGGCAGCATGAGCATGCGTGCCCTAGGAGACTTCAGAAAGAAGCATGGTGGACGGGGAGGCCCATGCTGGCTTGGGGATGCCGAGGTTTTTGGCAAACAGCAGCAGAGGCAGCCATCCTTCCAAGGGAGGAGGAAAAAGATGAAAGCGAGGTGAGGCAGAGCGGTCATAGCTGTCTTCGACCAACGGATGCAACAGTATCCCCCCCCCCTTCAAAGGGTCCCCTCCAGGACCTCTTCCTGGTGGTCTGGGTTTTCAAGGGTGTGCGAGATGAAATTGACGTACCATGTCTTTGTCCATGATATAGGCCAAAGGCTCCCATCAGTTTTCTTCTGGTCCATAACCCTCCCAGGAGATGAGATATTCCCACGTCTTGCCTCTGTTACGGACATCCAAGATGTCATCTACAGCATACTCAATGTCATCCTCCGTGTCCAGGTTAGTGGGTTCTGAGAGCATCAAGGGTTTTAACAGAGAGATATGGAAGGCGTTATGTATTATCATTGATGGAGGTAGTCTCAAACTGCACGTCAGATTTCTGAAGCACCGAAGAATAGTAAAGGGTCCTACATAACGAGGTGCAAAATGTGCTGAAGGTAGTTTAAGACAGAGGAACTTGGTACTCAACCAGACTTTGTCTCCAGGCTGAAACTGAGGTGCCTCTCTATGGTGAGCATCGTAGATCCTTTTTGCTTTCTGTCCTGCTTTAAGGAGTACATCTTTTGTTTGCTTCCAAAGCTGAAATAACTCTGCTGCTGTGGCCTGTGCAGCAGGAGAAGCCACTAATAAGGGTATTGGCAGAGGAGGAAGCTGTTGTTGTCCATGGATGAGCTGGAAGGGAGAAGACCCCGTAGATGTAGCAGGATGCGAGTTGATAGCAAATTCTGCCCAAGGCAGCAGTTCCGCCCAGTCACGCTGTCTTGAATTAACGTAGGACCGTAGAAACTGTTTAAGTGTTCTGTTCATTCTTTCAGTCTGACCATTAGACTAAGGGTGGTAAGTGGAGGTCAAGTCCAAGGATATGTCAAACTTTTGACATAGGGCTCTTCAGAACTTAGCAGTGAATTGTACTCCTCTGTCGGACAGAATATGCTTAGACATTCCATGAAGATGGAAGATATGTTTGATGAAGAGTCTCGCTAACTCCACAGCTGAGGGTAATCCTGGTAAGGCTACAAAATGTGCCATCTTGGAGAAGCGATCAACGGTGACCCAAATGCTATTGTTCTTATTGGAAAGTGGTAAGTCTACCACAAAATCAGTTGCTATGTGTGTCCAGGGTTCATCTGACGCAGGCAAGGGTTGAAGCAGACCCCACGGACGTTTGGCTGGCGGCTTTTGCTTGGCACAGACAGCGCAGGAACCCACATATGCTTGTACATCTTTTTTCATGATTGGCCACCAGTAATACCGTTGTAACATGGCCAACATACAACTCTGGCCAGGATGGCCAGCCAGGCGGGAATCGTGTGCCCACTTCAACAGTTTCTTCCTTTGATTTCTAGCCACAACTGTCTTTCCAGTGGGTACAACATGAGAGGCTGCAAGAACCACTTTCCCGGGATCAATAATGTGACGGGGTTCATCAGGCATTCATCAGCCCAGATGTTCTTCTCTCCCGGATGGTATATCAAAAGGAAATCAAATCTGTTAAAGAACAGTGACCATTTTGCTTGTCGGTGATTGAGTCATTGAGCATGTCTAAGGTACTCCAAGTTCTTGTGATCAGTGTAAACTACTATCTGATGTTGTGCGCCCTCCAGCCAAGGACGCCACTCCTCAAAGGCCAGCTTAATTGCGAGTAACTCTTTGTCTCCGATTCTGAAATTTCTTTCGGCAGGCGAGAACCGCCTTGAGAAGAAGGAGCATGGATGGAGCACATTGGATTCGCTGTACTGGCTGAAAACTGCTCCCACGCCGACATCCGATGCATCGACCTCGATGATGAATAGGTGATGTGGATCTGGATGGCGGAGGCATGGCTTTTTTTGAAAAGCCTCTTTGAGAAACAGGAAGGCTGATATAGCTTCAGGAGACCAGTTGGCAGAATTGGCTACTTTTCTGGTCATGCAGTGAGAGGGACCGTCAATGATGAATAGTTCTTGGTAAAGAAATGGTAGTAGTTCGTGAAGCCCAAGAAATGGTACAATGCCTTCAGGCCTGTAGGTTGGGGCCAATCTCGGATGCTTTCTAATTTCTTGGGGTCCATCTGAAACTCGTTTCTTGAAACAATGTATCCCAGGAAGGTTACAGATTCCTTGTGGAACTCACACTTCTTGAGTTTCGCATATAAGTGGTACTCCCATAGGCGTCTTAAAACCTTCTTGACATCTGCTTGGTGTGTTTGTATATCCTGGGAAAAGATCAGGATGTCATCAAGATATACTACAACACATTGATATAGTAAGTCCCATAAGATATCGTTCATCATATTTTGAAAGACTGCAGGTGCGTTACTTAATCCGAAGGGCATGACAAGATATTCAAAGTGCCATCGCGGGTGTTAAATGCTGTCTTCCCTTCGTCACCTTCATGAATGCGCACCAAATTGTAAGCTCCTTTGAGATCCAGTTTAGAAAATATCTTGGCTCCCTGGAGTCTGTCAAATAGTTCGGAAATTAAGGGCAGGGAATACCGGTTCTTGATGGTAATTTCATTCAGACCCCTATAGTCGATGCAGGGACATAAAGTGCCATCTTTTTTTCCCTCAAAAAAGAATCCTGCACCAGCCGGAGATTTCGAGGGTCTGATAAAACCTTTTTGAAGGTTCTCTTGTATATAGACAGACATGGCCTTAGCCTCAGCTGCAGAAAGAGGGTACACTCTCATTTTTGAAGGCTCCGTATTGGGTTTCAGGTTTATGGCACAGTCGAAAACTCTGTGAGGTAGAAGTATATCTGCTGCTTGTTTAGAGAAGACATCCTGGAAGGAGGCGTATTGTGGAGGTAAACCTGATAAAGATGATGTAATGGGCATGCATATTGGAGGTGAGACTTCCGCGAGACACCGGCCATGACAGCCAGGTCCCCACCGGGATAATTTCAGCGTTGCCCAGTTAAACTGTGGCATATGATCGTGTAGCCAGGGCAGTTCAAGTACCACCGGATGCATGGCCTTTTCTAATACGAGGAAAGAGATGGTTTCAGAGTGAAGAGCTCCAGTACGCAGGCCGATGACTTGGGTAATCAACGAAACCTCACCAGGCAATGGTTCCCCATGGATTGAAGATAATAGCAATGGCTTAGCTATTGGTGTGGTAGGAATCTGTAGATGTTCTACTAAGTGTTTTAAGATGAAATTTCCTCCAGCACCGGAGTCTATGAGGGCAAGGGTCTGAAACTCCAGACTTCCGCAGAGGAGTGAGACTGGGAGAGACAATGGAGGAGTTGGAGCGATGAGGCCTAGGAGGAATCCTCCTGCAGATCCTAGGCCTGTCAGTTTCCCGGTCAGATGGGACAGGTTTGGACAGCATGGCCTGATTGGCCACAGTACATGCATAACCCCATGCATTTGCGGAATTGTCTTTCTTTAGAAGTCAAATGACCTCTACCTAATTGCATAGGTTTGTATTCTTCTAAAGGTGCAGACGGTAGGCTTGATGCAATTGGCACAGGTTTATTTTATTTATTATTTGTTTGTTTTTATATATCGACATTTGATTAAGATATCACATCGGTTTACATGTAACTGAACAGAAATAAGGCAGGAGCTGCTTATTTTACATTGTAACATTGTAACTTAAATAATAATTTAGGAAGATAAATTTACATATTAACTTTGAAAGGTTAATTTACATATTAACTTAGAGAAATAACATTAAACATGTGAGTTGGAGAAGATAGAGGGATGGGGTGGAATAGAGGATTAAATATGTACAGTTACTTTACAAGGGGAACCACAGGGGTGGTTGACGGCGGACTGGGGAAGATTCATTTCTGAGCAGGGGTGGGAGCCTGGGCAAGGGGCTAAGTTTCTGGTGGGAAGGCTTTTAGGAAGAGTCAGTTTTGAGGTGATTTTTGAAGATTTGAGTGGAAGGTTCATGTCTAAGGAGGGGCGGGAGGGAGTTCCATAGCGTGGGGCCGGCTACTGATATGGCTTGTTTTCGGTTAGAGGTGAGGTGCGCTGTTTTGGAGTTGGGGATGGTGAGGAGCCCAGCGTCCATAGACCTGAGGTTTCTATGTGGGGTGTATGGGAGTATGGCAGAGTTTAACTAGTCCATCTTATTGTTGTTCATTTTTTTATGGATGAGGGTTAGGATTTTATATTGGATTTTTTGGCTGATGGGTAAGAACATAACATAAGAACATAAGAAAATGCCATGCTGGGTCAGACCAAGGGTCCATCAAGCCCAGCATCCTGTTTCCAATGTAGTTCTTTGACAGTGGGGTGATGTGGTCGCATTTTTTGATGTTTGTGATGGATCTAGCGGCGGCGTTTTGTAGTACCTGTAGTGGTCTGATGGTGGCTTCGGGGAGGCCAAGGAGTAGAGTATTGCAGTAGTCGAGTTTGGAAAGGAGTATTGTTTGGAGGATGGTTCGGCAGTCTTGGGTGTGAAGGAGGGGTTTGAGTTTTTTCAGGGTTTGCAGTTTAAAGAATCCATCTTTGATCATTGTGGAGATGTGATTTTTGAAGTTTAGCTCGTTAATGATGGTTATTCTTAGGTTTTTTGTAGCATGAGTAATTTGTGACCCATTGGGGTTAGGTGTGAAGTTGTTGTGGAGGGGTGAGGAGTGGTTGTTGGATATGTGGGGGGATCTCGGTCTTGTTTAGGTTGAGGCAGAGTGACAGTTGTGACAGAAGAAGAGTCATTTTTATGAGGAGATGATTCCAGATTTTTAGGGTATCTTTGATGGTTTTGTCTATGGGGAGCAGGATTTGTATGTCTTCCGCGTATACTTAGTATGTGAGGTTTGAGGCCGAGAGGAACTGGCAAGGTGGGAGGAGGTATATGTTAAATAGGGTGGAGGAGAGGGAAGATCCCTGTGGAACGCCATGTGGAAGGGTTATCTGGGAAGATTCTGAAGTATTTATCTTTATATTGAATGTTCTATTTGTGTGGTATGACTCAAACCATTTGATTGTAGTGTCTCATAGGCCAATTTCTTGGAGTCTGGTTAGTAGAGTTTTGTGATTGATGGTGTTGAAGGTGGCGGATATGTCGAGGAAAATCAAGAGGTAGGAGTGGCCACGGTCGAGACCTCTAAGGATGGTATCAGTGAGGGAGAGAAGAAGAGTTTCGGTGTTGAACAGTTTCTTGAAACCATGTTGTGCTGGTAGCAGGATGTTCTGGTTTTCGATGTGATCCGTGAGTTGATTATTAACTGTTCTTTCGAGGATCTTGGCTATGAATAGGAGGTTGGAGACTGGTCTATAGTTTGCTGGGTCAGATTTGTCGAGTTGTGGTTTTTTTGAGAATGGGTTTGACTACTGCATTTTTTAGCTTGTCGGGGAAGATCCTTGCTCTCCCCAGTCTCAGCCAGGGCTTAATTTTCTCTTTTTATAAGCCCGGGGAACAGTATAGGTGATTTCTGCCTCCCCCCCCCCCCCCCCCCCCCCCCTCCCCTGGAATTTGTAGGCAGATCAGAGCCCGGTAACCATCAAAGCAGCAGACTGTAGTCTGCAGTCAATGGAAATGCACTAGAGTGGTGGGAGAGTTGCGGAGAAGTGGAGGCAAGCTACAAGTACAGGAAGGAAGAAGGTAAGCCAGGAGGAAGGGCCTAGGCAATGTTGGGGAGGCTTCTGTTTGAGGTGACTGTACTGAGCTCTGAGAGAAGCAGCTGGCTGTGGAACCAGTGAGTCTCCTAGAGAATGGGGAAGGGCTGTCAGCAAGCAAGAACTTTACACCATGATGCAGCAGTGCTGGACTGGGGGAACACACACTGTGTGAGCACATAAGCAGCAGCAGCAGCAGAACATTAGCTTGTCAGAGAGAGTGTTTGTGCATTTGTGTCAGAGAGAGTGAGAGAGAGATACATACCCATACACACTTTGTGAGAGAGAGTGTGTATGGGGGTATCTTTCTCTCTGACACACACACTTAGTGTGTGGATGTGTCTTTGATGCCTGAGAAAGATTATGTGTCTTTATATTAGAACATATGGCTTGCCATGCTGGGTCAGATCAAAAGTCCATCAAGCCCAGTATTCTGTTTCCAACAGTGGCCAATCCAGGTGAGAAGTACGGTACCTGGCAGAATCCCAGGTACTTGTGTATGTGCCAATGAAGTTTCTGGAATCTAAAATCTGTTTGTGACTGAGTGTGTGTGTGTGTCTGATATTGACTGGAAGTGTCATTACTTGCAACTTGTTCAAGAGCCAGACTGGGAATCCAGGATATATTTCTGTAAAAGATATAAGCAGATGTGTAGAGGGCCCAACCAATTTGTTTGGATGGAATGGGGGCTGCAATTCTGCTCACAAAAAAGATGTTTATTTTGGAGATATTTTGGCTGAATTCTGCCTAGTTCCAAGGTTAACTTAGCGTGCTTTTGGGAGCTGTTGACACATGTGCTGTAGAGAAAGTGCAGGAAGGTATCAGATACCCCATGGGCCTGTTTTGAAAAAAATCCCCTGAGCCGATATTTTCCTGCAATCTACCCCTGCTGCTGAGCTAAGATGATGTTGATTTTAATTTTTTATGTGTTTTTGCTTGCATTGTTCACTTTGTGCTTATTTGACTAATTATGAATGCTTTTTTATTGTACAGCTGCCAGGATAATATGTTTAAAAGACAGGATATACAATTTTTATAAATGAAAATGAAACTTACATATTCACATAGGGGTAGATTTTAAAAAGGTGTGCGCACTACCCGACGCGCACACATGTACATCCGGCATGCAAAGGGGTGCACAACTGTGCAACTTGCGTGCACCGAGCCACGCTGCCTTCCCCCATTCCCTTCCCCCTAACCTGACCTTCCCACCCCTTACCCTAACCTTTCCCCCCCCAAGCCCTACTCTACCCCCCCCCCCCCCCAAATTTTTATTTTACCTTTTGTGCCTGCCTCTTTAGTAAAGCCCCGGGACTTACAGGCATCCCAGGGCTTTACACGTGTCGCCAGACCTTTTGGAAATAGGCCCAGCGCGTAACTTTTTAAAATCAGGCCCATAATATTGAAAATCCTATCTTGTATTTTCCTTTTTCTTAAAAAGCCTGAATTCTTACAATAAAGATGGATATGTGTAAAGGGAGTACCTTAAAAAAAATTTCTAAATAAAGACCTGATCCTGGAAGTCCGCGGTGATGATCAGAAAGGGCCGAGGTGATTGCAGCTGGTGATGGGAGAGCCAGGGGCAGTGACAGCAGCAGGGCAGGGGATGAAGGCAGTGCTCTGCTGTGCTGCAAAGGACTGCCAGAGGCTGGGAGCTGGAGCTGTTTTAATGAAAGACAGAATCCTGTAAATAAAAGAAGTGAAAATAAAGAAAACTTAAAGAGCAAGAAGAGAAAAGCAAGGAAGTTTAAAATTAAACTAAAAGGAAACCTAAAGTGATTAAACCCCAAAATAATGAAACAGACAGCTGACTGACATGCTGGAGCTGGGAAGGTGCTGAGATAACAACAAGAGTCTGATTGATATGATTAAAAAAACAAACAAACAACAGAGAGAGTAATAATCAACTGAGAAGATGAAAGGACAGGTCGAATTAAAGCTCTACATAGAACCTGAAGAAAGCTATCGCTAATCTACTACAGCTGAAGCAGACCAAGCCCAAGAAGAAAAAAAAACCCCACAATGTGAAGAAACATCTCAGACAGGAAGTGCTATCCCGATCTGACATCCCCAACCCAAGGAGGAGAAAGAGGAGAAGACTGCTTTGATTACAGGAGCCACCATACAAGAGGGATGCTGGTGACTGACACTGTACACAAAGAGGTCACAAGCAGCAACATTAAACAAGAAGCACCGCTGTGATCACTGAAAGGAGAAGCTGGAGTGGTGACAGAAACATAGAATAAAAGCAGGAATGAGAGGATTTAGCTGACCGGCAATGGTCAGCAGTAATAAAAAAAAGAGCTGCTATTGCCGGGGCGAGCTCAGGAAGTCTCTTAGTACAGGAGCGAAGCAACCCCTCAGGGCCTCCAGATTCGGGACAGGATACAAGGAGATAAGACATGGCACTTGGCACTTGAGGACCGAACCTTTTACTTTAAAACAAGGACTCTCCGGAGGAATGGGTCCTTCGGGACCTGGAGCATTAGGACCATGACAACATCAGGAAGGGAACAAGGAACATTATTGGACTTTGACTGACAGACATCTTGGATTAGGAACATCTTGGAACTAGGAACATCTTAGCCTTGGAACACGAAATGTCTCTGGATTTGGAACGGACTTCAGGACTTGGAACAAGGAACATCAAGACTTGGAACAAGCATCAGGATCTAGACTCATGGACATCTGGACTTGGAACAGATATCAGGATATGGACTCATGAACATCCGGACTTGGAACAGGCATCAGGATTTGGACTCACAGACATCCAGACTTGGGACAGACATCAGGATCTGGACTCACAGACATCCAGACTTGGAACAGACATCAGGATCTGGACTCACGGACATCCGGACTTGGAACAGACATCGGGATCTAGACTCACGGACATCCGGACTTGGGACAGACATCAGGATCTGGACTCACAGACATTCAGACTTGGAACAGACATCAGGATCTGGACTCACGGACATCTGGACTTGGAATAGACATCAGTATATGGGCTCACGGACATCCAGACTTGCAACAGACATCAGGACTGAAGAGAACTCTTCAGGAGCATCTGGATATATGCGACGACGCCGGTGGAATGGATCAGGGCCTTCTTATAGGACCCATCCAGGAAGTAGGCAGAGACAGAGGCTTCGGTGGGGCCATGGCCACTTCCTGCCACTGGCCCTTTAAAAGGAGTGAAGAGGTATGGCTGCACGCCTAGAGGAAGACTGAAGACAGGCTGCAGGACCGTGGACAGCAGCCCTGCAGTGCAGGAAGGAGCAGGCTGTGTCAGCGGCATCTGAGCCTCGCAGGAGGAGGACCCAGACAGGTGACGTCGGCGGCGTCCATGCTGCTGAGGAGCAGGCCTCAGGCCTGCCGAAAATGGTGTGGGTGATGGCTTTGGTGGCGGCCTCAGGCCGTGAAGAGGGACAGCTTTGGTGGTGGTTAGACCCAGGACCTGGGGTACTGGAAAGAATTCAAGGTTCAGTTCTTAAAACTGGAGAACATTGGATCAGTTAATGACGAGAGAAGAACCTGGGTGCAGGCACCTCCTGCATGTCGATGGAACCCAGGTGTGATATCACTTCTCTATGGAAGATTAGGGAAGGTCTTGGATTAATGCAGGCCTCTTCTGCTGGTCAAAGGAAATGGTAGGGCTAGGGCCAATTGGTGAAGAATCGAATTGCAGGTGCCTCCTGCTGGTCGAAGGAACCTGTGGACTGGAACTGACTGGTAGAAAATCGGAACTTCTGAATCTCTACTACTGATCAGTGGAACACCGGAACTGGACTCAAGTATTCAGAATATAAGTCTCTTGCGAATTGGAATCAGACATCTGGAAGAAGGCAAGCGAGCAAAAGATTTTTCATGGAAATGGAGTACTTAGGCAAGGATAGTTCATAAGAAGTCTGGAAACTGCTGGGAACAAGGTCAAAACAAGAATATCCAACATTCTGAGCCCAGCATACCACATTGAGCTCTGGTCTTCGCATCCTGTTGCGAGCGCAGCCTTCAGTGGCCGAAGGAGCGAGCTAGATGCACTTCACTTAGCTCATAGGAGAGCAGAGCCCTTGGGCCATAGGGAGGCTCAAGTAGGGACATGAGTCGTGCCCATGGTGAGGTGTGTGTGCAGGAATGGGCGGCACTGGAACAGAGCTGGATGGAGCTAGGAAGACAAGACTTAGGGCCTCATTTTCCAAGGAAATACCACGCGCGATACGGCTGTATCGCGTGCGAAAAATTCGCAACCCGCGATAAAAGCAGTTATCGCGGTTCACGAATGCAAATTTTGAATTAAGTATTCAGGGGGCGGAGTTGGGGCAGGGCAAATGTAAAGTAGGGAGGACTTATCGTGTGCCGCGAAAGGGCTACGCTGTTAGCGCGGCTCCTAACGTGGCCAATAACTACACTTCTTTCAAATGCGATACACCGTATCGTGGCGCATAGCGCACACCGTGATATTATCTCGTTGAACGAAAATGTGGAAAACCAATCCCCACAGACCTACAAAGGTACTGCTACCCAATAAAAAGGCCTGTTCTTAGTAGGTCTATCTTCTCCACACCATCTACACATTCACAGTGTATGGGGTAGATGCACTCCATGGCTGAGCAGGCCCGACGCAGACGCCAGGATGTTGGTCGACGTCGCCGCAGATACAGGCGGCGGATCTATCTGCCACGAACCTCATTGCTGGGTATGCCAGAGGATGTTGTGATCAGCAGATATCGCCTCAGCGCTCGTGCCATCCTGGAAATATATGAAGACATACGAGGTGCCCTTGAGTCTCGAACCTGAAAGAGCCGTGCTGTCCCCGGCCTGACCAAACTCTTGGCCGCCCTGCACTTCACAGCAAGTGGCTCCTTCCAATCCACGGTAGCAGTTGTGGGTGGGATGTCACAGAGTACCTTTTCCCGGTGTCTGCACCAGGTCATTGAAGCTGTTATGGACTGCATGCCTCGCTACATAGCATTCCCGCGCGACAGACAGGACCTGATGGACCTCAAGCGTGGTTTTTATGACATTGCCCGCTTTCCGAATGTCATTGGAGCTATTGACTGCACTCATGTGGCCATCAGTCCACCCCGTCAGACGGAGACAGCCTACCGCAACAGAAAGCAGTTCCACTCCCTCAACGTGCAAGTGGTGTGTGATGCTGGAATGCGAATCCTCTCGGTGATGTCCAGCTTTCCGGGATCAGTGCACGATTCCTTCATACTCAGGCAATCAGCTCTGTTTCGCAAATTTGTAGCTGGCCTGTATGGCGATGGTTGGCTTGTAGGTAAGATAGATGTTAACATACATGTAACATATTTGGAATGTTCATCTCTGTAATGGCACACAAATGTGATGTAGACGCCTGTTGGGATGGAGTTGTATGTCCCCATCACAACAGACCTGAGTGGCTCATTGTGTTACCTTAAGTGGTGGAATGGCTCATGCACCCAACCACTTGCTATTGGCTGCCAAGCAGGAGGTACACAGCAGCCCCTGTATGGCCTGTATGTGCCATGGCTTGTTCACCTCACTGCACTAGTGGACAGCCTACACATATTTGGTGTAGCCATGGCAACTGGCAGTGTCCCAGGTGATTTTAGACTTGTCATGTAAGGGCAGCTCACATCCACAGGTGTTCGTGAGGTCCTGACGTTCATGAGACTTCGCATGATCACTTCTAGTCATTTGTGCACATTGAGGGGCAGCCAGTTTACACCATGTATGTTATTGGGTATGCATACCTACATAAAAGGTGCAGTTGAGCAGATATGTCTGTACACAATGACTGCAGTGCACAATGCATATGATCCGAACACAGGGATGTGATCTGTAAGGACAGTGATGTAACGCACCGACCGCATACACACTGCTGACATAAATCTCACTGTCTAGGGGCCCTTTACGTGCTATACCGCCTAATAGCCACACACCAGCTGTGTGCCAAAGCAATCATGAAGCTACACACATAGGGTGTGGGGCAACTGGAATGGGCTGCCTCGTGCCATCTGGTTTTACTGCATGTATTGAGCACATACACGCATGTGACACAAACATCATTTGTAATGGCTTGCCTATCTCATTGCTACAGGGGACTCAGCCAATGGATGCAGGCCCCGGCTTATGACCCCAATCCTCCAGCCTGCCACGGCGCAACAGCTGGCCTATATATGAGGCCTTAAGTGCTACACACTCAGCCATCGAACGTACCAACGGCCTTTTGAAGAGCCGCTTCCGATGTTTGGATAAGACTGGGGGAGCGTTACTGTACGCTCCCCCCAAGGTTGCTAGGATAATCCTGCTTTGATGTGTGTTCCATAATGTGGCTCTTCAGCATGGAATTCCAGTGCCTATAGATCCAGACTTCAGACCTGGTCCCCCATGTGCGCGTGCCTGACGGCATGAAAACACAGTCAGTGGCAGCCAGGTTCGCCAACACCTTATACAGACACACTTTTAAGGTTGGCATGGGACAGAACCATGGCCCAGTAGGGCAGTTTGCCCACTGATGTGGTAGGATATAGTGTAATGTGCAGACCTCCTTTTCAGTCTGCTACATGCCTCACCTGCTACGTCTGTCCACCCAACAACTGTTTGGGGTGGTGCTCTACCTCAGAGTGTATAGCCCATAATAGGGTGGCTAAGGGCTGGCTCAAGGCTCTGCTCAGGTGCTGTATGTGTGTTACTTATTCGGTGCCATTGGACTAAGCACTTGCTACATACTGACATCCCAGCAAGGATGACAGTACTGTACACACTTGACCCCATGAGACACAACACACTCACATGCCTCCCCTGATTTGCTAACACCATTCAATAATTGTACCTGTAATGGCCCACACATCTGTCAGTCCCTAATGCTATCACGGTAACAGGCATATTGGTGCGTAATTGACACCCATTAGGAGTAATGAACCCTACCTACGTCACTCTAACCCTATTTCCCAATCCTCAATATTCTTGTCATGTGCATCTTGCGGCAACACTAACGACCCTTCAGTAGGCAAGTGGTGTCAGTGAGGGCCTAGGCAGCAGAGCCTCAATACACAGCAGGGAACACATCGGATCCCTACAACCTCCTGACGCCTCATGAATGGGTGCGTGACAAAAAAGCACATCTGGCGCTGCACACCTATCTGAAGGTCCCTTATCACTGTAGCATCCCACATCAACACACCTGGGGTCATTGCAGCTGGCTGAAAGGAGAGGCAGCTATCTGGTTGCATGCACATGGTTGTGGCGGATGTATGCTGCTTCAAGGTATCGCAGCGAAGGAAAGAAGACGCATATACAGTTCACCCCCCCACACAGCTATGGCAGTATGTAGGCCACTGTGCTGTCATGGGCCCACCAATACTGTGTATCTGCCTCCATAAACACATGTCGTACAGAAATGAAACATCAGTCACGGTGCCAGCTCCCATGGGTCGGTGGTTCTGTTTCACACACACACCCTCCACTGGGCTCACTGTAACTGACTATGTATGTACATGTGTTCTGGCCTACATATCCATGCAGTACCACTTGTAACCTATGGCTGCTCACATCACGTCTCTGGCTGTGAAACCAGTGATGGGGGCTCAATGGGCATCCGGGCATTGCTGTCACAACAGGGCAGTTTAGGCAGCAAAGGGTGCAGCCACCGTGTATCTTGTGTAGGAATGTCAATCATGAGGTGCTCATGTGCACATTGTGTACCGTACATGTATATGGTCTGTGAATATTAGTACAATATGTCACGCCCTGCCCATCATGTCCCCAGCAACATTATGAACTGCTTAGTCACAGTACAACTACTGATGGAATAGCAGCAGAGCTCAGGGTTGGTGTCCACAGCACACCTGCCATCCAAGGGGTACCACACACCTGTGTCATGCTGTGTCAGCTCCCGCTCAGCCCACACACCCCCTCCTCAACCTCCCCTTCGCCATCCCAACTCCCCCTGCTCCCTTACCTTCCCAGCTCCCCCCTTCTCCCTTACCATTCTAGCTCCCTCACCTTCCCAACTCCCTCCCTGCTCCCTCCCCCCCTGCTCCCTCCCCCCACCCTTCCCCAGCACCCTGCTGCCTCTCCCCTACCCCTCCCCTCTCTTCCTACAAACAGCCTTTACTTGAAAGTGCCATTGCTTTAACGTTCTCCTATACCCCTACCCCCTCCTCTCCTTTCCCCTCCTCGCTCCCCCCTTTCCCCTTCTCCCTGCCCCTGCATTTAATATTAATATTGTAAATAAGTTCATATGTTAAGTTCTTAAGTGTACAAGCATCCTTAACATCCTGATGCATACCTATTCTTAACATGGATAATCATCATCCAGTTCGTTTTACAAAGTTGTATCCCTGCTCGTTGACTCTCTCTATCCTTGTTCCTAGTTCATTGTAATATCGTTGACTCTCTCTATCCTCGTTCATTGTAATTTCCTTTCTCAGTTAATTGTGAACCGACATGATGTGTCCTACGAATGCCGGTATATAAAAATTGTTAAATAAATAAATAAATAAATAAATAAATATGGCACTCATTATGTGATGCAGTTAGTGATCAACACAGTGCGCCTGACAAGCAAGGAAAAAGCCACCTGGCCATGCATGCTCATGGAACGAGCACACACACAGGCCGTCAGACTCTTCATGATATAGATGTCCCCTGTTGGGACCCACAGCCACCATTTAATGCAGCCCGTACATACTCCTGTCATAACATGTCAGTTGTAGAAATTGTCAGCAGTGCTGTCTGCACTGAGCTGCGAGATATGGGTACCCACCCACATGTCACATATTTCGCCACATTGGTGGTGGCCTGACTGTTGGCAGCCACCTTGCAGACAGGCCATCACCAGCAGCACAGCTGATCGGCCAGGCTGGCAGAGGGAGGATGCATGCATGTGTATACTGCTCTATTGTGTGATCGATGGCCATTACTGAGGAGTGAGTCCTCACAAGAGGACTGACAGGTGGATGTGACAAGTATGCAGTTCCCCTCAATGTGCTGTCAAGTGCCCTTCCAATGTCTATAAGGTGACGAAAGTAGCTGGCTGCAATGTTTTCAAACATGGAGATGTGTGCAAAATGCCAATGAGGTTCTCAGGACTGTAACAGAGTGCCTCTTCGGATAGGGCCGCAACAGATGGGCAGCACTCCCATTTCCAAACATGTGTACTACCCGTGTGGCAAGTCACCTGGTTGTGGCATAGGAAGAATCGGTGATCAATGAGTGGGAACAATGAATGTGTGCGAGGTCTCCGGATACAGGCGAATAGCCTTTCAGCACACAACCTATGCACACCATATTCCAGAGCTGTTTGGAACACCAGCACGTGCATGGGTGTGAGTGATAATGCACTAGCTGGCACTCATTACTGTCCTGCAACAGCGGTTTCCACGCTTGCTACTTACAGTGATGAGGATGACAGGGGTTCAGACAGGGTGATAAACTAATGTCTGCCTCTATCATAATACTGGAAACATTTGTGGCTCATAACGTATGTAGGATTCACTGCACTGTCGCCCTCATACAGTACAGTACAATGGTACGCTGGGCAGGAAGGTGAACAGTTGGGATGATGTTCGGTCTGCACTCTGACCACAACCCTATCTCCACCCAGTCCGCCCACAATACATGCATGCACATCCCACGCAATTAGTGTATATGCCACGTGTTGGTGTGTGTCGCAGCCCTTATGACAACGATGTTGGTGGCCACTGCACCAGCCCATACCAGGATGGCATCTTGGGGTACAGGTGGTACCTAACCTCTGCGTAACACAGCCTCCCTCTGCACCAACCGCTCTCATGTTTGCCCCTCAACCATGATACCATGCAGATTTACACATAGAGCCTCCATGTACTGTACCTTATAAGGGTGCACCCTTCTGGCAGCACGCCACCAGGCTGTCCTCCTCAAGGGTATATAAGGAGTAGGGATGTGAATCGTTTTAGGACGATTAAAATTATCGTCCGATAATTTTAATATCGTCTTAAACCGTTATGGAACACAATACAATACAGATTCTAACGATTTATCGTTATAAATCGTTAGAATCATGAGCCGGCACACTAAAACCCCCTAAAACCCACCCCCGACCCTTTAAATTAAATCCCCCACCCTCCCCAATAACTTAAATAACCTGCGGGTCCAGCGGCGGTCCGGAACGGCAGCGGTCCGGAACGGGCTCCTGCTCCTGAATCTTGTCGTCTTCAGCCGGCGCCATTTTCCAAAATGGCGCCGAAAAATGGCGGCGGCCATAGACGAAAAAGATTGGACGGCAGGAGGTCCTTCCGGACCCCCGCTGGACTTTTGGCAAGTCTCGTGGGGGTCAGGAGGCCCCCCACAAGCTGGCCAAAAGTTCCTGGAGGTCCAGCGGGGGTCAGGGAGCGATTTCCCGCCGCGAATCGTTTTCGTACGGAAAATGGCGCCGGCCATACGCGTATGGCCGGCGCCATTTTCCGTACGGAAAATGGCGCCGGCAGGAGATCGACTGCAGGAGGTCGTTCAGCGAGGGTTCCGGCGCCTCGCTGAACGACCTCCTGCAGTCGATCTCCTGCCGGCGCCATTTTCCGTACGAAAACGATTCGCGGCGGGAAATCGCTCCCTGACCCCCGCTGGACCTCCAGGAACTTTTGGCCAGCTTGTGGGGGGCCTCCTGACCCCCACGAGACTTGCCAAAAGTCCAGCGGGGGTCCGGAAGGACCTCCTGCCGTCCAATCTTTTTCGTCTATGGCCGCCGCCATTTTTCGGCGCCATTTTGGAAAATGGCGCCGGCTGAAGACGACAAGATTCAGGAGCAGGAGCCCGTTCCGGACCGCTGCCGTTCCGGACCGCCGCTGGACCCGCAGGTTATTTAAGTTATTGGGGGGGGGGTTCGGGAGGGTGGGGGATTTAATTTAAAGGGTCGGGGGTGGGTTTTAGGGGGTTTTAATGTGCCGGTTTTTCGATTTTTCGATTTTTAACGATTTTTCACGATATTTTACCCCCCCAAACGGCAACAATACGATTCCCTCCCCCTCCCAGCCGAAATCGATCGTTAAGACGATCGAGGACACGATTCACATCCCTAATAAGGAGGGCCTACGTTGCCATGAGCTGATGACATGCCCAGCTACAGTGTTGTTAAACATCACACTGGGCCAAGCACATGTGCTCCAAGCTGCGCCACAATTCTGTGGTCCAGGCTGGATAGCTGGATGGGCAGACATTAAACAGGCAGAACGCTACATGTTGTATCCTCACACATGGCTACCTGTCCTTCATGAGGTGGAATGTGCCCGGGAAGCAAGATGTGCCTAAGAGTGCTGACAAATAGCATGGCAGTGTTCAGTGTTGCACCTGGCCTGTCAACCACTACATACACAGGCCACACACTGGTGTGGACATGTAGGCAACACCTTACACCCTGTATGACAAGAGGTCAAGGGCTGAGAGCTTCCAGATGTCCACCTGCAGTGGCAGACCTTTAGTCAGGGATTCTGTCCTCCATGGCCGCACAAACAGAGTCATTATTAATTACTGAATTGTGTGTGACACCCAGTGATACAAATATTCTTTATACTTTACTGACTCTTAACAGAACCACGATCATTTAGATGCTGCAGAACCCCAATGGACTAACCTCCCTACAGGTGTGCTGTTCAGAAGTTTACAGGTAACCACTGTTGCTCACACATCATTGTCAGCAGAATATTAGTGTTTGCACATACTGTATGACCTGTGGCAATGCCTGACAGGCCATGGGTGGAGAAGACCCCTTTACCTCGCTGCCCAAGTATGTATTCCACAGGAGCTGGCGGACAGTGGTTCTCCCAGTAACAGGTAACAGAGCAGTGTGCAAGAATAGAGGGAATATGGGCCAGACATGGGCCTACATGTCCCTCCGAGTGACATAGATGCACCCATATCGCTACGTTGGGAGGGCATACGTCCCATCCACATAATGTCCCTGAATAAAGGCTTGCAGGTACAGGAGGTTCAAGACAGAGTATGTAAAACAACAGGGATGAGGTGGGTATATTATGTGATGGTGACACAGGTCATACAGTATGGAAAATCAAATACTCTGCTGGTAATGATGTGTGAGCTAAATTGCTTACCTGTAACCTTTTGCAACTGCACACCTGTAGGGAGGAAAGTCCACTGGGTTTCTGTAGAATGTTACTGATAGTGGTTCTGTTAAGAGTCAGTAAACTATACCAAGTATCTGTCAACACTGACAGATACCGGTCACTGGACTGTAGGGATGTGCAGACAAAAAGTGTTCGTTGAATCGTTGATAAGTTTTCGTGGGGTGTCGATTTCGTTCAATATGGACTTATGGAGAATTCCATAAGTTGAGGATCTGTCCATACTTTTCCCGGTTCCCTAAATAAAAATTTAAACCCCCCCCCCCCCACCCTCTTTAATCCCCCCCCAAGACTTACCAAAACTCCCTGGTGGTCCAGCGGGGAGTCAGGAAGCCATCCCTGCACTCCTTTGCAATGTCCTTACGGCGCCGATAGCCTGTGTCACAGGGGCTGCCCGTGCTATTGGTCAGCCCCTGTCACATGGTCACCGGCGCCATCTTGTGCTCCTACCACGTGACAGGTAGGTCATGTGGCAGGAGGTCGCTCCGGGACCCCCGCTGGACCCAACCGGAACTTTTGGCCAGCTTGGGGGGGCCTCCTGACCCTCCCAAGCTGGCCAAAAGTTCCGGTTGGGTCCAACGGGGGTCCCGGAGTGGAGGCGTCACGTGCTACTCCGCTCCGGCGTCACATGCTCCTCCGCTCCCGGACGGAGAAACAGGCACCCCAATAGCTTGGATACTGCAATACATAGATTACCGCTGGTCAGTATACAATGTATAGACAGGCACAGGCCCCAGGCGGTCCATGTTGAAAGAGTGTACTGAAAGGGGACAGCCTGAGAGGCCAGCCAGCAGACAAGGCATCCAGCGGTTCAGCATGTAGGCAGCAGGCAAAAACATAAAGGGTCTGGCTACAGCAGTGAAGGGCCAGAAACAGACAGCAGCGGCATGGCAGCAGGAGGTGGCCCAGGACAACACAGTAGCAGGAGGAGGCCAGGGACGACACAGCAGCAGCATGGCAGCAGGAGGTGGCCCAGGACAACACAGTAGCAGGAGGAGGCCCAGGATGACACAGCAGCGGCATGGCAGCAGAAGGAGACCCAGGATGACACAACAGCAGGAGGAGGCCCAGGACGACACAGCAGTGGCATGGCAGCAGGAGGAGACCCAGGACGACACAGTAGCAGGAGGAGGCCAGGGACGACACAGCAGCAGCATGGCAGCAGGAGGAGGCCCAGGATGACACAACAGCAGGAGGAGGCCCAGGACGACACAGCAGTGGCATGGCAGCAGGAGGAGACCCAGGACGACACGGCAGCAGAAGGAGGCTCAGGACGACACGGCAGCAGAAGGAGGCCCAGGACGACACAGCAGCGGCATGGCAGCAGGAGGAGGCCCAGGAACACACAAGCCAAGTGCCATTTGGAGACATGAGGCACAGAACGCACCCCACAACCAGCATTTACAGCCCTTCAGCAGACCGGTCATCCTACAGCACACTGCCAGAATTTGCAGCCCTTGAGAACAGAAGGCAGCGCACAGCAGAGTGGCACAGCGGCTGCCAGTGAGCCAGGTGACCAGGTGGCTGGAAGGTGGCGCCTCATCAGCTTTGTATGGGGCATCCTCTTCCATCTCGACGGCACTGTGGGGAGCAGCCGGTGATGCTTCCTCTTCCATCTCGACGGCACTTCCCCTCTGTGGGGAGCAGGCAGTGATGCTTCCTCTTCCATCTTGACGGCACTGCCCCTCTGTGGGGAGCAGGCAGTGATGCTTCTTCTTTCATCTCGACGGCATTGCCCCTCTGTGGGATGGTCATCCCAGTGGTGGGTGGGAGTAACTGCCCCACCCTGTTTGTGGTGCCTGATGGCCCCCTCAGTGTCCCTTGCCATCCCACCTTGATGGTCCGGTGGGAGGTGGCAGGTTCTTCAGGGGATGGCCCCTGCGGCCTTGGGACCCTGAGGGACTTGGCTGGGGTGTTGAAGTTGTGGATGAGAAGGACACCTGCTGGTCCTGCATCCGCTGGAGGATTTGCAACAAAATTGTACTGTGTGTCCCAATTGCTGTAGTGATGGTGTTGCCTGCCTGTGTGGTGGCTGCAGTCTGGAGCTGGAAGTCACGGCTCAGCTGTCCGACAGCTCTCCTGAGGCCACGCAGTTCCATTCTTAGTTGTTCCGCCTGTGTGGTTGCCATCGGTTCCTGGTATGGTTGTGAGGGTGGAGCTGCTGGAGGTGCTTGTGGTGCTGGGGGATGTGGGATTGGCATTGCTGCCACAGCCAATGGTGCAGGGCTGCATGGTGACATGACTGGTGTGGGCCTACTGGGCAGAGTTGTCTCGAAGGTCAGGGGGTGCTGATCAGTGGGGGAGGTCACCCACTCAAAATCGTCCAGGGCCTCGCTCAGGGTTAGGGGTCTGCCTGTGGCTGCTAGGGTGGGCCTCACCTCTTCCTCCTCCTCCGAATCCGACCACTGTGTCGTTGCATCCAGTTGAAAGGGCCTGGTCATCATAGGTGGCCGCCGTGTCCCCGGTGGGTCTCTGCTGGTGTTTGGGCCCTCCCAGCTGGCAACTGATGTCTGCTGCCTGGGACCAGAGTGCTCTGTAGAAGATGGGGGACAAAAAGAGAGACATCATCAGTACCACAGCATTTGCTTGAATTGGAGTTACATCAAACATGGACACATAAGCTTTGACCCACATGACTTTCTGCTTAAAGAGCTATGTTGTCTAATGGCATGGGGAAGGGCCAGGGGGATGGGCCCTGCAGGCCGGGGTATGCACAGCACATGTGGAAAGTGACAATGTGAACACTTCTCAGCATTGCTTGCACAACTCAGACTGCCAGGTTCTGCGGGGTGGGGGCAAGTCTTTTCTGGCGAGCACATGGGGAACTGAAACAGAAAACAGGACTAAACATTGTGTTGAAACCTTGCACAGGACAGGGGGTTACAGGCCTACTTACCATCTTCGAGGTGGGAGGTATCAAGGCGTGGATCCAAGCCCTCGAAGACGTCTGGTCCCAGCCGCTGCATAAGTCGCCTCTCCATCTCAGTGAATCTAACGGGGCACGGTGACCTTCCTCCTGTGTCCCTCATGTACTGGTTCCTCTCGGCTATCTTCAGTTTCAGCTGCGCCTTGATATCTCGATACCGGTGGGCCACCTGCTCCCCGGTCCAAGGGATGCCACTTTGCCTTTGGATGTCCCCAGATATGGTGGCCCAGATCTGTGCCTTGGCTGCCTTGCTAGTCTTCACTGACAAATTCCCGAACAAGTGAGCATAATGACGCAGGACGCCCTCTATCAGCATGTCATTGTCCTCCATGCTGAACCGCATGGCACGCTGCCTGACCCTGGCCTGGCTGCCTCGTTGGGGTGCCACTTCCGGAGGGGTCTCCTCCCTAGGCTCTCTCTCCGACCCATCCGATACCCCACTCCCTTCCTCCCCCCCACCTGACCCTGCACTTCCTGCTCCCTTCCCCTCTGCCCTGCCTGTCTAGCCCTACCTCTTCCCACCATTCTCTCCTGCCTCACCCTTTCCCCCTCCCCCCTCCCCATCCTCCTATCACTTCCCTCCTGCCTATCTCTCCCACTACCCCTGTCCCTGCTCCTACTCCTCATACCCTACCACTAGGTCCCTCCTCCTCCTCCCCCTCCCCCTACTCTCAACTCCCCTCTTCTCTCCTCTCCTACCACGCGCCATCCTCCACCACACTCCTCCTCGCCACCAACACCACACTCCTCAGCCTCTTCTTCACCAGCAGCACCACCACCACCAGCACCACCACCACCACACTCCTCCTCCACACAGATAGGGACAAACAGGTAACTGACAAACTTTCACTCCAACAGATATTACAAAAGACACAGGTAAAGGGAAACAGAAGACAACAAGTAAACAAGACATCGCACTAAGTAATCAAATTCAAAAGCTCCTAACTCCAACACCAACCTCAAACTCCTACCTCCTCTCCAAAACTCCTTCCAAACCCTCAAAGGAGGTGGGGCAGGAAGTTACCTTTTATACATGTAACATTATCACGTGGCGCGGTAATTGCTTTCACTTTTGTCTGCATACTGCGAAAACTTCGCGCACCGCGATGATTTTTTGGTCGTTTTATCGCAAACCGCGAAGAAAGTTTCTCGATTCGCGTATATATTTGCGCGAATCGCGAAAACATCGCGGCACACAAATTTTTCCTACTCTACGAAAAAAACCTCATTTGCATGGGAACACCCCTTTTGTAACGCAGGTGGTACCAATGCGTTACCAATGCGATATTGGTAATTGAGGCCCTAAGACAGCAGTCTCGGGCAAGGACTAGGAGCTTGGAACATAGGAGAGTTCAAGGAAAGCTTAAGAACATAAGAACATAAGAAGAACATAAGAAAATGCCATACTAGGTCAGACCAAGGGTCCATCAAGCCCAGCATCCTGTTTCCAACAGTGGCCAATCCAGGTCACAAGAACCTGGCAAGTACCGAAAAACTAAGTCTATTCCATGTTACCATTGCTAATAGCAGTGGTATTCTCTATGTGAACTTAATAGCAGGTAATGGACTTCTCCTCCAAGAACTTATCCAATCCTTTTTTAAACACAGTTATACTAACTGCACTAACCGCATCCTCTGGCAACAAATTCCAGAGTTTAATTGTGCGTTGAGTAAAAAAGAACTTTCTCCGATTAGTTTTAAATGTGCCCCATGCTAACTTCATGGAGTGCCCCTAGTCTTTCTACTATCTGAAAGAGTAAATAACAGATTCACATCTACCCGTTCTAGATCTCTCATGATTTCAAACACCTCTATCATATCCCCCCTCAGTCCTCTCTTCTCCAAGCTGAAAAGTCCTAACCTTTTTAGTCTTTTCTCATAGGGGAGTTGTTCCATTCCCCTTATCATTTTGGTAGCCCTTCTCTGTACCTTCACCATCGCAATTATATCTTTTTTGAATGCGGCGACCAGAATTGTACACAGTATTCAAGGTGCGGTCTCACCATGGAGCGATACAGAGGCATTATGACATTTTCCGTTTTATTCACCTTTCCCTTTCTAATAATTCCCAACATTCTGTTTGCTTTTTTGACTGCCGCAGCACACTGAACCGACAATTTCAATGTGTTATCCACTATGACACCTAGATCTCTTTCTTGGGTTGTAGCACCTAATATGGAACCCAACATTGTGTAATTATAGCATGGGTTATTTTTCCCTATATGCATCACCTTGCACTTATCCACATTAAATTTCATCTGCCATTTGGATGCCCAATTTTCCAGTCTCACAAGGTCTTCCTGCAATTTATCACAATCTGCTTGTGATTTAACTACTCTGAACAATTTTGTGTCATCTGCAAATTTGATTATCTCACTCGTCGTATTTCTTTCCAGATCATTTATAAATATATTGAAAAGTAAGGGTCCCAATACAGATCCCTGAGGCACTCCACTGTCCACTCCCTTCCACTGAGAAAATTGTCCATTTAATCCTACTCTCTGTTTCCTGTCTTTTAGCCAGTTTGCAGTCCATGAAAGAACATCGCCACCTATCCCATGACTTTTTACTTTTCCTAGAAGCCTCTCATGAGGAACTTTGTCAAACACCTTCTGAAAATCCAAGTATACTATATCTACCGGTTCAATTTTATCCACATGTTTATTAACTCCTTCAAAAAAGTGGAGCAGATTTGTGAGACAAGACTTGCCCTGGGTAAAGCCATGCTGACTTTGTTCCATTAAACCATGTCTTTCTATATGTTCTGTGATTTTGATGTTTAGAACTCTTTCCACTATTTTTCCTGGCACTGAAGTCAGGCTAACCGGTCTGTAGTTTCCCGGATCGCCCCTGGAGCCCTTTTTAAATACTGGGGTTAAATTTGCTATCCTCCAGTCTTCAGGTACAATGGATGATTTTAATGATAAGTTACAAATTTTTACTAATAGGTCTGAAATTTCATTTTTTAGTTCCTTCAGAACTCTGGGGTGTATGCCATCCAGTCCGGGTGATTTAATACTCTTCAGTTTGTCAATCAGGCCTACCACATCTTCTAGGTTCACCGTGATTTGATTCAGTCCATCTGAATCATTACCCATGAAAACCTTCTCCATTACGGGTACCTCCCCAACATCCTCTTTAGTAAACACCGAAGCAAAGAAATCATTTAATCTTTCCGTGATGGCCTTATCTTCTCTAAGTGCCCCTTTAACCCCTCGATCATCTAACGGTCCAACTGACTCCCTCACAGGCTTTCTGCTTCGGATATATTTAAAAACGTTTTTACTGTGAGTTTTTACCTCTACAGCCAACTTCTTTTCAAATTCTCTCTTAGCCTGTCTTATCAATGTCTTACATTTAACTTGCCAATGTTTATGCTTTATCCTATTTTCTTCTGTTGGATCCTTCTTCCAATTTTTGAATGAACATCTTTTTGTAAAATAGCTTCTTTCACCTCCCCTTTTAACCATGCCGGTAATCGTTTTGCCTTCTTTCCACCTTTCTTAATGTGTGGAATACATCTAGACTGTGCTTCTAGAATGGTATTTTTTAACAATGACCACGCATCTTGGACATTTTTTACTTTTGTAGCTGCTCCTTTTAGTTTTTTTCTAACAATTTTTCTCATTTTATCAAAGTTTCCCTTTTGAAAGTTTAGCACAAGAGCCTTGGATTTGCACACTGTTCCTCTTCCAGTCATTAAATCAAATTTGATCATATTATGATCACTATTGCCAAGCAGCCCCACCACCGTTACCTCTCTCACTAAGTCCTGTGCTCCACTGAGAGTTAGATCTAAAATTACTCCCTCTCTCGTCGGTTCCTGAACCAATTGCTTCATAAAGCTATCATTTATTCCATCTAGGAACGTTATCTCTCTAGCGTGACCCGATGATACATTTACCCAGTCAATATTGGGGTAATTGAAGTCTAACATAAAATTGTAACAAAAAAGAGTCAATACAGTAACCCAATAGGTAAATTGTCAACAAAAAGGGGAAACTGATTCAAATTTAAATTTTTGCCTATAGTGACGGTGTCATCAAGCCAGATGTGATTTCCACTCAAAATCCAATCGGATCTCTAATCATTCACCATCACTCTAAAATCTATATTTATTAATTGAACTAATTATTTTGTAGATTTTTTTGAATTTTCAAATATATCATAAAAATTCAGTCGAGATGACTTTCAAAGAAACAAAATGAATTGAATGCTCCACTCCATTGACAATGTGAAGAAGGTAAGTTGATGAGCACTCTCTCAATACATAGTATAAACACAGCCCAACAACACGGCCGGTGTTTCGCATAACAAGCTTCCTCAGGGGCATCTAAATAACATTCAGCACAGGAGTATTTGCCTACAATAAAAGAAACAGTCTCAGCAAACTTTTCTCACAGTAAAAATAGAAACAAGACTTATCTGACCGCCATAGGCTACCGATTCAAAATGGACACGAAGTCTCCAAGGTTCTTCTGCATCGCAAGGAGGAAACGAGGCTGACGTCTACGTCTTCAATAAATATTCAACAGATATGACGTCATATGATGACGTGTAGATTATCACAGACCTCATTGATTGATGAAAATCATAAATGAAACAAGCACTAAATCATAGGAAAAATGACATGTTAATAACTAACTGATTAAAAGGACCAGAAAAAATTGTAGAACATTATCCCAGAAAAGTGTGTAGTTCAAGATCACCATTTAATCCTGCCGGATTCACTATCCCCAAACGGTAGATCCAGCGCTGTTCTAATTTTAAAAGTTCTGCTTCACGATTGCCCCCACGCCAGTGTATCGGTACATGATCAATGGCACAGAACGTAAGATCGCTAAATTCATGATTATGAGCCAAACAATGTGCAACTAGGGGCTCGTCAGCGCAGGAATTTTTTATATTAGATCAATGTTCAATCATCCACGTTTTAAGAAGACGCTTGGTTTTTCTGATATATAATAAGTTGCATGGACAACGGATTAGATAAACCACCATCATGGATGTACATGAAGTTGTATATTTCAAAAAAATTGTGTAACCTGATCTTAGAAAAACACTTTCAGTCACTGACATGGACCTCGGGCAAACTGAGCAATTGTTACAAGGTTGGTATGAACCCACAACAATATTAATATTGTCATTGGTGACAAAATCAGAATGTACCAGCATGTTTTTCAAATTGGAAGCTCTAGAAAATGTAATTCGAGGGGGAGATTGGAATATCTTGTGCAACTGTAACACATGCCAATTATCATAAATGGCTTTCCGGATTTTATGTGCTTGAGGAGAAAATGGTAAAACACAGGTATACAAGGTGGAATTGTCATCAGGGGCAGTTGGAAGAAATCACTCGCGATGTGCGAACTTGGCACATAAATATGCTTTCCGGATGCATGAGCGGGGATACCCGCGTTGTAAAAAACGTTCAAAAAGACCTTTTGCATGGATTTCAAAATCAGCAATTTTAGTGCATAATCTCCGCAGTCGAATAAATTGACTGATGGGTAAATTAGCTTTAAAGGTCCTGGGATGAGCACTTTGAAAGTGGAGATAGGTATTGGAACATACTGATTTACGAAATATAGAAGTCATGAAACCTTCTCCAGTGAGGGTAATCCAAATGTCCAGAAAAGAGATGGAAAAGTCATTAATCTCTGATGTGAATTTCAAGTGAATATCTCGAGTGTTGAGCCAATTCAAAAATGAATTGAAACTATCATGAGAGCCTCTCCATACTACAAAGACATCGTCGATGTAACGTTTCCATATCACCAGATGACTTGAAAAGGGGTTTTGAATTAACCATTGATCTTTGAAAGTATCCATATACAGGTTTGCCAAATCGGGGGTCATAGTCGCGCCCATGGCAGTCCCGTGAATCTGTTGGTAAAATTGATCATCAAATGCAAAAAAATTCTCTTTTAAAGCAATCTCAAGAACATGTAACAAAAAATGACTGGGAACACGATGGGGACATGGCCGGCGATCAAAATAAGCTGTATATGGATACTTTTGAAGATCAATGGTCTTTTTGAACGTTTTTTACAACGCGGGTATCCCCGCTCATGCACGGAAATCATATTTACATGCAAAGTTCGCCCATCGTGAGTGGTTGTTTCTTCCAACTGCCCCCGATGACAATTCCACCTTGTATACCTGTGTTTTACCATTTTCTCCTCAAGCACATAAAATCCGGAAAGCCATTTATGATAATTGGCATGTGTTACAGTTGCACAAGATATTCCAATCTCCCCCTCGAATTACATTTTCTAGGGCTTCCATTTTGAAAAACATGCTGGTACATTCTGATTTTGTCACCAATGACAATAATAATATTGTTGTGGGTTCACACCAACCTTGTAACAATTGCTCAGTTTGCCCGATGTCCATGTCAGTGACTGAAAGTGTTTCTCTAAGATCAGGTTACACAATTTTTTTGAAATATACAACTTCATGTACATCCATGATGGTGGTTTATCTAATCTGTTGTCCATGCAACTTATTATATATCGGAAAAACCAAGCGTCTTCTTAAAACGCGGATGATTGAACATCGATCTAATATAAAAAATTCCCGCGTTGACGAGCCCCTGGTTGCACATTGTTTGGCTCATAATCATGAATTTAGTGATCTTACGTTCTGTGCCATTGATCATGTACCGATACACTGGCATGGGGGCAATCGTGAAGCAGAACCTTTAAAATTAGAACAGCGCTGGATCTACCATTTGGGGACAGTGAATCCGGCAGGATTAAATGCTGTTCTTGAACTACACACTTTTCTGGGATAATGTTCTACAATTTTTTCTGGTCCTTTTAATCAGTTTGTTATTAACATGTCATTTTTCCTATGATATAGTGCTTGTTTCATTTATGATTTTCATCAATTAATGAGGTCTGTGATAATCTTCACGTCATCATACGACGTCACATCTGTTGAATATTTATTGAAGACGTAGAGATCAGCCTTGTTTCCTCCTTGCGATGCAGAAGAACCTTGGAGACTTTGTGTCCATTTTGAATCGGTAGCCTATGGCGGTCAGATAAGTCTTGTTTCTATTTTTACTGTGAGAAAAGTTTGCTGAGACTGTTTCTTTTATTGTAGGCAAATACTCCTGTGCTGAATGTTATTTAGATGCCCCTGAGGAAGCTTGTTATGCGAAACACCGGCCGTGTTGTTGGGCTGTGTTTATACTATGTATTGAGAGAGTGCTCATCAACTTACCTTCTTCACATTGTCAATGGAGTGGAGCATTCAATTCATTGTGTTTCTTTGAAAGTCATCTCGACTGAATTTTTATGATATATTTGAAAATTCAAAAAAATTTACAAAAAATTAGTTCAATTAATAAATATAGATTTTAGAGTGATGGTGAATGATTAGAGGTCCGGTTGGATTTTGGGTGGAAATCACAACGTCTGGCTTGATGACACTGTCACTATAGGCAAAATTTTAAATTTGAATCAGTTTCCCCTTTTTGTTGGTAATTGAAGTCTCCCATTATTACTGCACTACCAATTTGGTTAGCTTCCCTAATTTCTCTTAGCATTTCACTGTCCGGCTCACCATCTTGACCAGGTGGACGGTAGTATACCCCTATCACTATAGTCTTCCCCGACACACAAGGGATTTCTACCCATAAAGATTCAACTTTATATTTAGTCTCATGCAGGATGTTTATCCTGTTGGACTCTATGCCATCCCGGACATAAAGCGCCACACCTCCTCCCGAGTGCTCCTCTCTGTCATTGCGATATAATTTGTACCCCGGTATATCATAGGAAAAATGACATTGGTTATCCTCTTTAAGAACAGAAGAACATAAGAAATTGCCATGCTGGGTCAGACCAAGGGTCCATCAAGCCCAGCATCCTGTTTCCAACAGAGGCCAAAACCAGGCCACAAGAACCTGGCAATTACCCAAACACTAAGAAGATCCCATGCTACTGATGCAATTAATAGCAGTGGCTATTCCCTAAGTAAAATTGATTAATAGCCATTAATGGACTTCTCCTCCAAGAACGTATCCAAACCTTTTTTGAACCAACCTTTTTTGAACCCAGCCACCCTTCCACCATGTCTCTGAGATGCCAATTCAGTCTATGTCATCATTCACTGCTATACATTCTAATTCTCCCATCTTACTTCTTAGACTTCTGGCATTAGCATACAAACATTCCAAAGTTTGTTTTTTGTTTGTATTTTCATTCTGTTTTTTAATTGATAGGGATAAGTTAGAATTTTTTAGCTCAGGTGAGTTTTTAGTTACAGGCACTTGGACTACTTTTCTAATTATTGGAACCTCACTGTCGGGATGCCCTAATTCTAATGCATCATTAGTATCCTTTAAAGATACCTCTCTCCGAACCATGCGCTGCTGAGCGACTGTTGGCTTTCCCCTTTGTTCTAGTTTAAAAGCTGCTCTATCTCCTTTTTAAAGGTTAGCGCCAGCAGTCTGGTTCCACCCTGGTTAAGGTCGAGCCCATCCCTTCGGAAGAGACTCCCCCTTCCCCAAAAGGTTCCCCATTTCCTAACAAAACTGAATCCCTCTTCCTTGCATCATCGTCTCATCCAGGCATTGAGACTCCGGAGCTCTGCCTGCCTCTGGTGACCTGCGCGATGAACAGGGAGCATTTCAGAGAATGCTACCCTGGAGGTTCTGGATTTAAGTTTTCTACCTAAGAGCCTAAATTTGGCTTCCAGAACCTCCCTCCCACATTTTCCTATGTCGTTGGTGCCCACATGTACTAAGACAGCCGGCTCCTCCCCAGCACTGTCTAAAATCCTATCTAGGTGACGCGTGAGGTCCACCACCTTCGCACCAGGTAGGCATGTTACCAGGCGATCCTCATGCTCACCAGCCACCCAGCTATCTACATTCCGAATAATTGAATTACCAACTATGACGGCCGACCTAACCCTTCCCTCCTGGGCAGTAGGCCTTGGGGAGATATCCTCAGTGCAAAAGGACAAGCAGGTCCTTGCTACAGGATCCTTTCCTGATGCACCTGGTTTGTGCTCTCCCATCATGAGACCTTCTTCCTCCAAGGCAGCACCAGGGCTGCCAGTCTGAAGTTGGGACTTGACTACTATGTCTCTGAAGGTCTCATCTATATACCTCTCTGTCTGCCTCAGCTCCTCCAGGTCTGCTACTCTAGCCTCCAGAGATCGGACTCGTTCTCTGAGAGGCAGGAGCTCTTTGCATCGCATGCACATATACAACTTCTCACTGGTGGGTAAAAAATCATACATGTGACACTCGATGCAAAAGACTGGGAAGCCCCCCTCTTGCTGCTGGACTGCTGCCTTCATCTCAATTTTGATCAGTTCCTAGTTAAGTTTTAGGTTGCTATGGGAGTAGGAATGTGTCTAACGTCCTTTAAATGTATTAATGAATTCACTATGTGTCTGGTAGTGGCCTACTGGGGTCTGATCGAATTCCCAATAAAGTTTTTGTTGATTTTTTTTTTTTTTTTTTGGTGAAAGTGGCACCTGCCTATAAATTAAGGGATGAGCTAGGGGTGGGTGGGCGAGGGGTGGGAGGGTTGGGAAATACAGTCTAACTTCAGTTAGTCAGCCTGAGTGACTCACTGCTCTCTTGATTAACAAATGTTGGTCCCTATTCAAACCCAATCACACTTCCTCAACACCTTTCCAAGGTGAGTAACTGAGCTGAACTATTCAACTTTTTTACTTAGGTATAGACTGCTCCTAGCTTATTTCTAGCTTCTGGCTACTTTTTGGGGGTTTGTTTTTGTTTTTTTTGTTTTTTGTTTTTTCAATACAAGCACTCAGTTAGTATTAAATACAAACACTCAGTTCCTTTAAAAGTCTGGAGAACACTCAGTTCTGCAGACTTAAAAATAAACACACTACCTACTGCTACCTTATTGACTGACTAAAAATACAAACAGTCTTACTTGTTTATTCACTGCCTTTCTGACTATTAAAGGCACAAACACACAAACACACTAAATAATATTCCCAAATAGTTAACTTTGCCCCAATAATTTTTAAAAAAGACAATGTCCCAAGCAAAAACTTACTGATTCCTTTCAGCCACCAACAAGGTGATCCTCTTCTCTCTGTGTTCCCACAAAGAGTCAAAGAAGAGCTTGTAACTTGGGACTCAGGAGTCTGGCATGGAGTTTGAGACTCTTGAGGAGTCTGGCATGGAGCTTGGGACTCTTGAAGTAGGCGATATGGGAACTTGGACATAGACTTGGAAACGTGGAGACTTGGGAACTTGGACATAGACTTGAAGACGTGGAGACTTGGAACTTGGATGTAGATTTGGAGATGTGGAGACTTGGAACTTAGACGTAGACTTGGAAACCTGGAGACTTGGAACTTGGATGTAGACTTGGAGACGTGGAGATTTGGAACTTAGACATAGATTTGGAAACATGGAGACTTGGAACTTGGACATAGACTTGGAGATGTGGGGACTTCGACAAGGAAGGTGAATCCCTCAGGCACCCTACACAGCACATGGGGTTGGTCGTGGACCACACTGTAGACTCAGACGAAGAACATAGAACAAGCACACAGGCAGGGATGAGCAAGACCCTCAGGCACCCTAAACAGCACGTGGGGCTGGTCACGGACCACACTGTCCCCTACGTGCCCTACAAAGCTAGGAGGCTGGTCGCGGACCCACGAGGGGAACTGGGCGAGCTCAGGAAGTCTCTTAGTACAGGAGCGAAGCAACCCCTCGGGGCCTCCAGAGTCGGGACAGGATACAAGGAGATAAGACTTGGCACTCGGACTTTAAAAACAAGGACTCTCTGGAGGAATGGATAATTCGGGACCTGGAGCATTAGGACTGGGACAACATCAGAAAGGGAACAAGGAACATTACTGGACTTGGACTCACAGACATCTTGGAACAAGGAACGTCTCTGGACTTGGAATAAGAAATGTCTCTGGACTTGGAACAAGGAACGTTTCTGGACTTGGAACAGACATCAGGACTTGGAATGGACTTCAGGACTTGGATCAAGGAACATCGAGACTTGGAACAGGCATCAGGATCTAGACTTACGGACATCCAGACTTGGAACAGACATCAGGATCTGGACTCACGGACATCCGGACTTGGGACAGACATCAGGATCTGGACTCACGGACATCTGGACTTGGAACAGACATCAGGACTGAAGAGAACTCTTCAGGAGCATCTGGATAGATGTGAAGACGCCGGTGGAATGGATCAGGGCCTTCTTATAGGACCCATCCAGGAAGTAGGCGGAGACAGAGGCTTTGGTGGGGCCGAGGCCACTTCCTGCCACTGGCCCTTTAAAACGAGTGAAGAGGCGCGGCCACGCGCCTAGAGGAAGACTGAAGACAGGCTGTAGGACTGTGGATAGCGGCCCTGCAGTGCAAGAAGGAGCAGGCTGTGACGGCAATGTCTCAGCGGTACAGGAGGAGGACCCAGAGGCAGGCGACGTGGGTGGGGTCCATGCCGCTGAGGAGCAGGCCTCAGGCCTGCTGAAGATGGTTTGGGTGGCGGCTTTGGCAGTGGCCTCAGGCCATGAGGAGGACAGCTTCGGTAGCGGCCTCCAGGCCGCGAAGACAGCAGCAGTCCGAGCCATGAAGGGCAGCGTCAGCGGCGGCTCTGAGCTGCGGGGGGCAGTGGAGGTAAGGCCCTGTCCACGGGTACCACGGGCAGGGGTGCAACATAAGCACATTTTAATTAATATTGATAAATATAGGAAAATTAAATAAGTAAAGGGACAATTTTTAAAGGTAAGAAAAAGTTTTACGGAAATAAAATGAAAAGAAAAACCTTTCTAAAAAGAGCAATTGGTATAGACTGCACTCCCCAGAAAACATAGTATGGTCAGGCGTCTCATCATCAGCTTAGCATTAATTCCCATAGCCAAGCTAGTAGAAGATGATGTATCCAGGGATATGTGTCATTGTCTTCCTTGGATACGAGAAAAGAAGCCAGCTTAAGAGTATTAAAACTAGTTAAAGCTGACAAGGATAATATATTACGATTATTCCTAAGAAATAGAACAGTAAAATTTCAAGATTATCAGATCTGGATTTTTCAGACATTACAAGAGCGACTCAAATCAGACGTAAGCAATTTCTAGAAATGAAGGCTCTTGCTGAACAATTAGGAGCACAATTAGTGGTTAGATATCCATGTAAATGATTAGTTAGATATGAAAATGCAAGATACGTATATTTTGAGCCTGAGAGTCTGAAAACATTCTTAGATGCTAAGAAAATGTTGGGTAATAGAGATGATTAAAAGTGTTGTCTTATAAGAATGAGAAGCATACACTTTCAATTAATTTAAAATTTATTTTTTCTTTCTTAAATAGCTCCTTATTCAAGTTGGATTTCTGTTTAATTTCATGGTGATAAGGATATCTAATAGTTGGAAATTTTTCATTATTGATATTGACATTAAATGTCTGTTCTTGTTAGTGTATGATTTCTATATTGGATATCTGAACCTGTTGTGACTGTGAAAGTCATAATATTGTAAAAATGCATAAAATATAAATTTAAAAAAAAACCTAGTTAAAGCACAAAGAATGAATTTAAAATTAGTGATCTATTAAAAGTCAACAAAGCTCCCTAAAGTTAAGCAAGGACATCGGTATTTAATAAAAATTAAAAAAAGAACTAACAGACAATATTAAAAGGGAGAAACAATTAGCTCCCAGAACTATTTGATGGATTGACTTCATCAAGAGCAGGGATAACCTCGCAGTGATAGCAAGTGACAGTTCATAGAGTAAGTCAGTTAGGAGCTGGTCCTTGAATGGAGAGGAACTGCTGACTGCGTTCTCTTCACTTAAGGGCTACTAAGTATAGAAAAGTAGACATAAATATCAGAACAGCTAAGGGGCGGATTTTAAATGCCCTGCGTGCGTAAAACCGGCCGGATTTACGCGCGCAGGGCCCTCGCGCACCGGCGCACCTATTTTGCATAGGCCGCCGGCGCGCGCAGAGCCCCGGGACGCACGTAAGTCCCGGGGCTTCGTAAAAGGGGCAGGGAGGGGGCGTGTTGGGGCGTTCCCGAAATGGCGCGGCGTTTCGGGGGCGTGATGCGGCATTTCGGGGGCGAGCCCGGGGGCATGGCGCCGGCCCGGGGGCGTGGTCGAGGCTTCTGGACCAGCCCCCGGGTCGGGTGATGGCGCGTCAGACGCCCGCTGGCGTGTGCAGATTTACGTCTGCTTTTAGCAGGCATAAATCTGCCAACAAAGGTAAGGGGGAGTTTAGATAGGGCCGGGGGGGTGGGTTAGGTAGGGGAAGGGAGGGGAAGGTGGGGGGAGGGCGAAGGAAAGTTCCCTCCGAGGCCGCTCCGAAATCGGAGCGCCCTCGGAGGGAACAGGCAGCACGCGCTGGGCTCGGCGCGAGCAGGTTGCACAAATGTGCACCCCCTTGCGCGCGCCGACCCCGGATTTTATAAGATATGCGCGTATCTTATAAAATCCAGCGTACTTTTGTTCGTGCCTGGTGCGCGAACAAAAGTACGCGATCGCGCAAATTTAGAAAATCTACCCTAAAATGTATGATTGTGAGAAGTTTGAGAAGTGTGTGTGTAATGATTTTCATTACAATTTAAGTAAGTTTATATAGATTTATTTAAAATAATTTACAGGTGGCTCTGCTTATAATTGCCACTCTAGTAAGGAATAGTGAAAAAGAAACTAAATGTGTGAATGTTCAATATTAGCTGTTCTGTAACTTCAGAGTTAGGGATAATAATTATTCTTTGTTTTAATATAGTTAGCACAAACAACGTTTCAATAAGTCAACAGAGACATTTACATTAGGGTACATTTCAGACAAAGCTTTCGGAAGATCGATGAGCAGTATAGGAAGTTAGTCTTGGCTTTTTTTGAGTTGTTTAAAGAGAGGATAGTAGGAAGAAGAAGAAAGAAAGAAGATATAACTGGCCAGCAACAAAAGAAAATATAGAAGAACAGATAAGTAACTTCGCTTATGCACAATGGGCTGGATTTTAAAACCTACGCACGTGGGGTACATTTGTGCGTGCAACCCGGCACGCACAAATGTACGCCCTTCCCCTATCTAAACCACCCCCCCAGCCCTACATAAATCCTGCTCCTACCTTTATTTTGTAAGTTACGCCTACCTCTAGGCTTTGCAGCTGTGCCGGAGGCCTCGGTCCCGCCCAGCCCCCAGACTCAGGGCCGGTGGAAGCACTAGGCCAGTGGTTCTCAACCCTGTCCTGGGGACCCCCCCAGCCAGTCGGGTTTTCATGATATCCACAATGAATATGCATGAGAGAAAATTTGCATGTTATGGAGGCAGTGTATGCAAATTTTCTCTCATGCATATTCATTGTGGATATCATGAAAACCTGACTGGCTGGGGGGGGTCCCCAGGACAGGGTTGAGAACCACTGCACTAGGCGAACTAGGCGATCGCCTAGGGCACTGAGCATTAGGGGGCGCCGAGCCGCTGATGGCCAATGGCCGCCGGTGGACGTCATCCCAATAGCGGCTGAGCGGGTGAACTACTGCTATGCTGTGTGCCGGATACACACAGCAAGAAGATCGGCGGGGCCGTGGTGGAACTCAAGTCACCACAGCCGGAAGAAAACAATCGCGTCTAAACATGCTGGTGCTCCAGCTCCTTCCTGCCCGCGCGGCCCCGGAAGAAAAATGTTGCCGGAGCCGCGCGGGCAGGAAGGAGGAGGAGCATCAGCCAATGCAGGAGCTTCTCCTCCTTCCTGCCCGCGCGGCCCCGGAAGAAAAATGTTGCCGGAGCCGCGTGGGCAGGAAAGAGGAGGAGCATCAGCCGCGTGCAGAAGAGGAGCAGCGCGGCTCGAGAAGTCCGGGGCCACTGCAGAGCCCATCCTGCAGCGGCCCATGAAGAGGAGGCCCAGAGGTGAGAGAGAGACTGAGGGTTTGTACAGTGTGTATGTGTGCGTGTATGAGATGAGTTGAGAGACTGTGTGTGGGAGTGAAGACCTGAATGTTTGCAGAGACAGCATGTGAGAGCCTCTGTGTGTGTGAGAGAGAAAGCATGTGACAGTGAGAGCCTGTGCTTGAGCAAGACAGCATGTGGGAGTGAGAGTTAGACAGCATGTGCAAGAGAGAGACTGTGTATAAATGATTGTATGAGAGAGAGCATGTGAGAGTGAGTGCCTGTGTATGTATGTTTATTTTTATTTATTTATTTTTGGTTTTTATATACCGGAAGTTCCTGTATACAATACATATCACTCCGGTTCACAGGTAACAGAGATAAATACCGCCGGGTGGCGGTTTACATGGAACATATCAAACAATTGTGTGTATGTATCAAACAAATGTATGTGTGTGTGTGTGAGAGAGAGAAAGCATGTGAGAATGAGAACCTGACTGTGTGTTTGAGGGAAGAAGACAGATGGAGAGAAAAGAAATATGTTATAAAAAGAATTGGCAAAAAAAATAAGAAAGGGAAGGTGGGGAAAAAAAAGCCTGTGACCAACCGATTAGAAAACTAAGATCAGACAGCAAATGTAAAAAAAATAAAAATATTTTTTACTGATTGGAACATGTAATCTTTGGGAATGTGCAAGAGTAGCACTTTCTCTATGCGGATCTCACAATGTAGGAGATCAGCATAGAGGAACTGGAAGCCCATGGGGCCTGCACAGAGGAGGCAGCAGAATGGGCTTCAGTGTCAATAGCAGCAATCAGCACCTCCACAATAGCCATACAGCAACAGTGACAATGGCAGCAGAGGAATGAGAGAGGCTCTGAGGTTGCTGGCAAAAGAAAGAGAGGGGGTCTCTGCCTTTAGTGTGTGCATGTGTATGAATGGGAGTTTGCCTGGCGGTGTACATGTGTGAATGCATGGGTGCCTGCCTGAGGGTGTGTCTGTGTATGAGAATGAATGGGTGTCTTCCTGGGGTTTGTATGTGTGAGAATAGATGCCTGCCTGTTTGTGCTGTATGTGTGTGTGTGTGTGAGAGAATAAATTGGTGCCTGCCTGGGGGCCTGGGTGTGAGAATGAATGTGTGCATGCCTGGGGGATGGGGAGGGAGTGGTATGAAAATGAATGGGAGCCCGCCTGGGGGTCAGTGTGAGAATGACTGGGAGCTTGTCTGTGTGTGTGTGTTTGTGTGAGAACGATTGGAAGCTTGCCAGGGAGTGTGTGTGTGTATGTGAGGGAGCCAGTGAGAGCATGAGTGTGTATGAGAAAATCCAGGGGAGTAAGAGTTTGTGGGGGGGGGGGGGGGTGTGGAGGGGGAGAGAGTGCCTTAGAGCCTGAGTGGGTCAGTGTCTGAGAGAGCGAGAGGTTATGGTTGGGTATTAGAGCATGAATGTGTATGTATGTGACAGTGTATGTGTGAGAGAGAATGAACATGTGAGTATGTGTGTGAGAGAGAGGATAACCTCAATCAAGAGCTCCCATGTATGGACAGCAGGGGCTTTTTAAAATCCTTATTAGTTTTAATTATTGTGTGTTATTTGATATATGTGCTGTTTTGAAATATTTTATTGGTTTTAGGAAATTGTAAAAAATGTATATGATTTTAATTAATAGAAATTCTATTTATCGGTAGTTTTAAAATATTATTTTATTAGTATGGTTTTATTATTATAACTGATGCTTTATGTTTCTTGATTTTATTTGTTTTATGAGGAATGGTGGTTCTGTTTTTCCATTGTTAATACACAGAGTCTGGCTTCTTGGGGTTTCCATTTCAGTTTTTTCTAATTTGTGCTCCTTTATTTTGTATTCTGTATTTGGTGAGGGTCTGTCTCTGCTCTGTGTGTGTGACCATGATGAGAGATTCTGCTGTCATATAGTGTCTGTATAGAGATCTATAGCAATCGGGTTTGTTTTGTTTCCTCAGTAGGTGATGTATTGGTATTCTAGGACCCAGTGTAATATTTACCCTTGCTTATTCACAGGTAGGGTTATTGTTGTTTGAGTCCTTGGTGTTATTACTGTTATGTTATGATGGGATTGCAGTATAGATTTTGTGGTGTTTTGTGTTAGTTCACAATGTGTCTGGTAGTGGAAGGTGTTTGTGCTGCTGTTTTAAAGCAGGATCCATGCTATAGAGGTGGGTGAGATGAAGAAATGTCATTTTGGCTTCCCCCCCCCCCCCCCCCCCAATTCTTCTGTCTGGAGACACCACTGATTTTCTGTGACCTTAAGCATTAGTACAAGAAGGATTAAGGGGGGATGCTGGAGAGGCACACAAATGCATTGGCCCCCGGGCACCGGAGACCCTTGGTGCGCCACTGGGTGTGAGCCATATGGGGCCGCAAGTGGTGGCAAAGAGGAGTGGAGATTTGGCAGGCCACAAGCAGTGCCCAACCTGCTCGCGACCCAGAAAACCCCAGTCAGCGGGCGTGATCGAGAATGAGGTAGGAGTCAGGGCCGAGACCGGGAGGGGGGGGGGCGCAAGGGAGAAGGCTCGCCTAGGGCGTCAAATCCCCTTGCACCGGCCCTGCCCGGACTGCCCCGCCCCACCCACTCCCCGCCCCTTTTTTCAAGCCCCGGGACATACACGCGTCCCGGGGATTCCACGCGTCGCCGGGCCTAAGCAAAATAGGCTCGGTGCGCACAGGAACGGTTACGTGCGTAAATCCACCTGGATTTACGCGCGTAGTCTTTGAAAATCTGCCCCTATAGTGATAGCCAGGCCTGATCTCACAATTGAAATAATTCCTATAGCAAGAAGGAAAAGAAAACAAAGACTATACTTACCATCTTCTGCATATGGACTGTGTATTATTATCTTTACCAAGAGAGAAATTGAAAGTACTAGACAATTATATCCAGAGACTATTAATAATTATTGTTTAGGAAAATCTAAAGTAAAAATAGTTACTTATCTGATATAAATTGCTATATTGTATTGTTTCATATTATTAAATTTACATAGGTTTTCATTTGAAACATTTAATCTGTTATAAAAGCAAGTTTTGTATAAATTTATTTATTTATTTATTTAAGGTTTTTTTATACCAGCATTCATGAAGCGTTCACATCATGTCGGTTTACATAAAAACAGGGGTGCAATGAATACAACAATGAACATAAATAAATGTGATGAAGAGATGCAGTTACAATTAACAAGGGCTATTGAACTGGGGTGGAGAAATAAGAGAGATAGAAGAAGTTAATTATATACAAGTACAAATATATACTTCTTTTTACAAAGTAAAATGTTAGCAGTATAATAGTGGAATTGTTCCTTTAGAATTTAATGGTAAACTATATTCCTGTGTATTGAACAACAAACTTGCTGCCACAACTTTACTGATACCACTCGGCCACAAGGAGTCTTCCCACATGTATTGGTTTACCTATTACATATGGAAATAACAGTTTAGTTATGTTGTTTTTTATAGATGCAGAGAACTGCATGAAGTGCCCTGAAGATCAATGGCCCAGTGAGAAGAAGGATGAGTGCCTCCCAAGAGTCATAGACTTCCTGTCCTATGGGGATCCCATGGCTGCAGCTTTGGCTTCCATTGCTATTCTCTTCTCCATCATAACTGCCCTAGTGCTAGCAATCTTTCTTAAATACCAGAACACACCCGTGGTGAAAGCCAATAACCGGGACCTTAGCTATGTTCTCCTCTTCTGTCTCATGCTGTCCTTTCTCTGCTCTTTGATATTCATCGGCCATCCTGGAAGAGTGACCTGTTTGCTCCGACAAGTTGCTTTTGGCATCATTTTTACAACTGCAGTTTCTTCTGTGCTTGGAAAAACTGTCACAGTTGTCATTGCCTTTAGTGCCACCAAACCCAGCAGCAAGTTAAGGAAGTGGGTAGGGACAAGAGTCTCCAGCTCTCTAGTCCTTCTCTGCTCCTTGGGTGAAGTTGTGATATGCACTGCATGGCTGCTCATCTCTCCTCCATTCCCAGACTATGACACACAATCTGAACTTGGGAAGATGATACTTCAGTGTAACGAGGGGTCCATCATTGCATTCTATAGTGTGATTGGGTACATGGGCTTCTTGGCTCTCTTAAGTTTCATTGTGGCTTTTCTAGCAAGGAATTTACCTGACAGTTTCAATGAGGCCCGGTTTATCACTTTCAGCATGCTGGTGTTCTGCAGTGTTTGGGTCTCCTACATCCCAGCGTACCTGAGCACCAAAGGCAAATACATGGTGGCAGTGGAGATCTTTGCCATTTTGGCTTCCAGTGCTGGACTGCTGGGCTGCATATTCATCCCCAAGTGCTACATTATTCTACTCAAGCCAGATCTGAACACAAGGGAGAATTTAATTGGGAAACCAAATTCTAACAAAATTAACTGACACTATGACGTTAGCAAGTAGCTCATTTAAAACAAATCAAGGCAAATTCTTTTTCACTCAGCACATAGTTAAGCTCTGGAATTCATTGCCTGAAGATATGGTCCAGCATATAATACATAGTGACATATAAATTCATTAGCAAAATTTTTCTTTATTGTATACAAAACATTTTATCAAAAAACATCTTCAAAACATTTAATTTTTATTCATCACTGGACACATAGAGTGCATAAAGTTTTCTCCATAAAAATTCATTCATATACACATTCATACTGTTAAAAAAATTTTTTATGGAGAAAACTTTATGCACTCTTTGTGTCCAGTGATGAATAAAAATTAAGGGGTAGATTTTAAAAAAGAGCACGATCGCGTACTTTTGTTCGCGCAGCAGGCGCAAACAAAAGTAAGCTGGATTTTATAAGATACGAGCATAGCTGTGTGTATCTTATAAAATCCTGGATCGGCGCGCGCAAGGCTGCCGATTTTGGGCAGCCTGCGTGCGCCGAGCCGCGCAGCCTGCCTCCATTCCCTCCAAGGCCGCTCCGAAATCGGAGGTGCCTCAGAGGGAACTTTCTTTCGCCCTCCCCTCACCTTCGCCTCCCTTCCCCTACCTAACCCACCCCCTCGGCCCTATCTAAACCCCCCCTTACCTTTGTCCCTCGATTTACGCCTGCTAGAAGCAGACGTAAATCTACGCGCACCAGCAGACTGCTGGCGCGCCGTCATCCGACCCGGGGGCTGGTCCGAAGGCCTCGACCACGCCCCCGGGCCGGCACTACGCCTCCGGTCCCGCCCCCAAAACGCCGCATCATTCAGCCCCGCCCCCGACACCCCCCCTTAAAAAAACCCCGGGACTTACATGCGTCCCGGGGCGCTGCGCGCGCCGGTGGCCTATGCAAAATAGGCGCGTCGGTGCGCAAGGGCCCTGCTCGCGTAAATCCGGGTGGATTTACGCGAGCAGGGCATTTAAAATCTGCCTGTAAATGTTTTGAAGATGTTTTTTGATAAAATGTTTTGTATACAATAAAGAACATTTTTGCTAAGGAATTTATGTCACTTTATATTATATGCTGTTCTAAAATACGTGATTTTTTTTTTTATATAATTGCCATTTCATCAATCTTGAAGATATGGTCTGGCAGTTAGTGAAACTGGGTTTAAAAAAGGATTGGATAAGGTCCTAGATGAAAAATCCATAAATTGCTATTAATTAATAAGCAATAGTAGCTTGATATCTATTTGTTTGGGTACTTGCCAGGTACTTGTGAATTGGATTGACTATTTTTGTAAATGGGATGCTGGTCCTGATTGACCCTTGGACTGACCCAGTATGGCATATCTTATGTTCTTATGGTCATAGGATTTCTTCTTCATAACCATGACCATTGTGTTCCTGTCTCCTTACAATACGAGAATTACTCTTTTAGGTATTCAGAGTAATTTTATTTTACATTCAGTTTGTCTTTATGATGATACATAGATACATAGATACATAGATACATATGATGATACATGATGATACATAGATACATAGATAGATGTATCTTTATGATGATACATGATACATAGAGGATACAGAGTCAAAATTCATAATAAAGAATCCCAATACCACCCTTCTAATAGAGGAGTGCCGCAAGGATCATCACTTTCACCCACCCTTTTCAATGTCTACCTGCTACCACTCTGCCAACTACTAACAAAATTAAGCCTGAAACATTTCCTTTTGCAGACGACGTACAGATCGTAATCCCTATAAAAGAATCAATCTCAAAAACAATGGAATACTGGGACAGTTGCCTATTAGAAATTAAACTTCTCCTCAACAGTCTAAACCTTGTACTCAATGCTTCGAAAACAGAATTCCTGCTCATATCACCGGAAACCAATAACACACTTCCTAAACCACCCACACTCCTTCAAACAACCCATGTAAGAGACTTAGGAGCCATCCTAGACAATCGTCTCAACCTCAAAACATTCATTAACCAAACCACCAAAGATTGCTTCTACAAATTACATATCCTGAAAAGAATAAAACCGCTGTTTCACACTCAGGACTTCAGAACAATCTTGCAAGCAATAATCTTTTCCAAACTAGATTATTGCAACTCATTACTATTAGGCCTCCCAGCTTCTTACACCAAACCTTTACAAATGGTTCAGAACTCTGCAGCCAGAGTCCTTACAAATTCCAGGAAAATTGACCACATTTCACCTATTCTCAAAAACCTCCATTGGCTTCCGATCCACTATAGAATCATGTACAAAACCATTAACATCATATACAAAACTATCAACCAACACACGCAACTTGACCTACAAATACCACTTAAAAAATTCACCTCCGCCAGGCCTATCAGGGAACACTACAAAGAGTCACTCCAAATTCCAAAGGCCAAAACCTACCAACATAAATCCTTGAGTCTCAGAGCCTTCTCATCAGCAGGTCCAGCTCTCTGGAACTCGATCCCACCTGATTTGAGACAAGAGCCATGCTCTTTAACATTTAGGAAAAGACTAAAAACTTGGCTTTTCAAAAAAGCATTTCCAAGCCTTGAATAAAACCTCCTCTCACTAGCACTAACTCGTATGCAATAATGGAATGTAAACACGAATCAACCAACCTCAAACCCTCTCTCACTAATTCCTGCTGAATATTTATCATACTATTACCATTCACAACTGTCATATTTATTCATTTGATTACTTATGTACCGTTTCATTTTTCACTTGCTATTCTAATGTATCAATAGGCTGAAATGTAAATATTGTGCTGTTCAATTTCTCCCCTTCCATCCCAAGTTTATTTTCCTTGTTTTTTGTAACTTTCCCTCTCCCTTTTTCTGATTCACTGTATTTAAAGTTCAAGGTTCTTATTGAAAATATTGTTTTTTACGTTACGTTATGCTTTACACTCCTTGTTATTTGTAAACCGGGTTGATGTGATGCCTATCATGAAACTCGGTATAACAAAAACAATAAATAAATAAATAAATGATTTCTCATATGAGAAAAGTATTTGTTCAATTTCAATCCTTTTTGTGTTTGTTCACATGAGAAATAATGTTTTAGGATGGAAGGAAAAGGGACATGTTCCAAGACAGGCTAGAATAATTTGGAAAATAAAAGAAGTTGAATAGAATATCACAGGATTTCATATTCTGTTTTATAATCAATAAAGTGAAGCCACATTAATGGAATAATGAAGTTTTGGTGCACTCATGTTTTTCCGTCTCCCGCTCCCAGATCCACCTGTGGCCAGACTGTATTTGGAGATTGTTTGGAAAAGTAAACCAACAATATTTAAACATAACCATTTATGTAATTGCTCAGTATCCATTCATCATGGGGAAATTTTTCCATAAGGTTTCTGAGAGTAAAAGGGTATTAAAAATCGTGGAAATAACCACTATGTGGAGAAAACAGGTGATTCGAATTTGGACTAACAACTGTTTATACAGTCCTTGAATTTATAAGGAAACATCCATTGAGGAAAGATCCAGCATTGGATCTGAAACATGGCCGCGTCGGTCATCATCTGATATCAGATAAGTCGGGACAAGATACATTTTTACTGTTGTTGGTAACAAGCTTGTTTTTTAAAAAAAAAGAAAAAAGGAAATGTTTTTCATCATTGGTGATTGTTATACACATAATTAAAAATAGGTTGGAGGAGGATCGTTTATGATTATAACACTGTGAGATCACCCGGTTGGGGTTACAATACAATTATATGAAACCTTCCTTCCCTCCATAAAAATTTTTTTCGAAAAAAATCTCTTTGGGGCAATTTTTCTTCATTAAATATTTCTTCAATACATTTTGGGCCGGATTTTATAAATGTGCGCGAGTGTGTACTTTTGTTCGCGCACCAGGTGCGAACAAGAGTACGCGAGATTTTAATAGATACGCGCGTAGCCGCACGTATCCATTAAAATCCAGGGTCGGCGCGCGCAAGGCTGCCCAAAATTGGCAGCCTGAGCGCGCCGAGCCGCGCAGCCTGCTCCATTCCCTCTGAGGCCGCTCCGAAATCGGAGCGGCCTCGGACAGAACTTTCCTTCCCCCCCCCCCCCCCCCCCGCACCTTCCCTTCCCTTCCCCTACCTAACCCCCCCTACCTTTGTCGGCAAAGTTACGCCTGCTGAAAGCAGGCGTAACTTTGCGCGCGCCATCCTGCTGCCCCGCTCCATGTTCCGGTGTCGGGGGCTGGTCCGGAGGCCGAGGCCACGCCGCCAGAACACCCCCGAGACGAAACCACGCCCGCGTCGCCGCCCCCAAAACGCCGCATCATGCGTGACACGCCCCCAAAACGCTGTGTCACTCCAGGCACCCCCTGACACACCCCCTGACACGCCCCTCCATGCAAGCCCCGGGACTTACGCGCGTCCTGGGGCTTTCGCGCGCCACCGAGCCTATGCAAAATAGGCTCGGCGCGTGCAGGGGGATTTGGGGTAGGTTTTCGGGGGGTACGCGCGTATCCTACACACGTACCCCTTTGAAAATCTACCCGTATATGTAGTCACCCAGTAAGGGGAATAAATCTGATAATTCCTTATAAAAAAAGTTCTTTAAGTATAAGAGGTGATCGCTTTGTATTTTTTAGTGTTCACGGGATAGGTGGCAATGTCCTTTCATGGATTGCAAACTGGCTAAAAGACAGGAAACAGAGAGTAGGATTAAATGGACAATTTTCTCAGTGGAAGGGAGTGGGCAGTGGAGTGCCTCAGGGATCTGTATTAGGACTCTTACTTTTCAATATATTTATAAATGATCTGGAAAGAAATACGACGAATGAGATAATCACATTTGCAGATAATACAAAATTGTTCGTAGTTAAATCACAAGGAGATTGTGATAAATTGCAGAAAGACCTTGTGAGACTGGAAAATTGGGCATCAAAATGGCAGATGAAATTTAATGTGGATAAGTGCAAGGTGATGCATATAGGGAAAAATAACCCATGCTAAAGTTACACAATGTTAGGTTCCATATTAGGTGCTACAACCCAAGAAAGAGATCTAGGTGTCATAGTGGATAACACATTGAAATCGTCAGTTCAGTGTGCTGCAGCAGTCAAAAAAGCAAAGAGAATGTTGGGAATTATTAGAAAGGGAATGGTGAATAAAACGGAAAATGTCATAATGCCTCTGTATCGCTCCATGGTGAGATCACACCTTGAATACTGTGTACAATTCTGGTCGCCGCATCTCAAAAAAGATATAATTGCATGGAGAAGGTACAGAGAAGGGCTACCAAAATGATAAGGGGAATGGAACAACTCCCCTATGAGGAGAGACTAAAGAGGTTAGGACTTTTCAGCTTGGAGAAGAGACGGCTGAGGGGGGATATGATAGAGGTGTTTAAAATCATGAGAGGTCTAGAACAGGTAGATGTGAATCTGTTATTTACTCTTTCGGATAATAGAAAGACTAGGGGGCACTCCATGAAGTTAGCTTGTGGCACATTTAAAACTAATCGGAGAAAGTTCTTTTTTACTGAATGCACAATTAAACTCTGGAATTTGTTGCCAGAGGATGTGGTTAGTGCAGTTAGTATAGCTGTGTTTAAAAAAGGATTGGATACGTTCTTGGAGAAGAAGTCCATTAAACGCTATTAATCAAGTTTACTTAGGGAACAGCCACTGCTATTAATTGCATCAGTAGCATGGGATCTTCTTAGTGTTTGGGTACTTGCCAGGTTCTTGTGGCCTGGTTTGGCCTCTGTTGGAAACAGGATGCTGGGCTTGATGGACCCTTGGTCTGACCCAGCATGGCAATTTCTTATGTTCTTATGTTATGATCTTATGTCATAGCTGTCTATATCCTCTGGGACTGGGTTCTCAGCCTAACCCGCTCCGCAGACCACTACCAGACCCTTCACCTCCAAGTATCGGGTGAGATCTACTCTGCACTTATAGCACCAGTGCCTGAACTGAACATTATCATCGGAGACTACTCTGTGGCTGAGGAGAGCTGCCCGCTCCTCGGGTATCGCTCTATTGCTGTACAATAAAGCTTCCTTCTTCCTTGTGTTGCTTAATGTAGAGTTAGCCTATTGCTGTGGTTCCCCATGGGGCCCCTCCCTGTGAGAGGAGTCATCTACACAGCAACCAGGGGTCCACAATCATGTCATAAACACAACAGATTGCTAACTCCATGGACCCAGCTCAACTCTCAGCCCTACAGGCCATCCCTGGCCTGGCTCAGTGGATCACCAAGCAACAGAAGTCTTTAGAAACCCTAGCCGGTGCCTTCAGCCAGTTGAATGCCCGACTGAATACTCTGATGGTTCCAGATAAAGACTCTTCACTTCCAGTGGTTACTGTCAAGACTACGGTACCCCTATCTGCTCCTACATGCTTTTCTGGGGATGCATGGATGTATAGGGGTTTTAGTAACCAATGTAGTATGCATTTTGCCTTGCAACCTAACTACTTCCCCACAGCTATAGCCAAGACCACCTACATCCTATCGTTACTCGATGAAAGAGCCCTGGCTTGGGCTTCACTGCTCTGGGAATGCAGTGACCCTATTCTGAATGATTTGACCGGCTTCCTAGCCCCAAATCAGTATTTATTTAGTTAGTTATTTGTTTATTTATTTAGAGTTTTCTATACCGGCATTCATGATCAAATCACATCATGCTGGTTTACATTTAACAAGAAGTGTGTATGAACATGAACATGGAACAGGTGAAGAGAGAACAATGAAGTTACAATAAAACAGGACTGATCAAAACTAGGAGAGGAAGGAGAGGATAGAGCAAAATTTAACATAACAAAGGCTTAATTATTTACAATAATCAAAAATAGCTAACTAAAGTTGATGTTGGATTATGATTCAGTTGGGGTCTAGAAAGGCTTGTTTAAACAGCCAACTCTTAAGCCTTTTTCTGAATGTTGGGAGGCATGGCTCCTGTCGAAGATCCAGTGGAATGGAATTCCATATCGCTGGTCCTGCTGTAGAAAATGCCCGGTCTCTGAATGTTAGATGCCGTGTGGTTTTGGTATGTGGTACATAAAGTGATCCTCTGTAGGCTTCTCTAATGGGTCTGGTAGAAGTGTCGTCTGAGAGGGATTTGTAGGTTAAGATGAGTATGGTGATGTATGGCTTTGTAGATCATTGTGATGGATTTATGTAGGATCCTGAAGTGTATAGGCAGCCAGTGTAAGATTTTGAGGTCTGATGATCCAGCTCATCAGACCATTACAGGGTCTACCCTGCTGCACCTCCAGCAAGGGAACAAGCCTTTACCGGACTATGTGATTGAATTTAAAACTTTAGCATCTGAACTCCATTGGGACTTGGGATATTTGCGTGCTATTTTCTTGAAGGGTCTCTACTTTCGACTGAAGGACGAATTGGTGGCTCGTGATTTGCCCGACACCCTAGAGTCTCTCATAGAAATGGAAGAATTGACCGCCGCATTCGAGATCGGACTCAGGAGGCTAAGAGCTCCAAGAAGCACATCTTGGGAGGTACCCGTCCTAAGCCTTGCACCTACTCCACAGTCTTCACCCAGTGAAGAGGATGAGCCTATGCAACTAGACCGCAGCCATTTAACTTCGAAGGAGAGACGTTTCCGCAAACGCATGGGTTTATGCATGTGCTGTGGGCACTCAGGCTATGCTGTCCAGACTTGTCCTATCTGTCCGGGAAACATGCAGGCCTAGGATCTGCGGGAGGACTCTTCCTAGGTCTAATTATCGCTTCCTGTCTCACTCATCTGCGGAACCCTTGAGTTTCAGACATTTGCCCTCATGGACTCAGGGGCCGGAGGGAATTTTATTTTAAAATGTTTTGTGGAACATCTGCGAATTCCTGCTATGTCCATGGCCTGGTTCGGCCTCTGTTGGAAACAGAATGCTGTACTTGATGAACCCTTGGTCTGACCCAGCATGGCAATTTTTTATGTTCTTAGTTTAATGTACTTTTATTGAACAGAGAATTATAAATGAACAATCTGCATTAAGTTCTGTAGCAAACCATGCATGTGACAACAATAGAAGGTACAGATTTTAATCATTTTGTTCTGATTACCCATTCCCTCTTACCCTCGCTCCGCCCTCCTCCCTCCTCCCTCATTCTAATGCTAGATAGAGCTAGTATAAAGTACTGTAATTATATGGTTACCATATTAATCATACATACGGAAAAGTTCCATGTCACCTTTCATATAGATTGTATTATTGAAACATGTAACTGAAACTATATCGGCACTTTGTAAGATAGCATTTCCCAAGCTGAAGATTAAATATATGTGCCTCTCTGTAAACCATTGTGATGGTGCTTAACCAAATGATGGTGTAGAAAAGATTTTAAATAAATAAATAAATTGGCAAATATCATAATCAAGGATGTTACAAATTGTTTCCCAAGCGCTTGTCACCTTCTAAGACAACAGTTAGATTCCTAATCATTAAGTATCAGACTACGTGTTCTGTGGGATAAAGATTGAATGTAGGCCCCCCCAAATGGCTAAAAACTTTCTCTTAGTCTTGGGGGACCAACGGGACAAATCTCCTTCCATTTGCATAGTTTTATGATAAAGATTACGCCATTGCCAATAAGAAGGTGCCGTTGGGGATTTCCATTGTGTGAGAATCAATCTCTTCCCCAAGAGACATGCCTTCTGTAGCAGCAGCTTTGTCCCACTGCTCTATAGTTTAAATCTACCAAACCAGCAAAAAGGATGGTCATATAAGAAAGTGGGATTAATAACTGTAAAATATTGCCAAGATATCCTATGATTTTGTTCCAAAAGGAATTAATATTTGGACACCCCCAGAATGAGTGTGACAAATTATTCACCCCTTGTTTGTACTTAAAACAAATCTCCATTTCCACCAAACCAGTTGGCAAGCCACCTGTTGAGATATGTATGCTCTACTTATGAACTTATATTGCATCTCCCTGTAGTACATGTAATCAGACATAGCAGATAATTTATGCAAGCTGGCTTGTATATCACTAGGTTGTATTATAAAAACTCTCTCTAGCCCAGTGGTTCTCAACCCTGTCCTGGGGACCCCCCCAGCCAGTTGGGTTTTCAGGCTATCCGCAATGAATATGCATGAGAGAAAATTTGCATACACTGCCTCCATAACATGCAAATTTCCTCTCATGCATATTCATTGCGGATAGCCTGAAAACCCGACTGGCTGGGGGGGTCCCAGGACAGGGTTGAGAACCACTGCTCTAGCCCATCATTCTGCAGAGATTTCTGTAAAATTCCCCTTTCTATATTTCCAGATGACTTTATGCATAGCAGCAAGTGAAATAGTACGGGTACTATCAAAATGGAAAATGTCCTTATATAGATCCAATACAGAAGAGTGGAGTGCTGACTCAGGAAGTAACTTCATATAGTGATGAAGCTGTATATTAGAAAAATTGTTTATTCGTTAAGCTATGTTCTGTTTGAAGATCTGCAAAGGGTATAACCTTCTCTTCACAATCTACCAAATGAAATATCAGACTGATTCCCTTTTGTTGTAAGGTTGTAAAACCGATAGAGTCCATTCCTGGTGTAAAGTCCAGATTTCCACAGATGGGCAACAGAGGGGAGATGTTCTCTGAAGTGCCAAGCAGGTGTGAGAGCTGGGTCCAAGCCCAACTGATTGGTGCAAGTAAAGTATGTTGTGATATCTGAGAGGAAAACAAAAGAGGATTAGATGCCCAAGTCTTTTTCAATGTTTATTGCAGTGGAGACGTATTTAAAAATGTCGCCCGACTCAGGCCGAGTTTCAACGCCCATATGACAGCTGCCTCAGGGGCTAAGAATAAATCACAAATATTATACAATGAATAATAGAACATAGTTTAAAAACAAGCATACAGATAATGACAAATTCTTAAAATTGGTGACATTCAGATGAACATCTGTTACATGGGTCTTTAAAATATTACATGTGCCAATCTATGTAAAAAGTCGGTCATAATATATAAATATATTTTTTGTTAAAATGATAGGAGTTCTATAACATGTTACTTAGCTATATTCTTTTTTTTAATTTATATTAAAAATGTATTACCTTAACATCTCATTGAAACTTAGACCACCAATGTAGCATCAAGCTTAAAAACTATCTCTTTTAAAACAATCTGTGATGGGAGCAATTCTGTGGAAATACCAATGCACATAAATCAATTAATAATGATCTTTTAGTCTCTGCATAACATTTAAATGATGTTCAGAAAGTCGAACACTGACCTCCAATGCTCTGCTAAGCTCACAGTCTCGTCGGCTTTATTCAAAGGATAATGCCTGTATTTTGCAAAACAATTTTTAAGATTTCTATAAAATACCTTTTCTTTAGGTTATCTATAAATTCATATAATACAAAAAATGAAGTCTCTTATTTTTCTTTCACACAGAGTTATTATCGAACAGCGCAGGAATCTGGACAGTGCAAACAGTTTATGCCCGATCCATCCTATAGCATAATTTTCAACAAAAAATGGGGGTTATTTAAACTGAAGGCACTTATTTCACATAAAGGGTTACTTAATGGGTCTTGTAACTAAAATTTGTTGAAGTACTAAATCAGTGCCGATTTTTCTGCTACTTTATATCTTTAACTATACAGGAAGGTCTCATCATATCACGCTGAATACATCACTAGCAGAATGCAAAAATGAAAAAATAATTCAAGTACTACAAACAAAAGTTACTTATTAAGAGAAGATCTGTTTCTTAAAAATAAAGAATGTATTAAAACGATCTTAGTGCAGAGTTAAATATATCTCCAATTAATGAAAAGGATGAATTCTCAACATACCTTAACTCACCAAACCAGATATGCAGTCTCCACTTTCCACATCAAACATTGAAGCACTATCACTAGACTACATTTACAGGGCAGTTTGGCGCCAAAAATAAGAAAAAGATTTTTTATAAAAGAATGCACCTTTATATTATTAAGTAAACAATCATCAGTATACTAATATAATTCAATATTAACTGATTCTGATGTTTATTGTAAAATTTATAAAATTAAATATAAAGGAAGGAGATCCATGGATTTAAAAATGGCGCCAAAGGAGCTGTCAATCAAAAACAGGGCATGTTTTAAACTACAGCAATCTAATATTATACTTATTCTGACCTACTGTCTTGTAGAATTGAAACTGTTTAAAAACAAAGGGGGCAATTAAAAACGGATCAAAAATAGAAAAACTCGCTTGAAATCAATAATGGTTTCATATTTGCGATCTGTCCAATAAAGAATGTACATAAATTAAATCAGATCCAAACTGTATAGTTAAAACCTTTTTGCTTAAAAATTGTATAGTTTAAAAAGATCTATAAACCAGTTCTAATGTGTATTATAAAATGTATAAGAGTAAAATATACGGAAAGGAGATTGGGGATTTAAAAATGGTGCCAAAGAAGCTGTCTATCAAAAACGGGGCGTGTTTTAAACTACAGCAATCTAATATTATACTTGTTATGAACTACTGTCTTATAAAGTTGAAGTTGTTTATAAACAAAGGGGCAATAAAACAGATCAAAAATACAAGAACTCATTGGAAATCAATAATAGTTTCATATTTATTTATTTATTTATTTATTTACTTATTTAAGGCTTTTATATACCGACTTTCTTGATACAGATCAAATCAACTCGGTTTACATCGAACAAAGCAGAACTAAAAACCAACCATATAACAAGTGACAATTTGAAGGAGCATGAAAGTTACATTCTAACAAGGTAGCCTTAACTGGGAGAAGGAAAAAAAGAGGGGGAGAACGAAGATAGATTACTATATACAATAAATAAAGTACTATTTACAATGAAGGGGGGGGGAAAAATCTGTCCAATAAAAAAATCAGGTCCAACCTGTATACTTAAAACCTCTTTGCTTAAAAATTGTATAATTTAAAAAGATCTAATATTAACCACTCGTTGCTTTAAAATTGTGTAATGTAAAAAGATCTATTATAAGCCACTTAATAACAATGTTTTGTTTACAATCCAATGGTTAGCATTTGTGGATGTCTCTATTGTGCTCAAATATTTCCATTCATAAAAACAAATATCTTGTAATTGATATAAAAATATAAAACAAACCTATCATATATTTCCCCAAAACATTTAAGTACAATGGTCCTAAAGTAACTAGAGTAAAAGGTAAAAATTACACCAATAAATATCTAAAAAGAATGTAAAAAAAATCAAAATAACTTGTTATAAAAAGACAGTGCCTGCCTGGGGGCCTGGGTGTGAGAATGAATGTGTGCATGCCTGGGGGATGGGGAGGGAGTGGTATGAAAATGAATGGGAGCCCGCCTGGGGGTCAGTGTGAGAATGACTGGGAGCTTGTCTGTGTGTGTGTGTTTGTGTGAGAACGATTGGAAGCTTGCCAGGGAGTGTGTGTGTGTATGTGAGGGAGCCAGTGAGAGCATGAGTGTGTATGAGAAAATCCAGGGGAGTAAGAGTTTGTGGGGGGGGGGGGGTGTGGAGGGGGAGAGAGTGCCTTAGAGCCTGAGTGGGTCAGTGTCTGAGAGAGCGAGAGGTTATGGTTGGGTATTAGAGCATGAATGTGTATGTATGTGACAGTGTATGTGTGAGAGAGAATGAACATGTGAGTATGTGTGTGAGAGAGAGGATAACCTCAATCAAGAGCTCCCATGTATGGACAGCAGGGGCTTTTTTAAAATCCTTATTAGTTTTAATTATTGTGTGTTATTTGATATATGTGCTGTTTTGAAATATTTTATTGGTTTTAGGAAATTGTAAAAAATGTATATGATTTTAATTAATAGAAATTCTATTTATCGGTAGTTTTAAAATATTATTTTATTAGTATGGTTTTATTATTATAACTGATGCTTTATGTTTCTTGATTTTATTTGTTTTATGAGGAATGGTGGTTCTGTTTTTCCATTGTTAATACACAGAGTCTGGCTTCTTGGGGTTTCCATTTCAGTTTTTTCTAATTTGTGCTCCTTTATTTTGTATTCTGTATTTGGTGAGGGTCTGTCTCTGCTCTGTGTGTGTGACCATGATGAGAGATTCTGCTGTCATATAGTGTCTGTATAGAGATCTATAGCAATCGGGTTTGTTTTGTTTCCTCAGTAGGTGATGTATTGGTATTCTAGGACCCAGTGTAATATTTACCCTTGCTTATTCACAGGTAGGGTTATTGTTGTTTGAGTCCTTGGTGTTATTACTGTTATGTTATGATGGGATTGCAGTATAGATTTTGTGGTGTTTTGTGTTAGTTCACAATGTGTCTGGTAGTGGAAGGTGTTTGTGCTGCTGTTTTAAAGCAGGATCCATGCTATAGAGGTGGGTGAGATGAAGAAATGTCATTTTGGCTTCCCCCCCCCCCCCCCCCCCCCCCAATTCTTCTGTCTGGAGACACCACTGATTTTCTGTGACCTTAAGCATTAGTACAAGAAGGATTAAGGGGGGATGCTGGAGAGGCACACAAATGCATTGGCCCCCGGGCACCGGAGACCCTTGGTGCGCCACTGGGTGTGAGCCATATGGGGCCGCAAGTGGTGGCAAAGAGGAGTGGAGATTTGGCAGGCCACAAGCAGTGCCCAACCTGCTCGCGACCCAGAAAACCCCAGTCAGCGGGCGTGATCGAGAATGAGGTAGGAGTCAGGGCCGAGACCGGGAGGGGGGGGGGCGCAAGGGAGAAGGCTCGCCTAGGGCGTCAAATCCCCTTGCACCGGCCCTGCCCGGACTGCCCCGCCCCACCCACTCCCCGCCCCTTTTTTCAAGCCCCGGGACATACACGCGTCCCGGGGATTCCACGCGTCGCCGGGCCTAAGCAAAATAGGCTCGGTGCGCACAGGAGCGGTTACGTGCGTAAATCCACCTGGATTTACGCGCGTAGTCTTTGAAAATCTGCCCCTATAGTGATAGCCAGGCCTGATCTCACAATTGAAATAATTCCTATAGCAAGAAGGAAAAGAAAACAAAGACTATACTTACCATCTTCTGCATATGGACTGTGTATTATTATCTTTACCAAGAGAGAAATTGAAAGTACTAGACAATTATATCCAGAGACTATTAATAATTATTGTTTAGGAAAATCTAAAGTAAAAATAGTTACTTATCTGATATAAATTGCTATATTGTATTGTTTCATATTATTAAATTTACATAGGTTTTCATTTGAAACATTTAATCTGTTATAAAAGCAAGTTTTGTATAAATTTATTTATTTATTTATTTAAGGTTTTTTTATACCAGCATTCATGAAGCGTTCACATCATGTCGGTTTACATAAAAACAGGGGTGCAATGAATACAACAATGAACATAAATAAATGTGATGAAGAGATGCAGTTACAATTAACAAGGGCTATTGAACTGGGGTGGAGAAATAAGAGAGATAGAAGAAGTTAATTATATACAAGTACAAATATATACTTCTTTTTACAAAGTAAAATGTTAGCAGTATAATAGTGGAATTGTTCCTTTAGAATTTAATGGTAAACTATATTCCTGTGTATTGAACAACAAACTTGCTGCCACAACTTTACTGATACCACTCGGCCACAAGGAGTCTTCCCACATGTATTGGTTTACCTATTACATATGGAAATAACAGTTTAGTTATGTTGTTTTTTATAGATGCAGAGAACTGCATGAAGTGCCCTGAAGATCAATGGCCCAGTGAGAAGAAGGATGAGTGCCTCCCAAGAGTCATAGACTTCCTGTCCTATGGGGATCCCATGGCTGCAGCTTTGGCTTCCATTGCTATTCTCTTCTCCATCATAACTGCCCTAGTGCTAGCAATCTTTCTTAAATACCAGAACACACCCGTGGTGAAAGCCAATAACCGGGACCTTAGCTATGTTCTCCTCTTCTGTCTCATGCTGTCCTTTCTCTGCTCTTTGATATTCATCGGCCATCCTGGAAGAGTGACCTGTTTGCTCCGACAAGTTGCTTTTGGCATCATTTTTACAACTGCAGTTTCTTCTGTGCTTGGAAAAACTGTCACAGTTGTCATTGCCTTTAGTGCCACCAAACCCAGCAGCAAGTTAAGGAAGTGGGTAGGGACAAGAGTCTCCAGCTCTCTAGTCCTTCTCTGCTCCTTGGGTGAAGTTGTGATATGCACTGCATGGCTGCTCATCTCTCCTCCATTCCCAGACTATGACACACAATCTGAACTTGGGAAGATGATACTTCAGTGTAACGAGGGGTCCATCATTGCATTCTATAGTGTGATTGGGTACATGGGCTTCTTGGCTCTCTTAAGTTTCATTGTGGCTTTTCTAGCAAGGAATTTACCTGACAGTTTCAATGAGGCCCGGTTTATCACTTTCAGCATGCTGGTGTTCTGCAGTGTTTGGGTCTCCTACATCCCAGCGTACCTGAGCACCAAAGGCAAATACATGGTGGCAGTGGAGATCTTTGCCATTTTGGCTTCCAGTGCTGGACTGCTGGGCTGCATATTCATCCCCAAGTGCTACATTATTCTACTCAAGCCAGATCTGAACACAAGGGAGAATTTAATTGGGAAACCAAATTCTAACAAAATTAACTGACACTATGACGTTAGCAAGTAGCTCATTTAAAACAAATCAAGGCAAATTCTTTTTCACTCAGCACATAGTTAAGCTCTGGAATTCATTGCCTGAAGATATGGTCCAGCATATAATACATAGTGACATATAAATTCATTAGCAAAATTTTTCTTTATTGTATACAAAACATTTTATCAAAAAACATCTTCAAAACATTTAATTTTTATTCATCACTGGACACATAGAGTGCATAAAGTTTTCTCCATAAAAATTCATTCATATACACATTCATACTGTTAAAAAAAATTTTTATGGAGAAAACTTTATGCACTCTTTGTGTCCAGTGATGAATAAAAATTAAGGGGTAGATTTTAAAAAAGAGCACGATCGCGTACTTTTGTTCGCGCAGCAGGCGCAAACAAAAGTAAGCTGGATTTTATAAGATACGAGCATAGCTGTGTGTATCTTATAAAATCCTGGATCGGCGCGCGCAAGGCTGCCGATTTTGGGCAGCCTGCGTGCGCCGAGCCGCGCAGCCTGCCTCCATTCTCTCCGAGGCCGCTCCGAAATCGGAGGTGCCTCAGAGGGAACTTTCTTTCGCCCTCCCCTCACCTTCGCCTCCCTTCCCCTACCTAACCCACCCCCTCGGCCCTATCTAAACCCCCCCTTACCTTTGTCCCTCGATTTACGCCTGCTAGAAGCAGACGTAAATCTACGCGCACCAGCAGACTGCTGGCGCGCCGTCATCCGACCCGGGGGCTGGTCCGAAGGCCTCGACCACGCCCCCGGGCCGGCACTACGCCTCCGGTCCCGCCCCCAAAACGCCGCATCATTCAGCCCCGCCCCCGACACCCCCCCTTAAAAAAACCCCGGGACTTACATGCGTCCCGGGGCTCTGCGCGCGCCGGTGGCCTATGCAAAATAGGCGCGTCGGTGCGCAAGGGCCCTGCTCGCGTAAATCCGGGTGGATTTACGCGAGCAGGGCATTTAAAATCTGCCTGTAAATGTTTTGAAGATGTTTTTTGATAAAATGTTTTGTATACAATAAAGAACATTTTTGCTAAGGAATTTATGTCACTTTATATTATATGCTGTTCTAAAATACGTGATTTTTTTTTTTATATAATTGCCATTTCATCAATCTTGAAGATATGGTCTGGCAGTTAGTGAAACTGGGTTTAAAAAAGGATTGGATAAGGTCCTAGATGAAAAATCCATAAATTGCTATTAATTAATAAGCAATAGTAGCTTGATATCTATTTGTTTGGGTACTTGCCAGGTACTTGTGAATTGGATTGACTATTTTTGTAAATGGGATGCTGGTCCTGATTGACCCTTGGACTGACCCAGTATGGCATATCTTATGTTCTTATGGTCATAGGATTTCTTCTTCATAACCATGACCATTGTGTTCCTGTCTCCTTACAATACGAGAATTACTCTTTTAGGTATTCAGAGTAATTTTATTTTACATTCAGTTTGTCTTTATGATGATACATAGATACATAGATACATAGATACATAGATACATAGATACATATGATGATACATGATGATACATAGATACATAGATAGATGTATCTTTATGATGATACATGATACATAGAGGATACAGAGTCAAAATTCATAATAAAGAATCCCAATACCACCCTTCTAATAGAGGAGTGCCGCAAGGATCATCACTTTCACCCACCCTTTTCAATGTCTACCTGCTACCACTCTGCCAACTACTAACAAAATTAAGCCTGAAACATTTCCTTTTTGCAGACGACGTACAGATCGTAATCCCTATAAAAGAATCAATCTCAAAAACAATGGAATACTGGGACAGTTGCCTATTAGAAATTAAACTTCTCCTCAACAGTCTAAACCTTGTACTCAATGCTTCGAAAACAGAATTCCTGCTCATATCACCGGAAAACAATAACACACTTCCTAAACCACCCACACTCCTTCAAACAACCCATGTAAGAGACTTAGGAGCCATCCTAGACAATCGTCTCAACCTCAAAACATTCATTAACCAAACCACCAAAGATTGCTTCTACAAATTACATATCCTGAAAAGAATAAAACCGCTGTTTCACACTCAGGACTTCAGAACAATCTTGCAAGCAATAATCTTTTCCAAACTAGATTATTGCAACTCATTACTATTAGGCCTCCCAGCTTCTTACACCAAACCTTTACAAATGGTTCAGAACTCTGCAGCCAGAGTCCTTACAAATTCCAGGAAAATTGACCACATTTCACCTATTCTCAAAAACCTCCATTGGCTTCCGATCCACTATAGAATCATGTACAAAACCATTAACATCATATACAAAACTATCAACCAACACACGCAACTTGACCTACAAATACCACTTAAAAAATTCACCTCCGCCAGGCCTATCAGGGAACACTACAAAGAGTCACTCCAAATTCCAAAGGCCAAAACCTACCAACATAAATCCTTGAGTCTCAGAGCCTTCTCATCAGCAGGTCCAGCTCTCTGGAACTCGATCCCACCTGATTTGAGACAAGAGCCATGCTCTTTAACATTTAGGAAAAGACTAAAAACTTGGCTTTTCAAAAAAGCATTTCCAAGCCTTGAATAAAACCTCCTCTCACTAGCACTAACTCGTATGCAATAATGGAATGTAAACACGAATCAACCAACCTCAAACCCTCTCTCACTAATTCCTGCTGAATATTTATCATACTATTACCATTCACAACTGTCATATTTATTCATTTGATTACTTATGTACCGTTTCATTTTTCACTTGCTATTCTAATGTATCAATAGGCTGAAATGTAAATATTGTGCTGTTCAATTTCTCCCCTTCCATCCCAAGTTTATTTTCCTTGTTTTTTGTAACTTTCCCTCTCCCTTTTTCTGATTCACTGTATTTAAAGTTCAAGGTTCTTATTGAAAATATTGTTTTTTACGTTACGTTATGCTTTACACTCCTTGTTATTTGTAAACCGGGTTGATGTGATGCCTATCATGAAACTCGGTATAACAAAAACAATAAATAAATAAATAAATGATTTCTCATATGAGAAAAGTATTTGTTCAATTTCAATCCTTTTTGTGTTTGTTCACATGAGAAATAATGTTTTAGGATGGAAGGAAAAGGGACATGTTCCAAGACAGGCTAGAATAATTTGGAAAATAAAAGAAGTTGAATAGAATATCACAGGATTTCATATTCTGTTTTATAATCAATAAAGTGAAGCCACATTAATGGAATAATGAAGTTTTGGTGCACTCATGTTTTTCCGTCTCCCGCTCCCAGATCCACCTGTGGCCAGACTGTATTTGGAGATTGTTTGGAAAAGTAAACCAACAATATTTAAACATAACCATTTATGTAATTGCTCAGTATCCATTCATCATGGGGAAATTTTTCCATAAGGTTTCTGAGAGTAAAAGGGTATTAAAAATCGTGGAAATAACCACTATGTGGAGAAAACAGGTGATTCGAATTTGGACTAACAACTGTTTATACAGTCCTTGAATTTATAAGGAAACATCCATTGAGGAAAGATCCAGCATTGGATCTGAAACATGGCCGCGTCGGTCATCATCTGATATCAGATAAGTCGGGACAAGATACATTTTTACTGTTGTTGGTAACAAGCTTGTTTTTTAAAAAAAAAGAAAAAAGGAAATGTTTTTCATCATTGGTGATTGTTATACACATAATTAAAAATAGGTTGGAGGAGGATCGTTTATGATTATAACACTGTGAGATCACCCGGTTGGGGTTACAATACAATTATATGAAACCTTCCTTCCCTCCATAAAAATTTTTTTCGAAAAAAATCTCTTTGGGGCAATTTTTCTTCATTAAATATTTCTTCAATACATTTTGGGCCGGATTTTATAAATGTGCGCGAGTGTGTACTTTTGTTCGCGCACCAGGTGCGAACAAGAGTACGCGAGATTTTAATAGATACGCGCGTAGCCGCACGTATCCATTAAAATCCAGGGTCGGCGCGCGCAAGGCTGCCCAAAATTGGCAGCCTGAGCGCGCCGAGCCGCGCAGCCTGCTCCATTCCCTCTGAGGCCGCTCCGAAATCGGAGCGGCCTCGGACAGAACTTTCCTTCCACCCCCCCCCCCCCCCCCCGCACCTTCCCTTCCCTTCCCCTACCTAACCCCCCCTACCTTTGTCGGCAAAGTTACGCCTGCTGAAAGCAGGCGTAACTTTGCGCGCGCCATCCTGCTGCCCCGCTCCATGTTCCGGTGTCGGGGGCTGGTCCGGAGGCCGAGGCCACGCCGCCAGAACACCCCCGAGACGAAACCACGCCCGCGTCGCCGCCCCCAAAACGCCGCATCATGCGTGACACGCCCCCAAAACGCTGTGTCACTCCAGGCACCCCCTGACACACCCCCTGACACGCCCCTCCATGCAAGCCCCGGGACTTACGCGCGTCCTGGGGCTTTCGCGCGCCACCGAGCCTATGCAAAATAGGCTCGGCGCGTGCAGGGGGATTTGGGGTAGGTTTTCGGGGGGTACGCGCGTATCCTACACACGTACCCCTTTGAAAATCTACCCGTATATGTAGTCACCCAGTAAGGGGAATAAATCTGATAATTCCTTATAAAAAAAGTTCTTTAAGTATAAGAGGTGATCGCTTTGTATTTTTTAGTGTTCACGGGATAGGTGGCAATGTCCTTTCATGGATTGCAAACTGGCTAAAAGACAGGAAACAGAGAGTAGGATTAAATGGACAATTTTCTCAGTGGAAGGGAGTGGGCAGTGGAGTGCCTCAGGGATCTGTATTAGGACTCTTACTTTTCAATATATTTATAAATGATCTGGAAAGAAATACGACGAATGAGATAATCACATTTGCAGATAATACAAAATTGTTCAGAGTAGTTAAATCACAAGGAGATTGTGATAAATTGCAGAAAGACCTTGTGAGACTGGAAAATTGGGCATCAAAATGGCAGATGAAATTTAATGTGGATAAGTGCAAGGTGATGCATATAGGGAAAAATAACCCATGCTAAAGTTACACAATGTTAGGTTCCATATTAGGTGCTACAACCCAAGAAAGAGATCTAGGTGTCATAGTGGATAACACATTGAAATCGTCAGTTCAGTGTGCTGCAGCAGTCAAAAAAGCAAACAGAATGTTGGGAATTATTAGAAAGGGAATGGTGAATAAAACGGAAAATGTCATAATGCCTCTGTATCGCTCCATGGTGAGATCACACCTTGAATACTGTGTACAATTCTGGTCGCCGCATCTCAAAAAAGATATAATTGCATGGAGAAGGTACAGAGAAGGGCTACCAAAATGATAAGGGGAATGGAACAACTCCCCTATGAGGAGAGACTAAAGAGGTTAGGACTTTTCAGCTTGGAGAAGAGACGGCTGAGGGGGGATATGATAGAGGTGTTTAAAATCATGAGAGGTCTAGAACAGGTAGATGTGAATCTGTTATTTACTCTTTCGGATAATAGAAAGACTAGGGGGCACTCCATGAAGTTAGCTTGTGGCACATTTAAAACTAATCGGAGAAAGTTCTTTTTTACTGAATGCACAATTAAACTCTGGAATTTGTTGCCAGAGGATGTGGTTAGTGCAGTTAGTATAGCTGTGTTTAAAAAAGGATTGGATACGTTCTTGGAGAAGAAGTCCATTAAACGCTATTAATCAAGTTTACTTAGGGAACAGCCACTGCTATTAATTGCATCAGTAGCATGGGATCTTCTTAGTGTTTGGGTACTTGCCAGGTTCTTGTGGCCTGGTTTGGCCTCTGTTGGAAACAGGATGCTGGGCTTGATGGACCCTTGGTCTGACCCAGCATGGCAATTTCTTATGTTCTTATGTTATGATCTTATGTCATAGCTGTCTATATCCTCTGGGACTGGGTTCTCAGCCTAACCCGCTCCGCAGACCACTACCAGACCCTTCACCTCCAAGTATCGGGTGAGATCTACTCTGCACTTATAGCACCAGTGCCTGAACTGAACATTATCATCGGAGACTACTCTGTGGCTGAGGAGAGCTGCCCGCTCCTCGGGTATCGCTCTATTGCTGTACAATAAAGCTTCCTTCTTCCTTGTGTTGCTTAATGTAGAGTTAGCCTATTGCTGTGGTTCCCCATGGGGCCCCTCCCTGTGAGAGGAGTCATCTACACAGCAACCAGGGGTCCACAATCATGTCATAAACACAACAGATTGCTAACTCCATGGACCCAGCTCAACTCTCAGCCCTACAGGCCATCCCTGGCCTGGCTCAGTGGATCACCAAGCAACAGAAGTCTTTAGAAACCCTAGCCGGTGCCTTCAGCCAGTTGAATGCCCGACTGAATACTCTGATGGTTCCAGATAAAGACTCTTCACTTCCAGTGGTTACTGTCAAGACTACGGTACCCCTATCTGCTCCTACATGCTTTTCTGGGGATGCATGGATGTATAGGGGTTTTAGTAACCAATGTAGTATGCATTTTGCCTTGCAACCTAACTACTTCCCCACAGCTATAGCCAAGACCACCTACATCCTATCGTTACTCGATGAAAGAGCCCTGGCTTGGGCTTCACTGCTCTGGGAATGCAGTGACCCTATTCTGAATGATTTGACCGGCTTCCTAGCCCCAAATCAGTATTTATTTAGTTAGTTATTTGTTTATTTATTTAGAGTTTTCTATACCGGCATTCATGATCAAATCACATCATGCTGGTTTACATTTAACAAGAAGTGTGTATGAACATGAACATGGAACAGGTGAAGAGAGAACAATGAAGTTACAATAAAACAGGACTGATCAAAACTAGGAGAGGAAGGAGAGGATAGAGCAAAATTTAACATAACAAAGGCTTAATTATTTACAATAATCAAAAATAGCTAACTAAAGTTGATGTTGGATTATGATTCAGTTGGGGTCTAGAAAGGCTTGTTTAAACAGCCAACTCTTAAGCCTTTTTCTGAATGTTGGGAGGCATGGCTCCTGTCGAAGATCCAGTGGAATGGAATTCCATATCGCTGGTCCTGCTGTAGAAAATGCCCGGTCTCTGAATGTTAGATGCCGTGTGGTTTTGGTATGTGGTACATAAAGTGATCCTCTGTAGGCTTCTCTAATGGGTCTGGTAGAAGTGTCGTCTGAGAGGGATTTGTAGGTTAAGATGAGTATGGTGATGTATGGCTTTGTAGATCATTGTGATGGATTTATGTAGGATCCTGAAGTGTATAGGCAGCCAGTGTAAGATTTTGAGGTCTGATGATCCAGCTCATCAGACCATTACAGGGTCTACCCTGCTGCACCTCCAGCAAGGGAACAAGCCTTTACCGGACTATGTGATTGAATTTAAAACTTTAGCATCTGAACTCCATTGGGACTTGGGATATTTGCGTGCTATTTTCTTGAAGGGTCTCTACTTTCGACTGAAGGACGAATTGGTGGCTCGTGATTTGCCCGACACCCTAGAGTCTCTCATAGAAATGGAAGAATTGACCGCCGCATTCGAGATCGGACTCAGGAGGCTAAGAGCTCCAAGAAGCACATCTTGGGAGGTACCCGTCCTAAGCCTTGCACCTACTCCACAGTCTTCACCCAGTGAAGAGGATGAGCCTATGCAACTAGACCGCAGCCATTTAACCTCGAAGGAGAGACGTTTCCGCAAACGCATGGGTTTATGCATGTGCTGTGGGCACTCAGGCTATGCTGTCCAGACTTGTCCTATCTGTCCGGGAAACATGCAGACCTAGGATCTGCGGGAGGACTCTTCCTAGGTCTAATTATCGCTTCCTGTCTCACTCATCTGCGGAACCCTTGAGTTTCAGACATTTGCCCTCATGGACTCAGGGGCCGGAGGGAATTTTATTTTAAAATGTTTTGTGGAACATCTGCGAATTCCTGCTATGTCCATGGCCTGGTTCGGCCTCTGTTGGAAACAGAATGCTGTACTTGATGAACCCTTGGTCTGACCCAGCATGGCAATTTTTTATGTTCTTAGTTTAATGTACTTTTATTGAACAGAGAATTATAAATGAACAATCTGCATTAAGTTCTGTAGCAAACCATGCATGTGACAACAATAGAAGGTACAGATTTTAATCATTTTGTTCTGATTACCCATTCCCTCTTACCCTCGCTCCGCCCTCCTCCCTCCTCCCTCATTCTAATGCTAGATAGAGCTAGTATAAAGTACTGTAATTATATGGTTACCATATTAATCATACATACGGAAAAGTTCCATGTCACCTTTCATATAGATTGTATTATTGAAACATGTAACTGAAACTATATCGGCACTTTGTAAGATAGCATTTCCCAAGCTGAAGATTAAATATATGTGCCTCTCTGTAAACCATTGTGATGGTGCTTAACCAAATGATGGTGTAGAAAAGATTTTAAATAAATAAATAAATTGGCAAATATCATAATCAAGGATGTTACAAATTGTTTCCCAAGCGCTTGTCACCTTCTAAGACAACAGTTAGATTCCTAATCATTAAGTATCAGACTACGTGTTCTGTGGGATAAAGATTGAATGTAGGCCCCCCCAAATGGCTAAAAACTTTCTCTTAGTCTTGGGGGACCAACGGGACAAATCTCCTTCCATTTGCATAGTTTTATGATAAAGATTACGCCATTGCCAATAAGAAGGTGCCGTTGGGGATTTCCATTGTGTGAGAATCAATCTCTTCCCCAAGAGACATGCCTTCTGTAGCAGCAGCTTTGTCCCACTGCTCTATAGTTTAAATCTACCAAACCAGCAAAAAGGATGGTCATATAAGAAAGTGGGATTAATAACTGTAAAATATTGCCAAGATATCCTATGATTTTGTTCCAAAAGGAATTAATATTTGGACACCCCCAGAATGAGTGTGACAAATTATTCACCCCTTGTTTGTACTTAAAACAAATCTCCATTTCCACCAAACCAGTTGGCAAGCCACCTGTTGAGATATGTATGCTCTACTTATGAACTTATATTGCATCTCCCTGTAGTACATGTAATCAGACATAGCAGATAATTTATGCAAGCTGGCTTGTATATCACTAGGTTGTATTATAAAAACTCTCTCTAGCCCAGTGGTTCTCAACCCTGTCCTGGGGACCCCCCCAGCCAGTTGGGTTTTCAGGCTATCCGCAATGAATATGCATGAGAGAAAATTTGCATACACTGCCTCCATAACATGCAAATTTCCTCTCATGCATATTCATTGCGGATAGCCTGAAAACCCGACTGGCTGGGGGGGTCCCCAGGACAGGGTTGAGAACCACTGCTCTAGCCCATCATTCTGCAGAGATTTCTGTAAAATTCCCCTTTCTATATTTCCAGATGACTTTATGCATAGCAGCAAGTGAAATAGTACGGGTACTATCAAAATGGAAAATGTCCTTATATAGATCCAATACAGAAGAGTGGAGTGCTGACTCAGGAAGTAACTTCATATAGTGATGAAGCTGTATATTAGAAAAATTGTTTATTCGTTAAGCTATGTTCTGTTTGAAGATCTGCAAAGGGTATAACCTTCTCTTCACAATCTACCAAATGAAATATCAGACTGATTCCCTTTTGTTGTAAGGTTGTAAAACCGATAGAGTCCATTCCTGGTGTAAAGTCCAGATTTCCACAGATGGGCAACAGAGGGGAGATGTTCTCTGAAGTGCCAAGCAGGTGTGAGAGCTGGGTCCAAGCCCAACTGATTGGTGCAAGTAAAGTATGTTGTGATATCTGAGAGGAAAACAAAAGAGGATTAGATGCCCAAGTCTTTTTCAATGTTTATTGCAGTGGAGACGTATTTAAAAATGTCGCCCGACTCAGGCCGAGTTTCAACGCCCATATGACAGCTGCCTCAGGGGCTAAGAATAAATCACAAATATTATACAATGAATAATAGAACATAGTTTAAAAACAAGCATACAGATAATGACAAATTCTTAAAATTGGTGACATTCAGATGAACATCTGTTACATGGGTCTTTAAAATATTACATGTGCCAATCTATGTAAAAAGTCGGTCATAATATATAAATATATTTTTTGTTAAAATGATAGGAGTTCTATAACATGTTACTTAGCTATATTCTTTTTTTTAATTTATATTAAAAATGTATTACCTTAACATCTCATTGAAACTTAGACCACCAATGTAGCATCAAGCTTAAAAACTATCTCTTTTAAAACAATCTGTGATGGGAGCAATTCTGTGGAAATACCAATGCACATAAATCAATTAATAATGATCTTTTAGTCTCTGCATAACATTTAAATGATGTTCAGAAAGTCGAACACTGACCTCCAATGCTCTGCTAAGCTCACAGTCTCGTCGGCTTTATTCAAAGGATAATGCCTGTATTTTGCAAAACAATTTTTAAGATTTCTATAAAATACCTTTTCTTTAGGTTATCTATAAATTCATATAATACAAAAAATGAAGTCTCTTATTTTTCTTTCACACAGAGTTATTATCGAACAGCGCAGGAATCTGGACAGTGCAAACAGTTTATGCCCGATCCATCCTATAGCATAATTTTCAACAAAAAATGGGGGTTATTTAAACTGAAGGCACTTATTTCACATAAAGGGTTACTTAATGGGTCTTGTAACTAAAATTTGTTGAAGTACTAAATCAGTGCCGATTTTTCTGCTACTTTATATCTTTAACTATACAGGAAGGTCTCATCATATCACGCTGAATACATCACTAGCAGAATGCAAAAATGAAAAAATAATTCAAGTACTACAAACAAAAGTTACTTATTAAGAGAAGATCTGTTTCTTAAAAAATAAAGAATGTATTAAAACGATCTTAGTGCAGAGTTAAATATATCTCCAATTAATGAAAAGGATGAATTCTCAACATACCTTAACTCACCAAACCAGATATGCAGTCTCCACTTTCCACATCAAACATTGAAGCACTATCACTAGACTACATTTACAGGGCAGTTTGGCGCCAAAAATAAGAAAAAGATTTTTTATAAAAGAATGCACCTTTATATTATTAAGTAAACAATCATCAGTATACTAATATAATTCAATATTAACTGATTCTGATGTTTATTGTAAAATTTATAAAAATTAAATATAAAGGAAGGAGATCCATGGATTTAAAAATGGCGCCAAAGGAGCTGTCAATCAAAAACAGGGCATGTTTTAAACTACAGCAATCTAATATTATACTTATTCTGACCTACTGTCTTGTAGAATTGAAACTGTTTAAAAACAAAGGGGGCAATTAAAAACGGATCAAAAATAGAAAAACTCACTTGAAATCAATAATGGTTTCATATTTGCGATCTGTCCAATAAAGAATGTACATAAATTAAATCAGATCCAAACTGTATAGTTAAAACCTTTTTGCTTAAAAATTGTATAGTTTAAAAAGATCTATAAACCAGTTCTAATGTGTATTATAAAATGTATAAGAGTAAAATATACGGAAAGGAGATTGGGGATTTAAAAATGGTGCCAAAGAAGCTGTCTATCAAAAACGGGGCGTGTTTTAAACTACAGCAATCTAATATTATACTTGTTATGAACTACTGTCTTATAAAGTTGAAGTTGTTTATAAACAAAGGGGCAATAAAAACAGATCAAAAATACAAGAACTCATTGGAAATCAATAATAGTTTCATATTTATTTATTTATTTATTTATTTACTTATTTAAGGCTTTTATATACCGACTTTCTTGATACAGATCAAATCAACTCGGTTTACATCGAACAAAGCAGAACTAAAAACCAACCATATAACAAGTGACAATTTGAAGGAGCATGAAAGTTACATTCTAACAAGGTAGCCTTAACTGGGAGAAGGAAAAAAAGAGGGGGAGAACGAAGATAGATTACTATATACAATAAATAAAGTACTATTTACAATGAAGGGGGGGGAAAAATCTGTCCAATAAAAAAATCAGGTCCAACCTGTATACTTAAAACCTCTTTGCTTAAAAATTGTATAATTTAAAAAGATCTAATATTAACCACTCGTTGCTTTAAAATTGTGTAATGTAAAAAGATCTATTATAAGCCACTTAATAACAATGTTTTGTTTACAATCCAATGGTTAGCATTTGTGGATGTCTCTATTGTGCTCAAATATTTCCATTCATAAAAACAAATATCTTGTAATTGATATAAAAATATAAAACAAACCTATCATATATTTCCCCAAAACATTTAAGTACAATGGTCCTAAAGTAACTAGAGTAAAAGGTAAAAATTACACCAATAAATATCTAAAAAGAATGTAAAAAAAATCAAAATAACTTGTTATAAAAAGACAGTGCAATCTACTTCAGCATTTAAACCATTAGGGATCATAGTGGTAAATTCGTAAATATATTTCTGTTCTAGCTGAAATAGCAAACGATCTAAATTGCCTCCTCTCTAGTTCAGCATGGGTTGCTCTAGAACACAAAACTTATAGTCATTAAATTTATAATTATATTCTACTGAATGTTCCACTAATGGTTTTGAGGTTACCCTTTTTTGGAACTCTCTAATTGTTTTTCCTATATAAAGCTTGTTACATGGGCAAATGGCTGTTGTGATCCGTGCCCGCAGCCGCCTGTAGGCGCGGCACCCTACCTCATCTCCCAACCAGGGTCACGGCAGCATCGGCACCAACTGCCCTGCACCGGGCTCGGCACCCACGCGCAGCTGCACAGGTCTTCGGGCTGGCCGCCGGGATCGGGGCCGTCCCTGCTCCTCCCTCGCAGCCGCTGCTGCTCTCCTCCGCGGCACGGATGCAAGATGGCCGCCGCCATCCTTAGGTGCGAGGCCGCGCCTCTTCTCTAGATTTAAAGGGACCTCGTCCCTTTAATTGCCTTCAGCTGATTCCTATCTACAGGGCCAGAGGAAATATAAAAGGAGACTTCCTCTGACCATTCCTTGACTTGGCAACGTCTCCTGTGAGAGTTGTTTGTGTCTGCTTGCTTCAGTGAGTTCGAGCATCTTGATTCCTTGTTCCAGCTTGTCTTGGTTTACTGGTTCCTGACTTCGGATCGGCTAGCGCTGATTCCTGGTATTGACTTTGGATCGGCTAGCGGTGATTCCTGGTATTGACTTTGGACTGGCAAGTGGTTATCCCTCGGTGTGTGACCTCGGACTGGTAAGCGGCGACCCTCTGGCACTCGACCTTGGACTTCCTTCTGACCATCGCCTCATAGGGCCCACCTAAGTCCCAGCAGCCCGGGTCCCTACGGGCTCCTCCCGGGGGGACCGCGGACCTCCAGCAGTGAAGACACACCTCTGCTCTTCGACGTCATGACTCTTCGTCTGCCTCCACAGTCACGCCTGTCTACAGTGCCGAGGGCCCACCGGGCACATCTTCGGTTCCTGCCTCACCATCCGACGGGAGAATCTTCAGGTCTTCCTCCAAGGTATTCCATCCTCCCGTCGGCCCAAGGGTTTACAAGCCTGAGCATAACAGATTGCCAAGTCCATGGACCCGGGGAGGTATCTGCCTGACAAGCCATTCCTGGAATGGCCCAGCATCTGAAGGACCAGCAACAGACCCTCGATGCCCTGGTTTCTGCGGTACAGGGCCTGACCCAATGCCTTGTGGTATTAGGGCCCATGTACCCTGCGCTGCCGTCTCCGCCTGAGGCTCAAGGAGGTTAACCTACTCAGCCACACTCCGTCCAGGCCTCCGGAGGCGACCTGAGGCAAGTAACTCCCACACAACTCCCGGCGCCCTCTCGATACGCCAGAGATGCGAAGTTGTGTCGAGGATTCCTCAGCCAGTGCCAGGTCCGCTTTTCCTTGCTGCCTGCGCAGTTTTCCAGCGACCTGGTCAAAACCAGCTACATCATGTCCCTGCTCAATGGAAAGCCCCTGATCTGGGCTTCTCATCTGTGGGAGAGAAGGGATTCTGTCTTTGAAGACTTGACTCAGTTGCTGTCTGCGTTCCGGCAGATGTTTGATGAACCCATCCGCAAATCCACTGACGTCTCAGAATTGCTCCGATTGCGACAGGGTACTCGGACTGTGGCCGAGTACCCAACGGAATTCCGCACCCTGGCCACAGAGCTGAATTGGAGGGAAGATTGCCTGCACGGAATCTTCTTGGAAGGCCTAGCCTCGCGTCTTCAAAATGAGCTACCGGCGAGAGAACTCCCAGATGACCTCGACGGCATGATAGAGTTAGCCAATCGAGTGGATCGTCGGATGAGGTTTCGCCTTCCGGTGGTTAAGGCAGCGAGGAAGCCCTCACCTCCGTCCAAGAGTGCCTCTGAAGTCCCTCGGGCACCTGCCGAAGAACCCATGAAGTTGGGTCGCGGGAGAGTGTCTCCTCAAGAGCATCGGTGGCGCACGAAGGAGGGACTCTGCTTTTATTGCTGCGCAGCGGGCCATCGAATAGCCGCCTGCCCAGCACGACCGGAAAACTCTCGAGCCTAGGACCTGAAGGAGGTCTCTTCCTGGGCCGTACTGCACCTGTACCTCCACTAACATTGCCAGTGGCGTTAACTGCTACAGAAGGGGACTTCCACATGCTAGCTCTAGTGGACTCCGGCGCCGGCAGCAATTTTATAATGAAAGGCTTGGTGGAACACTTAAAGATTCCACAAGTACACCTCCCTGTTCCTATGGTCATCTCTTCGATCCAAGGGAAGCCTTTTCCAGAACAGGTGACACACAACAATTCCCGTCCAGCTCAGGGCTGGGGCCCTGCACCAGGAACAGATGTCGTTCTACGTCCTGGAGTATTCCATCCATCCGATCGTCCTAGGACTTCCGTGGCTCCAGGATCCTGAGCCCCAGTTTGATTGGAAGACTTTGCAGCTGGCTCGTTGGGGGACGAATTGCCACGGCAATTGCCTCCACTCTGTGGTGCCACTATCCTGTTCCCTAGCTTCCACCATACGTGGATGTTTTTTCAAAACAGAAGGCCGAAATACTGCCACCGCATCGATCCTTTGATTGTGCCATCAATCTTCTCCCAGGGGCAGAGCCTCCTCGAGGGTGCACCTATGCCCTTTCTCCGGCCAAGACGCAGGCCATGAAGGAGTATATTGAGGAAAATCTGGAGAGAGGATTCATCCAAAAATCTCAGTCCCCAGCAGGAGCTGGGTTCTTCTTCATCGTCAAGAAGGACGGAAGTCTGCGCACTTGCATTGACTACAGGGGCCTGAATGCAATAACAGTCAAGGACCGTTATCCGTTACCCCTCATCTCAGAACTCTTAGACTGGTTGCAAGGAGCACAGATCTTCTCCAAACTGGATCTCCAGGGAGCTTACAACTTGATCCGTATCAAGAAGGGCGATGAGTGGAAGACGGCCTTCAATACCCAAGACGGCCACTATGAGTATTTAGTAATGCCGTTCGGGCTCTGTAATGCTCCCGCTATGAATGAGATACTCCACGACCTCTTGTATCGGTGCGTGGTCGTATACCTAGATGACATACTGATATTTTCAGATACCCTGACCACTCACCGCCAGCACATCATCCAAGTGTTACAGCACCTTAGAGAACACAAATTGTACGCGAAGCTTGAAAAGTGCCTTTTTGAACAGGAGTCCCTTCCCTTCCTGGGATACATAGTTTCCAAAGAAGGTTTTCGTATGGACCCCCAAAAGCTGAAAGCCGTTCGGGAATGGCCGCAGCCGTCAGGAGTAAAGGCACTCCAGAGGTTTCTGGGTTTCGCGAACTACTATCGATCTTTTATCCCGCATTATGCGACCATTGTTGCCCCGATGACAGCCCTGACCCGGAAAGGCGCGGACCCCAAAAAGTGGCCTCCTGCGGCAGAGGCTGCCTTTCGTCGCCTCAAGGAGGTGTTCTTGTTACAGCCGTGCGTTCGGCATCCGGATCCACAGTGGACGCATCCTCAGCAGACGTAGGTGCCGTTCTGAGTTAGACCTCCGAAAGTCATAAGCTACGTCCGTGTGCCTTCCTCTCACGCCAGTTCTCCCCAGCAGAGCGGAACTACGCCATAGGAGATAAGGAACTCTTGGCTATAAAGGTAGCCCTAGAAGAGTGGCGGCCGTGGCTAAAGGGGGCACAACACCAGTTTACGGTCTACACGGACCACAAAAACTTAGAGTACCTGCAGCGGGCTCAACAACTCAACCCACGGCAGGCATGTTGGGCCCTATTCTTCATTAGGTTCAAATTCGTCCTTCGTTACAGACCCGCTGGGGAGAATGTCAAGGCCGGCATCCAATCATGTGTCTTTGAACCTACAGAAGGTACGGAGGAATCGCGGTTCATCATTGAACCATCCCGTATCCTCCTATCTGCTACCACGACCATTCCTCCTGGGAAAACCCTGGTTCCACAGCACCTGTGGAAACACGTCCTAGCTTGTGCCCACAACTCCCGTTGTTCAGGCCATCCTGGACAATCCCGGACCTTACAAAACCTGCGCCAATACTATTGGTGGCCTAAAGTCAATCAGGATGTCCGGGCTTACATGGAATCCTGTCAGGCATGTGCTCGTCACAAGAGGATCCATGGTGCGACCCCAGGCTTACTCCAGCCTTTACCAGCACCTGCAGAACCTTGGACGCATGTGGCCACCGACTTCGTGGTCGACCTGCCACTATCTAGTGGCAATACAGTCATATGGGTGGTCGTTGACCGATTTAGTAAAATGGCACATTTCGTGCCCCTCCCGGGGTTGCCGACTGCCCTCCAGCTGGCCCAACTGTTCGTGCAGCATATCTTTCGGCTGCATGGCCTTCCTAAAAGCATCCTTTCAGATAGAGGACTCAGTTCACTGCCAGGTTTTTGAGGGCCCTCTGCCAAAAGTTTGATGTTAACTTAGGCTATACATCAGCTTACCATCCTCAGTCTAATGGTCTGGCAGAGAGGACAAACCAGACACTAAAACAATTCCTCCGACTCTACGTCAATGATAAACAGGACGATTGGTCCAGCCTGTTACACTGGGCAGAGTTCGTGCTTAACTCTCACCTCTCTTCTGCTACCAGGTCCTCACCGTTTCAGATTACATATGGGAAGCCCACCGCTGCCAGTTTCCATCACAGTTACTTCCCCGGTAGCTCAACTTTCGGCAGACGGGCTACACCACTTGTGGATCTCCACACGACGTGCATTGGTCCAAGCCAGTCAAGCCGCTAAAAAATATGCAGATCGGCGAAAAAGGCCTTACCCTCCGTTCAGGCCAGGCCAGGCCAAAAGGTATGGCTAAGTACTCAGTTCATCCGTTTGAAGCTGCCATCAACACGACTGGCCCCGCATTTTATTGGACTTTTCCCCATCATTCGTCAGGTTGGAGCCATCTCGTATCAGCTTCGTCTGCCACCTTCCCTTAAGATACATAACACGTTTCATGTATCCCTCGTAAAGCCCTTGGTATTGTCTTGGCTCTCCAGCACGCCTCCGAATCCTCAACCTTTTGCCTCCGAGGATGACCTCACTTTTCAAGTTCGCGAGGTCTTGGACATAAGGAAGCATGGAAAGAAGTGGGAGTATCTCCTCGCGTGGGAGGGGTTCGGTCCCAAGGAAAACACCTGGGAACCATTGGCCAACATCCTGGACCACGGATTGCTCGAGCAATTTCACCAAGACCATCCGGCTAAACCCAGGCCTCCGGAAAGGTGCCCTATAGAGGGGGGTACTGTTGTGATCTGTGCCTGCAGCCGGCTGCGGGCGCGGCCCCCTACCTCGTCTCCTGACCAGGGTCACGGCAGCATCGGGACCAACTGCCCTGCGCCAGGCTCGGCACCCCCACGCAGCAGCGCAGGCCTTCGGGCTGGCCACTGGGATCGGGGCCGTCCCTGCTCCTCCCTTGCGGCTGCTGCTGCTCTGCTCCGCGGCCCGGATCCAAGATGGCCGCCGCCATCCTTAGGCGCGAGGCCGCGCCTCTTCTCTAGATTTAAAGAGACCTCGTCCCTTTAATTGCCTTCAGCTGAGTCCTATCTACAGGGCCATAGGAAGTATAAAAGGAGACTTCCTCTGACCATTCCTTGACTTGACAATGTCTCCTGTGAGAGTTGTTTGAGTCTGCTTGCTTCAGTGAGTTCCAGCATCTTGATTCCTTGTTCCAGCTTGTCTTGGTTTCCTGGTTCCTGACTTTGGATCGGCTAGCGGTGATTCCTGGTATTGACTTCGGACTGGCTAGCGGTGATTCCTGGTATTGACTTTAGACGGGCAAGTGGTGATCCCTCGGTATGTGACCTTGGACTGGTAAGCGGCGACCCTCTGGCACTCGACCTTGGACTTCCTTCTGACCATCGCCTCCAAGGGCCCACCTAAGTCCCAGCGGCCCGGGTCCCTACGGGCTCCTCCCAGGGGGACCACAGGCTTCCAGGGGTGAAGCTTGGACCGCATGTTTGCTCCTTGACCTCTCAAATGTCCACCTAAGTCCCAGCGGTCTGGGTCCCTATGGGCTCCTCCCGGGGGGGACCGCGGACCTCCAGTGGTGAAGACAAACCTCTGCTCCTCGACGTCATGACTCTTCGTCCGCCTCCACAATCACGCCTGTCTACAGTACCGAGGGCCCATCGGTCACATCTTCGGTTCCTGCCTCGCCACCCTACGGGAGAACCTTTGGGTCTTCCTCCAAGGTATTCAATCCTCCCGTCGGCCCAAGGGTCCACAAGCCTGAGCATAACAATGACTATATATATGACCCCCCTTACTATTACAGTTTGTAAAAGATTTAAGTTTGAAAATTTTTTGTTGACCTGGTATATTCAATTGGTCAGTTTTCATATTAACAATACACACAGAACATCTCCCACATGGGCAATGACCAGGCGGTCTGATATCTTGGACGCAGTATTGGGGCAATGCTGACGGAGCTAATAAATCTTTTAAATTCTTATCTCTTTTGTTAGCTACCATGAGTTCTCTGTCTTTAAATGCTGATAAAACCTGTTTGATAGGACAATACTTCCTCAGAACCATAATGATTTTGTGCGACATGTGGGAATAAGTAATTGGACAAACTATACAATCTGTCATTTTTTTGTCTTTCTTTGTAAGTAAATCAGATCTTCTCTATTAAATGCTTTCAAATAACCACTTTCAACATGTTTAATTGGGTATTTTTTCTCAATGAACCTTTGTTTCATTTCTATTGATATTTTCTGAAAGATGGAATCATCAGCGCAAAGCCTCCGCTATCTTAAAAACTGTGAGTAGGGTAGATTCTTCAGCAATGATTTATTATGGCAGCTAGTATAATGTAGGAGTTTATTTGTGTCCATCTGCTTTCTCTAAATATCTTTCATAAATTGTCCATTAAAACGGCTGATTTGAATATCCAAAAATGCAATAGATTCTTTATTATAATTCATAGTGAAATTTAAGTTTTGATCTAAAGAATTCAACCAAGTAAACAATTTTTTTTAAAGATTCTATATTGCCCCTCCACAACAGAAAAATGTCATCAATGAATCTTCTCCATAAAATAATATTTGCTTTGAATTTATGATCCATCAGGCAATCTTTTTCAAATTTCGCTACGTATAAGTTGGCTACCGATGGAGCCATAGTAGACCCCATGGCTTCTCCTTTTATCTGTTGATAAATTTATTAAAGCAGAAAAAAAAATTTGTCAGTACTATTGCTGCTAAATTCATCAAAAATTCATTGGGAATACGCTTATGTGTTGCTCGTTCCTCTAGTCTGTGAGTTATAATGTTAAGCGGCGCTGGTTGGGGGATGTTGGTGTAAAGAGTTTCGATGTCTAGTGTCACCATTACAATTTCATCATTCAGATTTTCAATTGATTCTAGAATCATAATAAAATGCGATGAATCTCTTATATAGGGTGGTGTCCCTATGACTTTCAATTTAAGAAAAGTATTGAGAAAAGTGGAGAGAGGTTCTAATAAAGATCCTATTGCCCATACTATCGGTCTGCCAGGGGGATCAGTGATAGACATGTATTTTAGGTAGTATGTAAAGTGTTGGCATAATCAGGTTATCTGAAGAAAATTGAGTTCTTTATTGGTCAAATATCCCATATCACTAGCAATTTTTAATAGATCATCTATTTCTCTATTAATCGCTACAATGGGATTGTGGTCAAGTTTCGAATAAAAGGATTGATCTAATAGTTGACATTCAATCTCATTGACGTATTTGTCAGTATCCATCACAACAATGGATCCACCCTTGTCTGCCAGTATGATCACAGTATTATGATCCTTCTTTAAATTTTCTATTGCATCTTTTTCTTTTCTAGAGATGTTGTAGAGCTTCCGGCACCCTTTGTTCTCAAGTTTAGACAATTCTTGTAAAATCAAGGTTTCATAAGTATATATTACTGGATTGTTGACTTCAGGGGGATCCAAGTGCTAGGTTTTTTTACTATGGATACATCATTATATTCTGATTTTGTCTTTGAGAAAAATTCTATTATTTTAAGTTTCCTTATAAATTTAAAAAATTCAATCCTAGTGCAAAAGGCATTATATGATGGTGTAGGGATAAATGACAGACCTTTGTTAAGTGTATTAATTTCATCATTGTTCAAAATCCTAGAAGAAATATTGATAATTCTAATATTGTTTGCTATTTCTAGTTCTGATTTTGAAATCTGTGATCTTGGTATGCCTGATAATGATCATTGATTGTTGAAGTTGCCTCGTCTCCCCCTTCCTCTCCCTCTGCCCCTCTACTCCCCTCATCCTCGAAAAAAAGATACTGATGATTTAGGTTCAATTATATCATCTCTGACTGAGCCTTTCCTCCAGAGCTTACCTATCTTATGGATTCTTGTGAATGGTCTATCATTGACACCAATGGTAAATAAAGGTGCTGAGGGATCAATGGGCCTCATTTTCTAAAGTATCGCATGCCTTTATTAAAGCAGTGAAATCCCCAGTATGCCTCTTTTGTGTTTACAAGCAAGCTGGGTGTGTGCACACCACACATGTTAAAAAAGCGAAAAGGTTCCTTACCTTTCCGCTTTCCGCGCCGTCCTCGCAGAGTCGGCCCCGGTAAGGCCCCGACTCCTCCTCTTCCGGGGCCGATTCCGCCCTGATGTAGGTAGCGCAGGCGTGCTCTACCTTCACTAGCTAGCGCAGGCTTGCGCTGTTAGTGCAAGCCTGCGATAGCCTTAGAAAATAAGGTCCAATGTCTAGCTCAGTGCTACTCCGTACACGCTTAGCATTCCTATCAATATCAGGACTATCTTGATGTATTTTTCATTGCTTTCTTCTCTATTATTAACTTTGTCATTCACATTTTTCATGTACTCTTTATTCTTATAAGTCTGTTTGTTAGAGTAATGCCATGAATACACTCGGTTGTTTGTATAATCCGCTTCATCATGTTTGAATTTTTCATACTTGATAGTTTTTAACTCCTTGGTGAAGTTTTCAACATTATTTACATTATTCTTGTAATCTTCATGTATGATGTCAAAGCATGCATCATGTCTTTTAAGATACTCCAATTGACCATCAAATTCACTTTTGAACTGTTCTTCACTTTTTTTTATGTTTTAATAATCAAAATCATTAAGTCCAAGGAACATTTATTTAAGATGGCTTCCCAACAGTCAGTTCATGAATTGTGAGTCTTCTCAGAACATACTCGGGGGTTTATTCATGCGTTGTCCTCTTGGTATACGTTTATACCGGCAGTAATCAAGTAAGGTTGAAGCGTGTAGGGTACTTCTAATAAGCCCTTTACTGATGCTTATGGTTTGTTCCTATCTTTTTAAAAAATCATCAAGAATTCATCATTTTTTAAAAAGGGCTCTTATGGAAGGAGCTCATTAAGTTCACCATCCGTAAAGCTGATGATGTCTTTCCACAGGGAAAAAAGACTTTGGGCCTCATTTTCTAAAGTATCGCAGGCCTGCGATAACTTTAGGGAATGAGGGGCGGGGGGCCGAAATGGGAGGTGGGCCTGCGCTAGCTGGCACCGATCGCATCGTCGCAGTGCGATCGCTGCCGTTTTCGCACCCAATAGCGCCACCATAGAAGGTGAAGCTATTGAGCGCGAACTCGGACGCGAAAAGGGCCTTACATTTTTATTGTCCACGGAGTCTTCGCAGAGTCGGCCATGGTGACGCCCCGACTCCTCCTCTTCCGGGGCCGACTCCGCCCCCATTTTGGTATCGCACGCGATAAGGGACATTTCGCACGCGAAATGTCCCTTATCGTGTGCGATCCGTTTAGAAAATAAGGCCCATTGTCCTTAAAAGGGACGGACCCAGAAAACAAGAAGGTAGGCGATCTAAAAAATCCATTAAGAAAACAAAAGAGGATTAGATGCCCAAGTCTTTTTCAATATTTATTGCAGTGGAGATGTATTTAAAAATGTCGCCCGACTCAAGCCGAATTTTGCTGCCCGTATGACAACTGCCTCAGGGGCTAAGAATAAATCACAAATATTATACAATGAATAATAGAGCATAGTTTAAAAACAAGCATACAGATGACAAATTCTTAAAATTGGTGATATTCAGATGAACATCTGTTACATGGATCTTTAAAATATTACATGTGCCAATATATGTAAAAAGAGGGTCATAATATATAAATATTTTTTTGTTAAAGTGATGGGAGTTCTATAACATGTTACTTTGCTATATTCTTTTTTTTTAATTTATATTAAAAATGTATTATCTTAAAATCTCATTGAAACTTAGGACCACCAATGTAGCATCAAGCTTAAAAACAATCTCATTTAAAACAATCCATGATAGGGGCAATTCTGTGTGGAAATACCAATACACATAAATCAATTAATAATGCTCTTTTAGTCTACATAACATTTAAATGATGTTCAGAAAGTCAAACTGACATCCAATGCTCTGCTAAGCTCACAGTCTCGTCGGCTTTATTCAAAGGATAATGCCTGTATTTTGCAAAACAATTTTTAAGGTGTCTATAAAATACCTTTTCTTTAGCTTATCTACAAATTCATATAATACAAAAAATGAAGTCTCTTATTTTTCTTTCACATAGTTATTATCGAATCGCGCAGGAATCTGGACAGTGCAAACAGTTTATGCCCGATCCATCCTATAGCATATTTTTCAACAAAAAATGGGGGTTATTTAAACTGAAGGCACTTATTTCACATAAAGAGTTATTTAATGGATCTTGTAACTAAAATTTGTTGAAGTACTAAATCAGTGCCAATTTTTCTGCTACTTTATATCTTTAACTATACAGGAAGGTCTCATCGTATCAAGCTGAATACATCACTAGCAGAATGCAAATATAAAAAAATAATTCAAATACTATAAAAAAAATTTACTTATTAAGAGAAGATCCATTTCTTAAAAAATAAAAAATGTATTAAAACGATCTCTTAGCTCAGAGTTAAATCTATCTCTGATTAATGAAAAGGATGAATTCTCAACATACCTTAACTCACCAAACCGGATATGCAGTCTCCACTTTCCACATCAAACATTGAAGCACTATCACTAGACTACATTTAAAGGGCAGTTTGGCGCCAAAAATAAGAAAAAAATTTTTAATAAAAAAATGCACCTTTATATTATTAAGTAAACAATCATCAGTATACTAATATAATTCAATATTAACCGATTCTGATGTTTATTGTAAAATTTATAAAAATGAAATATAAAGGAAGGAGATTGAGGGATTTAAAAATGGCGCCAAAGTAGCTGTCAATCAAAAACAGGGCATGTTTTAAACTACAGCAATCTAATATTACACTTATTCTGACCTACTGTCTTGTAGAATTGAAATTGTTTATTTAAAAACAAAGGGGGCAATTAAAAACGGATCAAAAATAGAAAAACTCGCTTGAAATCAATAATAGTGCCATATTTGCGATCTGTCCAATAAAGAATGTACATAAATTAAATCAGATCCAAACTGTATAGTTAAAACCGTTTTGCTTAAAAATTGTATAGTTTAAAAAGATCTATAAACCAGTTCTAATGTTTATTATAAAATGTATAAGAGTAAAATATACGGAAAGGAGATTGGGGATTTAAAAATGGTGCCAAAAAAGCTGTCAGTCAAAAACGGGGTGTGTTTTAAACTACAGCAATCTAACACAACAAGCCACGCCAACAATCACACAAGTGAGAGACCTAGGAGTCCTAATTGATAATCGCCTGAATTTCAAAGCCACCATTAACAAAACCACCAAAGACTGTTTCTACCAACTACAAGTCCTGAAAAGAATTAGACCTCTTTTCCATGCCCAAGATTTCAGAACTATTCTACAAGCAATCATCTTTTCAAAATTAGACTATTGTAACACCATCCTACTCGGCCTTCCCGCTTCATACACCAAACCGCTTCAGATGGTGCAAAATGCAGCTGCACGAATTCTGACAAATACCAGGAGAAGGGACCACATAACCCCCATTCTAAAGAGACTCCATTGGCTACCTATACACTTTAGAATAATATACAAGGCCATTCTTACCACATACAAAATCATCCACCAACTGGCTCCCATTGACATACAGATCCCTCTCCGACTACACAATTCGTCAAGACCGACAAGAGATGCATACAAAGGATCGCTACAGGTACCACCGTCCAAATCTACCAGACACTGCACACTAAGAGACCGGGCTTTCTCTACAGCCATTCCACCGTTATGGAACTCCATCCCCTCAAATCTCAGAACAGAACCATGCATCTCAACCTTCAAAAAAAGACTAAAGACCTGGATATTCATACAAGCTTTCCCAGACACCAACATGGTCAACTAATCTCCAACTACACCTTGATTAACCATATCTTGATTAACCATATCTTCTATCGTTTACCTGTGTGAATTAATCCTGTCCTTTCTCTTCCTTCTCAGCCAAGTTCTTATCACCCTGTTATATGTAACTGCCTTTTCAGCACCATTGTTATAGTTATGTTTACTATGCACCCCTGTTTTATGTGAACCAGCATGATATGACTGCTGTCTCGAATGCCGGTATATAAAAATTTGAAATAAATAAAATATAAATAAATAAAATATTATACTTGTTCTGACCTACAGTCTTATAAAGTTGAAGTTGTTTATAAACATGGGAGCAATAAAAATGGATCAAAAATAAAAGAACTCATTGGATATCAATAATAGTTTCATATTAGCAATCTATCCAATAAAAAATCGGGTCCAACCTGTATGGTTAAATCATCTTTGCTTACAAATTGTATAATTTAAAAAAGATCTATTATTAACCACTCCTTGTTTAAAAATTGAGGCAATTTAGATTGTTTGCTACTTTAGCTAGAACAGAAATATATTTACGAATTTAACACTATGGGCCTCATTTTCTAAAGTATCGCAGGCCTGCAATACTTTAGGAAATGAGGGGCGGGGGGCCGAATCGGGGGTCGGGTCTGTGCTAGCCGGCAACTATTGCACCGTCGTGGTGCGATCGCTGCCATTTTCGTACCCAATAGCGCCACCATAGGAGGTGTAGCTATTGGGAGCGAAAGCGGACGCGAAAAGGGCTTTATCTCTTCCGAGGCCGACTCCACCCCCATCCTGGTATTGCGTGCGAGCGGCTTGGAAAATTAGGCCCTATGATACCTAATGTTTTAAATGCTGAAGTAGATTATACTGTCTTTTTATAACAAATTATTTTGTTTTTTTAATATTCTTTTTAGATATTTATTGCTATAATTTTTACTTTTTACTCTAGTTACTTTCGGACCATTGTACATAAATGTTTTGGGAAAATATATGATAGGTTTGTTTTATATTTTTATATCAATTACAAGATTTTTGTTTTTATGAATGGAAATATTTGAGCACAATAGAGACATCCACAAATGCTTACCATTGGATTGTAAACAAAACATTGTTATTAAGTAGCTTATAATAGATCTTTTTAAATTACACAATTTTAAAGCAAGGAGTGGTTAATAATAGATCTTTTAAAATTATACATCCTGATGTCTTTTAATGATGATAGAGCAGGAAGTATGCTTTTTTCTAGCCCTCTCTGTTTTTAAAAAATTACAAGCAGTTAGTTGGCAGGAAAACTGTGGCTCATTCTGTAGACAAGGATTTGGTTTTTAAACAAGTGATTGCTTGGAACTACATGTGGTGAACTGCATGAACTGCAGGCAATGTATTTTTTCTCACAGGCACGATCAAACTTGCAAGACAGGTTTTTGCAAGCCTGGATAGTATAATGGGTACATTGTCACTCAAACCCCCAAGCCAAACCCCCAATGATGTCACCAGAAGTCCACCCCTTCCCTCCAACCCCTCACTGTGGATAAGCATGCCCCAATAAGGCAGGTGGCAGGAAGCTGTGACTCATTCTGTACACAGAGACAGGGAGAATCTTCCCCACACCCCTTCCCTCCTCGCCTCACTGTAGGTACGCATGCCTCAACCCTCCCTGCCCAGTCCTAAACTTGAGCAGAGGATAATTGACAGCAGTGGGGGGTGTTGGGTGTGGGTCTGCAAAGGTAAAACACAAGGCTTTAGTTTTGTTTTTAAAAAACTGATCTCTGTATTTAAAGCCATATAAAAAACAAGAATGCACCAGCGGATCTTAAAGAAAATGTATTATGACCCAGGCTCTATAGGTAGCTTTGTCGGTATAACGCCTCTTTTTCAGACAGCTAAAACATGTACGCGGCTGTGACCAAGAAACAGGTGATTGATTGGCTTACAGAGCAAGATGCTTATTCTTTACCCAAGCCTGCTAGGGTACAATTTAAAAGAAATAAAACCACAGGGGCAGATTTTCAAAGGGTTACGCACAGAAGAAATGTGCGTAACCCCTGAAAAGCTGCCCTTTCCATCCCCTGTGCATGATGAGCCTATCTTGCATAGGCTCGGCGGCTCGTGCAAGCCCCGGGACATGCGTAAGTCCCAGGGCTTTTACTTGGGGGGGCGTATCGGGGTCGTGTCGGGGGGCGTGTTGTGACCGGCGCATCATCGGGGGCGTTCTGGGGGCTGGGCCGCGGACATGGTTACGGCGAAGGGGCATTCCAGGGGCATAGACGTGGCCCAGGGGCATTCCAGTGGCATGGATGAGGCCTCCAGACCAGCCCCCGGACCGGAACATGGTACGCTGGCGCGCAAGTTACACCTGCCTTGGGCTGGCGTAACTTTAGAAATAAAGGTGGGGGGGGGAATTAGTTAGGGCCGGGGGCGGGTTAGTTAGGGGAAGGAAAGGGAAGGTGGGAGGCGCCGGAAAGAAAGTTCCCTCCAAGGCCGCTCCGAAATCGGAGCGGCCTCGGAGGGAACGGAGGCAGGCTGCGCGGCTTGGCGCACGCAGGCTGCTGATTTTGCACAGCCTTGCACATGCCGACCCCAGATTTTAAAAGATAAGTGCAGCTACACACGTATCTTTTAAAATCCGGTGTACTTTTGTTTGCACCGGTTGCGTGAACTAAAGTACGCGCATGCGTACTTTTTAAAAATCTGCCCCCTAGTGTGTGTTGTGGGTGCGCAATGGTAAGCAGATCTGGTTAACCTGATTGCCTTGTCTGGTTATAACATCGATGTAACAGCCTCAAACTCTGCAGTTCTAGAAAGTAATCTACGGCAATAACAACAAACATGAACCTGCTAAGCCTTTTTTTTAAAAAGGGGGATCATGTTAGACTGTCAAAAACTAAAGGGAAATTTGAAAAAGGTTATCAACAAACATAATAACTGATGTCTTAAACAGGGGTCAGAAAACAGTGTACAAGATACAAGATAATGGTGAGGAAGCCATTCAAGGTTCTTTTTATCCTGAAGAATTACAGAAAGTCAGCCCTCATCAGGACAGAATATACCGCATTGATAAGGTTCTAAAGGTAAAAGGGAGAGTTAAGAACAAGCAGTGCTTTGTGAAATGACGAGGGTGGCCCAAAAAATTTAACAGCTGGATAAAAGCATTAGAAATTCAAGACATTTGATTTGAAAAGGCCTTGTATCATAAAAAACAAAAATGAATGAAGGGGGATTTTACATAACGCTGCCTAGTAATGCCTCTGTGAGAATATTTCCACAAAACACCAGCTCTAATTTCACCACACAATTAGCTATACCTTTGGACCTACAGGGTCTGGTGGAAATACAGTACCCGAACACATGGGATAATAATAAAGAAGACCATAAGTATGTTGTTAGCACGGATAAAGGAAGCACGGAGCATCACTTTGTTGTACGAAGAGGGTATTATGCAACTGTTCAAAACCTGACGAACCAAATGAACCACGACATGAACAGTCTCCCCAATATCCGAAGAATCAAATTAAAGTCAGAGGACAATGCAGTAATTTCTGCAGGGAGTGACTTAGTGACCATTTTGGGGCTAGAAGCTAAATCAAATACGAAGTGCTCGCTATTAGGGATGTGAATCGTGTCCTCGATCGTCTTAACGATCGATTTCGGCTGGGAGGGGGAGGGAATCGTATTGTTGCCGTTTGGGGGGGTAAAATATCGTGAAAAATCGTTAAAAATCGTGAAAAATCGAAAAATCGAAAAACCGGCACATTAAAACCCCCTAAAACCCACCCCCGACCCTTTAAATTAAACCCCCCCCCCCCCCCCCAAATAACTTAAATAACCTGCGGGTCCAGCGGCGGTCCGGAACGGCAGCGGTCCGGAACGGGCTCCTGCTCTGAATCTTGTCGTCTTCAGCCGGCGCCATTTTCCAAAATGGCACCGAAAAATGGTGGCGGCCATAGACGAAAAAGATTGGACGGCAGGAGGTCCTTCCGGACCCCCGCTGGACTTTTGGCAAGTCTCGTGGGGGTCAGGAGGCCCCCCACAAGCTGGCCAAAAGTTCCTGGAGGTCCAGCGGGGGTCAGGGAGCGATTTCCCGCCGCGAATCGTTTTCGTACGGAAAATGGCGCCGGCAGGAGATCGACTGCAGGAGGTCGTTCAGCGAGGCGCCGGAACCCTCGCTGAACGACCTCCTGCAGTCGATCTCCTGCCGGCGCCATTTTCCGTACGAAAACGATTCGCGGCGGGAAATCGCTCCCTGACCCCCACTGGACCTCCAGGAACTTTTGGCCAGCTTGTGGGGGGCCTCCTGACTCCCACGAGACTTGCCAAAAGTCCAGCGGGGGTCCGGAAGGACCTCCTGCCGTCCAATCTTTTTCGTCTATGGCCGCCGCCATTTTTCGGCGCCATTTTGGAAAATGGCGCCGGCTGAAGACGACAAGATTCAGAGCAGGAGCCCGTTCCGGACCGCTGCCGTTCCGGACCGCCGCTGGACCCGCAGGTTATTTAAGTTATTTGGGGGGGGTTCGGGAGGGTGGGGGATTTAATTTAAAGGGTCGGGGGTGGGTTTTAGGGGGTTTTAGTGTGCCGGCTCACGATTCTAACGATTTATAACGATAAATCGTTAGAATCTGTATTGTATTGTGTTCCATAACGGTTTAAGACGATATTAAAATTATCGGACGATAATTTTAATCGTCCTAAAACGATTCACATCCCTACTCGCTATTTCCAATGGATATAACAGGAGGGTTTAATACCCTATACCTGTACACAGATATCGTAGAGCACCAGCTGGTCAGGATTAGTGGTTATTAGAAGAGCTGTTAAAAGAAAGAGAACCAACCAACAGGGGCCTCCTGAACCTTTTAAAACAAAGAAGACCAAACGTGTCAAGTCTCAAAAGACTAACCTGCAAGGCTAAGAAGAGAAACCTCTCCGCCAAGAAGCAAGATATATTCTAAAAAACTATGGCTTTTGTACATCAGGGGTCTGAAGAATGCTTAAAATCAGAACTGGATCTGTTTCAACTGGCCCTCACACAAACCAGTATAGAAAAAAAGTATTTATGTGGAGATTCTGCCATTATCTGCCTTGTCAGAAACAGCCCTTTTAGATTTTTATATAGCTGGACATGGTGAGGATTACCTGGATTTGAACACACGTTGCTATACCTGACCAGTAAAATCGTGAAGAAGATGCGTCTGATCTTGATGTGGGTGCCAAAGTAGCTCTCGTGAACTATCCAATAGCCTCTATTTTTATCCAGGCACCTCCCCCTGTCTGTGAAGCCAGCCTCTCACTAGTAATGCAGGGAGGGAGCTGTCTCAGCCTTCACCATCCTCGCCCCCCCCCTCACCCCATTCACTGGCTGGGACATGGGGAAGGGGAGGAGTGAGGATCAGGCAGCTCCCCCCTGTCTGTGAAGCCAGCCTCTCACTAGTAATGCAGGGAAGGAGCTGTTTCAGCCTCACCATCCTCCCCCCCCCCCCTCACCCACACACCATTCACTGGCTGGGACATGGGGGAGGGGAGGAGTGAGGGTCAGGAAGCTCCCCCCTGTCTGTGAAGCCAGCCTCTCACTAGTAATGCAGGGAGGGAGCTGTCTCAGACTTCACCATCCTCCCCCCCCCCCCCCCCTCACCCACACTCCATTCACTGGCTGGGACATGGGGGAAGTCAGGAGTGAGGGTCAGGCAGCTCCCCCCTGTCTGTGAAGCCAGCCTCTCACTAGTAATGCAGGTGGGATAGGGCACTGCATGCAGGAAGATCACCACACCCCTGGTATCAGGGTTAGGGCACGGTGTGCAGGAAGATCACAACACTCCTGGTATTAATAGGTATAGGGCACTGTGTGCAGAAAGATCACAACACCCCTGGTGTCAGGGTTAGGGCACTGTGTGCAGGAAGATTACAACACCCCTGGTATCAGGGTTAGGGCACAGTGTGCAGGAAGATCACAACACCCCTGGTATCAGGGTTAGGGCACTGTGTGCAGGAAGATCACAACACCCCTGGTATCAGGGTAGGGCACTGTGTGCAGGAAGATCACAACACCCCTGGTATCAGGGTTAGAGCACTGTGTGCAGGAAGATCACAACACTCCTGGTATTAATAGGGATAGGGCACTGTGTGCAGGAAGATCACAACACCCCTGGTGTCAGGGTTAGGGCACTGTGTGCAGGAAGATCACAACATCCCTGGTATCAGGGATAGGGCACTGAGTGCAGGAAGATCACAACACCCCTGGTATCAGGAATAGGGCACAAGTTCTAGTCATATTGACTGATCACATTACTTTTTTTATCAACTACCAACAGTTTCCATTTCCCATCCCTCCAACCATCACCTCAGTTGGAACCTTGGTAACATCAATAGATAAGAGGGCAGCCAGCCAATAGGAATACATATTCATTCCTAACTGACCTTTACTGACCTGGAAAGTGTCAATAATTTGTATCATTTTCTGTTAGTGTTCCTGAGTTTCCATTTCCATTTCCCATCCCTCCAACCATCACCTCAGTTGGAACCTTGGTAACATCAATAGATAAGAGGGCAGCCAGCCAATAGGAATACATATTCATTCCTAACTGACCTTTACTGACCTAGAAAGTGTCAATTTGAATCATTTTCTGTTAGTGCGCAGTAACGGGAGTTAGTGCGCACTAACACGATATAATGATTTTTAACGATAAATCATTAGAATTTCTATTGTGTTGTGTTCTATAACGATTTAAGACGATATTAAAATTATCGGACGATAATTTTAATAGTTGAAAAACGATTCACATCCCTAGTATGTACCAGACGGTCGCGTAAATTTTGACCGCGCCGAAAAGTGAAACGCAAAGGACTGTGAAAAGGTTCTGTGAGTGCTAATGCAGACCAATGATGCCGGATCATATTAGCAATGGTTCTACCCATAATGAAAAAGATAAAATACAATTATTTGCTCCATCATCTGAACTAGTGGGTGAAAGAAATAGCCATTCCCTATGGGTATACAAAGCCCTCTTAAAAGCTTTTTTAACTACCCTAGGTGGATAACCCCGTTCCAGAAACCGGATCATCATGTTCTGTGCTTGTAACAAGAATTCTGTGCGGGTAGAGCACAAGCGATGCAGCCTTAAAAATTGCCCCGTGGGTATATTGTCCCGTAAGGCCCTGGGATGACAACTTTGGGAAGCAAGCAAAGTATTTTGATCAGTTTCTTTGCGAAACAACGTAGTCTCAAACTTGTCCCCTGATGCTGAGATCAAAATATCCAAAAACGAAATTTCATGCGGGTGAATACAGAAATTAAACTGTATATGGCTGCTCAAGGAGTTGACCCAATCAACAAACATATAAAATTGAACATCCGTCCCGGACCAAATCATAAATATATCGTCAATATATCGACGCCACAAGAAAATAAACCCAAACCAATCAGAAGAATAAATAAATTCTTGTTACAAGCCGGTCCTTTAAACTCTGTTCAGATTCTAATTGCATGACAAAAGGAGTAATCTATGTCGTCAGGTGTCCCTGCCCCTTTTTATATGTAGGTAAGACCACCAGGATGCTAAAAACTAGAATGATAGAACATTGCTCTAATATTCGTTCCTTGCGGATGGACGAGCCCCTGGTGTCTCACTGGTTCCACCATGGCCACACCATCTCTGATCTCTCGTTCACGGTGATAGAGGTGGTTCATCGCCCATTTTGGGGTGGTGATTTCCCCGAGATACTTGGTCGGAGGGAACAGAGATGGATTTTTACCTTGGACACGGTTCCCCCTAAAGGTCTTAATAAAGACATTGAATGGTTCCTTTTTGACTGAGTGAATGGATCCGCTGACTGTTAACTGATTAGGTTTTTGACAGCTCTCGCGAGACTACCCGTGATCGCGCCTTTTTCTTTCCCTTTAAATGCCTGTCACCGGGTAACGCTGTTACAGGTATGTGGATTGTATGCAAAAATACTTCTATATTTTGTGTAGCCTTCTTCCACCATTTATTTACTCATGAATATATGCCTTGTATTTTCAGATATAATCATGTTTTTGGTCCCTCTCGATGCAGCCTAGCGAAACACGGGACCGTGTCGGGGGACTGTTGAAAGTTGTTGTTATGATTCACGGAGTTGCCATTTCAAGTTTCCTGTCACATTCAATGCATCTGGAATAATAAAAAAGTCTCTATTTGAAACTCTTGGTGGTTATAAGTTTCAGCTTGCACCAGTGTTCTTTGTTACTTGCGGATGTGCAAGGGTTTGCTTCTTCTTTGTTTAGACTTCAATTACCCCAATATTGACTGGGTAAATGTATCATCGGGTCACGCTAGAGACATAACGTTCCTGGATGGAATAAATGATAGCTTTATGGAGCAATTGGTTCAGGAACCAACGAGAGAGGGAGCAATATTAGATCTAATTCTCAGTGGTGAGAGAGGTAACGGTGGTGGGGCCGCTTGGCAATAGTGATCATAATATGATCAAATTTGATTTAATGACTGGAAGAGGAACAGTGTGCAAATCCAAGGCTCTCGTGCTAAACTTTCAAAAGGGAAACTTTGATAAAATGAGAAAAATTGTTAGAAAAAAACTGAAAGGAGCAGCTACAAAAGTAAAAAATGTCCAAGAGGCATGGTCATTGTTAAAAAATACCATTCTAGAAGCACAGTCTAGATGTATTCCGCACTTCTCAATATCTACCTCATAATAGCATCTATAGAAGATGAGATCAAGATGGTGATTGGTTGTATTCCTTGGAGGTATATTGAGAAGAGGAAAAACAGGGACAGAAGAGCTGGGAAAAGAGTATTTAATGTGAATATTAAAATTGTTAGCTATAAAAGTAGGAATTAATGTGAGAGCACCCATCCAAGTTTTCAGTAAATGATGAGATTGATATAATTGGCATCACAGAGTCCTGGTGGAAGGAGGATAATCAACGGGACGGTGCTATATCGGGGTACAAATTATATCGCAATGATAGGAAGGATCAACTTGGTGGGGGTGTGGCAGTTTGTCTGGGAGGGTATAGAGTCCAACAGGATAAAGATCATACAAGAGAGTAAATGCTCAGTAGAATCTATATGGATAGAAATTCCATGTGTGTTTGGCCTCTGTTGGAAACAGGATGCTGGGCATGATGGACCCTTGGTCTGACCCAGCATGGCAATTTCTTATTTTCTTATGTTCTTATTAAGAAAGGTGGAAAGAAGGCAAAACGATTAATGGCATGGTTAAAAGGGGAGGTGAAAGAAGCTATTTTAGCCAAAAGATCTTCATTCAAAAATTGGAAGAAAGATCCAACAAAAGAAAATAGAATAAAGCATAAACATTGGCAAGTTAAATGTAAGATACTGATAAGACAGGCAAAGAGAGAATTTGAAAAGAAGTTGACTGTAGAGGCAAAAACTCACAGTAAAAACATTTTAAAATATATCCGAAGCAGAAAGCCTGTGAGGGAGTCAGTTGGACCGTTAGATGATCGAGGGGTTAAAGGGGCACTTAGAGAAGATAAGGCCATCGCGGAAAGATTAAATGATTTCTTTGCTTCTGTGTTTACTGAAGAGGATGTTGGGGAGGTACCCGTAATGGAGAAGGTTTTCATGGGTAATGATTCAGATGGACTGAATCAAATCACGGTGAACCTACAAGATGTGGTAGGCCTGATTGACAAACTGAAGAGTACTAAATCACCCGGACCGGATGGTATACACCCCAGAGTTCTGAAGGAACTAAAAAATGAAATTTCAGATCTATAAGTAATAACTTGTAACTTATCATTAAAATCATCCATTGTACCTGAAGACTGGAGGATAACAAATTTAACCCCAATATTTAAAAAGGGCTCCAGGGGCGATCCGAGAAACTACAGACCGGTTAGTGGAAAGTGTTCTAAACATCAAAATCACAGAACATATAGAAAGACATGGTTTAATGGAACAAAGTCAGCATGGCTTTACTCAGGGCAAGTCTTGCCTCACAAATCTGCTTCACTTTTTTGAAGGAGTTAATAAACATGTGGATAAAGAAGAACCGGTAGATATAGCATACTTGGATTTTCAGAAGGCGTTTGACAAAGTTCCTCATGAGAGGCTTCTAGGAAAAGTAAAAAGTCATGGGATAGGTGGCGATGTCCTTTCATGGATTGCATACTGGCTAAAAGACAGGAAACAGAGAGTAGGATTAAATGGACAATTTTCTCAGTGGAAGGGAGTGGACAGTTGAGTGCCTCAGGGATCTGTATTGGCACCCTTACTTTTCAATATATTTATAAATGATCTGGAAAGAAATACGACGAGTGAGATAATCAAATTTGCAGATGACACAAAATTGTTCAGAGTAATTAAATTACAAGCAGATTGTGATAAATTGCAGGAAGACCTTGTGAGACTGGAAAATTGGGCATCCAAATGGCAGATGAAATTTAATGTGGATAAGTGCAAGGTGATGCATATAGGGAAAAATAACCCATGCTATAATTACACAATGTTGGGTTCCATATTAGGTGCTACAACCCAAGAAAGAGATCTAGGTGTCATAGTGGATAACACATTGAAATCGTCGGTTCAGTGTGCTGCGGCAGTCAAAAAAGCAAACAATGTTGGGAATTATTAGAAAGGGAATGGTGAATAAAACGGAAAATGTCATAATGCCTCTGTATCGCTCCATGGTGAGACCTCACCTTGAATACGGTCTACAATTCTGGTCGCCGCATCTCAAAAAAGATATAATTGCGATGGAGAAGGTACAGAGAAGGGCTACCAAAATGATAAGGGGAATGGAACAACTCCCCTATGAGGAAAGACTAAAGAGGTTAGGACTTTTCAGCTTGGAGAAGAGACGACTGAGGGGGATATGATAGAGGTGTTTAAAATCATGAGAGGTCTAGAACGGGTAGATGTGAATCGGTTATTTACTCTTTCGGATAGTAGAAAGACTAGGGGGCACTCCATGAAGTTAGCATGGGGCACATTTAAAACTAATCGGAGAAAGTTCTTTTTTACTCAACGCACAATTAAACTCTGGAATTTGTTGCCAGAGGATGTGGCTAGTGCAGTTAGTATAGATGTGTTTAAAAAAGGATTGGATAAGTTCTTGAAGGAGAAGTCCATTACCTGCTATTAAGTTCACTTACAGAATAGCCACTGCCATTAGCAATGGTAACATGGAATAGACTTAGTTTTTGGGTACTTGCCAGGTTCTTGTGGCCTGGATTGGCCACTGTTGGAAACAGGATGCTGGGCTTGATGGACCCTTGGTCTGACCCAGTATGGCATTTTCTTATGTTCTTCTTATACAGATTTATTCTTTCTTTTTCCATTTCTCCGAGTCTGTTAAGCACCAGATAGTGCTGTAGCACTTCTGAATAGCATTTGGCTTTCTCATATTCAGACATACCAGAACTTTGAAGTATACCTTTCATTTCTTCATTGAGTCTTTGAACAGCTGTGGTTTTAATATTTTCCTCATGAACTGAAGGGCTTCTCAAACGATCAAGTTGTTGACTAGGCACTAAATAATTTGTTTCTGTGTACTGCATTAGTGTTTAGCTCAAAAGGCCCGTGATGAGTGGTAATGCAAAGCCTAGCAGAGGCCCGATAACCCCCCCCCCCCCCCCACTGCTTCACCAGCTTCTTTTTTTTTTTTAAGTGTTATTCTTTTATCACCCAGAATCCTTGTGGCTTGATGTTTCCTTTTCAAGATGTTTATCTGCTGTTGTGATAAAGGAACATTACATTTCAGAGTGTTTAATGCGATCTCCGCTATGGCTCCCACTAAATCATTAGAAGCAGCCTTTAGGATAGCTTTTCTCTGATGCAGAGAGGCTTGAACTAAAAGTTTTAAAAGGGCTAGGTTCCACTTTAAGCGAGCAGACATGGTCTCTGGAACACACACAAAACAAATATGTGGAGGAAGAATATATATTCACTTCTTTTTATGTAAGGGCTGTGTTTTTTCACAATATACCATGGTCCATTCTGGTGGAAAGATGTTTGTCCTCAGATATCCGTATGGCTTTCTGGTGGCATCCTCAAAGGCTTCTAAAAAGAAGCGTGACTTATCAGGGTACATCTGTCTGGCTAAAACAGCGATTTGCAACTTGTCTCTAGGATTCTTATAGAGCACCATATATTTGGTATTTAAGGCTATAGTTCTGCTTGTTTTGCCTTGACAGAAGACATTTTGTACAATATATATAATACTCAGATTTCTGTGATGCACGTATTGTGTGAAGGCTTTCTCGATTTCATCACTTTTACAAGCAGAAGTCATCAAATCGTCTACAATAACCATATTTATTTTATTGGTTGGAAACAGTTGATCATCATTAAAAGTATCAGGCAAAGAATCCATAAAGGTAATAAAAGGATAATTACACAACAGTTTTATATACAAATGTTGCCAGCAACTATAACACCTTACAATATTATCATGCATGTCAGTCAATACACGTCCAGCGTGATCTTGCAGGTTTTTAACAAAGAAGCTTTTGCTGCTATTTGACAGTCCGGCTAAAATACACGAAAAGGGGTGCCTCCAGTGCACATCCACAAATTCAATATCCATAAGGCATCATGTTAAAACCCTCTTTTATCGTACACAACCCTTTGTGTTTTCTTAAGTAGCCTGGTCTGTATTGACCAGGTCTTTTTGTTTCATATGATCCCAGATTATTGTACCTGTATCTTTTTAGGACTCTTGTCCACAGCCTCAGTTTTATAGTCAAAGATGAGACCTATCAAATTAGTGAAATTGATCTGTTTACAATTTTCTATATTTAACGTAAACCCTTTCACTTTCATACAGGTCTTTCCACTGGGTAGTTTGTAGCCGTATGTTTTGGACCCAGCCGATACAAACTCTATGATATGCTCAACTGCGGGTATCTCGCTCGTCAACTGTCCTAAATAATCTCCCAAAGGGAGGTCGCTGGCACCCTCACAACTCACAAATATCACAGAATCTGTATCGTGGTACAGACAACGTTCTTGCAAACTGTCAAGCAGTTTGTACAGTTCTAAACGAGCATAAGACATTGTGAAACAGGCAATGAAGATGTTTGTATTACCTGACAATATGCCGCGGTCTTTTGAATACTTCCATGTCACAAAGGCTGTTTCATCATCTATAAAATCGCATGATGAAACATCATATTCGGGTGAAAACAAATATTTATACAGATTGTCAGGATCTCTCACAATACCTGTAACAGGTAGGTTTGTTCTTTGGCCAATCTTCCCCCACAAAGAGTTTAAGAAAAGCTTGGCAATTTGACACTTTGCAGGGTTTATACTAACCTGTTCAGGCCTTAAAACTACACCTTCTTTTTTTGTAAAAATCAAATATATACATGTTTTGTTTTTCTACATCGGTACACCATTGAGGATAACCAGAGGCCTCCTGTTTTTGATGGAGATGCATTTTATGTATTCAGAAAACAGACTGACAGATTTACATTCAAAATGCCATATTTCAAATATTTCAGCAACCACATACCCTTTTGCAATAGCCTCATTGATCTCCACAGTACACCAAGTCCCTACGAGGGCTCTTTCCTCGTCCGTGTGGTTGCACATATCCTGCAGACTATAGTCAGCACAATTGCGGCACAGCGGGAACATGAGCTTACCACTCATACAGACAGGTAATACAGGGAAAAAGATCTTTCATGGTGGATACACTTTTGCTTTAACAAGCCCAAAATAGTAGGGATGTGAATCGTTTTTCAACAATTAAAATTATCGTCCGATAATGTTAATATCGTCTTAAATCGTTATAGAACACGATACAATAGAAATTCTAACGATTTATCGTTCAAAATAGTTAAATCGTGTTAGTGCACACTAACGGGAGTTAGTGCGCACTAACTCCCAGTTAGTGTGCACTAACGGGAGTTAGTGCGCACTAACTGAAAATGATACAAATAAACACTTTCCAGGTCACTGAAGGTCAGTTAGGAATCAATATGTGTTCCTATTGGCTGGCTGCCCTCTTATCTATTGATGTTACCAAGGTTACCACTGAGGTGATGGTTGGGGGGATGGGAAATGGAACTGGAAACTCACGAACACCAACAGAAAATGAAACAAAGTGTTCACACTTCCCAGGTCAGTAAAGGTCACTTAGGAATGAATATGTATTCCTATTGGCTGGCTGTGCTCTTATCTATTGATGTTACCAAGGTTAACACTGAGGTAATGGTTGGGGGGATGTGAAATGGAAACAGTTGGAAGCTTGACAAAAAAAGTAATGTGATGATCAGCACTCACGTGACTAGAACTTGTTTGTTTATTATTTTTGTTAGCAGGCACCTGAAATGCTAGTGCATGTTGAATTTGCCAATCACTGTGCATTTTAGAAAGGTGGTCCTGGCTGGAACTGTACACAGTTCAAATATATGTAATTGATTGTTGGTAAGTGTATTTTTTAAGTAGCCACACTGGCACCAGTATGTTTACTTTTCCTCCTACTTAACTCACTAGCTCAGCTTTGTAAGAAGGGCTTCTCTGCTTGTGTGTTGCTTTTGTTTGGTGTGAGGAGAGCAGAAACATCAGATCTTTATTCAATCTACTACAGTCATCTCTTACAGTGCCCTATCCCTATTAATACCAGGAGTGTTGTGATCTTCCTGCACACACAGTGCCCTAACCCTGGCACCAGGGGTGTTGTGATTTTCCTGCACACAGTGCCCTAACCCTGGCACCAGGGGTGTTGTGATCTTCCTGCACACACAGTGCCCTAACCCTGGCACCAGGGGTGTTGTGATCTTCCTGCACACACAGTGCCCTAACCCTGGCACCAGGGGTGTTGTGATTTTCCTGTACACAGTGCCCTAACCCTGGCACCAGGGGTGTTGTGATCTTCCTGCACACAGTGCCCTATCCCTATTAATACCAGGGGTGTTGTGATCTTCCTGCACACAGTGCCCTATCCCTATTAATACCAGGAGTGTTGTGATCTTCCTGCACACACAGTGCCCTAACCCTGGCACCAGGGGTGTTGTGATTTTCCTGCACACAGTGCCCTAACCCTGGCACCAGGGGTGTTGTGATCTTCCTGCACACAGTGCCCTAACCCTATTAATACCAGGAGTGTTGTGATCTTCCTGCACACAGTGCCCTAACCCTGGCACCAGGGGTGTTGTGATCTTCCTGCACACAGTGCCCTAACCCTGGCACCAGGGGTGTTGTGATTTTCCTGCACACAGTGCCCTAACCCTGGCACCAGGGGTGTTGTGATCTTCCTGCACACAGTGCCCTAACCCTGGCACCAGGGGTGTTGTGATCTTCCTGCACACAGTGCCCTAACCCTATTAATACCAGGACTGTTATGATCTTCCTGCACACAGTGCCCTAACCCTGGCACCAGGGGTGTTGTGATTTTCCTGCACACAGTGCCCTATCCCTATTAATACCAGGGGTGTTGTGATCTTCCTGCACACAGTGCCCTATCCCTATTAATACCAGGAGTGTTGTGATCTTCCTGCACACACAGTGCCCTAACCCTGGCACCAGGGGTGTTGTGATTTTCCTGCACACAGTGCCCTAACCCTGGCACCAGGGGTGTTGTGATCTTCCTGCACACAGTGCCCTATCCCTATTAATACCAGGAGTGTTGTGATCTTCCTGCACACACAGTGCCCTAACCCTGGCACCAGGGGTGTTGTGATTTTCCTGCACACAGTGCCCTAACCCTGGCACCAGGGGTGTTGTGATCTTCCTGCACACAGTGCCCTAACCCTGATACCAGTCTGAGACAGCTCCCTCCCTGCATTACTAGTGAGAGGCTGGCTTCACAGACAGGGGGGAGCTGCCTGACCCTCACTCCTGACTTCCCCCATGTCCCAGCTAGTGAATGGTGTGTGGGTGAGGGGGGGGGGGGGGAGGATGGTGAAGTCTGAGACAGCTCCCTCCCTGCATTACTAGTGAGAGGCTGGCTTCACAGACAGGGGGGAGCTGCCTGACCCTCACTCCTGACTTCCCCCATGTCCCAGCTAGTGAATGGTGTGTGGGTGAGGGGGGGGGGGGAGGATGGTGAAGTCTGAGACAGCTCCCTCCCTGCATTACTAGTGAGAGGCTGGCTTCACAGACAGGGGGGAGCTGCCTGACCCTCACTCCTGACTTCCCCCATGTCCCAGCTAGTGAATGGTGTGTGGGTGAGGGGGGGGGGGGAGGATGGTGAAGTCTGAGACAGCTCCCTCTCTGCATTACTAGTGAGAGGCTGGCTTCACAGACAGGGGGGAGCTGCCTGACCCTCACTCCTGACTTCCCCCATGTCCCAGCTAGTGAATGGTGTGTGGGTGAGGGGGGGGGGGGGAGGATGGTGAAGTCTGAGACAGCTCCCTCCCTGCATTACTAGTGAGAGGCTGGCTTCACAGACAGGGGGGAGCTGCCTGACCCTCACTCCTGACTTCCCCCATGTCCCAGCTAGTGAATGGTGTGTGGGTGAGGGGGGGGGGGAGGATGGTGAAGTCTGAGACAGCTTCCTCCCTGCATTACTAGTGAGAGGCTGGCTTCACAGACAGGGGGGAGCTGCCTGACCCTCACTCCTGACTTCCCCCATGTCCCAGCTAGTGAATGGTGTGTGGGTGAGGGGGGGGAGGATGGTGAAGTCTGAGACAGCTCCCTCCCTGCATTACTAGTGAGAGGCTGGCTTCACAGACAGGGGGGAGCTGCCTGACCCTCACTCCTGACTTCCCTCATGTCCCAGCTAGTGAATGGTGTGTGGGTGGGGGGGGGAGGATGGTGAAGTCTGAGACAGCTCCCTCCCTGCATTACTAGTGAGAGGCTGGCTTCACAGACAGGGGGGAGCTGCCTGACCCTCACTCCTGACTTCCCCCATGTCCCAGCTAGTGAATGGTGTGTGGGTGAGGGGGGGGGGGAGGATGGTGAAGTCTGAGACAGCTCCCTCCCTGCATTACTAGTGAGAGGCTGGCTTCACAGACAGGGGGGAGCTGCCTGACCCTCACTCCTGACTTCCCCCATGTCCCAGCTAGTGAATGGTGTGTGGGTGAGGAGGGGAGGGGGGGAGGATGGTGAAGTCTGAGACAGCTCCCTCCCTGCATTACTAGTGAGAGGCTGGCTTCACAGACAGGGGGGAGCTGCCTGACCCTCACTCCTCCGGGGTATTGTGATCTTCCTGCACACAGTGCCCTATCCCTGATACCAGGGGTGTTGTGATCTTCCTGCATGCAGTGCCCTATCCCTATTAATACCAGGAGTGTTGTGATCTTCCTGCACGCAGTGCCCTATCCCTAATACCAGGGGTGTTGTGATCTTCCTGCACACAGTGCCCTATTCCTGATACCAGGAGTGTTGTGATCTTCCTGCATGCAGTGCCCTATCCCTGATACTGGGATGTGTGCAAGAAGATCCCAACACCCCTGGTATCAGGAATAGGGCACTGTGTGCAGGAAGATCACAACACCCCTGGTATTAGGGATAGGGCACTGTGTGCAGGAAGATCACAACACTCCTGGTATTAATAGGGATAGGGCACTGTGTACATGAAGATCACAACACCCCTGGTGCCAGGGATAGGGCACTGTGTGCAGGAAGATCACAACACCCCTGGTGTCAGGGTTAGGGCACTGTGTGCAGGAAGATCACAACACTCCTGGTATTAATAGGGATAGGGCACTGTGTGCAGGAAGATCACAACACCCCTGGTGCCAGGGTTAGGGCACTGTGTGCAGGAAGATCACAACACTCCTGGTATTAATAGGGATAGGGCACTGTGTGCAGGAAGATCACACACCCCTGGTGCCAGGGTTAGGGCACTGTGAGCAGGAAGATCACAACACTCCTGGTATTAATAGGGATAGGGCACTGTGTGCAGGAAGATCACAACAACCCTGGTGCCCAGGGTTAGGGCACTGTGTGCAGGAAGATCACAACACTCCTGGTATTAATAGGGATAGGGCACTGTGTGCAGGAAGATCACAACACCCCTGGTGCCAGGGTTAGGGCACTGTGTGCAGGAAGATCACAACACTCCTGGTATTAATAGGGATAGGGCACTGTGCGCAGGAAGATCACAACACCCCTGGTGCCAGGGTTAGGGCACTGTGTGCAGGAAGATCACAACACTCCTGGTATTAATAGGGATAGGGCACTGTGTGCAGGAAGATCACAACACCCCTGGTGCCAGGGTTAGGGCACTGTGTGCAGGAAGATCACCACACCCCTGGTGCCAGGGTTAGGGCACTGTGTGCAGGAAGATCACAACACTCCTGGTATTAATAGGGATAGGGCACTGTGTGCAGGAAGATCACAACACTCCTGGTATTAATAGGGATAGGGCACTGTGTGCAGGAAGATCACAACACCTCTGGTGTCAGGGTTAGGGCACTGTGTGCAGGAAGATCACAACACTCCTGGTATTAATAGGGATAGGGCACTGTGTGCAGGAAGATCACAACACTCCTGGTATTAATAGGGATAGGGCACTGTGTGCAGGAAGATCACAACACCCCTGGTGCCAGGGATAGGGCACTGTGTGCAGGAAGATCACAACACCCCTGGTGTCAGGGTTAGGGCACTGTGTGCAGGAAGATCACAACACTCCTGGTATTAATAGGGATAGGGCACTGTGTGCAGGAAGATCACAACACCCCTGGTGCCAGGGTTAGGGCACTGTGTGCAGGAAGATCACAACACTCCTGGTATTAATAGGGATAGGGCACTGTGCGCAGGAAGATCACAACACTCCTGGTATTAATAGGGATAGGGCACTGTGTGCAGGAAGATCACAACACCCCTGGTGCCAGGGTTAGGGCACTGTGTGCAGGAAGATCACAATACCCCTGGTATCAGGGTTAGGGCACAAGTTCTAGTCACATTGACTGATCACATTACTTGTTTTGTCAAGCTACCAACTGTTTCCATTTCCCATCCCCCATATACTGTCAGTGGGAAGCTTGGTAACATGAATAAATAAGAGGGCAGCCAATAGGAATACATATTCATTCCTAAACTGACCTTAACTGACCTGAAAAGTGTCAAATTGTATCATTTTCAGTTAGTGCGCCCTAACTCCCAGTTAGTGCGCACTAACTCGAGTTAGTGCGCACTAATCGGAAAAAACGATTTTTAACGATTTTTTAACTAAAAAATCGTGCCTAACACGATTTTCTTACCCTGCCACACGATTTCTATCGTTAAGACGATATGGAAAACGATTCACATCTCTACAAAATAGTCTGAGAGGGGACCAAAACTGTCATAAATTATTTGTGGGTGGCCAACCGGGTATTCCTTAGTTTTATTGACAAAGGGATACTGACTGGTAAAATCATAGTAATGTATTTTTTCATCAGGCTTGGCTTTATAGTACAAACAAATAGCATTGGTTCTACCACCAAAGAGGGCATCTCTGGGCACTAACAGTTGTGGTAGGCCTGATTTAACCAGAAAGTCTGCACAACCCCTGATATTTTCTTTTACCATTCTCTTCCATTCGTATTCCCACAAGCTTATGACCTTAAGCCCTCTTCTTTTCAGGAAATCTGCTTTGATTTGTGTTTTGTAATTGAGAAAACCCAAAGATTGTAGCCGTTAAGGGGTTCTGGTCTTTATCGTTATAACAGCTCGTGGAAAAAACTGATATTAAATTCAAAAGCAGTTGGTATCTCATCAATAAGTGCATAACCATCAAGAAAATAGGAACCCACCTGCTTTTCACCCCCCTTTAGAGCATGGGTGATCTGTATTTGCTCTGCGGCCTCTGTATGCATCAGCCACTGGATAGAGGGCATTGAATGTCTCTTTGTGTGTCTGTGATAGTTGTCTGGAGGGACGAGTGCCACAGTCTTGGGTTCTAAAAACATAAACCTGTACATAGCCATGCACACAGATGCCAGAGTTATATATTGGAAGGGGTCTATACATCTTTTCACAGTTTTAGATCCGCCATCCTGCTCTACAACCGCTTCTCTCTCTGTCATAGCCATGATTTCAGTTCTGTATAAGATACATGCCTGTCTCAGAATGTTTCCATCCTGTTGGCAATAATAGGTGAGTTCCTTTTGTAAATCAAAGATGTTATTTTGATTGTCCCTGTACCACTTTAAAAATTCCTCTCTTTCTCCAGGCATCATATACCCATCTCCATAATACCCAACACTGGGCATAGGCCCCACATAATTCTGATTAACCCTGGTGTTAAAAAAAATGCGGGAAATAGCCCTTACAGCCTTGAAACCCCAGGGCTTGCGGAAGCTTGCTAAGCTTCATGGGCAGGAAATTTAAAAAGGAGTTCTATCGTGATTTGTAAGAGCTTAGCACCCTGAGCTAAAAAGCACACAACCATTTTTTCCTTTAGTAGCTCTATAACTACAAAAAACCATCATAGCCTTTAGAATTATGTGCTATGAAGGTGTATCCTTTGAACTTTTTGTCACAAAAAATCTTAACAAACTCAGAAATACTCTCAAGACCTTTGAACTCCCAGTTTCTTGTGTTGTTTAAATCGGTTGCATATATATAATTTGGAACATGAAAGCCTGTTTCCTGCACACATTCACAATCATAAAATATATATAAATTTTTCAGATATTTGTGCATGATCAATAGGGGGCATAAAACACAAATGCTTGTCGCCAGCGGTCAAAGATTCAGAACAAAGCTTACATTGTCTGCCCTGGCACTTATGTCTCTTATCCACATATGCTTTACACTTTTCACACAGTATTTTAAGCAAACACTCAGCTTCTTTTTTTAAAGCCAGAACCATATGTATTTCTAAACACTCTTTAGAACGGCAATACAGTCTGCATTTAGGACATTTCTGTTGTGCACCAACATTTCTATACATGTTGCTATTAAGCAGAGAAGGCACCATAATGTACAATTATGATCGTGACTATACAGCTTCTGGCAAAATTTACAGAAGTTTCACTCCCCATAGAGTTTTTTTGCATCTAATATTCCATAAAAATGGTCATCATGTAGCAATATAAAAACAGTTTTCTGGAATTCAGATCTGTCCTTTGTCTTAAAGCAACCCCATTTTTTTGTAAAAAGAACAACCCTTATGTTTATACCTAAATGTTGTTCAAATGTTGAGACATCATCTAGCATGATCTTTTTATGTTTTGACCACCCTGGCTCCATGTGCAGTTTTTTAGCACAGTCTAATAGCTCTGCATCTGTGAGATTTATTGGTGACATGAGGGCTGTAAATCTCCCTGCAAAGCATAAGGCATTACCTGTGTTATTCAAGTCTATCAAATGCATTCTCATTTTATGTACGATTTGACTGTATAGAATAGACCTTAAAACCATTCGTGCCCCCCCGTTCCTCATAACAAGAATGACTATGCAGAATGTATCACCAAACTGTATCTCTCTATAACTCTGCAGGAATTTACTAACTTGATCTAAGAAATCATCAGCATTCAGATCCTGAGGGTTTAACTTTCCCGAATACAAAGAATTATGAAAACCTATAGAATGTAAATGTACCTGAATATAATCATGAGGCAAAACTCTCTGGCTTATTTCATTTAGAACATGCTGTATGCCTTGTCTCACAATGTTTTGTGCATCTATGAATGAATCTATTCTATCTAAATTAATAAAATGAAATTCCTCTCAATAAAGCACACCATTAAATTTTTCTAAATCACGGTTCCACCTTCTCACAAATTGCACAAAATTAACCGGTTCATTTTCTGCAGCTGCATTTTCAGAGCTCCCTGATATACAATTATTTATCATTCCCCCTGAAACATTTGTCACCTGTACAATTATCTAAGGTCATGCTTTCTCTATTTCCTCCCTGTGCACAGGTCTGCTGCTGTCTCTGAGTTTCTTGTCTTTTCTTTCGGAAATAGACCTTTTTGTAGCCTTTTCATGGTCTAAAAATTAAAAATAATAATAAAAAATGAACATGGGGGTGTCATACTTTTTATTGATTTTACAATATTTTAAGAAGAATTTTGTTAAACTATAACAGTATAAATTCTTACACTTTTGTTTATCTCTTGGCTTTTGGTATGGTCTTTTGTCAGATTTCTTTGGCATATGCTGCTCATGGTGTGTTGTGTAAAAAAAACAAACAAACATGGTAATACCTTTTTCTTTTTACACAGCTGTGAACTAATTGGCGGTTTACCCCATACATATATAAAAACTGTTTCTTACCTTAAGAACATAAAAACATAAGAAATTGCCATGCTGGGCCAGACCAAGGGTCCATCAAGCCCAGCATCCTGTTTCCAACAGAGGCCAAACCAAGCCACAAGAACCTTGCAAGTACCCAAATACCAAGAAGATCCCATGTTACTGATGCAATTAATAGCCGTGGCTATTCCCTAAGTCAGCTTGATTAATAGCAGTTAATGGACTTCTCCTCCAAGAAGTTATCCAAACCTTTTTTGAACCCAGCTACACTAACTGCTCTAACCACATCCTCTGGCAACAAATTCCAGAGCCGAAAGTGTAAATAATTGATTTACACCTTCATCTGTATCTTCAGACTCTTTTCTCTTGCTTTTGGAAATAGTTTCATTTGCATCATTTTCACATTCTAAAAAATTACAAATAAAAAAACACAGGGTCACACATGCTTTTGATGTCTTTGTAACATAGATCTCTGATTCGTTGGCTGTTATGAAGGATAAAGAGACATTTGGGGCAAAGACATTAAGGAAAAAACTGTTTCTTACCTTCATTTGTATTATTGTCAGAAATGTCATGGGGTTCTGTTTTTTGCTCTGAGGCCTTGCTGTATCCCGGTTGTTAGTCTATGCTCAACTCTGTGCCTGTTTTTGCAATATTTTCTTTTTCTAATGATAAAACAGACAAACAATTTTTAACACTGCTTTTTAAAATCATATCTAAAAAAAAAGATACATTAAACTATTAACTTACCTTTCAGTTTTCTTTGTTGCCTCTGTTTAGTAAGTGACATTTTATTAATAAACACAGACTTCCACCTTTCTGTTTGAAAAATCCATTATTGTTTCAAACTACAGACTGCTGAACCTTTTCTTATCACTGGCTATACCCTTTTATCACCATCATAAGGGCGTAACCACGAACAAACCTTAAAACATGTGTAGTGTAACAAAAAAAAAAGTTACCTGGTCTCTCTGTCATGTGATGGACATCTGCTACAATTACCCCCCACAGAAAACCCCCACCCCCTTATAGAATAAGATAGTTCTCTTGCTTGGGTTATCATTTACAGGCCTTTTGTGTGTGCTATCAATATCCCTTTAGATCTGAAGCCCTTTCACAAAACTACAGTCTGTTGAATCTTTTATGATTTAATGGTTCCTGACCATTGTTTCTCCCTGATTAGAACATGAGTCCAGACATCTACCCACCCCTACGTCATTACAATATCCACCCCCCTTTTGTTCATGAAAGGTAGTGTGGTATCAATGCCCTCTTTAGGTCTTGGGGGCACTTTACAAAATGTAGACTGATGTGCTTTAAGAGCCACACCCTCTGTGTATTCCTTCACATCACCCACACAGCAATCCTAAAAACAAACAAACATTGTGTATTATAACACAAAACTGTCTGCCCTAAACTGTCATGTTTTGAACACATATATTGTCTACAACAGCCACACTTTATGGGAAAGGCCTTTCTCTCTTGAATGTCTTGTCATCCTGGTCTCTTTTTTTTCCTTCCAAACATTGTCTCATCCTGATTAGATTATCCATTTACAGATCTTGAGTCCAGACAACTTCCCCCACACTTAGCTCATTGCAATGTTTGTTCCTTAGTTAATGAAATAGTTGCTGTATCAAACATTGTACAGGCTGTGCATTATTATCAATGAGACTTAATAAAACCATAAGATATCCCCCCTTTATAACCCCCCAAAATGTCCATAGATCCTTAAATCACAATTGACACAGTTTGTTAATTCTGATATATTTATTAGTTGTTTTTATTAACTAATTTATACACAGGGAAAAATTTATTAAATATTACAAAGTATTTCATTGTCAATACATGCTTCTGAAAATACAGACAAGAAAAACATTACTAGAAAACAAAGACTGTTTTATTATGCATTTTTAAAAAAGGACTGGTGCTTTCTCCCTTAGATGATGGCATTTATATATTTTATCAATAAAACCTCATCTGTAGGTTTAAGCAAGTTGTTTAGTTTTTGAACAGGATTTTCAGCAGTTTCCACGCTGTGTATAAGATATATGACCAGATTCAAATTGTCATTGTTTAGGCTTAATACGCCTCTTTTATATGCAGCTAATACAATAAGATTCAAAACATATTCTAGGCACAACTTGTTACAAGCGGCTCTTAATTTTTCCTGGGTGTCAGAGGCAGTCCAATAAACGCAACTTGGTCATCCTGACTTGGTTCATCGATAAGACGCCCTTCACAATTATCGTGCCGTATGCCGGCCAGACACTTTGTAAGAATGCTACACACAGCCATCCTTACGATTGATCTAAATGCCATTTTTCAAAAAAGATCGTGTACCGGTGGGGGTTTTGGAAACCCTATATAGCTCCACCAGCTGAAATCGTCCACATCTTCAGGTTTGATTTTTTTTTTTTTTTATAGCCTTCTGAGTCTGGTGGTTCTTTGTTGTTTGGTCAGAAACAACACATACAGTTCATTTTGATATCTGGTGTGTCCCCATATTCTTCTGTTTGTAAAGATCCTTCATTTTCCTATAAACATAATGTAAACATTAAATTAAAATCTCTTCTAAACAAACTCTCTATTATAGATAGCTCCCAAATACACCATCCTTAAAATGCATAATTACAAGGAAAGAGATTTTTTTTCTTACCTTACACTCAAGCTTTTCGAACAAATAATCTGCTTCAGCATCTAAAGCGGCTTGGTGCAGCTCTATATCTGCAAAGTCCATAGCATTTTCATTGACCAGGTCTGGATCTTGTGAATCAAAAAGCTTTTGTCCCAACAGTAGCTCATCAAAATCTGGCTCAGTGCTTTCTTCTTCTGCCCTCCGTTTTCGTTTATGGCACCTCTTTAGTTTTGGCTGCTGCTGCTCGCTTTCCATTTCCAGCCATTTAGGTGTCTCATACACAGCCATTATTTTATTTTCAGGATCACAAAGCTAAAAGCTTTTTTCAGGAACAGTTACAACACTTCTGCCTGAAGATTGTTCTCATGTGATCACTATCACATGCTTACTTCTATATCCGGTCTTGCATGTTTGGGCATGCCTACGCAAAGGGGTTTTATACCAGCAAAGCTACCTATAGAACCTAGGTCATAATAAAATTTCTTTAAGATCCGCTGGTGCATTCTTGGTTTGTTTTTTTATATGGCTGTAAATACAGATGGGCTCATAGCCCATGCATATTTTGACAAAACATCTATCACCATCAAAATGTATTTGTAGCCTCTGTTATAAACCAGACAAGGTTGGATTTTATTTCTTTTAAATCATACCCTAGCAGGCTTGCTCTGTAAGCCAATCAATCACCTGTTTCTTGGTCACAGCCGGCGTACATGTTTTAGCCGTCTGAAAAAGAGGTGTTATACCGGCAAAGCTACCTATAGAGCCTGGGTCATAATAAATTTTCTTTAAGGTCTGCTGGTGCATTCTTGTTTTTTATATGGCTTTAAATACAGAGATCAGTTGGTTTTTTTTAAACAAAACTAAAGCCTTGTGTTTTACCTTTGCAGACCCACACCTAACACCCCCCACTGCTGTCAATTATCCTCTGCTCAGGTTCAGGGCTGGGCAGTGAGGGTTGAAGCATGCATATAATCAGTGAGGGGAGGAGGGAAGGGGTATGGGGAAGATTCTCCCTGTCTCTATGTACAGAATAAGTCACAGCTTCCTGCCAACTCACTGGTAACCTTTATTGGGGCATGTGTATCTACAGTGAGAGGTTGGAGGGGAGGGGTGGACTTCTGGTGACATCACTGGGGGTTTGGCTTGGGGGTTTGAGTGACAGCATACCCATTATACTACCTGGGCTTGCAAAAACTTGTCTTGCAAGTTTGATCGTGCCTGTGTGAAAATACAGGCAAAACTGCAGGCAAATACATTGCCTGCAGTTCATACAGTTCACCACATGTAGTTCCAAGCAATCACTTGTTTAAAAATCAAATCCTTGTCTACAGAATGAGCCACAGTTTTTCTGCCACCTAACTGCTTGTAATTTTTTAAAAAAAGAGGGGGCTAGAAAAAAGCATACTTCCTGCTCTGTCATCATTAAAAGACATCAGGATGTTCTAGGGGCGCATTTTAAAAGCATACTTCCGGCTCTGTCATCATTAAAAGACATCAGGATATTCTAGGAGCACATTTTTGGGGGGTTTTGTATTGTACTTCCGGTGAGATCATCAAAAACAGCCACAGTCCATTAATTCTGGCGTCATTAAAAAAGCGATATCAATCACACAAAAAAGCCCTCAAACACAAGCCATGTATTCCAGTAACCTTAGTTGTAAACAATAAATCACAATGTGTGGTTAAAACTGGTATCTCATTCATACGATCATATTCAAGCCAACAAACTTCAAAAGAATATATATATAAATTTTGTAAGACCCTTACTCATAGAGACAATGAAATGTACCAGACTCTTTTTGTGGTATTGGGTCCCTTTACTTTGTTTATATCATTTTTATCAATTTTCTATTTTTGCTTATTTTTATATAAAGTCCCAAACTTGAAAAATGATGGAAACTCCAAAGTTTTTCAAAACATAATGAACTTAACAGTTCTTTTATCCAGCTAAACTGGTAAACACAATCACAGTACAAATAATAATGATGTCACTCATTCAATTGCAATCACAAAATTATAATGGTGTGACACGATCGTGTTTCGGACCACCAAAAAAGGGGTCCTGCCTCAGGGGAGTAACTCCTTCACAACTATTCATCTGTGACATCCAGCAAAGAATCCATCAATGTTCAGTTCATATTCACCGACGGCTATTCCTTAAATCCAAGGCTGTTTTCGCGGTCTACATTTAGACTCGCACTGCTTAAAGAACATGGCAACCAACCGGACCCTTTAAACTCTGAAAACCGGAAGTTAGAACAGCGACCTAAGTTTCCAACAAGGTCGTCTTAGCTTTCAACCAGGTTGTCAAATGGGCATTACTCCCTCGGCACAACAGTCTACTATCAGGTCAAGCATCATACAAATCCCGGAAATGATGGTACGTCCTTTAAGTCTCCAACCAGATCATCCCATGTTTATAAACAAATCATCCTCCGGGTGTTGTTTTATTTACGCAAAAAACTAGAAGATCCAACATTGTAGATATCTTATTATATGAAACTATATTCGAAAAAACACTGACAAACAATCAGTCATAACTACATCGGTGCAACAATCTTCTAGCAGATCCAGCATTATAAAAGTCCCAGAAATGACAGCACACCTCCTCAGTTTCCAAACAAGTCGTCTCAGATATCCAAACAAGTCATCTTCCAGGCGTTGTTATATTTGCACAAACAACTTCTAGCTAGAACCCCCCAGAAGACCTTTCAAATCAGAGAGTACCAATTGATCTTTTCATTCAGACCAAAAGGATCCATAGAATTCAATGTATAAATCCAATGATGTTCCCATCTGTTGAGGCAATATTGGATATCTCCACCCCGGTGAATCAATTGTACCTTTTCCAAAATCAACCAGCGTAGATCTGTAAACATGTGTTGGTGTTGTATACAATGCTGTACTAATGGGGCAGTAACCTTGGATGTCTTTATACAACTCCTATGCTCTATCAATCTCGTTCTAATCTGTCTCTTCATTCTACCAACATAAATCAATCTACAGGGACATTGAATGACGTAAATCACGCCTTCTAAGTCACATGTGACTTACCCCAGCGAGTCCACCCGGCCGACCCAAGTGGCTCCTTCCTTCCGTCCCTCGTCTAGCCTCCTCCGTCCAGCAACAGCGCTCCGCCCGCAGATCATCCGGCCTATCAGGGACACTCTTCAGACAGCCAATCAGGCTGTCCCTACCGGGCCTTTAAAAAATCAGCTCCTGCCAGCGCCGCCTCCTCTTCCACACAGACGACCCGACCTGAGGGGATCGCAGGCCTGCGCAATCAGCGCAAGGAACCCACCGGGGTAAGGCCTAGATTTCAATCTCTTACCCCAGCGGGTCCACCCGGCCGACCACGCGGCTCCTTCCTTCCGTCCCTCATCGAGCCTCCTCCGTCCGGCAACAGCACTCCGCCCGCAGATCATCCGGCCTATCAGGGACACTCTTCAGACAGCCAATCAGGCTGTCCCTACCGGGCCTTTAAAAAATCAGCTCCTGCCGGCGTCGCGCGCCGAAGGGGTGCGACAAAGGGGCCGGCCCCTTTGTGCGCCCCTTCGTGCAGCCCCAGAGAAAAGCCTCACTACCATCTTCAACTCCCCACTCTTCAATTTTTGCCACACCTCAAGCTGGTGCTTGCTAGACAACCCTCAACAACCTACATCTACCCTCTAAGCCACTAGCATTCCTCCAGCATTCACCAGCAGTCATCCAGCCACTTCAGCATTCATCCAGGATCATGAGCACTCACACAGGCTCCTCAGCATTCAATCCAGCTACCTCAACATTCACCTAGCCATCTCAGCATTTATCTAACCACCTCAAGGTTCTACCAGCCACCTCAACATTCATCCAGCCTCCCCACCTTTCATTCAGCTAAGGATCGGCACTGCCATTCTACTATAATTATATCACCACAAAGCATACTCCCAAAATCCTTCACTTCCACCACGCCATAGGACATCATCTGCCAGCAAATCCCGTCAAAGAGATTTCTTTAATCCCATCATGAGGCTAGGATACCCAATACACATTTTGCATCACAACACCTGCCTCAAGATGAAGCCTTCGATACGATACCAACCTATAACCCGTAGAAATTTAACTCCGGTGATGATCTCCCCCTTTACTCAACTACTTGGGCTAGCCCTTTTCACTTTAACACTATTCAATGCCCTGTCAATTACAAAAAAAACCCCACATCCTTCATGACTACCTGCTTGATGTCAGGCCAGACATCTGTGCTATTACGGAGACCTGGCTGAAACCCTCAAACACAGCTTTCATAAATCAACTTCCTGTTGAGTTCGTGGACCCTTGGGCCGATTGGAGCCTGAAGAGGAGCTGCTGTAGGTGTTTGCAGCAGCGACCCCGACCGGGAGGCGGAGAGGAGAGACTAGTGGCTGGCCGAAGGTGGAACTCTGGGAGCCCTATGCGACCAAGAGCTCTGGCGAGGGCGGAGGTGATGAAAGCGCTGGCACTGTGTCGAGGGAACCTTCGCCCTGGAAGCCGATCCTCCCCCGAGAGGAGCTCGTAGGAGTTCGGCCGCTGGGACTTAGGAGATTCACCCTGGAAGCCGGAGTCCCCCCAGGAGGAGCCCGTAGGGACCCGGCCGCTGGGACTTAGGAGGGCCCGCGGGGGCCTGGTCAGCTGTGGTCCAAGGTTGAGTGCCGAAGGGTCGTTGCTCGCCAGTCCAGAGTCAGGAACCAAAGGATCGCTGTCAGCCAGTCCGAGGTCAGGAGCCAGAGAATCAACGTAAGCCGGTCCGGGGTCAGAAGCCAGGGGGTCAACGAAAGCCGGTCTGGGGTCAGAAGCCAGAGGATACCAAATACCAGTCCGGGGTCAGGAGCCAAGAAGATACGTAAGCCAATCCGAGTCAGAAGCCCAAAGGAGACAAGACAGCACAAACGCAGCAACAGAAGACAGGAGCAAGCCTGGGAACCTCGTTGCAAGGCGAAGACTAGGCCCAGCTGCAGGGTTTAAGTACCCTGCAGCGTCTGACATCACCAGGAGGCGTCCCCGAATATTCCCGCGCTGGCCCCTTTAAATATAGACCCGGGACGCGCGCGTGCGTCTAAGGGGCGGGGCTTACCGCCGCGAGACGCCGGCTGCTCCGGCGCGGCAAGGAGGCAACAGGGGAAGCGTCTACAGGCCCGGGCGAGGTGGGGAGACGCCGGGCCCGCGGCAGCCGAGGTCCCCGGAGGCCCGGGGCGCGCGGGGCCCAAGCGGAGCGCCGACGAGGTAGGTGATGATTCCGGGGGCAGCCCGGAATCGCAACACTTCCTACACAGATTTATGACGTCTTCTCCATACCTAGAAAAAAGAAAAAAGGGGGAGGTCTCCTCATAGCTGCCAAAAAATCTCTCAATCTCACGTTACAACCTATCAATACAATACCTAAATTGGAGGTAGGCTTATTCAAATCAAAGTCGCTCCAAATCCTCCTCACCTACGCTCCCCCTGGACCTCTAGATCAAGATGCTTCTCCTATGGTGGAAACCATAGGAAAATACCTAAAACTAGACTCTCCAGCCATAATCCTTGGAGATTTTAATCTTCACATTGATGCCAACCCCAGATCTTCTAACTGTGAAGCTTTCCTGTCAGCCCTTTCGGACATGGGCTTCAAACAATACATTAACCAGCCCACACATAAAGCAGGTCATACTCTTGACCTTATCTTTACAAACTCCAACCTCACTCCACTCTCACCTCCGCTATGCCTCCCAGTTCCATGGTCAGACCATTTCATGATTACCGCCAATATTAGGTCATTGACAAGATCTCCTGTGCCCCCTCAGGCGACCACTCTGTACTTCAGGAAACCACCCTTCAGAAGACCTCGGCAACTCGCTGATTAAAGAACTTTCTAACCTGGATCTATTTAACCTCAATTCTGCTATTATCTCGTGGCAAAACATCACAGAAATGATAGCCAATAACTTATGCCCACTATAAAAAAAACCCATAAATCCTTCTAAAAAAAACAAGCAGCCATGGTTCTCAAATGAGCTCCGTTCCCTGAAGCAAAATCTAAGACGGAAAGAAAAAGAATGGAGGAAGAATCCCAACCCACATTCTCTAACAATATACAAAGCCGCTCTCCACCATTACAGAACAACAACTCTTCGAACAAAAAGATAATTCTATGCCCACCGTATCCACGATATGATGTTTGACACGAAGGCACTATTTCCATATGTATCAGAACTCACCAAAACTGCTCCCCCTACTATTCCAGACGACACAGCCCAAGCAAAAGCCAACGATCTTGTTGTATTCTTTCAGAACAAAATTTCCAATACCCTGGCTAAATTACCAACCAGCTCAAACTCACTGCCTCCGAATACCCTCCACCCATGGAACACAGACATAAGCTTGGATTCCTTCGATCCTACTCACACTTTAGAGGTGGAAAACCTGAAAAAAGGATTGAAACCTTCGACCCACCCTCTAGACCAAATACCTTCCAAATCTCTGATTCTCATACCAGAATACATCTCCAAATATCTAGCTGATATTATCAATTGTTCCCTCTCACAAGGAATATACCCGGATGCTCTCAAAATGGCCACACTCAAACCCATACTCAAAAAACCTAACCTGGATCCGGACGGCCTCAACAACTATCCCCCTATATCAAATCTCCCGTTTGTAGCTAAGATCATGGAGAAAATTGTAAATAAACAACTTTCAAATTACTTAGAAGACCATAATATTCTACACCCATCACAATACGGTTTCCGAAAAGATCACAATACCGAAACCCTCCTCATCTCACTCCTTGATCAAGTTTACATTGGCTTAGATAAAGGACAATCATTCCTCTTAGCTCTCCTCGACATCTCTGCAGTTTTCGATACTGTAAATCATAATACCCTTCTAAACCGGCTATCAGACATAGGTATTACAGGAGCAGCCCTTAGTTGGTTCAACTCCTTCCTTAGCAATAGAGGCTATAAGGTCAAAATCAAGAACAAGGAATCCTCTCACACTAACGCCCCATTTGGAGTTCCCCAGGGCTCCTCCTTATCGCCTACACTGTTTAACATTTACATACTCCCTCTCTGTCATCTACTCACAAATCTGAAACTCAAGTTCTATATTTATGCAGATGACGTTCAAATTTTAATCCCAATATCCAATTCCCTCGAAGCAACACTCAAGTTATGGGACTCTCACCTGCAAATGATCAATCATCACCTCCCAAGCCTCAATCTGGTGCTCAACACTTCCAAAACAGAACTACTGCTAATCACTCCAGAAGGCAGTCCCTTTCAATTCCAACTGCAAACCAACATACAAACATCCCATGCTAGAGATCTTGGAGTCATTATTGATAGTCACTTGAACCTAAAGCAATTTATAAAACACACTACAAAGGAGTGCTTCTACAAGTTACAAGTACTCAAAAAACTCAAACCGCTCCTATTCCATTATGATTTTAGATCTGTCCTCCAAGCCATTCTGTTTTCCAAAATCGACTACTGTAATTCCATTTTACAAGGACTCCTGGCCTCTACTGTAAAACCCCTCCAGTTACTCCAAATTGCAACGGCAAGAATTCTGACGAATACCAATCGGAGAGCGCATATCTCTCCCATTCTAAAAGATCTTCACTGGCTTCCAGTACACTTCAGGATTCTTCATAAATCACTTACAATTATCCACAAATATGTTCACCATCAGACCCCCCTTGATCTGCTACACCCCCTCAAACTGCACTCGACGGCTAGACCTTTAAGGGATGCCTACAAGTGATCCTTACATGTACCTCCTATTAAAGTTGTACAACATTCAAACATCAGAGACCGGACATTCTCCATCACAGGTCCCTCCATCTGGAACGCCATGCCTCCGGACCTCAGGCAGGAATCTTGTCTACTAACTATTAAAAAGAAACTAAAGACATGGCTGTTGTGCCGAGCCTTCCCCGCCACTAGTCCAACAGCCTGACTTAGTATTGTTCCAGCAATCATGTAAATAAACAAGCGCTAAATCATGCATATAAATTATTATAAGGACTTTTACAAGTTATCATGAGGACGGCTCCTTGCCTCCCTCATATACTCCTGTGTATTTTATACTCTTTCTTCATTCCCCTTCTTACTTCCTACTCCAAGTTAACACATCCTTGTTATAATGTAACTTTATACTCCTTCAAACTGTCTCTTGTTATTGGTTGGTTATAGTTACTGCTTGTTCGATGTAAACCGAGTTGATTTGATTTGTATCAAGAAAGTCGCTATATAAAAGCCTTTAATAAATAAATAATAAAAATAAAATGTGATTGCAATTGAATGAGTGTAATCTCTATTACTTGTTCTGTGACTGCGTTTACCAGTTTAGCTGGATAAAAGAACTGTTAAGTTCATTATGTTTTGAAAAACTTTGGAGTTTCCATCATTTTTCAAGTTTGGGACTTTATATAAAAATAAACAAAAATAGAAAATTGATAAAAATGATATAAACAAAGTAAAGGGACTGGTGTGGAGCTAGGGGCAGGGACAGGGGCGGAAGGGTGTGGCCTGGGGTGGGAGGGGACATGGTCAAGGGTGGGAGGAGGTGGGAGGGGGCATGGCTATACCCCCATTCACTTCTGTGGGGAGTGGGCGGGGCGTGGGCAGGACTTAGACTGGAAGTGAATGCTGATTGGCTGCTGTCATCCTTACCTCGTCTGTCAATCAGTTTGATTGATCATGTACCCATAGACTACTGTAGATCTTGAGCCCGGCTGGGGAGTATCCCACAGGATACTGGAACAGCAAATCCTCTGCTTGGCTGTGCTGTAGTGGAAAGAGACTGATAGTTATGAGTACACAGTGAGAATCACACAGAGTCCCAGATAGAATAGGAGAAGCTCCGAGACAGGGAGAGCAGGCCTTCGAGGAGTGAGTACCTGATCCCTTAGAGTGGAGAGAGTCAGTGGTATTGTACTCACACAGCGATTCCACTAGACGAGAGGTCTGGCACTGGAACAGAGGGCAGGCCCTCGAGGAGCGAAAACCTGATTCCAGGGAAGCAATACTGTGGAATAGATGGTAGGTGTACTCACAGATGGAAATTGTTAGTGAAGTCTTCTAAGTAGAAAGGGTTGTAGATGCAGGCAGCATCTCAGGGAGCATGGGCCCTCGAGGAGTGAGTACCGGTTTCCCGATAGCACCTGAAAGAAGCAGAAGAGGCCCCTGAGGAGCAGGTACCCAATTAACAATAAGAGTTCCAAATAACGCTGGAGTGGCAGAGTAGCTTCGGTATGGAGAGTGAATCCCATCCATAGTATTCCTGGAGTTGCTGACTCAATTAGATAGCAAACGTGGTAGGCTTAATTATCAGGGCAACGTGACGTCATCTCAGGGGGATGCCCCTGAGGTTCGCGCCAACGAGAAAATAAAGATGAGGGTGGCGTGCACGTGTACGCCCTATGGTACTTTGGAGGAGCATGGCAGGAAGCAGCACCAAAGCCTGTCTGGGGACACTGGAGAGGTCAGCAGACAGACGCCACAGCAGCCAGTAGTCCGAGGTGAGCGGGAGGAGCCGCAAGAAGAGTGAGGTAGGCGGGGAGAAGCCATCGTAGACTGACAGTCGCAACAACATGTTTATTAACACCTTCAAAAAAATGAAGCAGATTTGTGAGGCAAGACTTCCCTTGGATAAATCCATGTTGACCATGTACCATTAAACCATGTCTTTCTATATGCTCTGTGATTTTGATCTTTAGAATAGTTTCCACTATTTTTCCTAGCACTGAAGTCAGGCTCACTGGTCTATAGTTTCCCGGATTGCACCTGGAGCCCTTTTCAAATATTGGGGTTACATTGGCTACCCTCCAGTCTTCAGGTACAATGGATGATTTTAATGATAGGTTACAAATTTTAACTAATAGATCTGAAATTTCATTGTTTACTTCCTTCAGAACCCTAGGATGCATACCATCTGGTCCAGGTGATTTGATACTCTTTAGTTTGTCAATATGGCCTACTACATCTTCACAGTGATTTGGTTCAGTTCATCTGACTCATCACCCTGGAAACCGTCTCCCCAACTAGTATCTCCCCAACCTGATCCTCTTCTGTAGCTACCTCTGGTGGTTCAGGAATCTTCTGGGTTGGCCAAGACAAAACCAGGGCCTTGAGGAGGGAAACATGAAATATGTTGTGAAACTTCATGAAAACTTGTAAATGTAGTTGATAGCTGACAGGCCCTATTTGGCGGATAATGGGAAAAGGCCCAATGGAGCGCAGTGCTAATCTCGTAGAGGGTTCTCTGAGCTGGATACAGCTTAACCAAACCCTGTCCCCATTCTTGAATTGTGGGGCAGGTCATTGGTGGATGTCATTTGTCCTTTTTACTCTCTAGCAGCCCTCTGGATCATTGCTTCCATTCGGATCCACAATTTCTGAAGTTTATGCGCTATTAATTGGGCCACTGGGGACATGACCGATAGTGGAATTGGTAGGGGAAGAGAAGGCTGTCTCTCATATACTATCAGAAATGGGGATGATCCAGTAGCAGTGTTGATATGGGAATTGTGTGAGAATTCTGCCCATGAGAGAAGAGTGGCCCAATTGTCCTGTTGTTCAATAATGAAAGACCTGAGGAAGGTTTTTAGAATGCAGTTGGTCCATTCCTCTTGACCGTTGGCTTGCGGGTGGTACATCATGGTAAAATCCAGCATAATATTGAATTTATGGCATAAGGAACGCCAGTACTGTTGCATCCGTTGGTCTCAGACGGCTTCGACCTCTGTGCCTCACCTTTCTTTCTCCTCAAGCCTTGGGAAGATGGCTGCTGCCGTGTCTTTATGCTGCTCTCTCTGGTGCCCCGGATCGGCAACGGCGATAGGGTTTGCCATGATATTCCTGAGAGCACGCCACCCACGTCTTTATCCACATCATGGCGAGAACCTTGGAGGCGTCCCCTCCGAGTGATATCATTATATCCTGGTATTTAGCCTGCCCTTTGCTAACAATCTAAGTTAGCAAGGATTGGATTGCCTCCGGTCTAAACTGGGAAGCAGCTTAGACCTGGGTACCCGCTCCTCGGGGGCCCTTCTGCTCTATTTCATGTACCTATCTTGGAATACCGGGTACTCACTCCTAGAGCGCCTGCTCTCCCTATTCTGGTGCCTGCCACTGAACAACTTCTGCCTGCCAGGACCTTCAACAATTCAGCTTTCTGCTTCAGTGAGTACTCTTTCAGTCTGTCTCACCTTCAGCTTCAGTGCTCTGTGTCTACATCCAGGACCTGTCCCTTCTAAACCATGCTGCCTATCACCTACTCTAGTATGAGACTGGTCTCCACTGCTGAGGACCCCTGGACTACTTTACTGAGTTACCTTCACTGCTGCCCACTCCCCAGGCAGTACCATCCAGCTGTACAATAAATACAACTTCTCTGTGTCTGCGTGTATAGAGTCTAGCCTAGTACTGTGGTTCCTCATGGGGCTCCTCCCCATGGGAGTGGCCATCACCGCAGTACCCAAGAATCCACTCCAATACCTCATAACCATAACAAGTACTTGGAGGTAAATTGGGCACCTTGATCCAAGGCAATGTGCTCTGATAATCCATTTAGGTGTGAGGCATGGGTGATAAACAATCTTGCCAATTCAGCTTTGGATGGTAGGTCAGGAAGGGCAATGACATGGGCTATTTTAGAGAACCGGTTGATCACAACCCAGATAATACGAAAGCAATTTGAAAGGGGAAGATCTATCACAAAGTCGGTGGACAAATGGGTCCATAGTTTCTTGGGGGCTGGCAACGGCTGTAATAGCCCCCAAGGTTGTCCCACCATTGTTTTTTGTTGGGCACGGGTCAGACAAGAATCCACATAGGCCTTGACATCTTTTTGCATTTGGTGTCACCAGTAATACCACTGGAGAAGTGCAGGAGTCCTGGCTCGACCAGGTTGGCTTGCGACCGTAGAATCGTGGAACCATTCCAAAAGTTTTTGACGGAGTTGTTGTGGAACGACCATTTTTCCTGGCGGAACGGTCATGGTGATAGCCAGAAGGATTTGTGCTGGGTCAATTACGTGACAAGAAGGGTCAGATGTATCTTCTACCTCAAATGACCGGGATAGGGTATCTGCCAGTTTATTCTTAATTGCCGGCCTATTTCTCTCATCATATTGAAGTGGGTGATAAACAGGTACTACCGGGCTTGACAGGTGTTCAAACACGGGGCAGGATGGAGGTGTTCTAAGTTTTCATGATTGGTATAAACCGTGATGTGGTGTTGTGCACCTTCTAACCATTGTCGCCATTCATCAAGTGCCATCTTTAGGGCTATTAATTCCTTGTCCCCAATGCCAGTGTTTCGTTCAGCAGTGGAAATGTTTTGAGAGAAGAAGGAGCAGGGACAGAGAGACCTTGCATCTGAGTGTTGGCTCAATACTGTCCCTACTCCCACGGAGGAAGCGTCCACCTCAAGAATAAAAGGACATGTGGGATCAGGATGGTGGAGGCAGGGTTCACGAAGGGAAGCTTCCTTCAACTTGAGGAAGACGTTGACTGCTTCTGGGGGCCAATCCTTGGTATTTGTACATTTTTTATGGTGAGAGCCATGAGGGGTGCAGTGATCTTGGAGTAATTAGAAATAAAATGTCAGTAGAAGTTCACAAATCCCAGAGACCTTTGCAGGGGACAAGGGCCTGAGGGCTGTGGCCAGTTTAGAATACTTTTTATCTTCCCAGGGTCCATGTGGAAGCCGCTGCTGGAAATCATTGGGGATGTGAATCGGGCTTCGGACGATTGAAAATATCGGACGATATTTTCAAAATCGTCAGAAATCGGGGGCTCCCCAAAACGATAGGAAAACCCCACGATATTGTTTGTGGGGGTTCTCTTATCGTTTTGGGGGAGGGCGGGAAAAACGGCACACAAAAATAACCCCTAAACCCACCCTGACCTTTTAAAACTAATCTCTTTGCTTCCCCCACCCTCCCGACCCCCCAAAAAATATTTTACCGGTACCTGGTGGTCCAGTAGGGGTCCCGGGAGCAATCTCCCGCTCCCGGGCCGTCAGCTGCCACTAATCAAAATGGTGCCGATGGCCCTTTGCTCTTACCATGTGACAGGGTATCCTTGCCATTGGCCGGCCCCTGTCACATGGTAGGAGCACTGGATGGCCCGCGCCATTTTTAAAGATGGCACCTGCCATCCAGTGCTCCCTCTGTGTAACAGGGGCTGGCCAATGGCATGGATACCCTGTCACATGGTAAGGGCAAAGGCCATCGGCGCCATTTTTATTAGTGGCAGCCGACGGCCCGGGAGCGGGAAATCGTTCCCAGGACCCCCACTGGACCACCAGGTACCTGTAAAATGTTTTTTGGGGGGTCAGGAGGGTGGGGGAAGCAAAGGGATTAGTTTTAAAGGGTCGGGTGGGTTTTTTGTTTATCGGCTCGGGCGCAGCCGATAAACAAAACCACAATCGGGCCCGATGAAAAAACCCCACATGTGAATCGGAACCAGAATCCAACCGATTCCGGTTCCGATTCACATCTCTAGAAATCATATATCTCAAGAAGAGTAAGCTTTCCTTTTCAAAAATGCACTTCTCGAGTTTAGTAAACAGCTTGTTAGAGCAAAGGCATTGGAGAACCTGCCAAACGTCCTGACAATGAGAAGAAAGGTCTTCGGAGAAAATGAGAATATCATCAAGGTAGATTACAACGCAGACGTACAAGAAGTCTCTGAAAATCTCGTTCATCATATTTTGAAATACAGCAGGGGTGTTGCACAGATCAAAGGGCATTACCAGGTATTCATAGTGGCCATCCCGCGTGATGAACACTGTTTTCCATTCATCACCTGACTTAATGCGGATCAAGTTGTACGCTCCAGGGAGGTCAAGTTTTGTAAATATCCTGGCTCCTTGAAGATAATCAATAAGTTCAGAAATAAGAGGCAAGGTGTAGTGATCCTTCTTTCTTATAGCATTTAGATCCCGGTAGTCTATGCACAGTCATAGTGTACCATCCTTCTTAGACAGAAAGAAGAATAAGGACCCGGCCAGGGACATAGTCAGATGAACACTCTCTCAAGGTTTTCCTGAATGTACTGAGACATAGCCTTAGTTTCAGGTAGAGACGAGGTATACCCTTCCCCAAGGCAGGACAGTGTCTGGTATAAGGTTGATGCACAATCGAAGGACCGATGCTCCAGTAAAGTCTCCACCTTCTTCTTAGAGAACACATCCACATAATCAGAATACTGTGGTGGTATTCCCACAGAGGCCATGGCTAGCGGAACAGAAGAACTGGATGGAGACAAGAGGTATGGCAATGAGGCAAGAGGTATGGCAGCAACAACCCCACTTTGTTATTTGCAGAGTTCCCCAGTCAAAACTGGGAGAACAAAGCTGCATCCAGGGCAGCCCCAGCATGATCGGGTATACAGCCTTCTCAATAATGAACAAGGTTATCTCTTACACATAGGCCTTGACATCTTTTTGCATTTGGTGTCACCAGTAATAGCACTGGAGAAGTGCAGGAGTCCTGGCTCGACCAGGATGGCCTGCGACCATAGAATCGTGGAACCATTCCAAAATCTTTTGATGGAGTTGTTGTGGAACGACCATTTTTCCTGGAGGAACGGTCATGGTGATAGCCAGAAGGATTTGTGCTGGGTCAACTATGTGACAAGAAGGGTCAGATGTATCTTCTACCTTGAATGACCGGGATAGGGTATCTGCCCATTTATTCTTAATTGCCGGCCTATTTCTCCCATCATATTGAAGTGGGTGATGAACAGGGACTACCGGGCTTGATAGGTGTTCAAACACTGGGCAGGATGAAGGTGTTCTAAGTTTTCATGATCGGTATGATGTGGTGTTGTGCACCTTCCAACCATTGTCGCCATTCATCAAGTGCCATCTTTATGGCACCAATGCGGAGACGTAATGGAGCAGTCGTCGAAGTGATCCAGCCTGGAAGAGGTTCCCCATAGATAGAGGAGATGATTAATGGTGAGTGCCTGGGAACCGTCAGTAGCTTCAGGTGATCTGAAAGGACCTTCATGATGAAGTTCCCACCTGCACCTGAGTCCACTAGTACAAGGGTGGAGAATATGCAATCTTCCAAGGTGATTTCCACAGGAAGAGTGAGTTGGCGAGTAGGAACAGTATAGCCTAGGTACATCTCCCCACTGGCTTCTAAGTTCAGCAGTTTCCCAGTTTCACTGGGCATTGTGCCAGAAGTTGCCACTTTCCTGCTCAATTAGAGCAGAGACCCTTAGTATGGCGATTGTTCATCTCCTCCAACATGATGTGGCTCCATCCAAGCTGCTTGAGTTCCTCCGGATGAGCTGAAGCAGGCATTGTCAAAGGAGCTGATGATGGGGATGCGAGAAGGATGGGGCCACTGGCACCTGCCTGCGTGGTGCTCACAACTCCCAAGCATTTTGCTGAAGATGCCAGTCAGTCCTCCTGGTCAGATCAATGAGTGTTTCTAGGGAGTTGGGCAGTCCTCTGGCAGCTAGCTCATCTTTGATTTGGAAGGATAATCCTTCTAAAGAAATGCTCTGAAGACTGTCTACCCTCTAAATTAGTTCCGTGGCCATCGTGCAGAAGTCGGTAGCGTAATCCATCAGGGGTCTGGAGCCCTGCCGCAGGTGCAGCAGTTCCGATCTGACAGTATTCAGTCTGGTGTTTAGCCCGACTGAACTTTACCCTACTTGTACTAATTATAATTCTGGAAAAGAGCCAATTTTAGACAGGCTAAACCTTACTCCCACAAATTTCTCCTTTTCACTCAGAGAATCCCACCCAAAAATAGCAGAAAACAGATAAGTCTATTATTAATCGAACAGTAAATTAGCAGGTGTAAAGCTGCACAATTAAGTTACCTAATGTTTTCATGTAAATCTCTTATAAAATAGCATGTTATATGCATGCCTCCTGGTCCCACCTTGAAACGTCTCTAGACCGCTTTCTTTGCGCAGGTAAATGTGCGTGCAAAACCGACAATACGTGCATTTTTTAAGATGGCGCCCGCTGTCCATTGCTCCTACCATGTGACATAGGGCGGCCAATGGCACTGATAGCCCTGTCACATGGTAACGGCAAAGGGCCACTGGCGCCATTTTGTTTACTGGCAGCCGACGGCCTGAGAGTGGGAGATTGCTCCCAGGACCCCCGCTGGACTACCAAGGACTTTAGGCAAGTTTTGGGGGGGATTATAACTAATTAAATCTGAAGGTTTGGGGTGATTTTTCTTTTTTTTGGTTCGGGACAGCTGAAAAAAATCGTCCCGAACCACGGGAAACAAAATTTCCCATGGCAGGCCGATAACGAAGGCTGAACCGAAATCACTACTGCTTTTGGTGTTTGGTGCTGTAAAATATTCACTGGGTGAACTAGGGATCTCCATGAGTGCATGCTACATGAGAACAATATTGAAACAGGTTTTTCTTGTAAAGCTTTTGGAAGAGCAGGTATTTTATTGAAAACTGGTTTAGCACATCATAGTTAGACAAGTCCTTATAGATATGGGCTTTATACCTTTGCACCCCTTGCACTCCCATAGGGCTGGATTGGGTGATTCTGGATTCTCTTTAGCAGCTTTGAAATTGGACTGGCTATAGCTAAGGAGCAGTTAAAAATAGAAAAATGTTCATAGGACTCACCTGCCTGGTTAGGGGTCTTGGCCCCACTCGGGAAGATGATGGTAGCCTCTGCATCCTGTTGTGGCTCTGATCCAGGCAAATCGTAGGGAACATGGTGATGTGGCGCAGGATGCAGGGCAAGACTGGAACAAGGATTGGGCAGTGTGGCAAGGCTGAGGCAAGGCTTGTACTGGAACAAAGTGCAGGTAAGGCTGAAATCAAGGCTTGGAGTGGAATGGAGTGCACGTAAGGCTGGAATTCAGGAAAGCGTGCAGGCAAGACTGGAACTCAGGCTGGGACAGGAATGGAATAAGACAGGACAGAACAAGACAAGGACAACACAGAGCTTAAAACATAAAGACCTAAAGGCAGCATTGCAGGAAAGCCATGAGGGTCAAGACAAGGTAAGGCCTATAGGCCACAAGGCCCTTAGGCCTCAAAGCAAAACAAGGAAAGGCCTGAGAAGGCTACAAGGCAAAAATGGCTAGGGCAAGGAGCCAATGGAGACTCGATGCAGAAGCACTGAAGTAAAGGTCAAACAATTAAGTAGAGCTGGAGTCTGGGTGTGATGCAGGCAGAAAGAAAGAGGCCTGCCCAGCCTGAAGGGAATGCTCCCTGGGATCCCCTGGTGGAGGGGAGGCTGTACAGCAATTGTAACTTTAACAAATTGTCTGTCTTTCTTGTCTACTTGTTTAGGTTCTTGAAAGAGTGGAGTGATTGTTCGTGGCTATAGTAAGAATGGAATGCAACAGAGGGAGTGTGAGCTGGGGAGAAGATCAGCAAGACGTGCAGGTGAGTGGTGATGGAGTAGATAGGAGGAGTGTGGTGGATGAGTCATTTGTGCGTATCCAGGGAGAGGAGATGGAGCGGGAGAGGGGTTTGCATGAAGTAGTAGGTGCAGCTAGAAAGGGGAGGAAAAGAAAGGTGAGTGAAGATGCTAAAACAAGGAGAAGGGGAGGGGGATAGGAGCTGGAAGTGGCAGTAGTGCCCAAGAAGATAGGATCTAGTACCATTCATCTGATAGCGACGAACAGGTGGGAGTTAACAGATGGAGAAGTGATGACAGTGTGATTTGCACGTCTCGGAAGAAAACAAGGACCTTCTTGAGTGGCAGATCTGTGAAAAGTGCACTGTGATCTTTGGTCAGAAGACATCCAACAAGATAAAGAGGAAGATCTGGGAGAGCATTGCGAAGGATGTCAGAAGACTCTCAATGGAGCAACTCAAGCACCATTGGTGGGACACCTGGTTGGCTTTCAAGGCCAAGCTGGCACAGATTGAGCTATCTAAGAACCAAAAGGTAGGGAGCCCCCCATGTGAGGGGCAGCTGATGCTGAAAAAGACTTGGAACGGCAACTCTACAGCAGGATTATGTGACAGTGTCCATACTGAGGGCACGGATTTGGATGCTGTGGAAGGAGGTGGTCAGCAGACATTGGAGACAGAGGCACCTGCTGCAGAGGGGTCTGTCATGGCAAAAAGGAGCCAGGTCCAGAATGCACCTATGGGTATAAATGAAGAACCAACCATAAGTGTGCAATCATTAAGAGAGACACCTGTAGCCTCACAAGAGGACAGTCAGTTACTCGAGCTCCACCTTATGTGGCCAGACACATTGTTGCCTGAAATCTCAGATGTATCAGTGATACCTGGCACCTGTGTGAGAGGTGGGGTCTCCAGGCGATGCTGTGTCTGATGGTGGGTCTACAGATGCCAGTATTGTTTCACTGATACAAGCACCACCCTCCTCCTTGGATGTGATGACGGACCAGCTGGCAGTGCAACTGATCGTAGGGCAGGAACTTGTTGAACCCAATATGAAGACTAGATGGAGTGCTATACATATAAAGATGGAGAGCGTTATACATACAAAGATGGAGAGCATGTTAAAGAAAATGCACCATATGATTAGAGAGGCCAGAATGTCAGCGAGAAAGAGCATAGCTGCAGCCAATGTGATGTTGTGTTGCATTCATGCTACTTCTGATGACTTTGCTAGTGTCCTACATGTCCTTGACTCCACTTTGCAGGATGTAAATCAGACACCAAATGTTCTGACTGGGCTCATGTTTCCCAGGAGGCAAGATATCCCCCTCCTCAGAAATCAGAGGGCAGCAACCCCTCACTCAGAGGTAGAGGTAGTGGATACAAGCAGTGATGCCAGAGGATGTGGTTAGTGCAGTTAGTATAGCTGTGTTTAAAAAAGAATTGAATAAATTCTTGGAGGAGAAGTCCATTACCTGCTATTAAGTTCACTTAGAGAATAGCCACTGCCATTAGCAATGGTAACATGGAATAGACTTAGTTTTTGGGTATTTGCCAGGTTCTTATGGCCTGGATTGGCCACTGTTGAAAACAGGATGCTGGGCTTGATGGACCCTTGGTCTGACCCAGTATGGAACTTTCTTATGTTCTTATGTCAAGGCCAGACAACCTTTGAGACTTTTCTGAACTCAACACTATTCTGCACAATTTGTTGACTCCATCTGGTCCCATCCTAGTCCCATGCCGGAACACCATTGACTATCCTGCAGTCTGCTGCCCTGTCTGATCACCAGTGACAGTCTTTGAACCATGCCTTGTCTTTGCTCATCACTGCAGTGTGCAGAGATGATGGTTGCATTCCCGCTCTTCCTTCTGGTGCACATGCTTCTCCCACTCAGATGCCTCATCTCTGCCATTGCCTGATCCACTGCACAACGATGCTCATCTCTTCTCTTCCCATAAGTATTTATACTCCCAAATACCATAGTACTCTTCCTATGGATTCAAATTTGGACTGAACAGCATTAGACTTCATTTCTTCTTTTTTATCTTTTATCTTTTTCTTTTGCAGGTGGGTGCATCTTTGTCAGCAGCCCTGATCACTGATAGGGATGTGCAGACAAAAGGTTTCGTTGATAAGTTGAAGTTGAGGGTCGATTTCGTTCAATATGGACATATGGAGAATTCCATAAGTTGAGGGTCTGTCCATAAGTTGACCGGTTCCCATTAAAGTCAATGGGGGAAGGATTTCCAGCCTATTTTTGGCTGCAGAATTGGGGTTTTCTTATCAATTGTCATGAAACATCTGGGGAGCAATCATCACAACAACAAAAGAGCTCCAAGGTACTTAGACTGTGGCAAAGTGGCACCTAAGTGGCATGAATAGCCTAAGGCACTGGAAAGGTGCAAAGGGGTACCAGAAGTGGCAAGAGTGTTTTAACAGAGGCACAAAGCAGCAGTGAGAATGTCAAAAACACACCACAGCTTCAAAACAGAGCACCGATAGCAGATGCATGAACCATCAAAGGCAGCACCACAGGCAAAGCGGCAAGACAAGTGGCATTGACATCCAACAGCACAATGAAGGGGGAACATAGCAAGCAGATAGAGTAGCACCACCACACTGAGGAACCATGAGAGTGGCAAGAACACCACAAGGAGTTAAGTGAGTCATCTGGTGTATGGCAGCAAAGCAGAGTGGCAGAAAGCTGATAGGGGCAAGACAGGCTGGCAGAGTGGAGGTAGTCTGGTCTGGTCCCTGTGGTTTTGATAGGGGAAAGACAGGCTGGCCCAGGAGAGAGTTCCCTTTCCTTTGTGCAGGGAAGGACTCCCTGGAACGGGTCCACCCCTAGAGTTGGGTGTACCCGATGTTTACATTGGCGTCCAGTGAATATCGTTGGCATCTAGTGAATTCCGTTGGCGTCTAGTGAATTCCGACTGTACTTACGCACTTCAGCTGATGACAAAGGAAATTGAAGAAAATCTCTCAGAAATAAGAATACTGCTACTCCAGTCAAAATCTGCAATATCAACCTATGTTGACTTTGTACCGTAGAGGTCAAACACTTCTAGGAACACAAGGCCTGGATGAACAGGCACATCATTCGAGGACAGAGGTCAATCCCAGCTAGGGACACAAGGCCTGGATGAACAGGCACAGCAATTGAGTTAAAACACCAGTAGGAACACAAGGCCTGGATGAACAGGCACAGCAATGGAGTTAAAACACCTGTGGGAACACAAGGCCTGGATGAACAGGCCACATCATTCGAGGACAGAGGTCAATCCCAGCTAGGGACACAAGGCCTGGAATGAACAGGCACAGCAATTGAGTTAAAACACCAGTAGGAACACAAGGCCTGGATGAACAGGCACATCATTCGAGGACAGAGGTCAATCCCAGCTAGGGACACAAGGCCTGGATGAACACGGATACTCGGATAGCAATTTTTTTTTTTAATGTATTTATATTCTTATTTTAAAACGTTTCTAGCACTTCATACTTGATTACACACAGGTACTGTAGGTATTTCCCTATCCCCAGAGGAACACAAGGCCTGGATGAACAGGCACAGCAATTGAGTTAAAACACTTGTGGGAACACAAGGCCTGGATGAACAGGCACATCATTCGAGGACAGAGGTCAATCCCAGCTAGGGACACAAGGCCTGGATGAACAGGCACAGCAATTGAGTTAAAACACCAGTAGGAACACAAGGCCTGGATGAACAGGCACATCATTCGAGGAGAGAGGTCAATCCCAGCTAGGGACACCAAGGCCTGGATGAACAGGCACAGCAATCGAGGTATAACACTTGTAGGAACACAAGGGCTGCAACAGTAGACGCCGGTCAGGCACCAGCGATTCATGTCAAGAGCATGTGCTGCAGTGCTTACATTATCTTGAGCATAGGAGGCAATTGGAGCTGCTATGCAAGGCTTTCAATAGCTTTTATTCATCTTGCCATTCACAAGGAAAAATTTGGGAAAGCCAAGCAATGGCAGGTTTACTTTCAAAAACACTAGCATTTCCATCAACTCTGGTGCCAGCCTTGAGCGGTGAGGGCTCATGATATCCCCTGTTATTGAAAAGACACATTCACTGGGCACACTGGTTGGTGGACATGACAGATATCATTCAGCCACTTTGGCTAGGTGTGGCCAGACAGTGGACTTGTGTGCCCAATATGCCAGCGGATCTGTCTCCATGTTCTCTATCGGCTCTGAGAGATTCCGTATCACTGACACCTGTGCTGCTGTCTCCTACTGTGCTTGGGAGGGCTGAGAGTCACTCAATCCAGTTACTTTCTCTCTCTCCCGTTGCACAACTGATGAATCTTTATGGCCAACATGCCTTGGGCGTTCTGACGTGGAGGAGGAGGTACTAATAATAGTATCTGTAACTGACACAGTGCTTCTCCTGCCTGGGCTAGCAGCAGCACAACTCTGTGACGTGCCTGCTGTTTCCACCTCTGCTTGAAGCCTAATCTGTCTCCGCCTATGGCGCTCCTGTTCACGGACCTTTGCTAACAACAGCTCCTTCACAAATGACAGACAATTGGTCTGTAGGGCAAGTTTACCTTTCACACGGGGATCACAGACAGAGGCGAGCATGTATGTGCTGTCCTCTGTTAAAGGCCTTAATCTGTCTTTCACCTGCTGCTGCAAAACGTCCACACACTGCAGCACCTCAGCAGTCATTCCCTCTTGCCGTTTAAAGGCCTCCAAATGGTCATCCAGGAATTTCACTATAGGGATGATGTCAGCCAAGGTGGAACTTCTGGAACTCAGCTCCTCCGTTACATCCTTGAAGGGCTACAGGATTTTTACCAGCTGACTCATGACTAACCAATCGTGATGCCCTAGAGGATTCTGCACACCTATGTCTATTGTACCAGAAAGTTCATGAAGGGGTGTCTACAGCTCCAGTAACCTCTCCAGCATCATAAAGGTGGAATTCCACCGGGTGGCAATGTCTTGAATGAGACGCTTCTGAGGCATATCCAAATCAGTCTGCTTTTGTCGGAGAACCTGCCCCGCCCTGACACTTCTGTGGAAGTGTGCTGCTATGTTCCTGCACTTATGTATTAACCTACGCAGGTATTCATTCTCCTTGTCCTTGGACTCCAAGCCCAGAGCTGACTTCACTACCAGATGCAGAGTGTGTGCAAAACATCGGATGTTCTTAAACCGCCCATCGCTTATTGCCTTAACCATGTTTGCACCGTTGTCTGTGACAAAAAAGCCTGCTCACGTTTTCTGTCTCGCTGGTGTAGTTGCCAGCTCTCCAGCATCTTTCTGATGCATGCTAGAATATTGGCAGCGGTATGGGCCTGGTCCGTCAGGTGGGTGTGCAGTAAAGCCCACCTCCACCCTGATGCTTGTTCAGTAATAGAGCTGCTGGCTGCCCCTGCCTCTGCCATGTCCCACCAGTGTGCTGTCAGAGAGAGGTAAGAGTGTGCAGCATTCATGGCGGTCCAGATATCGCAGGTGAAATGCACTCTTCCGTCTGCCTTACCTAGCAGTGCTTGCAAGCGACTGCGACACTGCTTGCACAGGCTGGGGATGACCTTTCTACTAAATGTGGTTCTGGAGGGGACTTTGTAATTTGGAAGTACGACCTTCAAAAAACGCTTGAAACCCAAATTCTCCACTAACTGCAGGGGCTGGTCATCAAGGGCAATCATTTCCCCAATGCTCCTGGTTACAACTTTTGAGGCTGCCTGCCTCCTATCCCGGGATAGCGTTACCGCACTCCACCCCATTTCCTCCATGGTGCATTGTCGCTTCTGCCACATGGCAGTGGGTTGCTGGCCTGCCACCTGACTGCTAGAAGGGTATGAGGGCGTGGGCTGACTCTGCTGCTTTCCTACAACTGCACCCTGGTTGGAAGGGGTCCCCCGACTGAAACTGCCACCATCCCCAGATGGCAGTAATCTTGTTGGGTGTTGCCTGTTAATATGATGGGTCATGCCAAAGTTTGATAGATGTCCCATTTGCTTGCCTCTGCTAATATCCCTGGCACAGTAATTACACCGAGCATAACGCGGGTCTTCTGTCACTTTAAAATGTGTCCAGATCGGAGATTTCTTTTGTGATCCTCCTCTCTTTACCACCTTGGGGGTGGATGGTGGCACTGGAGTTGAGGTACTAGTGGGTGTGGTGCACCCAGAGAAGCAATGCCAGCGGAGGCACCAGTCACCCTCTGTCTCCCTTCTGACAGCTCTTCCTCCTCCTCGATATCACTGTAATGTCTCCCCTGCTGCAGAATTCTGGAGGTGGAGGCTAAAACAGGACTAACTGATGATTCTACCGAAGATTCGTCAGGTATTACATCTTCCGTTTCTGATGAGAATCCCACCCAAGAAGATTCTTCTTCTGAATCAGAAGCTAACAGTGCCAGCGCTACCTTGTGACCGCTAAGTTTTACTGGAAACTTCTGTCCCCTGGCTGCTCTTGGGTGTCTAAATTTTGTCTGGCTTGACTCTGCCTCCCCTTCACTCTCCTCCAAAACTACAGGGCCAGAAACACGTGGTGGCGATTGCAAAGTTTCATGGTCCGATTTCGGTTTTTTTGCCATGGAACTGCCATCCCCTGCAAAGAGTTTTGATTGTGACAGTTGCCTTTTTAGCTGTACTGGTGGTGTTGCACTTGTGTCTTTTGCGGTGCCTCCGCTGCCAGTCCCAATAAGTCGCTTGCATCTCTCTTTCCCTGACATTATGGATTTAATGTCACTGAGTACTAGTGGTAACAGTGCCCACTGTCCCACAATAATAATGTTCAGTCTGTTTAAAATTCCCAAATGAACAGACCCACTCAAGGACAATGCGTTGAGTCTGTTTGAAAATACCAAGATGAACAGACTCACTCTCAATAACAATGTTGTTAAGTCTGTTTAAAATTCCCAAATGAACAGACCCACTCAAGGACAATGTTCAGTCTGTTTAAAATGCCCACTGCACTGACAGACTAATTGGAATTTAATAAAGCAGGAATTTTTTTCACTCGAGAAACATGGATGACATTGAAAATATTAATATCTCTCTCCAAGCCAGCACAACACCCTCAATGGTAAATAGAATACTTGGTCACTGCTAGCTGACTAGACCACTACACTGCTTGAAAGAAACAGGAATAGGAATACTAGTGACTGTAGCTGACCCCTGCCACTAATGCAAGACCAGGAATATTTTTCTTTCCTTTGCTAGCCTAACACAGAATCTGTTCTGTGTTGTCTATCAAATCTGGTTCTGGTTCTGCTTCTGGTTCTATTTCTGCTTGCTTGCTTGCCTGCCTGCCTGCCTGAGCCTGCCACCCAGCCCACCACCTCCCCACAGAATCGCTGGAAATGTGCGTGAGTCCTCGTGCTGCTGCTTATATAGTGCTGGCTCGTCAGTAAAATCCTCAGAGATCACTGAATGACAGCGCGATTCGCTGCATTCAGTGCTTCTCTGAAAACATGAACGCAGATTCGCTGCGTTCCGGTATCCATGCCGACCTGTCCGACCCGTTCCTGTGAGTCACTGCGACTCACAGGAAAGGGTCAGACAGGTTGGCATGGTTACCGCAGGGGCGCCGCCATTTTGTGCTAATCCGGGGCTCCGAGCTCACAGCTAATGGCGGCGAGAAAAGCGCGCGCCTCGCGGTTCAACGTATTCAACATAGCTATGTTGAATAAGTTGGAAGTCGCGATGCGTTGCGCGTCATCACTTTTTTAAGTTTTAAAAAAAAAAAAGTTGCGTTTTACATATGCGTTCAAAACGAATGCACACCCCTAATCACTGCAGTGTGCGGAGATGGTGGCTCGCTCCCAGCTCACTCATTGCTTCTAGATGGCTGGCACATAGCTGTCCGTCATGTTTCCTGGGTGAGCCCCATCTGAAAAAAGGAAAACACTGGCACTCTGTTGCCACACTGGACCACCAATGGCAGTCCCTGAACTCCACATGGCCCATGTTGGACCTGCAATGTCATCTGCTAAGCCTGACCACCAATGACTGTCACTGAACCCCACTGCATTGTCTTCTTTGGGCTGCATGGTGGGAAAAGCTTTATTTTCAAATGGTGCATCGTAGTTGCTCATCACTGCAGTATGCACAAATGGTAGCTACACTCCTACTTTTCCTCTGGCATGAATATTTCTCCTCATCATCTCTGCCATCGCTTGACCCGCCACCGATGTTATTCTCATTATGTGAGTATTTACATGCCAACATTGCTCAACACCATTCTTTCTGGTTTCCCGGTGCATGCTGGATTGCTACAGAATTTTTTCTCACTTTTTTTCTCTTTTCCCTTTCTTTTGCAGATGGGTGCAACATTGTTACTCCTCGCAGCAAAATATAAAAATGCTGACTACATCTTTCTTGAAAATGGGGATGCTTTGTCCACCTCATCAGGCTTTCAGCAGGGGTCTCTCCATCTGTGAATTTTTTCTGCACATGCAATCTTGCATGTTATGTGTAAATGGTCCTCAAGTTGGGTGCTTTATCTTTAAGTTTGGGGTGGTATGGGTCCAGGTTCAATCTGGACGGGGAGGAAGAATAATTTTACGGAGCCGTCTGACTTGTCTATCCATTCTTGTCTCTCAATGCTTGCACTGAAGTTAGAGGACCTCCAACAGGGCAAAACAGTCCAGAGGAGCAATGAAGGCAATAACAGCAACAATGGTAGGAAAATCAGGAATAACACTCTCTGGAGTCCAAGAATGGAGTTCAAATAAAATAGTCTTTACTGCAGCTTAATGAGAATAATGCCAAAAATACAGAACAGCAGCAAAAATATAATAGCAATGAAGATGATTGTTAGTTTCTCTATCTTAGGTGTTACCTCCCTTCTCTTGCATCATTACACATGGGAAAAAAAACTGCTCCCCTTGCAATGTTGAAACACTGGAATAGGGTTCCATCATAAAGTCACTCAGCAAATAGAAGAAAATCCCCAAGCACAAAACCTGTAGGGTAATGGTCCCTCACATAGAAAAACATCCAATATAATGAAAGTATGATAAATGTTTCTTTATAACTGCTCCATTTATGTCTTGATTAGTCTCCAAATGCTTCTAGTTTCCTATGATGTAGTGATCAATACTTACAGAAAGAGGTATTTGTTTAAATAATTTTATCTAAATTGCATACTTTATGAATTTTCATTTCTTTCTGTTATATTGTATTCTTTCAAATATATTAAACTTAATAAAAAGAAAAAAAAAGAAAAACATCCAATTTCAATTGGTCAAAGTTTTAACTTTTCTTCAAACTGGAAAAAATTGTATCATTATCTCAATGGATGTAGCCCTTTGAGTCCTTGTATCCAAAAATATCAAAGCTTCTTACCCCTGCTTCTTCAGATCACTCAGCAATCAGAATCTTATTTCAAATCCTCATGCTTGTCCCAAGTTCTCAGGGATACCGGGGGTTTGACAGAGGCCCATCCAAAAAAGAACTCAGCACTCATCCTTCTAAGACCCTATAGAAGTCCCAAAACTTCTCTCTCCTACTCATAGATCCTGAGGGGATCCGAAGCTCTCCAAAAAGTATTTGAAACCCTGGGGGAATATCAAGATACTATCTCCTCTAGCCTTAGATCCTGAAGGAATCTATAGCTGCTTTCTCCTGGCTTCTTTAGCCTTGTCTAACCCTCCAAAGTTCTGAGAATCCTCCTGGCAATATATACCCAGATGCCATACTCCCAAAAACGTGGCGGTAATCACACCAGGAGGAATCAATAATACTGAACCCTCCTAAAACCACTGAATATTGAAATTACAGGAGCAATATTAGTGATGGCTTGGACTTCTCATCACATATGCAATCACTTCGAAGTCAATTCCAATGTTTACTTGTGCAATTGCTTTTGAAATCAAATAATCAGTCTGAAAATTTTACTTGTCTTCTGTTTTTTTTCTTTAGGGTCTGTCAGGGGGTGGTCCAGGCCTGCATCCTTGGTCCAGATATTTGCAAGACCAGTCTTGTAAACCTTGAGCCAGAACATCTTGCTGCTCTCAGGCCCTCCTCTATTCTTCAGCAATAAACTGCATTATCTCAGCTTGTTCCCTCTCTCTTCCTTGCTGTAAAAAATCTGCCGCTGCTATTCTTTGGCTGGCCTGTGAAATGTAGAAAAGCATCAAAAAAAATGTACGTAATCCATGATTACTACACAGAGCACCTACAGACACAGCCACACAAATCCCAGCAATGGAGTAAAATGGCCACCAGGCATGTGCTTTAATTTTGCTCCAAGTTCTAAAAATCCCATGTAAAACAATAGGCACTAACATGTCTCCCTGCTACCACGGCTCTCTGCATTACCTGATAATAGCTAATTGTTTCATTGGCATAGCATTTGCATGCACCATGCTAAGCCAGCTGTGTGATTTTTGCATGGGATTTTTGCTGCTAAAATCTATATTAAATACATGAGTAGGGTTAATGCAGAAAATCCCATGCAAAAATCATAGAAAAAACATGTGGATGGCTTGGTGCGGCTTATTATATCAGCCCCCTCCTCTCTCAGTCTCTACCCTCTCCTATCTATCCTTTCTCTCAACCTCCATCCCCTCTCTTAATCATCTCCTATCCTGCATTTTTCCCTATCTCAATCTGCCTCTCCTGCTGATACCTTTTTACATCACCCATCCAATCCCTCTTACCCCCTCCAGCCCATTTTGGCAATCCCCAAGCTGATCCTCTCTCACCTATAGCTCCTATAGTTACATCCCCCAGACAATCTTTTGTCATTTCCCCTATCTCAGCTTCCCTACCCACCTGATCCAACCTTCAAACCCCTCCTTCTTCTGATCCTTACCGTCAACCAGCCCAACTTCCAAATAGTCCCCTGGCCGGGGTCAGCGACATTTTCCTTTGGGCCTTAGGCTAAAGGTGGATTACAACTGCTGGGAAGAGAGGGCAGGCGGTTGAGAGGCGACAATTTTCTCTTGGATAGATTCAGTGGTGGGTGAGGAGAGCAGAGCAATGGCAATCGCCACTGGCCCATTCACATTCAGCCCTCCTCTCCCTTCCCCTCATGGCTGATCTCAAGCCCAATGGTGATCTGCAAGAGGCAGCAGTTATTAATCATGAAAGTCAACATGGGGCCTATGAGCTAGTGCAAGCTCCCAGGTGCTGCAGTGGCCCCAGTCCCTCCTCATGCAGGGCCTCCTGTTACCACAGATACTCATGCAAGGCAGTATCCCTGCAGGGCTTAGTTTAGTTTAGAATTGTTTATAATATTTAATATACTACCTTTCCACATCACAAATCAAAGCCTCATGCTGACTTCCACTACTAATGCTGTTGCTGCTGCTGCTGGTGCCTGAAGAATGCTACCATTTGAGGCACTTGTGATCCCATTTGAAGGTTTTATTATCCCATTTGGGGGTCCTGACTCAGTTTGGGAATCCCCGGTTTACAGTGTTTGCCTCCAATTTCAAGGTCACAATGTCATTCAGCACGCAAACATAATCCAGGAGAATGCAAGATTCAAACAGACTTTAGAGAATAAACATGTTTTGAAGTTCAGTTTCTTCTCTGATAAATTTTTCTGAAATAATATCATTGCATTGGTTCATCCAACTAACAATTTATCTCCAATACACAAGAGATGTGAAGAAATATATCATCACAGCTGTGCACCTTATTTGCCTCTGCCCTGCAATTATAGTACAGCAGGGACCAAAGCTACATATAGCAGCCAGCTGTCTGAACTATATATCCATAAGGATCAAGAAAACACATCCCTGGTTATATGAGAGATGGCAAACATATTTTAAAACAGTCTCCTCAAATATCTTTCTGCTCGCATTACTGTCACCTGTGCTTCATGAAAGGCCAAAGATATGATAAAAACCATAGGTTGAAACTGGAACCAGTGCAGAGTCTGGGAGAAAGAAGAAATGATTCAACATCTCATGTTTCTGGTGACTGAGTGGGGTCTTGATGACAGTTTCTGCAGTTCTTACTCAAAATAAGAGACCCAGACCTATCTGTATCCCAACTGGTAATAGAGCCAAGACCTACTTCAGTGGAGGGACCTGATCTTGGGTGGGATAATTCAGATAGCTGATTTCACAGAGGGATATTTGGAAGATTGTAGAACGTCCCCTGATACCCTGGAATGTATTATGTAAGTAGTTTTCTAACTTTATTTGTTGTCCTCACTGGCATTAATTTTTAAATACTTTCATTTCATTAAAACTGTGGTTCTCAACCCAGTCCTCTGACACATCTAGCCAGTCTGGTTTTCAGCACTCTCCACAATGAATATGATTGAGATAGATTTGCATACACTTTCTCTATTGTATGCAGATCTATCTCATGCATATTCAGTGGAAGATCCTGAAAACCAGACTGGCCAAGTGTGTCCTGAGGGCGTTATTGTGGGCGTTAGGGCCCTAACACCCATGTTAACGTCATAATGCATGCATTATTTTTCACAGTTTGCAAAACACATGCAAATCTGGAAAAGGAGAGGAGATGAGAAGGAGTTTGGGCGGGTTTTAGGAAAATGAGGAGTCCAGAACACTGCATGCGTTATGATATCACAGGATTTAATGCCAGAAATGCCAGAAATAACTACACCTTTTCCCCAAGCGTTATGCCCTGCGATAGTGTGCATTATGCATGAAAGAGCATTTGAAATATTTATCACAAATGCCATTTCAGGCAGCGAGAGGGGATTTATATCTAAGAGAGAGATAATTTGTGGAAGGCCATTGACTTCTCAACTTTATATACCACTGTAAGAGGAGACATTAGTAATTCAGGGTGAGGTTTGTGTTTTGAGTTGGGGTTTAGGGGGCAGTTTGAGATCTGGGTGGAGGAATAGCCTAGTGGTTAGAGCAGAAGACTATAACCCAGAAAAGTCACTATTCAAATCCCACTGACTCTCCTTGTGACTTTGGGCAAGTCACCTTACTCTCCATTCCTTATTACCTGATAAGCCCTGTGAGGATAGGGAAATTCCTGAAAGTAATCTACTTTGAAGTGCCAAAAAGCAGATTATAAAAATAAATAAATGCACAGTGAGACATACAAACAGCACAGTTTAAGATGCATAGGGCCAGATTTTAATACCTATGTGCGGGGGTAGATTTGTGCACGCAACCCGGCGCGCAACAGTGGTATAAATAGTTCTGTTTTTCTAAGAGCCTCTACAGAGGTTCTCTCTTTCTCACTCTCCATCTCTCTCTCTCTCTCTCAATGCATGTTGTAGTAAAATACCTATGCAGGTGTTAAAATAGCACACATTGTAGTATTTTGGAAATTAACTACACCCCCTTTTTCTATGGCGGGCATTATTCTTGCAAACTTTATAGCAAAATGAAAAATCTAGACCTAAGAAGGGCATCACAGAAATAACATGATTAATTGTGCTACACTGAACACAGCCATAGGAGAGGATTTCATAGGATTCATGTGACCAAGAGCACTCTCTCGCTCTCAAATATGGGAGTTACTTAATAACATAGGGCTGGCCAACTCCGGTCCTCAAGGGCCACAAACAGGCCCTGGTTTTCAGGATATTAGCAATGAATATGCATGAGAAAGATTTGCATATATTGAATCTTCATGATGTGCAAATTTACCTCATGCATATTCATTGTGAATATCTTGAAAACCTGAGTGACTGTGAGGTCCAATGGTCAGGTTTGGGAAGCTCTTGCAATGAATATGCAGTAGTGGTGGACTGTCTCCAGAGATTTTCTCCATTCATTGCTTTGGTTCTGCCTTTCATAGATACTTTTGTTCCTATGGATCTTGGACCTAATTTTCAAAGTCAACTGCCTTGTTAGACTTTGCAATTGCAAAATCTCCTTGCAGAATAAATCAAATTAGTGTGCGTTGTATTCCTGCCCTGCTCTCTTTCCACCCCATGTATACCTCCTCTCAATGAGGCTAAAAGTGCAAACCTTGTGAAAGAATGAGCATTCTTATATATGCATCAAGAAGGACAATTATAGAAAAGGGCTATTTGAACTCTCCCCTGCTATAATATTCAGGTAAGCCCTGGTGAGGGGAGAAATTTAAACTATTCAGCTTATTTGGCTAAATAGCATTTTATAAGAACATAAGAAATTGCCATGCTGGGTCAGACCAAGGGTCCATCAAGCCCAGCATCCTGTTTCCAACAGTGACCAATCCAGGCTATAAGTACCTGGCAAGTACCAAAAACTAAATCTGTCCCATGATACTGATGCTAGTAATAGCAGTGGCTATTTTCTAAGTCAACTTGATTAATAGCAGGTAATGGACTTCTCCTCCAAGAACTTATCCAACCTTTTTTAAACCCAGCTACACTGGCAACAAATTCCAGAGTGGTAATTGTGTGTTGAGTGAAAAAGAACTTTCTTCGATTAGTTTTAAATGTGCTACATGCTAATTTCATGGAGTGCCCCCTAGTCCTTCTATTATCCGAAAAAGTAAATAACAGATTCCCATTTACCCATATCCCTGCTAAACCATCTCTTCTCCAAGCTGAACAGACCTATCCTCTTTAGTCTTTCCTCATAGGGGAGATTTCCATCCCCTATTATTTTGCTCACCCTTCTCTGTACCTTCTCCATCACAACTATATCTTTTTTGAGATGCGGCGATCAGAATTGTACACAGTATTTAAGGTGTGGTCTCACCATGGAGTGATACAGAGGCATTATGACATTTTCTATTTTATTCACCATTCCCTTCCTAATTATTCCTAACATTCTGTTTGCTTTTATGTCTGCCGCAGCACACTGAGCCGACGCTTTCAATGTATTATCCACTATGAAACCTAGATCTTTTTCCTGGGTGGTAGCTCCTAATAAGGAACCTAACATCGTGTAACTAATAGTGATGTGCATTCATTTTTCACGAATTAGACAATGTCAACGACATTGTCTAATTCGTCATTGTTCGGCAATCGCAAAAAAAGAATCAAATTTCAATGAATTTTCAGGCTAAAGTCGGTTTTGAATTACTGCGCACTAACGGACAATAGTGTGCATTGAATATCCGATAGTGCGCAGTACCGGGACTTATTGCGCAGTACATGCCGCCAAACTATACTGCGCAGTGACTCTGTGTCAGTGCGCAATATATGTATGACAGTGCGCATTGATATATGTTAGTGCGCAGCAAGATAAAATGATAGTAAATTGACACTTTTTTGTCAATTTAGGGATGAATATGTATTCCTATTGGTTATCTTCTTGTTATTTATTCATGTTACCAAGGTTACCAACAGCTGAGGTGCTGTTTTTTACAGATTGTTTTATATGGGGGGATTGGGAATGGGAATGGGGGATAGCTTGAAAAAAGTTCTAATCCTACTGTAGTGTGTCTTTGATTATTGTGATTATGTCATCAGTCATGTGACTAGAATGTGTTTGTTTATTCTTCTGTTACCAGGCACTGGCAGATGAAATGTTTTGAATTTGCCAATTCCTGTGCTGCATTTTAGAAAGGGGGTTGTTGTTGCATTATATATGCATTATTAATATGCATCATTTTTTAATTGGCCAATTATAGGTTTATTTTCCCTCCTACTTTTAGTCACTAGCTATAATAGCTATTCAACTTACTCTGCTTGTGTGTTGCTTTTGTTTTGTGGGTTTGAGGAGAAAACATCAGCTCTTTATTCAATCAATCATTAGCTGCAGCTGTTGATTGATAGTTAATAGGGATGTGAATCGTGTGATCGATCGTCTCTTAACGATCGATTTGGCTGGGGGAGGAGGGAAATCTGATCGTCATGGGTTTTTTTGGTAAAAAATCGTCAAATCATAAATCGGCGGGAAAACCGGCACACCAAAACAACCATAAAACCCACCCCGACCCTTTAAAACAAATCCCCCACCCTCCCAAACCCCCCCAAAATGTTTTAAATTACCTGAGGTCCAGTGGAGGGGGGGGGGTCCTGGCGCGATCTCCTGCTCTCGGGCCACGGCTGCGTTAATAGAAATGGCGCCGGTGGCCCTTTGCCCTTACCATATGAAAGGCAAAGGTAGCGCCAGCGCCATTTTGGTTCCTGTCACCCGACGTCACGAGTGCAGGAGATCGCTCCCGGACCCCCGCTGGACCCTCAGGGACTTTTGGCCAGCTTGGGGGGGCCTCCTGACCACCACAAGACTTGCCAAAAGTCCAGCGGGGGTCCGGGAGCGACCTCCTGCACTCGGGCCGTATTGCCAATATTCAAAATGGCGCCGGCGCTACTTTTGCCCTCACTATGTCATACGGGTCGTCCCCCGATTTACGATTTTTTGACGATAAATCGGGGGAATTGCTATTGTATCGCGGCTCTAATGATTTTTGACGATTTAAAATATATCTGACGATTGTTTTAAATCGTCAAAAAAACGATTCACATCCCTAATAGTTAATGCAGTCTTTATTGTTAAGGGATAGCTGGCTTAGCTAGCTTAGCTAGCTGATATTAGCCAGCCAGTAGCCACAGTAGCCTATATAGCTAGCAGCCAGTAGTAGCCACTACCAGTGAGCTTGCTAGCTAGTACTGCTACTTTTTCTGTTTCTAATTGAGTGAGTATTTTGCAGCATTATCCTAGCCTAGGCACCAGCAGCAGTGCTTGTAAAGGACAAGGTAAAGGTAGGTGCTTTCTGTGCATTGCAGCAGTAGAGTTTTAGTAGATTTATATTATATCATATTATATATATATATTATATTTATTAATATTATATAGATGTATTAAGTTGTTTAATCTACTAGATTTATTATAGCTAGCTAAGCTATTAGCCTAGTGTCACTGGCTAGTGGCTAGCTATTAAAGCCAGTGAGCCACTACTAGTATAGTATATCAATTCTAGTACTAAACCTATAATTGGCCAATAGGTGTAGTGTCACACCTATATCTTAGAAAACAAAGAGGTAGGCGATCTATGATAGCCGTTAGGAAAACAAGAAAAAATAGATGCCTCGATCTTTTTCCAATGTTTTATTATAGCAGAGACGTGTTCATAAAATGCCCGACATAAAACTTCCTAGGTAGCATAGCATGCAAAGCTAGACCGTGCGTGCTATGCTACCTAGGAAGTTGGTCTAACAATTATTGCTCATTGGATGAAACTAAGATTGCTGAGTTTTCCTTTGAATTTGAAGTGTTCAAGCCCCTGAGGCAGCGGCTGTCAGCCGCGAAACTTGGCCTGAATCGGGCATTTTATGAACACGTCTCTGCTATAATAAAATATTGGAAAAAGATCGAGGCATCTATTTTTTCTTGTTTTCCTAACACCTATATCTTATACATCCAATATCCTATATTATGTATCTGCCCTGTTGTCTTGGGCCATATATCTAATAATACTTTCATCTTAACATGTTCTAGGAGCTGGCTCTTTTTTTTTTATATATATATGTTAGTATCCTTCCTGTCCTGTGAGTCTGATTCCAGCTCATGTCTCGGCTCTGCTCTCAGGTGTATCATCTGGTTTCCATTCCTGGGGGGTGGCATGTCCCAGTTCAGTATTTTTTCCCACTATTGTAGAAGTCTGCAGGGACTCTTGCTTTTTAATGTAAATTCTTCCAGAAATATGAGGCTGGAAGTTGCAGACTTTCCCTGGATACCAACCATGCATGGCCTGTCATCCCTTTGATGCTTGTGCTTGGCTTCTGCCCCTGTGTGTGAGATTTGGGGGATGGGAGGTAAGGAGAAGTGTTAGATAGGGAAACCCTTATGGGTAAGACTTGAAGTGGGAGGGAGAAGTTATTTTAGTCCAAAGAACAGAATAGGCCTAAAAGGGATAGGAAATAGGAATAGGATTGCAGTGCCACAACTGCTAACCTCAATGCTTGCATGTAGCATTAGCAGCCAGTAGCCTAGCCACTGCCAGGAGGCTAATGTAATGAGTGAGTTACTGCAGCCTAGTTTCAGTCTGCTACAATTTGATGCTCTGGCCATTGCATGGTAAATATATAATACTGCAATTGCAATATAATATATATACTATATCAAATTATCAATTGTCAGTGTCACTCACTGACTATTAATAAATAATCACTATATCCTTCTTTGTCCTGTGGTCTGGGGCTAGCCTATTAGCTATTATCTCAATAAAGTTTAAAAAATAAATACCAAACTAATTTATTAACTTGTTTAATCTACTAGATTTATTATTTGTTTATTTATTTATTTGTTCAGTTTTATATACCGTCATTCGGTTCAGCCATCATAATGGTTTACAAAAATCAAACAGAGAATAAACCTTTAAAAACATTGATGCATAAATTAATAGTGGAAAAGAAGAAGGGATCGGGGAGAGGTTGGTGGTGAAAAAAGGAGCATAAGGAAAAGAAGGGAAAAGGATAGTGGTAACGGTATTGGTATTTAAACATATTCGGGATGGTCTTCTAGTGTTGTTAATTATGTTCATACTGCTATTATGATGGTCGTTGCCAGACGATATTTCATTATCTCTTTTGCATGAGTATGGTTGGTAGTCTTGGTTAAAATTAGATTGTTGAAATAAATAATCATTAACGTAGACTTTATGAAAAAGAAAGTCTTTAGATCTTTTTTGAAAGTTTTGATATTTGTTTGAGTTCTTAAATAAGGTGGTAAGGAGTTCCATTTTTTAGGACAGGCTATTGAGAAAGCTCTATTTCTTGTTGTTGAAAGATGAGCATCTTTGATGGGTGGAATTATTAGACGAGAGGTATTATTTGATCGAAGATTCCTGTTGTTTTTCTATAACGTGATTTTTAAGCTTGTTTGTTTGTGGTGATCAGAATGAATTAATTTGTGTATAATTATTAAAATCTTATAATCAATTTGTGATTTAATAGGGAGCCAGTGTAGTGAAGATAATATAGGGGTAATGTGATCATTCTTTTTTTTTCCAGTTAAAATTCTTGCTGCAGCGTTTTGAAAAATCTGTAAAGGCTTGATGTTGATATATGGAAGGCCAATCATAAGGGAATTACAGTAGTCAATGGTTGAGAAAATAATTAGTTGTAAATCTGTTCTGAAATCTACTAAATTTAGAAAATGTTTTATCCGCCGTAGAATTAGGAGTTTGTGATAACCTTCTTTGATTTTGGTGGTAATGTGGTTATTATAAGATAGGTTATTGTTAATTATTACTCCAAGGTTTCTAGCGTGATTGACAGGGTATATTGGCTTAATTTGATTGCTAGTTGTGAATAATGGTGGTGGTAATACAATGGGTTTTTTGTTCATTATGGGGCAGATTTTAAAAGCCCTGCGCGCCGGCGCGCCTATTTCGCATAGGCCACCAACGCGCGTAAAGTCCCGGGATGCGCATAAGTCCCGGGGCTTTTGAAAAGGGGCGGGAGTGGGCATGTCCGGGGGCGTTCCCGAAACGATGCAGCGTTTTAGGGGCGTGCCGTGGCGTTTCGGGGGCGGGCCCGGGGGGCATGGCGCCGGCCCGGGGGCGTGGTCGAGGCCTCCAGACCAGCCCCCAGGACCGGAGGATGGAGCGGGGCTGCCGGCTGACGCGCGCAAAGGTAGGGGGGGTTTAGATAGGGCCGGAGGGGGGGGGGGGTTAGGTAGGGGAAGGGGGGGAAGGTAAGGGGAGGGCGAAGGAAAGTTCCCTCTGAGGCCGCTCCGAAATCGGAGCGGCCTCGGAGGGAACAGGCAGCGCACGCTGGGCTCGGCGCACGCAGGTTGCACAAATGTGCACCCCCTTGCACGCGCCGACCCTGGATTTTATAAGATACGCGCCTGGTGCGCGAACAAAAGTACACGATCGCGTATTTTTTAAAGATCTACCCCTATAAATATTTCAGTTTAATCAATGTTGATTATGAGTTTTAATTTTGTAAGGAGTTGCTTGATTGTTTCAAGTAATAAAGACGTGTCTTTATAGGTATCATCAATGGAGTTTTTTAATGGGAATTAAAAGTTGTATGTCATCAGCATAAAGGTAGTGGGTGATTTGCAGATCATTTAATAGCTGGCAAATTGGTAAGAGGTATATGTTAAATAAAGTCGCAGATAACGCTGAACCTTGAGGAACTCCAGTATTAAGGGTAATTTTTTTAGAGATGTTATTAAATTAAACTTGATAAGTTCTGTTGGAGAGATAAGATAAAAACCATTGTAATGTAGTCTCAGCTAAACCAATTTCAGATAATTATTCTAGAAGAATTTGATGATTAACTGTGTCAAAAGCTGCAGAGAGGTCAAGGACTACTAGTAGATATTGCTTTCCATTATCAAATCCTCTTAAAATAGTATCATTATATCCTTCTTTGACCACAGGATCATCATGCCACTACCAGTACCCTCTGGAAAAAAACGTGGCGCTAGTACTAGTGCTACTGGAAAGAGCAGTCTGCCAGTCCCTAGGAAAAAACTGCGATTTTTTTGAGAAGAAAGAGGATGTAGAAGCACAAGGTTACCTGTTGCAAGGGAAGGAACGAGTTAAATGTGAGAAGGTGAAATTCTTAGATGAAAGAATGGTGCTACAGAAAGTCTTGGATGATGATGATGATGATGAATCAGATATTGATGAGGAGGAGGAGGAGGAGGATGTTGATGATCAGGGGTTCTTGGCTAGTAAACATTCTGAGGAGGAGGAGGAGAACACCAGCAATGACAATGTTAGTCAGATTGCAAAAACACCAATGAGAATGACTAGTACTGCTACTAGTCAGATTGCAAAACAAACAACTACTGCCAGTGCCAGCAGTATTGATAATACCCTGTCCCCTACACCATTTGAACATCTGCACGTGACAAAACTACTACTACTACTACTATTTCTACTACTAGTATGAAAATGACAACAAGTATCCAGCCTAGAGTAAGGAACAGTACAAGGACATCAAAGATTTGGAATCATTATCATGTTGTGGCTGACCAGAGATTTGGACAATGTATCCATTGTAAAAAGATGGTGAGCCGTGGAAGAATTATTGGACATCTTACTAACAGCAACATGAAATATCACCTTGAAAGAGAACATAGAGCACTGTTGCTTGCAGAAGAAGCTGGTCCCACCGTGTTTGCCCAGGTTTCAAGTAAAGCAACAGGGAAGCAGCCACAGAAGGAAAGTAGTAGTACTAAAGAAGATACAGATTGTGTGCATCTGCAGAAGCAGCAGTCTCCTCCTCCTCATCCCCAGCAGCAGCGGCAAGCTACCATTGAGCAGATGGAGTGGTGTTCTTCTGCAATGTCACAGAGTAGGAAGCAGGCAATGTCCAAAGGAGGTACACGACATATTGCTCTAATGATTGCTTTGGATGATCAGCCACTGCAGATTGTAGAAAATGAGGGATTTAAGCGGATGCTTCATTATTTTGCCCCTTACGACAAACTTCCTTCAAGAAGTACATTTAGCCGCCAGGTTCTTCCTTCCCTATACAGAAAATGTCATGCTGAAATGCAGATTGTGATGGCAAGGGCAAAGGGGAGGAGCATCCAACTCACCACTGCTGTTTGGACTAGTATGAATGCAATACATGCATATTAGTCTCTAACAACACATTGGTGGCAGCTGGATGAGGCATTAATACCTGTAAGCAGTAGGGATGTGAATCGTTTTTTGACGATTTAAAAAAATCGTCAGATAATTTTTAAATCGTCAAAAATCATTAGAGTGCGTGATACAATACAAATTCCCCCGATTTATCATCAAAAATCATTAAATCGGGCACGGGAATTATTTTGGGGGAGGGTGGGAAAACTGGCACACCAAAACAACCCCTAAACCCACCCCGACCCTTTAAAACCAATCCCTTACCCTCCCGAACCCCCCCAAAATGTTAAATTACCTGGTGGTCCAGTGGGGGGGGGGGGGGGGGGGTCCCGGCGCGATCTCCCGCTCTCAGGCCATCGGAACCATTTTGGCTGCCACTAATATAAATGGCGCCGATGGCCTGAGAAAAAAAACCCACCCAACCCTTTAAAACCAATCCCTTACCCTCCCCCACCCTCCCGAACCCCCCCAAAATGATAAATTACCTGGTGGTCCAGTGGGGGGGTGTCCCGGCACGATCTCCCGCTCTCGGGCCATCGGCGCCATTTTGGCTGCCACTAATATAAATGGCGCCGATGGCCCGATAAAAAAAAAAAACCACCCGACCCTTTAAACCAACCCCCTTAGCCTCCCCCACCCTCCCGACCCCCCCAAAACCTTTTAAAATTACCTGGTGGTCCAGGGGGGGGGGGCACGGGGAGCGATCTCCCGCTCTCGGGCCATCGGCTGCCACTCATAAAGATGGTGCCGATGGCCCTTTGCCCTTACCATGTGACAGGGTATCCGTGCCATTGGCCGGCCCCTGTCACATGGTAGGAGCACTGGATGGCCAGCGCTATCTTTAAAGATGAAGCGGTTGATTGAAAAGTGTCGCAAAATAGCTGGGCATTTCAACCGCAGTGTGAAAAGTGGGAAGCAACTCAGAAAGAGGCAAATAGTAGTTGGCGCACCTTTGCACAACCTTCTTCAGGATGTGCCTACCTGATGGAATTCCACCTATCTTATGTTGGAGAGGTTGTCTGAACAGCAGACACCTCTTCATGATTTGGCAATGGCAACTGAAATTGGATTGGAAAATCCTCTTGGATTTCAGGACTGGACAAACATTGCACAGATGGTGCATGTCCTCAATCCTTTCAAAGTATATACTGATACATTCAGTTCAGCTATGGCCACGTTGGGTGGTGTCATCCCTGTAATAAACTATCTGGAGGAGGTATTAGAGGAATTTCTGCATCAGCCAGATTTCTCTAAGGAAGTGTTACTGCTTGTTAAATGCTTAAAAGAGCAAGTTCAAAAAAGATTGAAACCTCTCATGGAAAGGGATTGCTATATGTTAGCCACAATGTGTGACCCACATGTGAAAGGCAATATTGCTCTCAAGTGCAATGCTCTTATACACTGGAAAAAAAAGTTGATTACAATGGTTGAAAGCATAATGTCAAACAGGGTCTGTGCCACTGGAAATGATAAAAAAGAATTAGGATCATCCTCTCAGTCTCCAACACCATCCTGCTCAAGTACTAGTATCAGCTGCTCCCCTACCCCTTCCATGACAATTACAATTATTAGTCATTCCAAGTTTAATGAACTGGCTGCCATGTCACAAGCAATCGTATCAGCTGTTGGCAGAAGAGTGACTACTGAGACCTACCTGCAAGAGAATGTTTCAGAAATGCATGTTAAGCATTTTCTGTCTGAGCCAATTCAGAGCATGGACTCAGATCTCTTGAGATATTGGGCACAGAAAGCTTCAATGTGGCCTGATCTTGCAATAGTAGCACAGCACTTTCTTTACTGCCCGCCAACCAGTGTGCAAAGTGAAAGAGTATTTTCAATGACAGGGAACATAGTGAGTCCACACCGTGCACATTTGTTTCCAGACTTAGTAGAGCAATTGGTTTTCATCAAAATGAACTTTCCACTGCTTGGGTATCCGGACTTTCCCTGTGACTGGGAGGAGTGAGCATCTTGTCGAGGCCTGAGATCCAAGGTCAAGGGCTGGAAGAGAGGCTTGGCTCTATGCAGCTGTGCTCCCCGCATCGCTCGCTGGGGCACCCGGCAGTACCGCTACCACTACACTGCCGCTGATGCCTCTTGTGGCCCCCAGGAGAAGCCAGTCCGGGAGTCAAAAGACATGAACACTCCATCTTGCTGTGTCCCAGACACAGGCTTCTCACTCCCAGGCTCTCTCTCCAACAGACATGGCACCCACACACACACACACACACAGGCTTCTCACTCCCAGGCTCCTTTCCCCAGTGTCCACCTCTGAGGCAGGCTAGTCCTCGCTGGGTTCCTCTGCCTCAGCATCCATCTCCGATGGCATGATTGTGTGAATGAAGTATGAAAGAATTTCAGGCCAATGCAATATTAAATTGCACTTACAGTGCACAGAGAGGTTGCTAGCTAGTGGCTACTAATGTGATATTAGCTACTACTAGTAGTAGCTAGCTATGCCTGTTATATCCCACTACTGTAACAATACATTGATTAAAAAAAATATACACACCCTCGAGTGTGTGTGTACTGGTAATGTATGCAGATTGCAGAATAGATACACTTTGATACCAAAATTTTCCATGTATCCTAGGAGCCCATTTAAAGCAGAGAATGTATTTTAATGCCTGTAATTCTGCCAGTCCCAGTATTATTGTTCATTGCAATACGACTAATAGTAAAGTACTAACAGACTACAGTAACTAACTAACTACTAGTACTAGGACTAAGAAAGCAGAATCATGTGGAACAAACAAAAGACCTTAAGAAATCATAATAAAAAAAGAAAACTGAGCACCCAGCAGTTGTACATTTCTGAAGGATTTCTTTTTCATGATTCTGCTTTCTTCTTACTCCTACTTTAGTATCACAAGCATTACATTTTCTGCTTCAAATGGCTGTCTTGGTCATGCAGCAATTTTTGGCATCGAAGTGTGAGTCGTTGCAGTAGCTTGAGTGCTGCACACTGCACAATATAGCATTGGCCAGGTTGAAAGATGTGTGAATGGTCTGCAGCCATGGTTGAAGCCTTGACGTTGGCGCTACTGCTCACAAGTATACAACTTGTGCTAATTCAACCAGACTGAATGTTTTATGGAAGTGTATGACTGACCGAGTGCCATACTAGTACAAAAACACTGAAATTTGTTGGATTATAATACGACGTACATCTGTACATGTCTGCTCTCTGTAATTTAGTAGTACCATACTATTTAATTTTGGAATAATTAATTATTAATAGTTAAATAACTCAGAAATAATATATAAAAAAGAACAAACAAACATTTTCAACAACAAATATCTTGTTTATTTTTACAAATTTAACTAAAATAAAAAAAATATATATTTTTTAATTTTCTATTAAAAAAAAATGAGTGGAGGAGTCCAGGCCAAGGTGAAATATGATGCCTTGACTTCATGATGTTGCAGCAGAGTCAGACTGATCATCATGTGGAGAGGAGGGTGCCAACCCCAGAGGAGCCTGCTCTGGAGCAGAGGGAATTGGCATCTCTTCCTCATGAGGCATCTCGTGAGGAGGAAAAGCCATTTCCCTCTGCTCCTGAGGGGCCTCCTCCAGGGCTGACAACCTCCTCTCCACATTTCTGACGCTGTCCTTCACATCTGTGACCTCCTGCTGCAACATCATGAAGTCGGCATCATATTTCACCTTGAACTGCCTTACTTCCTGCAGGATCTCCTCCAGCTTGGAAAACTGTGCACAGCATTTACAGCTAGGAGGAGATCCTGGAGGAAGTACGGCAGTACTGGTGCTGGTGCTGGGCTGGGCTGCTGCCGCCGGTTGTTCCTCTTGTCCTGTAAAGAAATGTAAAAAAAAAAAATTCAACATGAGACACAGAACAATACATACATTACATACATAGTCATATATGGCAAATAAATAAGCAAATACTGGACACGTGCGAGCAAGTTTATAAAATAATCTACCCCTTAGTTTATTAACCTTGAGGGTTATAGAAAAATGAGCAGTCCATCACGGGGAGAAGGAGAGATGGGGAGAGCGGAGGGATATCAAATCAATCTACATAGATTAGAGATAGTTCATAATTTGAAGGATTGGAAGGAGAAATAATGGAGTCACTCTCAGGCTAGACAGAATATGATGGTAGGAGGTACACTACAAACAAATCTCTTCTTCTCTTTCTCCTTCAATTCCTTAGTGTTCTCTTGTAGTCACTCAGTGTCATTTATAATATATACAAATAAATAAATAAATACACACATCCCCAGCCACTATAACTGACTGATATTAAAAAATGATTTTGTTTTTCAGCCTCAGATATACTACTGGCCCAGATATATTATTACCTAGACCACTAGCTGTCGCTGGTGCCTACGTCCTCCTCTGGTGGCAGCTCTGCCTCCTGCTAGGCCCAGGAAGCCCCGCCTCGTCCCTGCCAGGGTGTGGTTCTGTACAAGACAGATCAAAATTCGGAGAACAACAGTTAAAATTTTAAAAACAAGAATGAGATCAGACACAAGGATTCATTCACTGTTATAGTAAACAAACATAATTAAACACAAATTCCATTACAATTAATTGAATAATATTTGTGTACTTGTGTAGTATTCTGAAAACAACCTACCAGGGAAGGGACGGGACAAGGTTCTGCGGATCTCCTCGAGCCACCTACCCTGGTGCAGTCGAAAATGGTGACCTGAGAATTAGAGGAATATACAGGAAAAAGAATAACATTGATTAATTATTACAACATGACCACGTTTTGCCTTGACCTACTAGATTATTTTTTATGCAACATAGAAAAGTTAGTAATAACAAAATACTATTTAATTTATATTTCAATGTGGCATTCAAAATCCCAAATACCAACATTTCAAAATGATAAATATAAATATCAATAATATTCCACAGATAATTTTCTTTCCTTTGTAGTCTAGTTATTAGTAAGTAATAGCATAGTTTAGGGTAAGGGTGGTACACTAGTAGCTAGCTAGCTACTAGTATTTCTGTTCTTTTAAAATATATTTATTTAAAATTATAACTGTTATTAGTTATAGTAGTTATTACTTTATAATTATATAACTCACTCTATGCTACTAGCTACTGTAGCTAGTAATACTATCATACTCTATTCAATTTTCAATTACAAAATATACATAATAATTAAATAATATGACCCACATTATTATCGCTCACCTTTCATCTTGAGGTCTTCAACCTCATGAGGGTAGGAGTCCTGCCGGAAAAACTCCTCCTGGAGAGAGGCCCAGGCAGCAGACTCCCTTTCTAGGTTAGGCCTGCTGCCTAGGGGTGTATAGGTTACTCTCATCCAAGAGGATGAGCCGAGCCAGGAGGTCCACATCAGCCTGGGTAAAGCGGGGCTTCCTGGACCTGTCTTTTTTTGCAGCTGCCACCTTGGAGGAGGATGGTGGGGAGGAATCAGACTCCCTATCCCTGTCATCATCATCCTTTTGATGTTCCATCCTACCATAAGAAAATAAAAAATAAATTGAAAAAAAAAGTATGTGCTTTAGGACAGCTGTTTGTTCAGAAGCTCACACACTAATGCAGGGAGGGAGCTGTCTGACCCTTCACCATCCTCCCCCCTCACCACATACCATTCACTGGCTGGGACATGGGGGAGGGGAGGAGTGAGGGACCAGGCAGCTCCCCCCCTATCTGTGAAGGAAAGCTGTCTGTCCAGAAGCCAGCCTCACACTAGTAATGCAGGGAGGGAGCTATCTCACCCTTCACCATCCTCCCCCCCTCACTCACACACCATTCACTGGCTGGGACATGGGGGAGGGGAGGAGTGAGGGGCCAGGAAGCTTCCCCCCCCCCCCCCCCCATCTGTGAAGGAAAGCTGTTTGTCCAGAAGCCAGCCTCACACTAGTAATGCAGGGAGGGAGCTGTCTTACCCTTCACCATCCTCCCCCCCTCACCCATACACCATTCATTGGCTAGGACATGGGGGAGGGGAGGAGTGAGGGGCCAGGCAGCTCCCTCCCATCTGTGAAGGAAAGCTGTCCGTCTAGAAGCCTGCCTCACACTAGTAATACAGGGAGGGAGCTGTCTCACCCTTCACAATCCTCCCTCCCCCTCACCCACTCACCATTCACTGGCTGGGACATGGGGGAGGGGAGGAGTGAGGGGCCAGGCAGCTCCCTCCCCCCATCTGTGAAGGAAAGTTGTCTGTCCAGAAGCCAGCCTCACACTAGTAATGCAGGGAGGGAGCTGTCTCACCCTTCACCATCCTCCCCCACCCTCACCCACACACCATTCACTGGCTGGGGCATGGGGGGGGGGGGAGGAGTGAGGGGCCAGGTAGTTCCTCCCCCATCTGTGAAATAAAGCTGTCTGTCCAGAAGCCAGCCTCACACTAGTAATGCAGGGAGTGAGCTGTCTCACCCTTCACCATCCTCCCCCCCCCCCTCACCCACACACCATTCACTGGCTGGGACATGGGGGAGGGGAGGAGTGAGGGGCCAGGCAGCTCCCCCCCCCCCCCCATCTGTGAAGGAAAGCTGTCTTTCCAGAAGCCAGCCTCACACTAGTAATGCGGGGAGGGAGCTGTCTCACCCTTCACCATCCTCCCCCCCTCACCCACACACCATTCACTGGCTGGGACATGGGGGAGGGGAGGAGTGAGGGGCCAGGCAGCTCCCCCCCCCCCCATCTGTTAAGGAAAGCTGTCTGTCCAGAAGCCAGCCTCACACTAGTAATGCAGGGAGGGAGCTGTCTCACCCTTCACAATCCTCCCCCTCCCTCACCTACACACCATTCACTGGCTGGGACATGGGGGAAGGGAGGAGTGAGGGGCCAGGCAGCTCCCCCCCCTTCTGTGAAGGAAAGCTGTCTGTCCAGAAGCCAGCCTCACACTAGTAATGCAGGGAGGGAGCTGTCTCACCCTTCACCATCCTCCCCCCCCCCCCCCCCCACTGGTGACACTGACAATCTCTGCTGTGTTAAACTTTTTTTTTTCACTAAAATAGCATAAAATAAAATGAAGTACTTTGTGGATTAAACTTTTAATTTCCCCTAATGTAACTTCATTTAATATTATTTTTATATTATTTTTATTTTATTCTACTTTACCGAAAAAAAGTGCATTAACTATAACTAACTATATAACTAAACTAACTAAGTAACTAGTAAAGTATAACTATAAAATACTGTAGAAAAACTAAAACAAAACCTTATATACTTACAGTGGTAGAATTTGAGCTGTGTACTACGTACTATGTACTTGTAGAGTCTCCTGGTCCTGCTTGTGCTACTTATGTCACTGCTGCACTTGTGTCTGTCTGTGACTGTCTGTAGCTTTATTAGTGTGCATGTAGTAGAAGCAAAATGGCCCCTGGGGACACCAAAGAGCATGCTCAAGTTAGTGCACACTAACTTTAGTTAGTGCGCACACAGTATGCCATAGTGCGCACTGACTCACGTTAGTGCGCACTATGCCGGATGAGTTAAAGTAATGATTCTACATTCCCATTGGCTGTCTTCAAGGTGGAGCGAACCAGTGGGAACCCAGAACCATACCTCTAGCTAACGAACTCCTCATAAATTGATATGTTTTCATTTCTAAGTTGCACTTTTTGTTAGTGCGCACTAACATTGGGATAGTGCGCACTAACACCGAATTAGTGCGCATTACATCCCGTTAGTGCGCACTAATGCAGTTCTTAAAAAAAAACCAAAAACCGACACATGAAAAAACTAAATTTTTGCACGAAGAAGCCGACCAAAGCCCGACCCAATACCTAAAAACGAAGCACATCTCTAGTAACTAAAGCATGAGTTATTTTTCCCTATGGGGCGGATTTTCAGACTCCGCGAATAGGCCTACTTTTGTTTGCGCTCCAGGCGCAAACAAAAGTACGCTGGATTTTAGTAGATACGCGCGGAGCCGCGCGTATCTGCTAAAAACCTGGATCGGCGCACGCAAAGCTATCGATTTTGTATAGCCGGCGCGCGCCGAGCCGCGCAGCCTACCCCCGTTCCCTCCAAGGCGCTCCGAAATCGGAGCGGCCTTGGAGGGAATCCTCTAACGCCCTCCCCTCACCTTCCCCTCCCTTCCTCTACCTAACCCACCCGCCCGGCCCTGTCTACACCGCCCCCTTACCTTTCTCCGGGGATTTACGCCTCCCGGAGGGAGGCGTAAATCCCCGCACGTCAGCGGGCCTCCTGCGTGCCGGGCCGCGACCTGGGGGTGGGTACGGAGGGCGCGGCCACACCCCCGGACTGCCCCGGGCCATAGCCACACCCCCGTACCCACCCCCACAACGCTGCCGACACGCCCCGAAAATGCCGCGACGACCGGGACTGCCCCCGACACGCCCCCGACACGCCCCCCTCGGAGAACCCCGAGACTTACGCGAGTCCCGGGGCTCTGCGCGCGCCGGTAGGCCTATGTAAAATAGGCGCACCGGCGCGCAGGGCCCTGCTCGCGTAAATCCAGGCGGATTTACGCGAGCAGGGCTCTTAAAATCCGCCCCTATATGTATCACCTTTATTTATTTATTTATTTAGAATTTTTTTTTATATACCGACATTCAAATGGATATCACATCGGTTTACATAATAACAGGGGTAACAATTATAACAGTTGGAAAGGAAAATAATAGTTGCATCTAACAGGGGATTCAAAAGGAACAGGATAGAGAGCAGAATGGTCAGAGGGACCTAGAGAGAGGAAGATAGATACAGAGTTTAGGAAAGAAAAATTAAAAAATTAAGAGATCGAAACTATATTACATTACAACAACATTATAATGCGGTACAATAGCAGTGTATTGTATTACATTATCCGTAGGTATATTACATTATATTACATTACAATTACAGTCTTTATTACAAGGCTAAGAAGTCCAGGGAATGCTAAGATTACGTAAATGCCTGTTTGAACAACCAGGTTTTCAACTTTTTTTTGAAGGTTGTTGTGCAATGGTCAGGTGGCATCGAATTCTAGGGATGTGCAGACAAAAAGTTTATGTTCATAAGTCCATAAGTCGAAGGTGAGGGTCAATTTCGGTCAATATGGACATATGTAGAATTCCATAAGTTGAGGCTATGTCCATATGTGCACCGGTTCCCTAAATAAAAATTTAAACCCCTCACCCTCCTTAATCCCCCCCCCAAGACTTACCAAAACTCCCTGGTGGTCCAGCGGGGAGTCAGGAAGCCATTCCTGTATTCCTTTGCGAGGAGCACGTGACGTTGGCATCACGTCGGAGTGACACGGACATCACGTGATTCACCGCGCCTCCGCTCCCGGACCCCCCGTTGGACCACCAGGGAGTTTTGGTAAGTCTTGGGGGGGTCAGGAGGGTGGGGGGTTTAAGTGTTTATTTAGGATCAACGATCGCGGTTTCCAACTTATTCAACATAGCTATGTTGAATAAGTTGGAAATCGCGATCGTTGCGCCTCATCACTTTTTTAAGTTAAAAAAACAAAAGTTGCGTTTTACATATGCGTTCAAAACGAATGCACACCCCTATCGAATTCCATAGAGATGGTCCTGCTATGGAAAAGGCTCTTTCTCAAGTGGAGGCGAGCTGTGAGAGTTTGTGAGAAGGGGTTGTCAAAGTTCCTAAATAGGCGGATCTGGTCGGTCTGTTGGGGGAGTGATATTGGAGTGAACCATTTAGCCAAAGCATCTCTTTATTGTGTAGGGTTTTGTGGATAATTGTTAGGCATTTGTGTTGGATTCTGGCTGGGATTGGAAGCCAGTGAAGTTCTTTGAGAATTGGGGTTATGTGGTCCGATCTGTGTGAGTTTGTGAGGATTCTAGCTGCTGCATTTTGTAGCATCTGCAGCGGTTTGATTGTGGTTGAGGGTAGACCCAGGAGTAAGGCATTGCAATAGTCTAACTTTGTGAATATGGTGGCTTGGAGGACTGTTCGGAAGTCACTGAGGTGAAGGAGGGGTCTTAGTTTCTTCAGTATATGAAGTTTAAAGAAGCAGTCGCTTGCTATATGTGTTTTTGGAGATTGAGGTGGTTATCCAGGGTGACCCCAAGATCTCTGACATGATTTGAAGAGGGGTGGGAGGGGTGGGAGGGGATAGGGGGGGTGGGGATGTGGCGGGCAGGTGAGATAAAAAGTAGTTCTGTTTTTGAGGTGTTTAGGGCGAGCTTGAGGTTGGTGAGAAGGCTGTTGATTGAATTGAGGCATTTATCCCAGGTTTTGAGGGCGTTAGTCACGGAGTCGGTGACAGGGATGAGAACCTGTATGTCATCTGCATAGACGTAGTGTGTAAGTCCGAGGTCTGCAAGGAGTTGGCATAAAGGAAGAAGGTAAATATTGAAGAGGGTTGGGGAAAGGGAAGAGCCTTGAGGGACCCCATGGGATAGCTTAACAGGGTTTGATTCGTGGTTGCCTATTTTGACTTTAAAGTGGCGATCATCCAGAAAGGAAGTAAACCATTTCAGTGCTGGGCCTGAGATACCGATGTCCGAAAGCCGGTTGATTAGAATATTGTGGCTAACGGTATCAAAAGCCGCAGAGATGACTAGCATGGCCAGAATACATGTTTGGCCTTTATCCAGACTTTTGAGAATGGTGTCGGTAAGGGAGATTAGGAGAGTTTAGGTGTTAAAGAACTTTCAGAAACCGAACTGTGATGGGAATAACAGACTGTGATTTTCTAGGTGTTCTATGAGCTGAGCGTTGACTACCCTTTCCATAAGTTTCGCTATGAATGATAAATTAGATATTGGTCTGAAGTTGGAAGAAACTGCGGGGTCAAGGTTAGGTTTCTTTAGTATGGGTTTGAGAATGGCTTGTTTCAGTTCAGAGGGGACTTGCCCAAGAGTGAGGGAGCGGTTAATGATTTCTGAAATGGGTTTGGCTATGATGTCAGGGATAGCCAAGAGGGATTTAGTAGGGATGGAGTCTTCAGGATGTGTGGAGGGCTTCATTTTCTTTAGGAATCTAGTTATCTCAGAGGCGGATGTAGGTTCGAAAGAGTTAAGAGTGGTGTTGGGGTTCTTCTGGATGGTAAAAGAGAGAGGGGAGGGAGGAGGGAAAGTTGAGATAAGGTTGGTAATTTTGATGTGGAAGAAGTTAGCTAATTCATTACATTTGTTTTTTGCATCAGTATCTGTGATGGGAGGAGGGTTCGAATTTGTGAGGGAAGTTACATAAGCGAAGAGGGCTTTAGCATCATATTGGTAATTGTGGATTTTTCGAGCATAGTAATCTCTTTTTGTTTTCAAAATGGAAGTTCTGTAGGTGTGGAGGATAATTGAAGGGCTGGGGTGGGGTTCTTATGCCAATTATTTTCTTTAGCTCGTAATTGAAGTTTGAGAGCCTTAAGTTCAGGGGTGTACCATGGCTTCTTGGGGTTGGAAGGCGTTATTTCTTTGGTGATACAGGGGCATATTTCATCGGCAATATGTTTTGTAATGTTCTTCCAAGAGCTGTAGGCCGTAACTTCATCGGTGAGGTCTAGATTCTGTAAGTCCTTCGAAAGGGATAAGGTAAGTTCCTCTAAAGCGCAGGGTTTTCTATAGTGTATGGTATTGTTTTGTTTTTTGTTGGAACTGTGAGTTTTGTTTATCGTGAGGGTAGAATTTATGAGTGAGTGGTCTGACCATGTAGATGTAGACTGGAAAATCCCATCTGCAGAAACTAAAAATAGTAGAGCGATAGTGGATGCCATGCAAGTATCTTTGTTCAAACAAATGGTGTTGGAACCCACGAGAGAAGGAGCTATACTCGACTTAGTGCTCACTAATGCAGATAATGTCTCAGATGTCCAGGTGGGCGCCCACCTCAGCAGCAGTGATCATCAAACGGTATGGTTTAATATCACTAAAAGAATAGGGAAAAGAACCACAAAGACCCGAGTTTTACAGTTCAAAAACACAGACTTTGAGGAAATGGGGAACTACCTGGAGGAAGAACTTAAAGGATGGGAGAACGAGAGAGATGTGGATCAGCAGTGGACCAATCTAAAAGGAGCAATCACCAAGGCAACTGCTCTATATGTTAGAAATGTAAAGAAAAGCAAAAGAAAACTGAAACCTATCTGGTTCTCAATGGAGGTGGCTGACAAAATTAAAGCTAAAAGAACAGCATTCAAGAAATATAAAGGATCCCAAAGGGAGGAGCACAAAGAAGAATATTTGAATCAACTGAGGGAGACAAAGAAATTAATCAAGTTGGCAAAGAGTCAAGCGGAAGAGAGGATTGCCAAGGAGATAAAAAATGGTGACAAAACATTTTTCAGATACATCAGCGAAAAGAGAAAGGTCCAAAGTGGTATAGTGAAATTGAAAGGTGGTAATGATCAATGTGTAGAGAGAGACGAAGAAATGGCAGAAATATTAAACGAATACTTCAGCTCTGTGTTCACTAAAGAAGACCCTGGAGAAGGACCATCTCTAAACAACAAGAAACTGGAGGGAAGGGGAATAGATGAAAATCCTTTTACAGTAGAAAATGTGTGGGAAGAACTAAAGAACCTGAAAGTGGACAAAGCCATGGGGCCTGATGGGATTCATCCAAGGATATTGAGGGAGCTCAGAGATGTTCTGGCGGGTCCGCTGTGTGACCTGTTCAATAGATCCCTAGAAACGGGAGTGGTGCCGAATGATTGGAGAAGAGCGGTGGTGGTCCCGCTTCACAAGAGTGGGAACAGGGAAGAGGCAGGCAACTACAGACCGGTTAGCCTCACTTCGGTGGTGGGAAAAGTAATGGAGTCACTGCTGAAAGAGAGAATAGTCAACTATCTACAGTCTGGAGAATTGATGGACCAGAGGCAGCATGGATTCACCAGGGGAAGATCCTGTCAGACAAATTTGATTGACTTTTTTGACTGGGTAACCAAGGAATTGGATCAAGGAAGAGCACTAGATGTCATCTACTTGGATTTCAGCAAAGCTTTTGATACGGTTCCGCACAGGAGACTGGTGAATAAAACGAGAAGCTTGGGAGTGAGTGCCAATGTGGTGACCTGGATTGCAAATTGGTTGACGGACAGAAAACAATGTGTGATGGTAAATGGAGCCTTCTCTGAAGAGAGAGCGGTTTTAAGTGGTGTGCCGCAAGGATCGGTGTTGGGACCGGTCCTGTTCAATATCTTTGTGAGCGACATTGCGGACGGGATAGAAGGTAAGGTTTGTCTTTTTGCGGATGACACTAAGATCTGCAACAGAGTGGACACGCCGGAAGGAGTGGAGAGAATGAGACGGGATCTAAGGAAACTGGAAGAGTGGTCGAAGATATGGCAGCTGAGATTCAATGCCAAGAAGTGCAAAGTCATGCATATGGGGAGTGGAAATCCGAATGAACTGTACTCGATGGGGGGGGAAAGGCTGATGTGCACGGAGCAGGAGAGGGACCTTGGGGTGATAGTGTCTAATGATGTGAAGACAGCGAAACAATGCGACAAGGCGATAGCAAAAGCCAGAAGAATGCTGGGCTGCATAGAGAGAGGAATATCAAGTAAGAAAAGGGAAGTGATTATTCCCTTGTACAGGTCCTTGGTGAGGCCTCACCTGGAGTACTGTGTTCAGTTCTGGAGACCGTATCTACAAAAAGACAAAGACAAGATGGAAGCGGTACAGAGAAGGGCAACCAGGAAGGTGGAGGATCTTCATAGGATGACGTACGAGGAGAGATTGAAGAATCTAAATATGTACACCCTGGAGGAGAGGAGGAGCAGAGGTGTTATGATACAGACTTTCAGATACTTGAAAGGTTTTAATGATCCAAAAACAATGACAAACCTCTTCCGTAGGAAAATAATCAGCAGAACCAGGGGTTACGATTTGAGGCTCCAGGGAGGAAGATTCAGAACCAATGTCAGGAAGTATTTCTTCACGGAGAGGGTGGTGGATGCCTGGAATGCCCTTCCGGAGGAAGTGGTGAAGACCAGAACTGTGAAAGACTTCAAAGGGGCGTGGGATAAACACTGCGGATCCATAAAGTCAAGAGGCCGCCAATGAAGAGTGGGTGACTCGCCAGAATGATGGCTATTGACACAATACCCTTATTAAATAAACATACACATGCTTACTGTGACTCCTACATCGCTCTAAGCTTCAACAGCAAGAGGTAATGGAAAAAAGGATTTGCACTCATAAAGAGGGGAGTAGCTGGCTTGTTACGGCGGTTACTACCCCAAACCAAATATGCCTGATACTTCACTTTCAATGCATATACAGCATAGCTCTCTGCTTCAATGACAGGGGAGAAGAATAACTGATACTTCACACATCCAGCAGAACTCTCTGCTACAACGGCAAAGGAGAAGAAAAAGAGTTCGCACTCAAAACGCGGGGAGTAGCTGGCTTGTTACGGCAGTTACTACCCCAAACCAAATGTGCCTGATACTTCACTTTCCATGCATATCCAGCATGGTTCTCTGCTGCATCGGCATGGGAGAAAAACTGATACATCACGCATTTCCAGCATAGCTCTCTGCTTCAACGGCAGGGGGAAAAAAAAAAAAAAAAAAAACCAAAACAAAAAACTGATGCTTCACGCATATCCTGCATAGCTTCAACGACAGGGGTGAAGAAAAAAAAAAGGATTCGCAATCACAAAGCGAGGAGTAGCTGGCTTGTTACGGCGGTTACTACCCCAACCAAATGTGCCTGATACTTCACTTTCAAGGCATATCCAGCATGGCTCTCTGCTTCTACAGCAGGGGAGAAGAAAAAAAAACCCAACAAGAGCTGTACAACATAGTCTAGGTAAAACAAATAAGCATGGGTGTAGCTTGCTTATCGCAGCGGTTACTGCCCCTACTACCCCTAACTAATCAAGCTTGATATTTCACTTGCATGCAGCTCCATCACTGCTCTCTACATTAATGGTGGGGGTGGAAGGGGAATAGAACAAGGAGCTAAGAGTAACAGATAAGAATGAGAGAAAAAATGTGTGAGGCTTGCTGGGCAGACTGGATGGGCCATTCGGTCTTCTTCTGCCGTCATTTCTATGTTTCTATGTTTCTATGTATGGGGGTGCAGGTGGGGGGTGCAGTTGTGAGGAGATGGGAGTTTGTAAAGATCAGGTCTAGGGTAAAGATGGGTGGGGCTGGATATGGATTGTGTGAAGCCCATAGCTGAGATGGAAGAAAGGAAGGCTTCGCATGAGGGTGACTGTGGGATACAATCAACGTGTAAGTTGAAGTCCCCAAGTATGATGGCAGGTATGTCCATGTCAATCTTATCTGCAATGAATTCGATAAGAGGGGAAGCATTGTTATTGAGGAGGCCTGGAGGGGTATAGACCAGGCAGATTTAGAACTGAGGAGATTTAAATAAACCCACTTCGTATTTATTGTCAATGTTGACTACTTGCTGAATAAGTTTGAGTTCTTTCTTGGCTACTAATAGGAGGCCTCCTCCTCTTTTTTTGTGTCTGGGGATGGAATGTATATCATATAGGTTGGTGCACTTATCCACATTAAATTTCATCTGCCATTTGGATGCCCAATTTTCTATTCTCTCAAGGTCCTCCTGCAATTCATCACAATCCATTTGTGATTTAACGACTGAATAATTTTGTATCATCTGCAAATTTGATTACCTCACTCATCGTATTCCTTTCCAGATCATTTATAAATATATTGAAAAGCACGGGTCCCAGTACAGATCCCTGAGGCACTCCACTGTTTACCCTTTTCTCTGACAAAATTGACCATTTAATCATACTCTCTGTTTCCTGCCTTTTAACCAGTCTGTAATCCACAAAAGGACATCACCTCCTATCCCATGACTTTTTACTTTTCCTAGAAGCCTCTCATGAGGAACTTTGTCAAATGCCTTGTCCAAATAAGTAAGATATCCGGATTAAGTAGTGCTTTTAAGCCTTCTTTGGATAGCCAGAAAAGTCTTAATAGTGCTATTTAGTCAAATAAACTTTGCCACTAAATAGCTGGATACAACAGAATTTGTCTGGATAAGTGCTACTTCATATCTGGTTAAGTTGGGTCTTGTCTGGATAAGTGTCACTTTCAAGGCTTTGCCAAATAAATTGTATTTTTATCCAGATAAGTAATGCATAACTGCCTATACTCATGTAGTTTTGCTTCTAACTTTAAAATATCTAGGTGGATATTTTATTTCGCAATTTACATTCATTCCCCCCCCCCCCCCCCCCCATGTCGGGTTTTACATGTGTAAGTCAGGATATTCTATTAGTAGGAAGGAAATTACCAGTTTTACCAATTAGCCTATCAGTTAGCCCAATCCATCTTTAGGTCATTGAGGCCCTCCTGATTCTATAGCCTGAACTCCCCCCAGGTTTTCCCACACCCCTCACTCCATCCATATTAGGAAATAAATAATGTTATTCTTGCTTACAGCAGATAATTAGCAGGTGTAAATATACACAATTAAAGGACTTGCCTGCGTCGCCTTTGCAGGATCTAAAATAGCAGCTTATATGCATAAATGTTGAGCATGCTCAGGAGCACCCTGGATCATCTCTTTTTACTCGCATACGTTTGGTCGCCTATGCTTACCTACACATGTATGTTAGAGTATATAAAATACTATATACACATAAGCACATGCTATTTTACATACTTAAGTGCTAATTTTACATATATTTCCTTTTGAAAATTTACTTTAAAGGTTTTGAACAAATTGCTCTACTGTAATTTGCTTTATGTTGGCTTGCCAAAGGTCAGTAACATGCTTTCCAAATAAACCAAAATTCTTCAGCCAGATTAATTATTATTTGCCAGTCTATAAAGCATATCTCTCCTTAGAGAGATATGCTTTATAGACTGGCAAATAATAATTATGGCTCCCAGTATGTTTTTTAATATGTTTTAAAATAATAAAGTTGTCTCAAAACCATTACACAATGAGAAATCTTTCAACCTGAAGGAGATCTTGCTGGAATATATTTATGCACAGTCAATAAGTGGAGTCTGCAACGCACACATGCAGCGTCAAATCACAAGGAGAAAGAATATGTGCTTAAACTCTTGGACTGTTCGTCACAATGATCCATTTATTGAAAAAGGGTTATGGCGTTTACATTTCACAAATGTTTTGAAATATATAATTCCTCTAATTCCTTGACTGCTGTGTTTCATATGACTGCTGCATCAGGAAGAAAGTACAAAGTTCTCATATTTATAAATAAACAGGCATAAGTTAGAACAGTAGCAACTACAAAACATGTAAATAGAGCTTAAATTTGATTGTTAAATTACAGAAGGAGAGCACATACCAAAGTTTAAGAGTAGAAACCATAAATAAATTGTGCACTGAGATGTGGAAGAAACAGGCAGATTGTTACTGAAGAAAGCCAGCAAAAATCATAAAGAATTATAAGCTCTCATAAGATACAAAAAATAAGTAAAATAAGGGAACATACTTAACCCAAAGTTCAAAATCTCTGTATGGAGTTTGTCCAATAGTGTATTTTAAGTTTGTCTATTATTATTTTTCATTTTAATTGAAACAGTTTGTTTCCGTAATCCACTTCCTGTTTTTATCCTTGTGATAAAGTATGTGATAGAAAGCCTCAGACTGCCTTAACGGACCGGCTCCAGCTATCTGGCCCGGTCCACCTTAAGACAAACAGGAAAGGGATCCTCGGGTGGGGGCATTTCCCTGAGGTAAGGGATACAAAGGCGAGGCTCTGAGAGAGTTAGAGAGGTCCCAGGAAGGAGAAGGAAGCTACAATCCAATGCTGTATTTGTTCTGGACATTTTGCTTTGCATGTCAGTCTGCTGAGGTAAGCAGCCATTTGCTTCTTTTCTGTTATGTGATTTTTAAAATAAACTGATGAAAAGCAGACCATTCTCTAGCCTGGTCTGTTCAGCGGCCTACTCCAGCCACAGACTGCTCCAAGGGCATCACACTCCTGCAGAACGGTGTACCATCAAATCGCAAAGAATTGTATACTTTGGAATTATAAACTTTGAAAATATCTGTGAATTTTATTTTGACCTTCTTGTATTATGGTATGTACTTCTTTTGTGTAACTTATGAGAGCTTATTATTCTTTATGATTTTTGCTGGCTTAATTCAATAGCAATCTGCCTGTTTCTTCCACAGCTCAGCGCACCATTTATTTATGGTTTCTACTCTTAAACTTTGGTATGTGCTCTCCTTCTGTAATTTAACAATCACATTTAATCTCTATTTACATGTTTTGTAGCTGCTACTGTTCTAACTTATACCTGTTTCTTTGTAAATATGAGAACTTTGTACTTTCTTCCTAATGCAGCAGTCATACGAAACACAGCAGTCAAGGAATTAGAAGAATTATATATTTCAAAACATTTGTGGAATTTAAACGCCATAACCCTTTTTCAATAAATGGATTATTGTGACGAACAGTCCAAGAGTTTAAGCATATATTCTTTCTCCTTGTGGCAGAAATATATTTTCCACAAGACTTTACGATCCACTGATATGTCATTGTTATCAGTTCCCTCTGCAAGAAAGTGATGATTGCAAACAACTCACAGCTAAGCATGCTCAGTTGTGTCACTCACAGTAGAATAAGCTCCCACTAGAACTTAAGGCAGAAGCTGATAGGAAGATAAAAGATTTGCCTGTATAGACAAGCCTTTTTTGTAACAGATTATGAAAGGTTATCAAATGATTTTATTCTGCATTCTGATTGCATTTTCAAAGATCATTGTTTTTCTGTCTGAATGAATAATGTTGTGAATCAATGTAACATGTTTATTCATAAAATATTGTGTATGAATTAATTTGTGATCTGCTTAGAATAACTGAAAGTTGAATAAAACAGAATAATAATGTTTTAAATAAATAACTAATACAGTTCTGACCTCATTCACTAAAAGCAGTCTTGGGTCAGATATCTTAAGAAAGCCATTAGAGATCAGGTGTTGTTTCCTGATTTGCTATGCTGAACATGTTGGGCACTTTGGATTAGCGGGCTATTAAAAACAGACTGGATTACATTGGATTGGATTGGGATGTGAGTTGAGGAACAAGGATTGATTTTAGGTCCTTCAGTGGGACTAGCAAGGGGGGAGGGGCTGCAGATCAGGACTGAATCCTTGTGTGTTTGAAGGTTCTAGAAACAGAATAACAAGGGGCGAGGCAGGTCGGGACTGGGATGTATCCGCAGATATGAGGGGTGGAGGAGGGGGCCTTAAAACCTAAAAAACACAACATGCTGCAGTAGAGGCTTGACGAACACTGGCAGACTTTGATATTAGGTTTCTGTAGTAAAATAGAAGAGAGTGCTACAGCTCAGGATTATGGTGAATTTGCATACATTTCTATAGTTTATGCTTTCTCTCCTTTTGAATATATAAGTGAATCATGACGTTTACTAATATCTGATAAAGATATATTTTACTTATTCACAGATGGGATCTACATAACTATTGGAATCTGTTGGCCTTTTATTTTGCCATTCAGGAGATCAACCAAAATGTGGACATATTACCAAACATCACCCTAGGCTTCCATATTGCTGATTCTTGCTCTGATACAGGTTTATCACTATGTGCTACTCTAACTATCTTATCAGGAGAAATGGACTCTGTTCCTGGATTTAGCTGTCACCATCAAGGACAAGTTGCTGCTTTCATTGGAAGCCTCTCTTCAGTGGTATCACATGCAATTGCAACACTTACAGGAATCTATAGGTACCCGCAGGTATAGCCAGAATTTTTATCCCTGTATAATCTCTAGCATTTGTTTGAATCCTTGACTGCTTTGTTCTGTCCTTGTTTTGATAGCCTGCATTATTGCTGATGAATTCTGGGTATGATAGCTCGCTAAAGTTGTACATCTTTAGCAAGCTATCATACCTAACTAGGTAATTTACCACATATCTAGGTGGTAAATTGCAATAATTTACCACCTAGATTTAGGGCTATTATTAATCTTGGTACAGACCTCACAGGGAATTCATTTTGGTGAACACCAAAGAAAAGCATGACTAGGATAACACAAAATATATCAGCAGAATGGAGGTTTGCCTTGGCCAGATTAGTCAACATGAACACAGCAAACACAGACATCTAAATCATCCTACTAGATAGAAGATCCACACCTAACAAACCACCTTCCTTAGTATTAGAAGATTACTTAATTACACTAAACCCTGTATCACATTTTTGTGACTTAGGGGTGATCTTTGATACTGAACTTAATCTCAAAAAATACATATCTACTAAACTAAAAGAAGGATTCAACAAAATTCAAATTTTAAAACATTTAAAACCATTACTCAATCCATCCGATTTCAGAATGGTACTCCAGCTACTTATGGGCCTCATTTTCTAACACTAGCGCATGCTTGCACTATCAGTGCAAGCCTGCACTGCTAGCGCAAACATGCTCTAGCGTCATCGGGGCGGAGTCGGCCCCGGAAGAGGAGGAGTCAGGGCATCACCAGGGCCGACCCACGAAGAAGGCGCGGATGGCGAAAAGGTAAGGAGCATTTTCATATCCTATTTCACACCCAATAGCGCCACCTTTCACGGTGGCGCTATTGGGTGTGAAACCGGCAGCGATCGCACCGCGGCGGTGCGATCGCTGCCGGCTAGCGCAGGACCACCCCCCGTTTCGAACCCCCCCCCCCGCCCCCCATTAGCGCGATTTTCTAAAGTATCGCAGGCCTGCGATACTTTAGAAAATGAGGCCCTATCTTTGCAATTACTCACTACTGCAATTCTATCCTACTTGGTTTACCAACCTCTACTATATGCCCAAATTTTACAGAATACTGCAGCGAGAATTCTAACAGGAACCAAGAACATGATCACTTAACCCCGATTTTAATCTCGCTATATTGGTTACCAGTTAAATATCAAATTTAATACAAAATCTTTTCTATCCTACACAAAATTATATTTGGTGAACAAGCAGACTGGCTTAACACTGCTATTCGACTACACACCCCTCAATGCAATCTCCGCTCTGCTAACAAAGGCCTCCTAACTATTCCCTCTGTGTACTCACTACTCAGCACATCTCAGCCAAGTCAGAGACCGTGCTTTATCATTAGCAGGCCCCAGAATTTGGAATTCCCTTCCAACGGCAACGCGGCTTCAATCAGACCTAAAATTATTTAGAAAGGAGGTAAAGACTTGGCTATTTCAGAAGGCCTATCAGGATCCAACTTATGTCTCCCTAAGGATTCAGATATGTTTTAAATTATGATTTATTTTATTTTCTGTTGAAAATATTATTATTGTATTCCTTTTAATGCTGCCTGCTCCTTTTATCTTTTGTTTTATTACTGTTATACATTGCCTTTTGTATTCTTTTAGCACTTATTGTTTTTTTACCTAATACCATGTAAACCGTTATGATGGTCTATGAATGACGGTATACAAAAGCTATTAAATAAAATAAATAAATCTAAGAACATGAAGATATCAGCATTCAAAGCTATTTAGATGGATAACTCATAACTTTTTAAATATTCTTCCCTCCTAAAATATTCAAACATGCAGTGGTCAGCAGATTATTTCCTTCCCAATCAATTTCTATTAACATGTATTAATCCTGCTTCCACTCCCTGGTCCCTCCCAACCATTCTTAGTCACAATAAGCCAACCCCCTGCTAGGAGCAAGGTCTCAATTGAACTGTTCCCGGCAATCCAGCACTGTGTCTATCTGAAAGAAAGCAAGAAGTATAAACTACTTGCCTCAAGTTTGTTAAAGCAAATAATACATTCTTTTACCTCAACAGATCATTATAAGAATATTAACATATCACTGGCTCAAAGAAAAAAAATAGCACAGAAAAATAAATAATTGTTTTGTTTCATGCTCACAAAGTGCCTCTGAAATATACTGGCACAACTGCAGACAGGGTTAACCGTTGTCTCCTTTCACTTCAGGGCAGTCTTATACTTGTTTTACCCCACTGCATATAGGGACTTATAACTTCAGCATTGTCTGGGAAATCAGTAGAACGTCTGCCACAATATACAACTTGGATATTTTTCTATCGGACTGTCTTAATACATTTGTGGTAGCCTTCCGGTCTTTGCTTCCATATGGTACACACATTGTAATTTATTGGTTTTACCACTTTTGTCTTCCAAGTTCTCTATTTGCAGAAAAGAAGAAAACAGAAGTCTTATTTTCCCCAGTTGAGCTCTTGTACTTAGGTTTGTGACCAGATTCATTAGTATGTCTACTGGTTTGAACTAGAGATGTGAATCGTGTCCTCGATCGTCTTAACGATCGATTTCGGCTGGGAGGGGGAGGGAATCGTATTGTTGCCATTTGGGTGTGTAAACTATCGTGAAAAATCGTTAAAATCGTGAGCCGGCACACTAAACCCCCCTAAAACCCACCCCGACCCTTTAAATTAAATCCCCCACCCTCCCGAACCCCCCCCCCCAAATGCTTTAAATTACCTGGGGATCCGGCGGTGGTCCAGAACGGCGGCGGTCCGGAACGGCCCCCTCAATAGAATCGTGTTGTCTTCAGCCGGCGCCATTTTTCAAAATGGCCGCCGCAAAATGGCGGCGGCCATAGACAAAAACGATTCGACGGAGGAGGTCGTTCCGGACCCCCGCTGGACTTTTGGCAAGTCTTGTGGGGGTCAGGAGGCCCCCCCCAAGCTGGCCAAAAGTTTCCTGGGAGTCCAGCGGGGTTCCGGGAGCGATTTCTTGCCGCGAATCGTTTTTGCACGGAAAATGGCGCCGGCAGGAGATCGACTGCAGGAGGTCGTTCAGCGGGGGTTCCGGACCGCCGCTGAACGACCTCCTGCAGTCTATCTCCTGCCGGCGCCATTTTCCGTACAAAAACGATTCGCGGCAAGAAATCGCTTACGGAACCCCGCTGGACTCCCAGGAAACTTTTGGCCAGCTTGGGGGGGCCTCCTGACCCCCACAAGACTTGCCAAAAGTCCAGCGGGGGTCCGGAACGACCTCCTCCGTCGAATCGTTTTTGTCTATGGCCGCCGCCATTTTGCGGCGGCCATTTTGAAAAATGGCGCCGGCTGAAGACAACACGATTCTATTGAGGGGGCCGTTGCGGACCGCCGCCGTTCTGGACCACCGCCGGATCCCCAGGTAATTTAAAGCATTGGGGGGGGGGTTCGGGAGGGTGGGGGATTTAATTTAAAGGGTCGGGGGTGGGTTTTAGGGGGTTTTAGTGTGCCGGTTTTCCTGCCCTCCCCCTTCCCCCGATTTACGATTTTTTAACGATAAATCGGGGGAATTGGTATTGTATCGTGGCCCTAACGATTTTTTGATGATTTAAAATATATCGGACGATATTTTAAATCATCAAAAAACGATTCACATCCCTAGTTTGAACCTCAAAATTGTGTGCAGCATACAAATTGGTTGAGACAATGGTTAAAGTAAGAAAACAGAAGAGCTCTAATGTTTGACTCTGCTTTATTTTTATTTTTTTAAATCACAGATCAGTTATGGATCTATGGACCAGCTCTTCAATGACCGGGTTGAGTTCTCATCCTTTTATCGCACTGTTCCTAATGATCATTCTCAGTTGCAGGGTCTGATTCAGTTCCTGAACCTCTTCGGATGGAACTGGGTGGGGATTCTCACATCAGATGACCCGAGTGATCAGAGGAGCAGTGAGGAACTGAAGAGGGAGATTATCAGGACTGGCAGCTGTGTTGCTTTTCTGGAAATGATACCTGTGATCTTAGACTCTACAGCTGAGCAGCTCGCAAGACTTAACCGGATTGCAGACACAGTCTATAAGTCACTAGCCAATGTGGTTATCATCTACAGTACTCGGAATGAAATGGCATCATTTTTCTGCTACATATGGTGTCAAATGTTTGCTGAAAAAGTGTGGCTCATCTCTGCTGCCATCTCTTCCCCGGGCACCCTTTTAGCTTGTAGCACACTGAACGGCTCCATAGCATTTGCCATTCATAAAGGGAAAATTCCAGGTTTCAAGGATTTCCTCTATAATCTCCATCCATCCACATTTCCAGATCCCTCCTTTCTGCAGTATCTGTGGAAGGATGCATTCCAATGTGAGCTCCTGTACAGGACTGAAAATTCAAATTTGCCCAATTGCACAGGGCAGGAGTCGCTGTCTAACCTTTCACTTTGGCAGTTTGATTTGCATAATTTTCAGTTCACTTACAGTCTTTACGTCTCAGTCTATGCACTGGCTCATGCTTTGCACAACATGTACACAGCCAAGTCTCAACTTAGTGGGCTTCTAAAATTGGAATTTCAACCATGGCAGGTAAACTCTCCTGATTGATTCTTTTCTAATAACTATAATACATTTTTTATTTATTGTAATATTTATTTTGTGTAACATAGATGAAGGAAGTACAAATTGGTAAACATTGGAGAGTAAAATAGATCCCTATGCAGAACCAGGACTATTATGGATTGTCTGACACAACCGATCCTTCCTTTCCACTAGAAGTGCCCAAGCAGTTGTTGATACCTGTTCCTGTACCTGTTCCCTTCTCCCCTTCAAGCCCTAAGTCTGTACTTACCAGTCAGGTGTAGGAGTGTTTGACTTGGTTGCATGTTTGTCAGAACTGCATGACCATGCAACAATTTCTGGATCTTTTACCCAGCATGTTATGTGGTACTCAATGCTGTTGGAGCCCATGATCCGATTGACCAATCACTGGAATGCTGCAGGAGGGGGAGGTAGAGTTTTAAAGATAGATGGAAGCTCATCTCTCCTTCCCTTCATTCCCTGTCTCTTGAGCAAACAGATCACTTCTCCCTCTACTCTACTGCTCTCTTTGGTTGCCTTTCCCCTTAAAATGATTGGATAATGATTTACAGAAATAAACATATCCATGTATCTGTTTCAATGAAGATAAGCTAAAATATTATACAATATATATATTTAAAAAAGCATTGCCTGTTTCTAAAAAGACAGGTTCACAATTAAGAATAATAGGAATAGTAGGAGAAGAGGGGATTTGGTGAGAAAGTGCCTTTACAGCATCTCTCCTGTTCCTTTTGCTGCTTTGGTTTTGCTGTTCCACACCTTCATCTGCCAAATCACCTCTTGTCTCAGCTGCCAGCTGGTTCAGGGTCAGACAGATCAGTTCCAGTCTACATGATTATCTCTGGGACCCCCATTGCACTATCACCCTTTGTTTTGCTGTTTCATCAACAGGCAGCAGTTATTAGCATGCCCGATATTTTAGATTCCACCAAGAGCTTGACTAGGTCATTAGATATCAAGGACTCCATGGAAGCTTTGGATGGGATCAGGAGTGCTTTGTTTAGATATCTTGAGGCCTAGTGGCTGTTATAGACCAACAGAGAGCTCTCAAGAATTAGGGATGTATAGAAGAAAAAAATTGGACTTCTGGCGATGACATAAGGGATACGGAAGCATCGGGACAGAGCTCCGCGGCCCCACTCCCAAAAATCGGGTAAAAACACCGTTTTCGCTGGCCAAACTCGGATCCCGCACTCACCAAAGGCTCTTGGCTCTGCTACTGTCCGGCATTGAGGCTGCAAAATTGTACAGGAGAGGGGTGATCTGAGTGCTTCTCGCGCTCCTAGATGCTGCGTCTGCCGCCTGTGTGCAGTCAAAATAGCGGGGGCACAGCGATCCTAACGCAGACAAAGTAATTATTTTGCCGGCCAAATTTTGGGCATTTGCTGGCTGCTTGATCTTCCCCTCACTGTTTCACGGTGCAGGGAGAGAGGGTCATGCGAAATCACAGCTCACCCTGCGCCCCAGACCGAAGTGCCCGATGACTGCGTGTGACCAAAATGGCGGAGGCCCCTGCAGGGGGAAAAGTGTTGACTTCCTTTACAGAGGATGTGCTGCAACAACTATCCCAGCAGGTTACAGAGGCACTCGATGGCCAACTTATTAAACTTCAGACCGCTATGGAAGATATCAAGTCGGCTATGGAAGGTCACTCCAAGCAACTGGATACGGCGGAAGCCAATCTCTTTGACCTTGGAGACCAGCTGGCTGAGTCGGAGTGATATGTGGCTGATTTCAGGAGCCAGCAGTGAGAGCTTCTAACAAACCTTGAGGAGCAAGAGGACCGTGGTTGGCGAAATAATTTAAAAATCATTGGCTTGCCCAAAACGGTGAAAGAGGGAGAGCTCAGGGACTTTGTGGAAAAATGGCTCCCAGGCCAAGAGTGCCTGGAGTTTGATGCCGAGTGACTACAATGTGAACGGGTTCACCAAGTGGGCCCCATGCTAGAGGACAGTGGCTGGCCTTGGCCTGTTTTGGCATGTATCTTGAATTTGGAACACAAAACCCAACTGCTGATGGCCTACCGCCAAAAAGCCACTGTGGAGTACCACAGCTGCAGAATCTTGTTGTTAAACAATTTCTCGGCAAGCACCGTGGCTCAGAGAAAGGTTCTCGCGCCGGCCTACACAGAACTCTACAGACGAGGCATCGTTTGCCCTGCTCTACCTCGCCAAATTATGCATACATCATGACAACCGGGTTCTATTCTTAACCTCCAAGGAAGAAGCAGACCGCTTCATCATGAACTTACGAGACGCAGCACGGAGTGAGATCGAGAGGTCTGGCTCTACGATTCCTAGCGCAATGAGCTTGTTCTGGCCTAGTTTGAAGGGCCACAGTTGTCTCTATTTTGGCACCTCATTATTCAATGAGCTGTACCTTGGTGGGTTCACTGGGCCCCTTCTTGTCCATCCTTGCGAAGCGGAGCAGCTAATTTGGGGCTAGTGTTCTGAATGGCGGCATTATTGCTCCATGATACCTGTGGCGTGGCTAGCGCTTGGAGCACACTACTACTTGGGACTTTTCTTGATGATCTTCTTTACTTTTGCTCCTTAGGGCATTTGTTGATTGTGATGAGAGTGGCTCTTCTGGGGCGAGCTGAAGGTTTTCGATTGCTCTCTTAATTTGGGACTCTGATACCTATTACTTGTATCTGCACTGCTTGATGGGACCATGAGGGGAGGGAGTGGGGCTGGAGGGGGGCGTCCTCAAACCCCGATGCTAATAGGTGACTTGGGGTGGGCCCTAAGCCTCTGGGAGAGGTGGTGCACAGTGATGATAGGGGTGAGTGGGGAGTGGATGTTTGGAATGCATGTTGGTATGTCTGGTATGTGTGATCATGGGATGGGGGGAGGGAAGAACACATGGTGAACCTCTACGGGACTAGGCTGGGCATATCTGTTTGGATATGCAAGGGGTCTGATCCGATCTTCTCTGCGGCCCAGGCTGGGGGGCCTCGGGGAAAGGTATATTTATGTCTTCTCTGAATTGTTTCTTATGCTATGTGAATGTTATGGCGCAGGTTAAAATTGTTTCCCTAAATGTGGATGGCCTACATTCCTCCATTAAATGGAAGAAGATATTTACCTTGTTTAAATGTGTGCACACCCACGTGGCATTTCTGCAGAAAACTCATTTGGGCGATAAAGAACATGCTAAATTACAGGGAGAATGGGTGTGCCAATGTTTCTACTCTTTTAATTCCAGAAAGTGGAGAGTGGCCATCCTCATTCATAAAAATTTGCCATTTCATCCTGCACAAACCCTTCAAGACCTAGAGGGGAGATATGTCATTGTTGTGGGTCAGCTATACCAGCAGAAACTGGTGTTTTGTAATATGTACGCTCCTAATGTGTATTTTCCTGCCTTCTTTACTTCCTTTGTAAGTCATATAGCTGATTTCTCTGATTGTAGCCTGGTGGTGGGGGGTGATTTTAACCTGGTCGCAAATAAGCTACTAGATTACCGCCCCTCCAAACCAGTTTCGACAAGGGACCAAACAATGGGAATTAACCTGTTATGCCAAGAATTGTAGCTCATGGACGTTTGGCGGGTTTTGCACCCAGGTGACTGAATACACGTTTTTCCCAAACAGACTTATTCTAGGCTAGATTACTTACTGGTGTTGGACCAGTGCTTCTCCAGGGTGACTGATGCTAGTATTGGCACTATTTCTGTTTCCGATCATGCCCCGGTGACGGTGACTTTGCAGTGCAGCCCCAGTGCCCACCCACCCCCTCACCCCCCCTTCTCCTGGCACATGCGTCCTGATTTATACTTAGACAAGGAGTTTCATACATACTTACAGGGGTGCTGGAAAGAATACGTCGAGTTTAATGTCACCAAGGACGTTTTTCCAGCAACTGTGTGGGAGGCAGGAAAGATGGTTATGCGGGGGGCTATCATAGTCTACGTGTTTTGTTCAGCTTAGCTACATAATGTGGAAATATTGCGGCTGACTGCTGTTCTTAAAGCTGCCCAATAGCACCACATGGCGGGGATGACATCCGAGGCTAAAGCCCACATGGACAGAGCCCGGGAAGCCCTAAACTGTTTGTTCCACCAACAGGTGTCCAAATCACTCTGGTATTACCACGATCAGTTCTATAAGCACAGCAATAGAGTGAGTTGACCTATCCGGCCCAGAGGCCATCGAGCAGCTATAGCAGGTATTTGAGATGGTCACGGGGTGCACCACACTACACTTGCAGCTATTGCGAATAGGTTCCTGGACTATTACACATCATTATATGGTCCTAAGCCTATGGATTTGGATGGTGCAAATGTTCTCTTCTGAGACCTCCCATGGCCCCAGTTGACGGTGGAGCAAACGGCTGCCCTCAATGGCCCTATTACTGAGCATAAAATCTATTCTGTGATTCAGACACTTAAATTGGGTAAAGCAGCGGGTCAAGACGGACTAGGATCTGAGTTTTATAAGATTTTGAAATTTCTGGTCTTGTCCCCATTACCCAAATACTATAATGGACTGCTGCTAACTAATAATATCTCTGAGGCATCCAACCAATCAGTCATTGTCGTCCTCTCTAAGCCGGGAAAATATCCCTTAGAAGTGGGCTCCTATCAGCCAATATCGTTGCTTAATGTTGATGTAAAAATCCTAGCCGCCGTTCTTGTGTCCCGACTAAACACCGTCCTACCCTCTCTTATTCATGAGGATCAGACTGGCTTTGTTAAGTGGCGACAGGGGGTCCATAATGTATGTCGTCTTCTGGTGGTGCTTAGCCATAAGCCGGAAGCAGAAGCACTGGTCCTCAGTCTGGACGTCAAAAAGGCCTTCGATTCCTTATCATGGGATTACCTGTTTTGGGCACTGCAGAGATATGGCATTTCTGGTGATTTTCTCCATTGGCTCAAGGTTCTTTATAGTAACCCCAGTGCTTCTATTTTACTCAACGGGCAGCCCACGGATTCCTTTTCTTTACACAGTGGGGTCTGGCAGGGTTGCCCTTTTCCCTCCTGTTGTTTGTACTGGCCTTAGAGCCTCTCGCTATCAGGCTGTGGAGAGAGCCAAAGTTTACTGGGATTAGTGTGGATGGGCATCCGTTAAAGACTGCTATGTTTGCTGATGATGTCCTCTTATTTGTTGGACGGCCACACACCAGCATACCTGTTATTATTACTCTTTTTGAACAGTTCCAACAGGTAGCGGGTTTAAAAATAAACTTCGCCAAATCTGAGGCGCTGGCCCTGAATGATCACTTGCCCGCTACTTGTGTTGAACCCTTTCCCTTCCAAAGGGCCCCGGATAAGCTGAAATATTTAGGCATTTGGATCCCAAGGAGGTTGGAGTGGTTATACGACTTGAATATCTCCCCTTGTCTCGCTGGCCTGGGGGGGCAGCTGAAAGTGTGGAACCTTCTCCCATTGTCGCTTTTTGGAAGATGCACTTTAATTAAAATGGTGCTTGTCTCCAAGATTTTATATCTACTGCACTTGATTCCTTGCTGGCTGAAGGCTGGAGACCTTAGAAGGCTCCGTGCTAGTATACAAAATTTTCTTTGGAAAGGAAAGTTAGCCCGTCTAGCCTATACCATTCTGGAGCACCCCCGGGAACAGGGCAGGCTCAATATGCCAGACTTTTGATTATATAATGTCGCCTGCCAGTTGTGTTTCATAGGCGAATGGATCACTGGATCCTACCACTACTATGTGCCTGACATGCTAGATAGCATGTCAGGCTTCAGCTCCCCTTTAAGCATCATTCAGCTGCACCCCGGGCTATGGTGCACCCTCACTTATCCCAAGGTCTTCCTAAACCCTTGTGTTCGAGCTTGTTGCTGGCTGCGCAGGCTTTATGGCTTGACCGGGATGGCCTCTCTCCTAACGCTTTTTCTGGGTAATGTCAGGTTTTTGCCAGGTATGGATATTGGATAGTAAAGTTATTTTTCAGTCATGAGCAAATAATGGGGTGATGTTTGCTTTCCATCTGTTTGACCCTGAGTCCCATTTGATATTGGACTTTGATACCCTGGCTCGTACCTTTCAAATACCAGCTAGGCAATTCTATGCCTATTTACAAGCTCGCCACTATTTGAAATCCTTTCCTTGGTCCTCAGAGGCGATGGTGGCTGAAACAATCTATGGTCTATGCTACTAAAGTCTTTGATACTGCTTGTCTCATGAATAATATTACTGGATAGAAAAAGCTGGGACAACTGCTTTGCAAGGCTAACTGCCTGGACTCCTTGGCAACTCGCTGGTCTGCTATGCTGGGCACACTGATTACCCCGGCACACATGAAAACCAGTTTTACGGCTCTTTATAAATTGCTACCAGACCTTGGTCTTCGAGAATTCCAATTCAAAATTCTTCATTGCCTCTATTGTGACAATGTACACCGGTACATAATGAAATTGACTCACTCTCTTCTCTGCAGCAAGTGTGGTGCAGTGGTCGGTGTGTTATACCATCGACTGTTTGCTTGTCCAAAGTTGCAGGCCTTCTGGGCATCTGTGCTGCAGACAATAAGTAAGTGCATGAACCTGGATATGGCTTTTACAGAGCACATTTTACTGGCCAGTCAGCACACAAGTAGTGTTCCTGGTAGCAGATCTAAGGTGAAATTTGAGCGACTTACTGTAATGTTGGTTTGTCGTACTATATTGGCAGTTTGGATTGACCCGGCGGTGTCACTCACCATTACTGCGTGGTCTGGCAGAATGGTCTCTCTACTGCAGATGGAATTTCTAGACTGTCTCAGTGGTACGAGGAGACCGGACAAAATCTACAGTGCCTGTTGGCATGCATACTATACTCTGCTCCCTAATGACGTCCAGGCAGGGTGGAGTAATAATGGCTACAAACCGACCTGGTCTTAAGTGGAGGTTTGGGGGGAGGGGGGGGAGTGTATGAATGACGATAGTCTGTTGTATGGATGTGGTGTGCAAGGGAGTTGGTTTTGGGGATTGCTTGGGGTTCGTGGATATGGAAAAGTGGCAGGGGGGGCAAGTAAATGGGAAAATGTCGGAGGTGCACGCCTGCTGAGGGATCTCTTGATGTTCTGTATTAGCCCTGTTGCGGTTTTTTCTGTGGATGACTGTTTATTTACTGTATTACTTATGATCCCTGAGTCTGTAAGTTGTTCTCCTTGCAATAAAAATTATTTTGAAAAAAAAAGAAGAAAAAAATTAATATGTATTCATTTTGTTAGGACTCAAATTCATTTCATTAGCTTCAAAATGACATTTTTTTATTCATTTCATTAGTTTATTCATTTGCCATTAAAAACTATAGGGGAAGCATTGCAGTCTATTCTGGGCTCCAGAATAGTGATTTTCTTACCAATTCTAATGAAACTTGTGACAAGAAATCATCAGAAGGGGAAAAGATCTGCAAGGTACTTAGACTGTGGTAAAGTGACATCAAAAGTGGCATAAATACTAGCCCAAGGCTCTGTAAAGGAGTACCAGACTTCCATCATTGCCAGGAGTTCTCCAACGCACCATGAGAGGAGCAAAGAAGCAGCAAGAGGAGGAAGAACACCCCAAGGTGCAAAAAGAAGATGCCAGCAATAGTGACATGAACCCCTGATGGCACCATGAGAGTCAAAGTGGCACAAAAAATGGCATGAGCACCCTAAGGCACCATGAAGGGGGAATGAAGCAGAAAATGTGGCAGGAAAAATCCCAAGGTATAGATAAAGGGACCAAGAATTAGAAAGAGTGGTATCAAGATTTCAAAGCCATAGGAGAGGTGCACTGCAGCACCCCAGACTGGCAAGGAGATCTCAAGGTGTAAGAGCTGGAGTATGCCAGGAAGGTGAGGTGGCAGAAAGAAGTTAAACATCCCAAGGTGTAAAATATCTACATGGCAGCAAGTCTGAGTGGCATAAGAATACAAAGGTGTAGAATGAGGGGTATAGAATTAAAACAGAGTGGCATGGGCGATGCCAGGCATTTTATTCATCAGAAAACTGAATACCCGGTAAATAGTACTTGAATCAAACAAAGTAAAGAATATTCCGCTATATGGGGTAGATTTTCAAATAGCGCGAATTGGCCTACTTTTGCTGGCGCATCAGGCGCAAGCAAAAGTACGCTGGATTTTAGTAGATACGCGCGGAGCCGCTCGTATCTGCTAAAAACCTGGATCGGCGCGCGCAAGGCTATTGATTTTGTATAGCCGGTGCGCGCCGAGCCGCGCAGCCTACCCCCGTTCCCTCCGAGGCCGCTCCGAAATCGGAGCGGCCTCGGAGGGAACTTCCTTTTGCCCTCCCCTCACCTTCCCCTCCCTTCCCCTACCTAACCCACCCACCCGGCCCTGTCTAAGCCCCCCCTTACCTTTGTCGGGGGATTTACGCCTCCCGGAGGGAGGCGTAAATCCCCGCGCGCCAGCGGGCCTCTTGCGCGCCGGGACGCGACCTGGGGGCGGGTATGGAGGGCGCGGCCACGCCCCCGGACCGCCCCGGGCCGTAGCCACGCCCCCATACCCACCCCCAAAACGCTGCCGACACGCCCCGAAAACGCCGCTGCGCTCGGTCCCGCCCCGATACGCCCCCGACACACCCCCCTCCGAAAACCCCGGGACTTACGCGAGTCCCGGGGCTCTGCGCGCGCCGGTAGGCCTATGTAAAATAGGCTCACCGGCGCGCAGGGCCCTGCTCGCCTAAATCCGCCCGGATTTGGGCGGATTTAGGCGAGCAGGGCTCTGAAAATCCGCCCCTGTATGTACAGGCTATGCAAAATTTATATAACGATAAGAACGATGACCATCAGCAATGGGGAAGTACTTTGACAAGCACTGAAAACACATTCAGTGATGTCAACCCGCCAACTACCTGACCACACTTTTTTTAAATATCATAGATTGATCCTCTGTGGTTTTCATTTTAAAGCTCCTGGAAGTATCAAGAAGTACTGCATTGTGAAAAATCAATTTCAAAGATAAGTGCACATAATAGCCCTGTTAAGGGAATTTTGAACTATACATATAAGAACGAGACCTATGATTAGACAATCCCAGCACTCTAAAAGGCTTCACGTAAGCCACAAGATTGTAAAGGGCATCAAATGATGGTCATCGTTCTTATCATTATATAAATCTTGCATAGCCTGTACATATATAACAGAATATTCTTCACTTTGTTTGAGTCATTTTGTTCAAGCATACAGACAACTGGAGAGGGGTATGCTTCTCCCTATCCAAGTATGGCTGAACTTGGCTGATCCACCAGTCCAGAAATATATTTTTGTGTCATGGAGTAAGCCACGCATATCATGGTTACCCACATGTACAGTACAGTGGAACTGCGAATGGGCCATGAAATCAGTTATGGTTCATGGAGTAGTGCAGAAAATGTGCAGAACAACAGATAACTGTGGCAAGAGGAAGAGATAGCAAGACGATGAGTACCATAGATGAAAATAAGAATGGTATTAAAAATTTGAGGAGTGTTTCAGTAAGTTTTCAAAGCAATATATGTTAGTTTTCTATGGCTTTTGGAAAATACCATCCTTGTTAGGCAGAAAATGTAGCATTCTTATTATTTAAAATTATTAAGGATCCTGAGCCTTTTTAAGAATTTTTTGATATGCTTGGAGCATGGCATGCTGAAACTGGAAGTGTCAGGCCCCAGGGTTTGTGGTTGGAGCAAGATAGGCTTATGCAGGATATGTCAGTTCTCAGCGGATATGGTTGGAGTATGCTGCAGCTGGAAGTGTCAGTCCACAGTGATTATGGTAGGAGTATGTCATGCTGCAGCTGGAAGTATAAGAACATAAGAACATGCCATACTGGGTCAGACCAAGGGTCCATCAAGCCCAGCATCCTGTTTCCAACAGTGGCCAATCCAGGCCATAAGAACCTGGCAAGTACCCAAAAACTAAGTCTATTCCATGTTACCGTTGCTAGTAATAGCGGTGGTTATTAGCTATCTAAGTCAACTTAATTAATAGCAGGTAATGGACTTCTCCTCCAAGAACTTATCCAATCCTTTTTGAAACACAGCTATACTAACTGCACTAACCACATCTGGCAACAAATTCCAGAGTTTAATTGTGTGTTGAGTAAAAAAGAACTTTCTCCGATTAGTTTTAAATGTGCCCCATGCTAACTTCATGGAGTGCCCCCTAGTCTTTCTACTATCCGAAAGAGTAAATAACCGATTCACATCTACCCGTTCTAGACCTCTCATGATTTTAAACACCGCTATCGTAACCCTCCTCAGCCGTCTCTTCTCCAAGCTGAAAAGTCCTAACCTCTTTAGTCTTTCCTCATAGGGGAGCTGTTCCATTCCCCTTATCATTTTGTTAGCCCTTGTCTGTACCTTCTCCACCGCAATTATATCTTTTTTGAGAGCGGCGACTAGAATTGTACACAGTATTCAAGGTGCGGTCTCACCATGGAGCAATACAGAGGCATTATGACATTTTCCATTTTATTCACCATTCCCTTTCTAATAGTTCCCAACATTCTGTTTTCTTTTTTGACTGCCGCAGCACACTGAACCAACGATTTCAATGTGTTATCCACTATGACACCTAGATCTTTCTTGGGTAGTAGCACCTAATATGGAACCTAACTGTGTAACTATAGCATGGGTTATTTTTCCCTATATGCATCACCTTGCACTTGTCCACATTAAATTTCATCTGCCATTTTGATGCCCAATTTTCCAGCCTCACAATGTCTTCCTGCAATTTATCACAATCTGCTTGTGATTTAACTACTCTGAACAATTTTGTGTCATCTGCAAATTTGATTATCTCACTCGTCTTATTTCTTTCCAGATCATTTATTTTGATGTTTAGAACATTTTCCTCTATTTTTCCTGGCACTGACGTCAGGCTAACTGGTCTGTATTTTCCCGGATCGCCCCTGGAGCCTTTTTAAATATGGGGGTTACATTAGCTATCCTCCAGTCTTCAGGTACAATGGATGATTTTAATGATAGGTCTGAAATTTCATTTTTTAGTTCCTTCAAAACTCTGGGGTGTATACCATCCGGTCCAGGTGATTTACTACTCTTCAGTTTGTCAATCAGGTCTACCACATCTTCTAGGTTCACTGTGATTTGGTTCAGTCCATCTGAATCATTACCCATGAAAACCTTCTCCAGTACGGGTACCTCCCCCAACATCCTCTTCAGTAAACACCGAAGAAAAGAAATCCTTTAATCTTTCCACGATGGCCTTATCTTCTCTAAGTGCCCCTTTAACCCCTCGATCATCTAATGGTCCAACTGACTCCCTCACAGGCTTTCTGCTTCGGATATATTTTAAAAAGTTTTTACTGTGAGTTTTTGCCTCTACGGCTAACTTCTTTTCAAATTCTCTCTTAGCCTGTCTTATCGATGTCTTACATTTAACTTGCCAACGTTTATACATTATCCTATTTTCTTCTGTTGGATCCGTCTTCCAATTTTTGAATGAAGATCTTTTGGCTAAAATAGCTTCTTTCACCTCCCCTTTTAACCATGCCGGAAATCCTTTTGCCTTCTTTCCACCTTTCTTAATGTGTGGAATACATCTGGCTTGTGCTTCTAGGATGATATTTTTTAACAATGACCACGCCTCTTGCACACTTTTTACTTTTGTAGCTGCTCCTTTCAGTTTTTTTCTATTTTTCTCATTTTATCAAAGTTTCCCTTTTGAAAGTTTAGCACGAGAGCCGTGGATTTGCTTACTGTCCCCCTTCCAGTCATTAAATCAAATTTGATCAGATTATGATCACTATTGCCAAGCAGCCCAACACCGTTACCTCTCTCACCAAATCCTGTTCTCCACTGAAAATTAGATCTAATATTGCTCCCTCTCTCATCGGTTCCTGAACCAATTGCTCCATAAAGCTATCATTTATTCCATCCAGGAACTTTATCTCTCTAGCGTGTCCCGATGATACATTTACCCAGTCAATATTGGGGTAATTGAAGTCTCCCATTTTTACCGCACTACCAATTTGGTTAGTTTCCCTAATTTCTCTTAGCATTTCACTGTCAGTCTCACCATCTTGACCAGGTGGATGGTAGTATACTCCTATCACTATTGTCTTCCCCGACACACAAGGGATTTCTACCCATAAAGATTCAATTGTGCATTTAGTCTCATGCAGGATGTTTATTCTGTTGGACTCTATACCATCCTAGACATAAAGCACCACACCGCCTCCCAGGTGCTCCTCTCTGTCATTGCGATATAGTTTGTACCCCGGTATAGCACTGTCCCATTGGTTGTCCTCTTTCCACCAAGTCTTTGAGATGCCAATTAAGTCTGTCATCATTCACTGCTATACATTCTAATTCTCCCATCTTACTTCTTAGACTTCTGGTATTAGCATACAAACATTTCAAAGTTTGGTTTTTGTTTGTATTTTCATTCTGCTTTTTAATTGATAGGGATAAGTTAGAATTTTTTAGCTCAAGTGAGTTTTTAGTTACAGGCACTTGGACTACTTTTCTTATTATTGGAACCTCACTGTCGGGATGCCCTAATTCTAATGCATCATTAGTATCCTTTGAAGATACCTTTCTCCGAACCATGCGCTGCTGAGCGACTGTCGGCTTTACCCTTTGTTCTAGTTTAAAAGGTGCTCTATCTCCTTTTTAAAGGTTAGCGCCAGCAGGCTGGTTCCATCCTGGTTAAGGTGGAGCCCATCCCTTCGGAAGAGACTCCCCCTTCCCCAAAAGGTTCCCCGGTTCCTAACAAAACTGAATCCCTCTTCCTTGCACCATCGTCTCATCCACGCATTGAGACTCCGGAGCTATGCCTGCCTCTGGTGACCTGCGCGTGGAACAGGGAGCATTTCAGAGAATTTATATATATATATATATATGAGCATAATTACTAAGGTAAATATACTCCCCCAGCCAAAAGGAGTTAATAATATACAAAAGCTTAGTGAAAATCTGTCACTTTCCTGAAAGAAGCATCTTCCCCAACTTCTCAGGCAATGGCAGCTAAGCAGGATCTCTTTTGGGAAGACTGGACTATGCAGGGGACCCTTTGAATTGCTGAGATTGGTCTTGCTATTCTCTCTATATATAACTCTTCAGCAGAAGTCCTCCCATCCTTGTGTGTGCCAGAGTTATATGTCTTTTTATTTGCACATGCACTGTGGGGAATCTCTTTGTCTACTAACTCTCCTGAAATATTGCCAAACTTAAGTGATAAGATAAATGTCTGCATGTCTTAATGCTAAACTAAAATAGTGGATTCCTTGTGGTTTATTCACTACCTCTAAAAGACATTTTGTACAGAAATTCTCTCCCACGTGTAAGATAACCTACTCTGCACTTTCTCTAAACCTGAACACATTCTGTTATAAACATCAACAGTGTACCAGATATCTCAGATAATAAGAAAACATTACTGTCAAAAACAATATTAAAATATGTGTGCCCAAAATGCTAAAAGTATACTGGAACCATAAGGTACGTGTGAAGTCTATCCTGTGTCTGTAATCCATTACTTAATAAAATGTTTTACCATAAACTAAATCTGGGCAGTTTCCAGATGTTTTCAGTTTCAGCTCTTTCTCTGTCAGAAGCATTGCTGCTATTCAAAGTTGAGATTTAACTCCCTATCTGCTAGCTGGCTTTAAGTGGTCTTCTTATTTTTTAAGCAGGTCTTGTCTCCATTTTGTACTTTGCACTTCTCTGACTGTATGTGACCTAGAGTCCAAGCTTAATAGACTAGAAGAAGAGAGGGGAAAGGGGGAAACTATGGGCTGTGAAGGGAGAGTGAGGGGGTTAGTGGGGAAGCAGCAAAGGGAGACAAGGGCTGTGGGCTATGGGTTGCTGAGAAGGGAGGGCTATCTAACAGCCCAGAATCTTGTCTTAATGCTTTAAGCAGTATTGTGTGTCCATTACCTTTTCTGATAGAAACATTACTTTGAAAGCAAGTTACGTGCTGACCTTGTGCATAATATGGAATTAAATGTGTCCTTTTCTCTCTCTAATATCCTATTTCTCCATTTTACTATATATTTCACCATCTTAACTAAATTCTAATCATACTAGGGGGGAAGAGGGTTGGCTGTGAGACATGTTCACTGAGAACTTAAGCACAAAGCTCAAAGCTCCATTCTAATAAATGTAACTCATTACAAATCTCTCTTTGGTAGAAGCGCTATTCTTAAAATGGTCATCATGCCTAAATTACTTTATAAATTACATATGTTGCCCTGTTGGCTAACTAGCAGGGATGTAAAGTGGTTGCAGTCTTCCTTCCAAAAATTTCTTTGGGTGGGAAAAAAAGCGAGGTTACGATATCAGGTGTTGATGTCTCAACGGGGAGAAGGGGGCCTTGGCTTGCCGGATGTTAGGCTATACAATGCGGCATGCCAACTCCGATATGTGGGGGAATGGATCCTTGATGAATATACATACTGTGATGATGGACTGGTTATTAGCATGGTTGCACCTTGGTCTCCTTTGTACCTGATCCAAGCTAGTCCGAAGGCTTACCGGACCTTCCATATCCCTCGCAGTTTGGTGCAAACTTGTCGCCAGGCTTGGCGCTGGGTACGGTCCCGTGGAGGCCTGTCTGGTCTCACTTCTCTTTTCATGTTATTAATGGGTAATTTGAATTTTTCACCAAGTCAAGACAGCTATTATCTTTTTGATGCCTGGTTACAGAAATATTTAGCATTCATTTTTCATTTTTATGTTACTGACTCACCGGTAGTGCGGGACTTTACATCTTTGGGCCAAGACTATAATTTACCCGCTAAGCACTTTTATGCATATTTACAGACCCGTCATTATCTTCAATCCTTTCATTGGACTGCGGAGAATTATACAAGGGAGTCAGCTTTTGCACAGCGCTTTTTTGATAGGACTTTAATGGGTAATTCCATCAAAGGTTGGAGTGAATTTGGCAGAACGTATCGCTCAGTACCGCATATAGTTTCTTTAGCTCGATACTGGACTGAAGCGTGGACTATGGATATTTCTTCTTCATACTTGCTTTCGTGTTTTAAACTTATGCCTAAAAGCAGTTGCAATTTAAGATTTTGCACCATATTTTTTGTGATGATGTTCGCCGATGTCGGATGGGACGATTATCTTCCCTTAAATGTATTAAATGTCATCAAGTGACAGGTACTTTGGCACACAGGTTATTTCTGTGCCCGGTGCTGAGACCTTTTTGGATGAAGGTGATTGCAGTAGTCGCTCAATGTACTGGTTCTTCTATTGTTTGGACGGGCAAGCTGCTTCTATCTGGTTTAAGAGGAGCCCTTCCTTCTTATAAGTTGTCCTTGGATAAATTTGGCCACACTGCCGTATTACTGGCTTGCCGTACTATTTTAGCTGATTGGATAACACCAGATATGCCTCCCAACTTGCAGACCTGGTATGGGCGGCTTGCATTTTCAATGCAAATGGAACGGATGGTTGCCATAAGCAGTGAGAAGGAAAGAGATTTGATATACCAGTCTTGTTGGTCAACTTGCTATGACCTACTACCGTTGGATCTTCAGTCTACTTTAAATGTTGCTGGATATCATTCCTCTTGGAATTGACTGGAATTCTAAGCTAACTGGTTTGTTATGTGACCTGACTACTGCAGTGGGGACTGCACTTTAAGAGGGCAGTTGATGTCTTTTAAGTTTTAAACGGTGAGCAATACTAGTCATTGAAGGAGTCTTCCCCAGGGCAGGGGGGGGGGGGGGGGGAGGTGGTTGTGTGTAGTGTGTGGACTGTGTGTGGTTATCTGGGTTGTGACTGGGCAGTGGGCTATTATTGGAATTTTCTTTGTTTCTTTTGGTCTCATAGACTCCAAAAAGAAGGTACATGGGGAATTGTTCAAGTTTACCTTGTTTTAGTCATGTATATAGCTGCTAATATCTGATTAATATTGTAATGTGCTCCTTTATCCCATAGTTCAGTTCTTGAATGTATCTTTAACTGTACCTGTGATGCTCTTTAATAAAAATGATTTTGACAAAAAAAAAACCCAAATAAATCATTTTTGTATTTTCTTTCTCATAAAGAACTAAACTAACCATTTGTGAGATCCATCGAGATGACTTCCACAAGACTGTTCCTTACTACCTAACACAATGCGTCAAGAGTAAGCAGGAGGTGTGAAGCTCCAGTGTTGTTGGGGACATGCCAGGAGTAAGCAGGAATGAAGCCCCAGTGTTGTTTCTTGGGGTGTAACAGGAAGGAGCAGGAGGACTGAAACCCCAGTGGTGGTAAAAAAGGCAAGGCAGGAAGATGGTATCAATGCATATTGACCCCAGTGGCGGAATAAAGGGCAAGGGAGGCATAAGAACATAAGAAAATGCCATACTGGGTCAGACCAAGGGTCCATCAAGCCCAGCATCCTGTTTCCAACAGTGGCCAATCCAGGTCATAAGAACCTGGCAAGTACCCAAAAACTAAGTCTATTCCATGTAACCATTGCTAATGGCAGTGGCTATTCTCTAAGTGAACTTAATAGCAGGTAATGGACTTCTCCTCCAAGAACTTATCCAATCCTTTTTTAAAGACAGCTATACTAACTGCACGAACCACATTCTCTGGCAACAAATTCCAGAGTTTAATTGTGCGTTGAGTAAAAAAGAACTTTCTCCGATTAGTTTTAAATGTGCCCCATGCTAACTTCATGGACTGTCCCCTAGTCTTTCTACTATCCGAAAGAGTAAATAACCGATTCACATCTACCCGTTCTAGACCTCTCATGATTTTAAACACCTCTATCATATCCCCCCTCAGTCGTCTCTTCTCCAAGCTGAAAAGTCCTAACCTCTTTAGTCTTTCCTCATAGGGGAGTTGTTCCATTCCCCTTATCATTTTGGTAGCCCTTCTCTGTACCTTCTCCATCGCAATTATATCTTTTTTGAGATGCGGCGACCAGAATTGTACACAGTATTCAAGGTGCGGTCTCACCATGGAGCGATACAGAGGCATTATGACATTTTCCGTTTTATTCATCATTCCTTTTCTAATAATTCCCAACATTCTGTTTGCTTTTTTGACTGCCGCAGCACACTGAACCGACGATTTCAATGTGTTATCCACTATGACACCTAAATCTCTTTCTTGGGTTGTAGCACCTAATGTGGAACCCAACATTGTGTAATTATAGCATGGGTTATTTTTCCCTATATGCATCACCTTGCACTTATCCACATTAAATTTCATCTGCCATTTGGATGCCCAATTTTCCAGTCTCACAAGGTCTTCCTGCAATTTATCACAATCTGCTTGTGATTTAACTACTCTGAACAATTTTGTGTCATCTGCAAATTTGATTATTTCACTCGTCGTATTTCTTTCCAGATCATTTATAAATATATTGAACAGTAAGGGTCCCAATACAGATCCCTGAGGCACTCCACTGTCCACTCCCTTCCATTGAGAAAATTGCCCATTCAATCCTACTCTCTGTTTCCTGTCTTTTAGCCAGTTTGCAATCCACGAAAGGACATCGCCACCTATCCCATGACTTTTTACTTTTCCTAGAAGCCTCTCATGAGGAACTTTGTCAAACGCCTTCTGAAAATCCAAGTATACTATATCTACCGGTTCACCTTTATCCACATGTTTATTAACTCCTTCAAAAAAGTGAAGCAGATTTGTGAGGAAAGACTTGCCCTGGGTAAAGCCATGCTGACTTTGTTCCATTAAACCATGTCTTTCTATATGTTCTGTGATTTTGATGTTTAGAACACTTTCCACTATTTTTCCTGGCACTGAAGTCAGGCTAACCGGTCTGTAGTTTCCCGGATCGCCCCTGGAGCCCTTTTTAAATATTGGGGTTACATTTGCTATCCTCCAGTCTTCAGGCAGATAGTATAAGTGCATATTTGTCCTAGTGGTGAGAAACAGGGCAAGGCAGGAAGATGGAGTGTATGTTAGCCCCACTGGTGGTACACAGGGCAAGTAGGCAGATGGTATGCATGCATGTTGGCTCCAGTAGTGGTATATAGGGTAAGACAGGGAGAAGGAATCAGTGCAAGTTGGCCCCAGTGCCTTTTTTGAAGACATGGCAGGATAAAGTGAGATATGCCTGGCCCAAATAATGGAGTTAGGGATATAGTAGGGTACAGCATTCAGTGTGGTCTGGCCCTTGAAATGGCATCTCAGGCCCTAGAGGCAGCAGTAGTATTCTTATTTATAGTGGTACTCAGCATTGGATATAATGTGGTAGGGATGTGCATTCATTTACAACTTATTGGCAATCCACAACGTATACATCCCTATCCATTCTATTCGTGGTATCGCGATCCCCCATGAATACAAACATATCATTAGTTTCATTCTTTTGGCTCACAGTGATTTCTTAGCAGCCATTTGAAATAGGAGATAGCAAAAACCAGCCCTTGCCTGTGAGTCATAAGGGACCTCACAGCCCTGTCATAGAGTGGGTCAGACAGGTTGGCAAGGAGGCCAGAATGCAACCTATCAGAGCTAAGCAGTTTTTGTAATGAGCCAATCGCCGCTCTCACTCAGTGCTCTGTGATGCTGTTCCTGGTGAAGACCGCGGTGTGCCACGCACTTTCTTGGTGGGGATGGTGGGGAGGTGGTCCAGGAGGTGGCTGCTGAACTCAGAACTAGTCTGAGTGTATCAAATCTGTATTCAGTTGCTAGCTACTTCAATAGAAAAGATATTTGTTCGATTTGGCTGCAGTGCCAGCTAGCCCTGTTTTGTTTTTTTTAACCTCACTTTTAAAAATTGATTTGAGATGGTCTCTCTGTCAGTGCCACTGAGCGAAGCTGCTAGCACTAGCAGTGGCATTTTGCTTCTTCTTTTACCCTCTGGGGTAGGTTGCAAGCAGCATTTGGGTGTTGTGGGTGGGAGATATATTCAATTTCTAGCTAGTTTGGTAGAATTGCCATTGAAACAGATATTTCATCGATTTTGCTGTTGTGCCAAGCCAGACATTTTTGTTAAGTGGCATAACTGCAGTTTTTTTTTTTTTTTATTGAACTCACTGTCTCTCGGTGCACTTTTAATCTAAGAAGGCAGTGCACTGGGCAGTGGGCATCAGTACAGTGGGCACTGGGTAGTTTTGCAGACTCATGCATATTGGAACAGCAGTTCTCTCTGAAGGCAAATCCCCAGTGGGCCTCTTTTGTAGTTACAACTTTGTTGTGTGCACATACATTACATTAGTGCACACATCAAGGCACTGGGGCTGTGGGCAGCCAGTTTTGCAGACTCATGCATATTGGGACAGCGGTGGTCTCTGAAGCCAAATCCCCAGTGGGCCTCTTTTGGAAATAATTCTTTTAATTGAAATCCCTAGTAGGCACTGACATGAAATCCATAATATCAGGGAAAGCTAGACGTGGTTGACTGATTGGGACTGGAAGAGGAGGCACCTCAAAAGGGATTGACAGTCCCCCATTAAAGTTAAAAAGGGACCTGTTCCAATCTAAAATCTCTGGAGGGGCAGGCAGTTCCATCCAGAAAAAAATGAAATCTAAAAATGATGCATCGCCACCACCTGTTTCTGAATCTGTAGTTTTGGAGGTGAGGGAAGGGAAGGCTGAGTCATGCAAGACAAAAGAGTGAGACCCAAAAGCAGCAGTGCAACAGCAGACTCGACTTAGCATTGAAAATGTAGCGCAGGCACTGTTTACTTCTGATTCCAATGAAGAATCATCTTGTGTGGGATTCTCATAATCAGAAATGGAAGAAGTAATAGCTGACGAAGGTTTAGGAGGATTTGTTAGTCCTGTCTTACCCTCCACTTCAGTGCTGCAGAGGGAGAGATGAAACTGATGATGAGGAGAAGGAAGAGCAGTCAGCGCAGGCACAGAATGTGACTGGTGCCCCTGGCATTGCTTCTCAGGGTGCACCCATTACTTCAGCTCCAGTGCCAGCATCCATCCCGAAGGCTATAGAGAAGGGATCACGAAAGACATATGAGATCTGGAGCCACTTTAAAGTGACAGAGGACCCGCATTTTGCTCAGTGTAATTACTGTGGCAGGCAATTAGCAGAGGCAAGCAAATGGGACATCTATCTCATTTTAGCATGACGCATTATATGAAGAGGCAACACCCAACAACAGTACTGCCATCTAGGGATGGTGGCAGTACTAGTCAGGGGACCCCTTTTTCCAGGCAGCGTACAGTGGTTGAAAAGGAGCAGAGTCACCCACGCCCTCAGCCCTTTCTAGCAGTCAGGTGGCAGGCCAGCAGCCCCCTGCCATGTGTCAGAAGTGACAACCCACCATGGAGAAAATGGGGTGGTGTGCAGTAACACTATCCCGGGGGAGGAGGCAAGCAGCCTCAAAAGTTGTAACTAGGAGCATTGGGGAAATGATTGCCCTTGATGACCAGCCCTTGCAGATAATGGAGAATGTGAGTTTCAAGCATTTTCTGAAGGTCATAGTTACAAATTACAAAGTCCCCTCCAGAACCACATTTAGCAGAAAGGTTATCCCCAGCAGTCGCATCCAAGCGATGCTAGCTAAGGCACAGGGGAGTGTGCATTTCACCTGCGATATCTGGACCGCCATGAATGCTGCACACTCTTACCCCTCCTGACAGCACACTGATGGGACCTGGCTGAGGCAGGGGCAGGCAGCAGTTCTATTGGTGAACAAGTATCAGGGTGGAGGTGGGCTTTACTGCACACCCACCTGATGGACCAGGCCCATACCGCAACCAATATTCTAGCATGCATCAGACATATGTTGATGGGCTGGCAACTATACCAGCGAGACAAGAATCCTCAGGCAGGGTTCTTTGTCACAGACAATGGTGCAAACATGGTAAAGGCAATAACTGACAGGTGCTTTCAGAACATCCAATGTTTTGCACACACTCTGCACCTGGTAGTGAAGTCAGCTCTGGAGTTGGAGTCCAATCACCAAGAGAATGAATTCCTGCATATGTTAACACACAAATGCAGGAATATAGCAGCGCACTTCCACAGAAGTGTGAAGGCAGGGCAGGCTCTCCGACAAAAGCAGACTGATTTGGAGATGCCTCACAAGCATCTCATTCAAGACATTGCCACCCAGTGGAATTCCACCTTTATAATGCTGCAGAGGTTAGTGGAGCTGCAGACACCCCTTCATGAACTTTCTGGTTCAATGGACCTAGGTGTGCAGAACCCCCTAGGGCATCATGATTGGTTAGTCATGAGTCAGCTGGAAAAACTCTTGCAGCCCTTCAAGGATGTCATGGAGGAGCTGAGTTCCAGAAGTGCCACCTTGGCTGACATCATCCCTATAGTTAATTTCCTGGATGAAAATTTGGAGAGCTTTAAACAGGAAGAGGGAATGGCAGATGAGGTGCTGCATTGTCTGGACATTTTGCAGAGCAGGTGCAAGAGAGATTAAGGCCTTTAACTGCATCCATGCAATGCTGCTGTTGCTGCACACGCTGGGCAATTCCGGGTATTGCCTGGAGACCTGACAAATCCGCCAAGTCCATGGCCTTGCAAACTGTTAGAGCGGTTTAGTGGACTCTTAGGCCGGCCTGACGGAGAAGATGGAAATAGTCTCCGGACTAGCGGAACAGGCCGGGAAGCAGATACTGGACGGATTGAAGAGAAGGATCTTCAACCTGGAAGCCCGCACTCCCCCGGGAGGAGCCCATAGGAGCCGGGCCGCTGGGACTTAGGCGAGAGGAGAATCCGATGAGAAGATCCAAGGTCAAGGCAGGCATGTCTGGAACAGGACCAAGGCTGGCACCGAAGGGGACACGAACCAGGACTGGAACTGAAGCAGGCAACTGGAACAGGAACCGGGATCAAGACTGGAACTGAAGCAGGCAACTGGAACAATTACAAGCAGGAACTCCAGAGGCACACTGTAACGCTAAGCAAACTTGTTGCAAGGCAGTAAGCTGAGGCAGACACCAGCCTTAAGTATTTGCCAGCATTTGACTTCAGAAAGGGAGGCGGGGCATCTGACATCAGAAAGGGAGGTGGGGCGCCCAAGGCAGGAAAGGCCCTTTAACTCCTGGCCTTTCGCACGCGCACACACCCAGGGAGGAGGCCCTTTAACTCCCGGCCTTTCACACGCGCGCGCGTACCCAGGAAGGATGGGCTAATTCAGCGAGACGACGGTGTCTCGCTCATGGAGAAGCTGCCGAAGATGTATCCTGCCGGCCCGCCAGCGCCACGCGGCAGCTGCCCAGACTCGAGACCGGAACCCGGTGCCTATCGCAGCGCCCCCCGAACCGGAGCCCGACACAGAAGGTAAGGTCCTGGTCGCGGCACTCGAGACCGGGGCCGCAACACAGCCTGTCTTGCCCCTATCAAAACCACAGGGACCTGACTACCTCAGTTCTGCCAGCCTGTCTTGGCCCTATCATAACTACAGGGACCAGACTACCTCCACTCTGCCAGCCTGTCTTTCCCCTATCAATTTTCTGCCACTCTGCCTTGCTGCCATACACTAGATGACTCACTCATCTCCTTGTGGTGTTCTTGCCACAATCATGGTTCCTCAGTGTGTTGGTAATGGTGCTAGTCTTTCTGCTTGCTATGTTCCCCCTTCATTGTGCTGTAGGATGTTGATGCCACTTGTCTTGCCGCTTTGCCTGTCGTGCTGCCTTCGACGGTTCATGCATCTGTTATCGGTGCTCTCTTTTGAAGCTGTGGTGTGTTTTTGACACTCTCGCTGCTGCTTTGCACCTCTGTTAAAGCACTCTTGTCACTTCTGGTACCCCTTTACTCCTTTACAGTGCCTTAGGCTATTCATGCCACTCTGGTTCCACTTTGCCACAGTCTAAGTATCTTGGAGCTCTTTTCTCGTTCTGATGATTGCTCCACAGAAGGTTCATCAGAATTGATGAGAACTCCAATTCTGCAGCCAAAAATAGGCTGCAAATACTTACCCCATTGACTTTAATGGGAAATCGGAAAACGAATAAAACTAATCATTGAATTGGTTTTCCCTTTATGAAATGAATGCAATGGATTTGGGTCCCAGTGAAACAAATTCCGATTCGCAACAAATTTTTTCCTTCTGCACATTCCTATAATGTGGCCCTCATAAAGGCATCTTGGGCGTGGGACGCAGCAGCAGTGTCTTTGCAGAAGTGTTACCCAACTGACGGTGTTGGAGACAAGGAAGGACTCAGCATGGCAGTCCCAGGTTATTTAATACATGTATTTTGGACTTGTCCTCAGATAAAATCTTTTTTATTTATTTTATTTTTTTTTTATTTAGAGTTTCTTCTATACCGATAGCCGTTTGCACATCGTATCGGTTTACATATAACTAGGAACATTTAGGCAGAGCCATTTACATATAGGCAGAGCCCTTACATGGAACAGTAACAATTATAAGGAACAGTAGAATAACTAAATGTTAAATTTGAGGAGCTATGTGTTACATATAAAGCTAATGAGCTAGAATGCTAGATAAGGTGAACTATAATACAAAATGTACAGCAGTTCATGGTCATTCCAGAGCGACACTATTGGATCAATTACAAGGAGGTAAGAACAGCGTCTGAGCTGAACAATTGTTTAAATAAGAATCAAGAGGAGAGGATCGTGAGTGAGCTCAATGAAAGTATCACAAACACAATTCTGAGCAAGGAGGATAAACAGAGGAACAAGGGGTAAGGTGGCTCATTATCGTCATTAAATTCTAGGCCAAAGTGTTCCCTGCACTGTCAAAATAGTTTTATTTGATGACTTTTCCTCAGAACTGCAATTCAGAAACAAGGGGGAAAAGGTATTTGTGAGGAAAGCTTTTCTTATGGGCACAAAGTCATTCTTATCTGTCTGGAAGGGTTTTGATGGGCCCTCATTTTGGCACTAGCAAAATAAACTTCATTAGTTGATGCAAATGGAAAATCTATCAAGCCGCTCTTGTTTTGCACATAGAAGATCTTTTTTGAATGTTTAGCACAAATATGTGCAAAATGTTTCCTCTCATGTTAGAGGTTGGGTACTTAATTGTTGAGATAGTACCCTGCTAGAATAGCTGAGCTACTGGGAGGATCGATGTTAACAAGTGGCTTATTTATTTTCTCTTCTTGTGGTTGAGAAGGTTGGGCTAATATGGGAGGGTGGGTGTTATGGATTATTCTGCTTTGATGGGCTCATTAACTTTAGCTTCAGGGAGGCATAAGGAACCAATGCTCCCTGGGGCTTTATCTCTTACTTTGGACTTGGCAGAGGGGTCTTCCTCTACGTTAAGAGGGGGAGGGAGGAAAAGGGGAAAGAGAAAAATGAGTTGCATATATTGTTTATGTGATTGTTGCTTGTACTGGTACAATTGACACACCATACATGGATATTGTACTGTATTTCATCGTTGTTTAAAAATTTCAAACATAAAACCTGGGTTCCTTTGGCGGGAAATGCCTTCTTGAATGTGGATCTCAGGAGATAGCGGAACATCTAGGATGTAGGATGATCCAACCTGTGGGCTAATGAGCCCAGAGACCCTCCATGGGGAGTGAGTCCTGTAGAGATGCTTCCCCTTAAAGGGAGAGGCCTGAGGCCAAGCAATGGAAAAGATGGTCCCTCCCCCTCTACTGAGGAAATGAGCAGGAAATGAAGAAGAGGTTTTCCATTAGGAGAATGCCTCGAGGAGGAACAAAGTGTGGAGGAGATTAGGAAAATCTGCGCACTGCTGCAATGAGGGACACAGGACCACTGAGGAGAGGTGCCTGTGGGTCCAGGGATCAGTGAGTAGAATATGGGGATAGAGCTGTTGGGGCATATTGAGTGACCCCTAGAACATTTTTAAAGATATGAGTCCCATAAAGGAATCTGTATGCAGGAGGAAGAGAAAAATTGGGGGATGTGATTTATATGTACCACAGGAAATTTGGAATAAAGACAGGACTGGAGCAAGAGAAGGGAGGCCTTTATTGGTGAGAGTATCATAAGCCTTGTGATACAGAGTATACTGTGAACTCTGATCTATTCAGTATTTGTTATTACGTGTGTTTTAGTGGATCCTTGGGTGCTGTGGAGATGACCATGACCACGGGGAGGAGCTCCGTGTGGAGCCACAGCATTGGGCTAGACTCTATACACAAAACACCGGAATTGAACTCTTTTATTATACAGCTTGAAGATAGCCACCAGGTGGCAGTGGGGAGTTGTAGTCTCAGGGACCTCGGCAGAGGGAGTCCTTCTCTCCCAGGTGACGTCAGGAGGTTCCACAGCAAGGAGTTACAATGGATGAGACAGATGAGGTATTAGAGTACTCACTCTGTGTTAGCTGTTATGGCTGCGATTCCACCAGATAGTTGTCATAGGTACAGGCACTGAGGTAGGGAGAGCCTCAAGGTACTTGAGGAGCGAGTACCTGTTCCCTGAATGGCACCTGAAAATAGAACAGAGGGCCCCCAAGGAGCGGGTACCCAAGTTAGTAGCAAACCCAGAAGGGCAGAAGGAGAGCTTCCCGCAGGCAGCAGGGAAGCGTCAGAGTAGCGCAGACAGGAACAGTTCGGGTCCATACGAATCTATTCGAGCCTTTGCCAACTCAGGGAACTAGCAATCTTGAGAAGTAGATATACCCGGATTAGCGTGACGTCAGATGAGGGAACGCCCTCGAGGTTCGCGCCACTGGACGTACTTAGACATGGGTTGCGCGTGCACACCCTAGCAGGTACCTGGGAAGAGCAATGGTGTACGGCTGCACCATAGCCATTCCAGGGACACCAGAGAGGTCGGCTTGACGAAGTGCGGTAGCCATCTTGTCCAGGTAAGTGGGAGAAGCTGAGATAGAGGCCGTCGAAGACCGACCGACGCAACAGTATTATTCTTCTACCCTCTATATTATGTACATAGTTGTTGGCTGGTAACCTCAGAAAGAAAGGTTTTGATTATATCTAAAGAGATGTGCGGTCCTTGATTGTAAACTTGGCATTTGTGTCCAGGGCAGTTAATTTCCATGGACTATGAAATCCTGACTCTAATTATGGAGGGTATACAGCATGATCACCATTACTTTCAGGTGGGAGAGGCCCTGCAGACCCATTTCTTTTCTTTCCTGTGTTCCCTTGTAATGTTTTATTTTCACAAGCTTTTATGAAGGTTCAGACTATATTGTGGTGATTATCTCTACACTGTGTTCATCTTCTGAAATTTATTTATTTATTTATTTATTTATTTAACATCTCTTTTATACCGATATCCGTTCGCACATCGCATCGGTTCACAATAAACAAAAACTTTTGGGCAGGGCCCTTACATGTAACAGATAACTTAGTGAACTAGGAAAAATACAATTAACTTTTGGGAGGAGCCCTTACATATAAAAAACATCAATGGGTAGATGCAATGCAATAGAACTGTAACTATAACTATGTACATGAGAGTGCACAGTACAAAATCAGCGGACATAAGGCGTTCATAACAAAATAACAGTGTAAAATTCACAGAGGGGTTTTATGTAATAGGGGGTGACATGGGGTAGGCTTGTTGAAAGAGCCAGGTTTTAAGTTTCTTTTTGAAAGTGGGGGTATATGTCTCCATGCGAATATCATGGGGCAGGGAGTTCCATATGGTGGGGCCGGCAAGAGAAAAGGCTCTGTTTATAGTAGAGGAGAGTTTAAAAGATTTGATAGATTGGGCACGAAGTGTTCCTTGGAGGGCTGGGCGGGTAGATCTCTTGGAAGTGCGAGGTAGGAGAGGGGGATTAAGCCTGTTGAGGTTGGAATTTAATAGACTCTTGTGTATGATAGATAGTGTTTTATATAGAATTCGTGACTGTATAGGGAGCCAGTGTAGTTCGATAAGTGTGGGAGTGATGTGATCTCTTTTCTTTGTGTTTGACAGTATCCGAGCGGCGGCATTTTGTAGGAGTTGTAATGGCTTAGTGTGTGTTGCGGGAATGCCAAGGAAGAGTGCATTGCAATAGTCAATTTTCGATAAAATAATAGACTGGAGTACTGTACGGAAATCAGTGGTGTAGTAGGGGTCTGAGTTTCTTTATCGTTTGTAGCTTAAAATAGCAATCCCTTATGATGGATTTAATGAATGGTTTAAAAGAAAGGTGATTATCAATAATGACTCCTAAATTACGAGTGTGCGATGGGAAATTGGTGGATGAGTAAGCAAGTGGGATGTCTGGGAGCGGTTGCCTATTAGATATGATTAATAGCTCAGTCTTGTTGGAATTTAGAGCTAGGTGCATGTCCTTTAGGAGTTGGTTGATGGAGGAAAGACAGGATTCCCAGTTTTGTAAAGCAGTTTGGATAGAGTCAGAGAAAGGGAAGATGAGTTGCACATCATCAGCATAAATAAAATGCTTGATGTGCAGGTTAGTGAGAAGCGTGGTAAGGGGAATCATGTATATATTAAATAGCGTCGAGGAGAGTGAAGAACCTTGGGGCACACCTTGGGGAAGACTGATGGGATCAGATTCATAGTTGTCCACTAGGACAGTAAAAGAGCGATTTTGGAGATACGATTGAATCCAGGCGAAGGCATTGCCAGTGATCCCAATACTTCTGAGGATGTTGAGTAGGACATCGTGATTGACTGTGTCGAACTCAGCCGAGATGTCAAGCATGGCGATCAGATAGGAGGATCCTGAGTCGGTTCCTCTGATAAGAGTATCGTGTAGGGAGATGAGCAATGTTTCAGTACTTAAATGCTTCCTGAAACCATATTGGGTGGAAGGGAGGATGTTGTTTTGTTCAAGGTGATCGGAGAGGCGTGAATTAACTAGCTTTTCAAGAACTTTAGCTAGGAGGGGTAGGTTGGACACCGGTCTGTAATTAGAAAGGGTGGCGGGGTCAAGATTCGGTTTTTTGAGTAGCGGTTTCACTATTGCTTGTTTAAGAAAATTAGGGACAATGCCATGCTCTAGAGAACAGTTGAGAATATTTGAAAGAGGTTTGGCGATCACATTGTGTATAGATAGTAGGAGTTTAGAAGGGATGGTTTCAGAAGGATGTGTTGAGGGTTTCATTTTCTTTAGTATGTTCTCTACTTCTAGGGAGGATGAGGATTCAAAAGAGGAGAGGGAGACTGGAGAGTTGATATTGGGAAGACAGATATTGAGGTTGTTGTGCGAGAATTGTGCCGTGATGGAAGATACCTTGTTTTTAAAAAATTGTACTAACTCGTTGCAACGATTTTTAGAGGAGTTAGCCGGTTGTTGCGTGTGTGTGGGAGAAGTCAGGTCAGCAACCATAGCGAAAAGAGCCTTGGGGTTATATTGCAGATCATTTATTTTTTTGGCGTAGTATTCCCGTTTAGATTGTAGGATGGAATTTCTATATTCGTGCATACGTTGATAGTAGAGAGTTTTGGTTGCGTGGGATTGGTGTTTGCGCCATGACCTTTCCGCAGCTCTGAGTTGGATTTTAAGATTTCTGAGGACAGGCGTGTACCAGGGTTTCCTATTTTTACGGTTGGGGTTGACAGTTTTTGTTATTAGGGGGCAATGTTCATTGGCAATGCTGAGGGTGAGGTTAACCCAGGAGGAGAATGCATTATCTGGGGATGATAGGTCAATTTGCTTGTCTATGTCTGAGTATGCTAGTGTGATGGTCTCTACATCGCAGGATTTACGAAATTTGAAAGATATGGGCTGACGGGGCGCAGAAATGGAGCTTTGAGGAAGTGTAAGTTTAGTCTTGATTAAGGAGTGATCAGACCATGGTACTGCCATACATAATGGAGGATTGGTTATGCTGATGGGGGAGTTGATAAAAATCAGATCAAGGGTGTGGCCAGCTTTGTGTGTGGGAGAGTTCACTATCTGTTGAAAGCCCATAGCTTCGAGTGAAGAAAGGAAAGCTTCACAGGCAGGGGATTGTGGTGAGGTATCCACGTGTAAATTAAAATCTCCTAGGAGGATCGTGGGTACGTCAGGTGATAGTGTGTTTGCAAAGAATTCAATAAGGGGTGATGAATCTTTCTCTAGGAGACCGGGGGGGGGGGGGGGGGGGGGGGGGGGGGGGGGGGGTAAATGAGACACAGTTGGAGTGATTTTGATTTGAAGAAGCCAATTTCGTATTGATATGGGATGTCACATTTATGGGACAAAAGTTGGAGGTCCTTTTTTACAGCCAGGAGTAAGCCGCCTCCTCTCTTCTTCTTCCTCGGGATTGAGAAAACATCATAGATATCTAAGGGTAATTGGTTGATGAGGGGAGTGTCATGTTGTTTGAACCAGGTTTCAGTGACAGTGCATATTTCTGGATTAGAATCAGTGAGAATGTCTTGTAGAAGATGGGTTTTCTTTTGAAGAGATTGTGCGTTGAAAAGGATAATGGAAATGAGAGAGAGGCTGATAGCTTGAGTGCGAGTGATGGTGTGTATAGGGATGAGTCTTCTGTTTTTGTGAGGGGTTTTGTGGTGTGTGGTTTGATGAGTGGATGAGAGGGAAACATATGGGTGGACTTCTGTTTGATATGTTAAGGCGCAATCTCCGAGAAAAGGAGGCATTGTTGCACTACAGAGTAGAGCTAGTAGCAGGGTTAGGCGAGAACAGGAATGAAAGCAAAACAACCAGATGCAAAACACAGGTATGAATACAGGTAAGAGTACCGGTATGAATGCAAAACACAAGGCACCAAAAATATGCAATTTACAAAAAAGCTAATGTTGTAATGAATAGCAAGACTAGCATGATAGGTCTTAGGAAGGAGCAGTTAAGTTGTTAATCTAACTTTCGTAAGGGGAGGGAGGATAGGAATGGTTCAGAGGATTAGGTAGTATACATATTTAGCAGTAAGGGATGGGATACAATTCAAGGATATATCATTCATAAATTCAAAATTGATGTTTTCTTACTGTTCTCACTCAATGAGGTATCACATCTATTCATATTTTAGGCTCAAAAATATTTGTGCAACCCCACCCCAGGGAGTTTACTAAATTCTGGTGGGGCCATAAAAAATATTGATTGTTTCTTTGGGGCTGGAACCTCAGACTAGCTGGATCACAGTCTCTTACCCCAGGGACTGGGTCCTTTTTGGTGAGGGAAAGAATTTAACTTTCAGGGCCTGGAGTGACAGGAATGACTTCCTGGTGTGTTTTACCTATTCCTGGGCAAAGTGTAACTTCCCACTGGGTGCTATAGTGCCCAAGAACCACACTGGAGACTATGAGGAAGTGACCAAAAACTAAAATGTCTTTACTGATGAATATTTCAAATAGTAAATGGCATAACAGACTTGGTCCTCAGTACCACAGTGACTTTTGGTTACAGTCATTTTTCCTCTGTCTGTTCATGGGTCCCCTTACCAGGGACCAGAGTTACTTCCACCCTCCGGTAAGTGGGAAAAAGTGTAAACCCCAGGTGGTTGGAATATCCTTTGGTGGTGCAGGAATACTCCTCCAACCCTGACCAAATTGTTGGGCAAGATTGTCTAAGCACAGAGAGTCCAAATCCTCTCTCTCCCTAGGGACAAAGAACATGTTTGGGTGTCGTTAACTATTTTAATGTTGTTCGTACAGTTAAGAGACAGCTCATTCTTTTTCTCTCGGTCTCTCGGTTTCTCTCGGTCTCTTTCAAATCCCTAATGTCTGAGTATGCTAGTGTGATGGTCTCTACATCGCAGGATTTACGAAATTTGAAAGATATGGGCTGACGGGGCGCAGAAATGGAGCTTTGAGGAAGTGTAAGTTTAGTCTTGATTAAGGAGTGATCAGACCATGGTACTGCCATACATAATGGAGGATTGGTTATGCTGATGGGGGAGTTGATAAAAATCAGATCAAGGGTGTGGCCAGCTTTGTGTGTGGGAGAGTTCACTATCTGTTGAAAGCCCAGTTGCTCTCTGGCAGAGAGGTGCGCATGTTTCATCATAAGCACTTCAGGGAGATGCTGAGATGAGGAGCAGAGGGTGCACATGGAAACATATCGGCAGATGGCAAGTTGGAGACAAGGGGGAGTAAAGTTGTGCAAGGCCTTATGGACAGTAAAGAGGACCTTAAATCTGATCCTCCACGACATAGGAAACCAGTGTAAGGACCATGCAGCTCTCAGTGTAAGGACCATGCAGCTCTCAGTGTAAGGAGCATGCAGCTCTCAGATACCTGAGTAGGGAAGGAAGAGGGGCCTCCAAACTTCCACCATCATCTTCTAAACAAAATCTTCTTCCCCAAAACTAAGATGAACACTGGAATATCCAGGCATCGGATCACCACCTTCCTCCATTCTTGCTGAAGTGAAGAGGGGCAGGTTTTCCCTAACGAGCAGACCTAGAAACAGAGTTCCCCATTCCCTGAGTCCAGGTGGTGCACAGGGTTTCACCAGGCTTCCTACAAATCAAAGTCTCTTTAAGCCTAAAATTAACCTGGGAAAAAGTCCCTATACTCCAGGAAGTAGATAAGCAGGGCAGATCCCCAACCAGTCTCACTGACTTCCAGCAGGGTTTGCTGGAGTCCTGCAGAGCAGGCCCAAAATTAAAACTCAGGCAGAACTCCTCCAAACACCTCCTCTAACTTCAAAAACAATTCACACTGCCCCCAGAGCTCTCAGGAAAGAGCAGCTTTAAAAATCTTGCAAAGGGGATGGCTTTTCCAGCACCATCAAAGGGAGGGAGCTGAATTTGAATGGTTTTTCCCCTAACTCACTAACATGCATTGACAATCTGAATCAGGATTTACCTAGGGCTTACTGGTACCATGACCGTAGGGTCTATTATATTTGCACATGTATTGGATATATGATAAAAGACAAATGGTTGAATTAGCAAAAGCTTGAATCAAGGGAGCAGTAGCACAAGTTGTCAAGGTTTCAGGTCTAGTCTAAGACAGAATTTTCTATTTTTTTCTCTTTGTAGCTCAACCAATACATCAAGGAGGTTCACTTTAAAACCCCTGATGGATATGAAATCTTCTTTGATGATAAAGGGAATGGTCCAGCTAACTATGACATCATAAATTGGATCGTGTACCCTAATGGTTCCTTAAACAGCATCACTGTTGGAAAATTCAGTTTCTCACCTTCAAGTGGGCAACAGCTCTTTGTGAACCAAAGTGCCATCTTGTGGCATCCTTCCTTTAACCAGGTTTGGCATGTTATATTCGGTTTTATTTATTTATTTATTTATACAATTTCTAACCACAAATCTCAGTGGGTACCACAAAATATACACATAAAATACAATCAAACAGCAATAAACAACTAAACATAACAGCACATAATACAGTAAAGCAAAGCCAAAATGAAACAAAGTGGCTGCTTAACCAAGCTTAGAGGGTCCTAGACTACAGTCAATGTTCTCTTTCCGCAAAAGCCATGGCAAAAAGTTGAGATTTAAATTGTTTCCTAAAGCGAAGCAGGTTATTTTCATCTCTAAGCTGTTCAGGAAGTTCATTCCCTAGAATCAGACCAGCTACACTACACAGTTGCTCTCTGGCAGAAGCCAGGTGCGCATGTTTCATCATAAGCACTTCAGGGAGATGCTGAGATGAGGAGCAGAGGGTGCACATGGAAACATATCGGCAGATGGCAAGTTGGAGACAAGGGGGAGTAAAGTTGTGCAAGGCCTTATGGACAGTAAAGAGGACCTTAAATCTGATCCTCCACGACATAGGAAACCAGTGTAAGGACATCAGTAATTATGAAATTATGTCCATGAAAAGGAATGCCAGAGAACAGCTGTTCATCAGAATTCTGAATTTGTTGCAGAACTTTCCGATGTCAATGTGGGAGGCCTAGAAATAGAGCATTACCATAATGCAGTGCAGAAAGAACTACAGATTGGGAGACGAACCGGAGATTATGAATTACATTCCATGAAAGTAACCAGGAAGTGGAGGAGGATAGCATCATTAGCTATCAGCTTTGCTGTTAAGGCAAGACAAGCCATAATTTATTTATGTTATGCTTTTCCAACCAGAATCCAAAGCATGTTATAGGGCCTGTAGCAAATACTTCCCATACAATAAGCAAAACAGAACGATTTAGTACAGTAGAGGTACAAATCAGAGTTAACAAACAGTACAGGTGATATTACAGAAGCACATCAGGAACATCAGTTGCAGTATGTGAAGAGAGCGAGTTTAATAGCGTGCTGGTAGGGCTTAGATATATATATGGAGATTAAATATGGTTTATAATACTGGTTTTAGCCAATTACTACTTGAAATAGCTGTTTTCACCAGTTTTCTGGTGGATAGATCTGATGTAAGGTGGTAGAGTATTTCACACATTTAGGGTCCTCTTTCAGATGCTAGACTTGAAGCCTCACATCAATGTTGAATGCACCAGGATTGGTACCAATTACTGTGTTCACAGCAGCCAGGGGCCTTTTGAGGTGATTGGTGAGGTGGGAGGGTTTGAGATGACATTTTAGGTAGTAGGAAAAAGGGTGTGGATTAGAAAGGGCCTAGAAGGCAAGGTTTATTTCAAAATTCGAGGGTTACAGGTGGGGATTTTTCTTGAACCAATTGGACTGCAATAATTTATTAATATTTTTTATCGGGGGGGGGGGGGAAGGGGGGTTGGAATTTAGGCACTATGACTGACAGTTTGAGTGATTTAGCTGGGGAGGTGGTTGGGGTTTGGGCCTGCAGGCCCATAGGAATTTTTTTCAGTTTACTATTTTTACATCTCTTAAGTGGCTATATATTGAATACAGCCAATTAAGGTTAAAGTTCTCCATTACACATACCTAGATAACTGTAGCCCTAATGGATTATATTCAGACCTTGCCAGTTAGATTTGAAAGTTATCCAGCTAATGTTACCCAGATTTATTTATATATTTATTTACTTATTTAGGGGTAGATTTTAAAAGAAGCGCGTGTGGCCTACATGTGCGCTCGCTACCCAGCTCGTGCACATGTACGCCCGATTTTATAACATGTGCACAATTATGCACCTTGTGTGCACCGAGCCGCGCTGTCTTCCCACGTTCCCTCCCCCTAACCTGACCTTTCCACCCCTTCCCCTAAACTTTCCTTCCCCTAGCCCTTCTCCAACCCCCCCCAAAATTTTTAATTTACCTTTTGCGCCTGCCTGCTGGCATGCGATCCTCTGACACAGTGGCAATGGCCGCTCTCTCGGAGGCCTTTTGCCCCGCCCCGCCCCTTGACTGCTCCTTTTGTAAAGCCCAGGACTTATACGCGTCCCGGGGTTTTACGCACATCGCCGGGCCTTTTAAAAATAGGCCCTTAGGTTCTTATATTCTGCTTTTTGGCACTTCAAAGTGTACATCAAAGTGGATTACATTCAGGTACTATAAGTATGTTCCTATCCCCTCAGGGCTTACAAATAATTTTAGGTGAACATACCACATTCATCTGGAGACTTATCCTGCTGAATATCCATGATAAGTTTTCCAGGTAACTTTAGCTGCAGATCATGTCTGATCGCATCTTTTCTGAATATTATCCTATATTTATAATAGTACAAATGAAAACAATTAAAAAATAATAATAATAATATGCACATAATACTAAACTAATACTTAATTCAAGGGTGATTTTAATATTAAATTGTAAATATATATGTAACACCTGGGCTGATAGTCCTGGATAAAGGCCCCATGAACCACACCTCAAATACAGTCTGTTATCATTTGACTTGAATCGTGGGCTCTTGGTCACAACAAGAGATGGCTCCTCCCACATGGCGGAGCCCTGTGGGGACTTGATGCAATAGGCTGGTTCCCAATAGCACACACACAGATTCAAGAGAGTCTTTATTGTACAGCAAGCGATGGAAATGACCCGAGGAGCGGGCAAAGAGCCTCTGCACAGAGGAGGAGTGTCCCAGATGTTATTGTCTCGTCAGTACTCCGCAGCGTGGGTAACGCGGAGATGTACTCTCACCAAGTGGTAGTAGAAGGTAGATCCAGTAGTGGTCCGCAGAGCGGGGTACGCCGTGAATCCACACTGTAGATGGAAGGCCAGAAAGAGGTAGATCCGGTAGTGGTCCACAGAGCGGGATACGCCACGAATCCACACTGTAGATGGAAGGCCAGAGAGAGGTAGATCCGGTAGTGATCCGCAGAGTGGGGTATGCCGTGAATCCACACTGTAGATAGTGAGAGAGACGGACAGACTGGAGAGCAGAGGTACTTACTCTGATAGCAGTAGGCAGTCGTAGAGAGGAACCTCTGTGGAGCGGAGGACCGGGTCGTGGCAAGGCCCCCGAGGAGCGGGTACCCTAGGCATTCGAACTGAAAACAAGGTAACCCTGAAGGGCAGATTCGGAGCATGGCAAGGCCCCCAAGGACTGGGTACCTTAGTCGTCCAAGGCAGGAACACAGAGCTAAGACCGTCTGTTAGTGAAGTAAAATCAGCAGGAAGGGAATCCTTGCTAACTCGTAGGAGGAAATGAGAGAAGAGATTATATACATGTAGGCAGTGATGTCATGTGGAGGGGATGCCCCCGAGGTTCCCGCCATGACGCGCATAAGATGAGGGCTGGCGCACGTGCGTGTGCCCTAGGTGATTCCAGGAACAAAATGGCGAACGCAATCGCCCATGCTGTCCCAGGGATGCTGGGGAGGTTGGCGTATAGAGGCGGAGGCAGCCATCTTACCCAGAGTCAATGGATTAAGAATAAGAGAGGTGAGCAAGAGAGGGCGCAGCTGTCTGCGACCGATGGGCGCAACAGTACCCCCCTTCTTAGGGCCCCTCCCAGAGGGTTTTGGTTTCCTAGGATGGGCCTGATGGAATCGTCGGATCAAGTCTTTATCAAGAATGTTGACAGCAGGTTCCCAGGAGTTCTCCTCCAGTCCGTATCCCTCCCATGAAATCAAGTACTCCCAGTGTTTTCCTCTCTTACGTACATCCAGGATGTCATTAACTTGATATGTGATATCTTCCTCAGCATCAAGAGGTACTGGCTCAGGAGTCTTGGTGGAGAACTCTGAAAGGATAAGCGGTTTCAAGAGTGCCACATGGAAGGCATTGTGTAACTTCATAGAAGGAGGCAATCTCAAACTGTATGTCAATGCTCCTAGGCATTGGAGAATGGAGAAAGGTCCGACGAAATGTGGCACGAAACGCACAGAAGGCATCTTGAGGCGAAGGAATCTCGTACTGAGCCATACTTTATCTCCTGGCTGGAACTAAGGCGCCATTCTGTGAGCATCATAGATCTTCCTGGCCCTCTGCCCTGCTTTAAGCAGTAGGTCTTTGGTTTTCCTCCAAAGTTGTTAAAACTCTACTGTGGTAGTTTGGGCTGCCGGAAAAGCTACAGATAGAGGCAGAGGCAATGGAGGTAACGGCTGGCGACCATAAACAATTTGAAATGGAGTAGATCCAGTGGCGGAAGCAGGATGAGAGTTCAAGGCGAACTCAGCCCAGGGAAGTAAATCTACCCAGTCGCTTTGCCTGGAGTTTACATATGAATGTATGAATTGTTTGAGTGTCCGATTCATTCTCTCCATCTGTCCATTGGACTGTGGGTGATAGGCTGAAATTAGATCCAACAAGATGTCGAATTTTCGACAAAGTGCTCTCCAGAATTTAGCAGTGAACTGGACACCTCTATCCGACAGGATATGCTTGGGCATGCCGTGTAGACAGAAGAAATGTTTCACAAATAGTTTAGCCAGTTCAGCAGTGGAAGGTAGCCCAGGCAGTGCCATGAAGTGTGCCATTTTCGAGACGCGATCGACAGTCACCAGTATTGTGTTGTTCCCACTGGAAGGTGGTAAATCCACCACAAAGTCGGTGGTGATGTGTGTCCATGGCTCTTCAGGCACTGGCAAGGGTTCTGTCTCGCGCAGGTAGCGTAGGAAGCTACATATGCTTGTACATCTGAATTCATCATGGGCCACTAATAAAAGCATTAAAGTATGGCTAACGTGCGGGCTTATCCAGGGTGACTGGCCAAACGACAGTCATGAGCCCATCTCAATAGTTTCTTCCTCATTCCCCGAGCCACCACAGTCTTACCGGCAGGGACCACATGAGTGGCAGCCAAGACCACCTTCTCAGGGTTGATGATGTGGCAAGGTTCGTCGGGCACATCCTTGGGTAGAAAGGAACGCGAGAGAGCATCTGCCCAGACATTCTTCTCCGCAGGACGATATTTGTGCAGAAAGTCAAATTGGTTGAAGAATAATGACCACCTGGCCTACCGATGATTAAGCCGCTGCACATGCCGCAGATATTCCAGGTTCTTGTGGCCTGTATACAGCATTATTTGGTGTTGAGCCCCTTCCAACCATGGATGCCACTCCTCGAAAGCTAGCTTAATAGCTAACAACTCTTTATCTCCAATTCTATAGTTCCTCTCGGCTGGAGTGAAACACCGAGAGAAAAATGAGCAAGGATGAAGAGTGTTGGTATCGCTGTTTTGGGTCAGCACAGCTCCCACGCCGACATTGGATGCATCGACTTTGACGATAAATGGGCGAAAGCTCCATCGTAGCCCAGTTGAACTGGGGGGTGTGCTCTTGTAGCCAGGGTAAGCCGAGCACAACGGGGTGAATGGTTTTGTCGATGACCAGAAAGAAAATAGTCTCAGTGTGTAGAGCCCCAGTGTGTAAGCATATGGGCTGTGTAATAAGGAAGACTTCTCCTGGTAGAGGCTCGCCATGTATTGAAGACAGCAGCAGTGGAATAGCCATGGACGTAGTGGGAATCCGTAGGTGCTCTACTAATCTCTTCAGAATAAAATTCCCGCCAGCACCTGAATCCACGAGTGCAAGTGTCTGGAACTCGAAACTCCCTGAGATGAGAGAGACAGGGAGAGATAGTGGAGGTGTTACAGTTGGACCCTTGGGCCGGCTGAGACTGTAGATGGTAAACTGTGGGAAACCACAGGAAGCGTCACAGCCGGGAGGCGGCGCTGAAGAGACTCTGGAGAAAACTTCACCACTGGAAGTCCGTGGTCCCCCCCAGGAGGAGCCCATAGGAACCCGGACCTCTTGGACTTAGGCGGGATCCTATGCGACCAAGGATCCGGACAGCGGCCGACAGGGCCGGTGCAAGGGGATTAGGCGCCCTAGGCGAGCCTTCTCCCTTGCGCCCCCCCCCCATTGGCCCCGATTCCTACCTCATTCTCGATCTCGCCCACTGACTGTGTGGTTTTCTGGGTCGCGAGCAGGTTGGACACTGCTTGCGGCCCGCCAAATCTCCACTCCTCTTTGCCATCGCTTGCGGCCCCATATGGCTCACACCCAGTGGCGCACCAAGGGTCTCCAGCGCCCGGGGGCTAATGCATTTATGTTTCTCTCCAGCATCCCTCCCATAATCCTTCTTGTACTAATGCTTAAGGTCACAGAAAATCAGTGACATCTCTAGACAGAAGAATTTTTTTTTTTTGGGGGGGGAGCCAAAATGACATTTCTTTATCACACCCACCTCCATAGCATGGATCCTGCTTAAAATTGGTTATAAAAAAAAGTGTTAATAAAAAAGTCCAAAGGGTCTTCTGCGTAATTTTTAAAAGCTGGCCAGTTTCACACTTCTAGTATACTATAAAATTATTTTGATAGCCTCATTCAACTAATTCTATATGGCTATGAAAGTGAAGCCTGGAATATATAGGAAGGGACAGAATGTCAATACAAATCCTGCACCTCCAGTTCTGTAACTCTGTGCATCCACTGAAATTCCCCCAAACAATGGAGCTTGGATGTTTCCCTTACAGCTCATCATACTAAAACATATTTTCAAATTCTGGTGTCACCTCACAGTAACAGCAGCACAAACATCTTCCACTGCCAGACCATTGTGAACTAACACAAAACCCCGCAAAAAAGACACTCAAAATCTATACTGCAATCCCATCGTAACATAACAGTAATAACACCAAGGACTCAAACAACAATAACCCTACCTGTGAATAAGCAAGGGTAAATATTACACTGGGTCCTAGAATACCAATACATCACCTACTGAGGAAACAAAACAAACCCGATTGCTATAGATCCCTATACAAACACTATACGCTAGAAGCTGGCCAAAAGTTTCCTGGGAGTCCAGCGGGGTTCCGGGAGCGATTTCTTGCCGCGAATCGTTTTCGTACGGAAAATGGCGCCGGCCATACGCGTATGGCCGGTGCCATTTTCCGTACGGAAGTGCAGGAGGTCATTCAGCGGCGGTCAGGAACCCCCGCTGAACGACCTCCTGCAGTCGATCTCCTGCCGGCGCCATTTTCCGTACGAAAACGATTCGCGGCAAGAAATCGCTCCCAGAACCCCGCTGGACTCCCAGAAAACTTTTGGCCAGCTTGGGGGGGCCTCCTGACCCCCACAAGACTTGCCAAAAGTCCAGCGGGGGTCCGGAACGACCTCCTCCGTCGAATCGTTTTTGTCTATGGCCGCCGCCATTTTGCGGCGGCCATTTTGAAAAATGGCGCCGGCTGAAGACAACACGATTCTATTGAGGGGGCCGTTCCGGACCGCCGCCGTTCTGGACCACCGCCGGATCCCCAGGTAATTTAAAGCATTGGGGGGGGGGTTCGGGAGGGTGGGGGATTTAATTTAAAGGGTCGGGGGTGGGTTTTAGGGGGTTTTAGTGTGCCGGTTTTCCTGCCCTCCCCCTTCCCCCGATTTACGATTTTTTAACGATAAATCGGGGGAATTGGTATTGTATTGTGGCCCTAATGATTTTTTGACGATTTAAAATATATCGGACGATATTTTAAATCGTCAAAAAACGATTCACATCCCTAGAAATAAATGCACAATCAATTTGAAAATCTCTTTGTATAGGAGTGTTCCTTTCCTCTGTAGCCTGTCATTGACTTATGCACTGCATCTCTTGCAGTTCCCCATGATTCAGCTCCTGTTCCTTTTCCTCCTCTTCTTCATTATAATTTTTTTACAATTTCTCTAGAGGAGGCAGGCAGCTGGTTTTGGCTAGGTTATGTAGTGTATAGCAGGCAAGAAAGATTTCTTAGACATTGGGTTTTGATTAGGCCAGAGGTTCTCTTGATGACGACCCTAATCTGCTGGTGGACCTTGTTGGAGTGAGCTTCCACAGTGGTCTGTGGACAAGCCATGGGGATTAGGAGCCAGGTTTTGAGTGGATATCCTCTGTCACCTATAGGGAAGAAAGCAGAAGAGCTGAGTTAAACATAATATACGGTTTGGCAGTGAGCATGACAGTTGATGGAGAAGGTCATAGCAGTCCTCCAAGTCAAATACTCTCAGTCCACCTAGATATGAGGGAGACAATAAGAAGAGATTATTGGTGTAGTGTAGACGTCAGCCCATAGTAATTTATCATTCCTTGAAGCGGTCATGTATTCCTGACTGTGAGAGGATATAGGCATCATGAGAAGATTATGGAAACCTGGGCACTATGTCCAAGATGATGTCCTTGGCGTTGAAGACCACCTGCATATTTAGGGAGTGGAAGCCTTTGCAGTTGAGATAGGTGGCCTCGTCCTCCCCTGGTGCCCTTAGAGGGACAAGAGTGCAATCAAAAGTTCCTGAGATAGAGGGGAAATGGGCAATTTGATAGAAATCATGCATAATTTCATGCTGTTGGTGTATTCTCAGAGGGAAGAATATAGATTGGTGTATTCTCCTAAGCAAGGCAGCTAAGACTTAAGTGTATGATTCCAACCATGGCCTCATGAGGTGTTTGAAAAGTACCAGTAGCAAAAAATGCTAAGGCAGTTGTAACCTTGATGTGTAGGGTGGTAGGTTCCAGATCCCCCTTTAACTGCTGGCATAGGTACATTATGGTTTCCTTGTTGAACCTGAACCTACACATGACTTGCTCCTCTGAGAGATCCATAAACTATGTTCTATTCCTGTATACCCTGTGTAAGGGGGTACGTTTTCCTCCTCAGCTGTATAGAGCAAGGAACCCATAGTGTCAGTAGAGTCGTCTTGAAAAGGGACTCTGCAACATTAACTAGCTAACCCTTGTATCTTGTCCCTGTATGCCCCCAATGTGTTCTTCTAACCCCAGTATAAACATATATGTCCTAGGTTGCAGGCAGTATGGCTCTGACAATTCCAGGTTTGATCTGTACAACTCCCCCCCCCGCCCCAGTCTAACCTTGAAAATCCTCTGTATGCCCTACAGTTTCCCACTGTCCCCTTAGAAAGTCCCAGTCTGTCCCAGATATACCTCCTCATACTCTCTGGCCTGGAAAAGCCAAGCCACTCACCTGGAGAAGCCAAGCCACAAAATGCCAAGCTGCTAAGCAAAGTGAAAGTTAGCATTAGTATGCATAAATAAGCTGTAGCAAATGTAAATGCGGATATGCATATATGTGTATAAACATACACACAGACATTGCTTTAAAAATAGGCCATTAAATGTGTTTGCATAACCACGCCCCCGAAACACCCCTTTTTTGCTCTTATGCAAGTGCATGAGCATGCACATGTTCACACATATGTGATCCATTTTTAAAATAAGGATTACTTGCACTCAGGCCACACACATACACTTATATATGGCACTTTTTTTGTGAGTAACCCTTTGAAAATTCGCCTTTTAGATGTAATTTTTTAAATTTTATTTATCTGATGAGATCCCAATACAAATACACAAGAACAGTACAATACGTTCCAAACAAAAAGACTGAGTTTTATCATTTTCAAAGTATAACAAACTGCAATGGCAGCATGCAAAATACACACAAGACAGGACACCCATTCATGAACTGACCTGAGGAGAAAGGTTTTTATTCATTTTATTGTTATGGGCATTTGTTTTACTGTTTTGTGTTTGAATTTTATTGATTTATGGAAATTTATTTTTGTTATAGTAAATGGCTTTGAGCACTCCTATGGTAAGGCAGCTAATAAATAAAGATGATGATGATGAAACCCATCCCACCCTACCAAAAATTCATCCATAAAATGGGCAACTAATGAACAAAACAAATTGAACCAAAATTTTCTTACCTGCACATCATTAGAAGAGCTTCTCTTTTCACTGTGGAAAATGTGAGGATGTTGCAATAAGTACACTGGGAGGGTAATTTTATATCAGTGCACAGTGGGGTAAAGTTCACTTAAAGCTGTGTCTCACGTGTACTTTTATGTGTACTGAGCCCTGGTAATGTTTAGAACAGCCATTTACACCCATAGGAGGGTAATTTCTACATAAATGACTGAAAATCAGTCCCCAAAATTTCTGAAAGCAGAAAGAATGGTGAGCCTTGTTTACTAAGATATTTTCCCATGGACTCAACATGGGAGAAAAGCCCCAATAAATCAGGCCCAGAGTCTCTCAAAAAGAGAATCAAGTGCTAAACATGGAATATGAGTGGATTTCTCTTTTTTGTCTCTCCTCAGACCCCCCGCTCTGTCTGCTCTGAAAGTTGTGTTCCTGGATTCAGGAAAGTTCTTCAGAGTCAGAAGCCGATCTGCTGCTTTGATTGCATCCCTTGCTCTGAAGGAGAATTTTCCAACAAAGCAGGTAAACCTGAAATATCTACACTCAATACAAACAGATACACACATGCACATGCTACAGATATAATACAAACTCAACAGAAAACACAAAAATACTAGATACGTCCATGCAAGTCCTTATTACAGATTCAAATATAGTCCTTCCAGATTAATTTTAATCACTAATTATTCATAAATTTCTCTTGTTTCCTTAAGGTTTTTGTAACATCTCAAAATTAACCAAACTGCAGCTTGCAAAGGGTAGTATATAGGAAATTAATTAAAGCGTAACTCCTCTGAAACCAGGGTATGACATTCAATGACAGCATGACTAGATAAACAGGGACATTGATTAACAGACTCTAAATACTTTGATTGTGTACATTTGTATTGTAACCTGTCTAGTACAGTGGATAGAGTGGGATATACATTCTATAAATAAATAAGTAAATACAATGAAGAAGATAGTTTATTTCAGTTTTTCTGACTTGGTTCACCTCCTGTCTATCAGGGCGCTCATTCCTAGCACAATGGAATCATCAGGTGTCAGACTCAGTCTTTTTGCCTTCTGCTGTCCCACAGGATTCCATTCTTTCTCATCTTCTTTTCAACCTATTTCTATCTCCACTAGCAACTCTCATCCAAGATTGTGGCTTCTGACCATCTTTTTAAGTGATGACATAAAGATCACAGCTTTCATAAACACTAAAAGGTGAATTTTCAAAATGGTACATGTGTAAAATTAAGCATGTACATGCGTAAGTATCCTCTACGTGAGCAATCAGTATTTAGAAAAGGTTCAAAAAATGTGCATATATCTGCTTTCATGTGCTATTATATGCATGTACAAAGGGGTAGGAAAGAGTTGTTCCAGGGTGGGGGCAACACTTATGTGCAAGATTTCATATTTTCAAAGACATGCAGATGTGAATATTTGTGCACTCACTCGCATAAGTTTACCTCTGCTAATTATCAAGTGTAATTTTTAATGAACGCATTTATTGTTTACTAATGGCCGGGTGAGAGGTCTGGGAGAACTGGGGGGAATTAAAGTCTTAAGAACCAGGAGGTTTCAATGAGCTGCAGGAGAACTGGGCAAACTGGTGGGCTAATTGGTTAAACTGGTAATTTCACTCATGCACGTATCATTTTAAAATATGCTAATGTACGCATGTAAAACCCGATCTATGTGAGTAAATCTTACTTTATGCATAAATATATTTAAAATACGGGGGAAAGTACGTGCGCTCACTGCATTGCTATACATGGTTTTAATAGATTACAGAAATATGTATGCTAGCCTACATACACATGTAGGTTCCTGTTATAAACTGCACAGGCATCATATAAACATGTTATAGAATACTGTAGTAAACTGTGCATGCCCACAAAAACACATATATGGGCGCACATGTGCACTTTTTAAAATTATCTTCTAAGCATGCCTCTGACTTAATTGCTCTGAATTATTTTCTTGACTGTGTGGCTTCTTGGCTACTAAGCCACAACCTACAAGTTAACCTTGCAATATTGGAAGCACTCTGGTTTATTACTAGATCATCTATTCCAGCGATAGTTCCAGTTATGTGAAGCACTACAATCCCTCCTAAAAGTAAAGCAATTGCTTTAAGAGTGCAACTCGATGTGCGGCTATCTATGGTCCATTATATCTTACTCATAGTCCAGAAATTTTCTTTTATCTTAGATACATCCATCATCGGCACTCACTGTTAAATCCTAGTGGTCTGAACTTATTTACCAACACTTCTGTCATTTCTAAACTGGCCTTTGCAACTCTTCTTGGAATTCCAAGTATTCAATTGAAATGATTACTGTTACTCCTGAATACTGCCACAAGAGAAAGAACATAGGAATATAAGAAATTGCCATGCTGGGTCAGACCAAGGGTCCATCAAGCCCAGCATCCTGTTTCCAACAGAGGCCGAACCAGGCCACAAGAAGCAGGAAATCACCCAAAAAAAAGAACATAAGAACATAAGAAATTGCCATGCTGGGACAGACCAAGGGTCCATCAAGCCCAGCATTCTGTTTTCAACAGAGGCCAAAAACCAGGCCACAAGAACCTGGCAATTACCCAAACACTAAGAAGAACCCATGCTACTGATGAAATTAATAGCAGTGGCTATTCCCTAAGTATAATTGATTAATAACCATTAATGGACTTCTCCTCCAAGAACTTATCCAAACCTTTTTTGAACCCAGCTACACTAACTGCACTAACTACCTTCTCTGGCAACAAATTCCAGAGCTTTACTGTGCGTTGAGTGAAAAAGAATTTTCTCCGATTAGTCTTAAATGTGTTACTTGCTAACTTCATGGAATGCCCCCTAGTCCTTCTATTATTCGAAAGTGTAAATAACCGAGTCACATCTACTCGTTCAAGACCTCTCATGATCTTAAAGACCTCTATCATATCCCCCCTCAGCCGTCTCTTCTCCAAGTTGAACAGCCCTAACCTCTTCAGCCTTTCCTCATAGGGGAGCTGTTCCATCCCCTTTATCATTTTCGTTGCCCTTCTCTGTACCTTCTCCATCGCAACTATATCTTTTTTGAGATGCGGCGACCAGAATTGTACACAGTATTCAAGGTGCGGTCTCACCATGGAGCGATACAGAGGCATTATGACATTTTCCGTTCTATTAACCATTCCCTTCTTAATAATTCCTAACATTCTGATTGCTTTTTTGACTGCTGCAGCACACTGAGCCGACGATTTTAAAGTATTATCCACTATGATGCCTAGATCTTTTTCCTGGGTGGTAGCTCCTAACATGGAACCTAACATCGTGTAACTACAGCAAGGGTTATTTTTCCCTATGTGCATCACCTTGCACTTGTCCACATTAAATTTCATCTGCCATTTGGATGCCCAATCTTCCAGTCTTGCAAGGTCCTCCTGTAATGTATCACAGTCTGCCTGTGATTTAACTACTCTGAATAATTTTGTATCATCCGCAAATTTGATAACCTCACTCCTCGTATTCCTTTCCAGATCATTTATATATATATTGAAAAGCACCGGTCCCAATACAGATCCCTGAGGTACTCCACTGTTTACCCTTTTCCACTGAGAATATTGACCATTTAATCCTACTCTCTGTTTCCTGTCTTTTAACCAGTTTGTAATCCACAAAAGGACATCGCCTCCTATCCCATGACTTTTTAGTTTTCATAGAAGCCTCTCATGAGGGACTTTGTCAAACGCCTTCTGAAAATCCAAATACACTACATCTACCGGTTCACCTTTATCCACATGTTTATTAACCCCTTCAAAAAAATGAAGCAGATTTGTTAGGCAAGACTTCCCTTGGGTAAATCCATGTTGACTGTGTCCCATTAAATCATGTCTTTCTATATGCTCTACAATTTTGATCTTGAGGATAGTTTCCACTATTTTTCCCGGCACTGAAGTCAGGCTCACTGGTCTATAATTACCCGGATCACCCCTGGAGCCTTTTTTAAATATTGGGGTTACATTGGCCACCCTCCAGTCTTCAGGTACAATGGATGATTTTAATGATAGGTTACAAATTTTAACTAATAGATCAGAAATTTCATTTTTTAGTTCCTTCAGAACCCTAGGATGCATACCATCCGGTCCAGGTGATTTGCTACTCTTTAGTTTGTCAATCTGGCCTACTACATCTTCCAGGTTCACAGTGATATCGTTCAGTTCGTCTGAGTCATCACCCCTGAAAACCATCTCCGGAACTGGTATCTCCCCAACATCCTCATTAGTAAACACGGAGGCAAAGAATTCATTTAGTCTTTCTGCAATGGCCTTATCTTCCCTAAGAGCCCCTTTAACCCCTCTGTCATCTAATGGTCCAACCGACTCCCTCACAGGTTTCTTGCTTTGGATATATTTAAAAATGTTTTTACTATGAGTTTTTGCCTCTATGGCCAACTTCATTTCAAATTCTCTCTTTGCCTGTCTTATCAATGTTTTACACTTACCTTGACAATGCTTATGTTTTATCCTATTTTCTTCAGATGGATCCTTCTTCCAATTTTTGAAGGATGTTTTTTTGGCTAAAATGGCCTCTTTCACCTCACCTTTTAACCATGATGGTAATCGTTTTGCCTTCCTTCCACCTTTCTTAATGCGCGGAATACATATGGACTGCGCCTCTAGGATTGTATTTTTAAACAATGTCCAAGAAGATCTCATGCTACTGATGCAATTAATAGCAGTGGCTATTCCCTAAGTAAACCTGATTAATAGCAGTTAAAGGACTTCTCCTCCAAGAACTTATCCAAACCTATTTTGAACCCAGCTACACTAACTGCACTAACCACATCCTCTGGCAACAAATTCCAGAGCTTAATTGTGCGTTGAGTGAAAAATAATTTTCTCCGATTAGTCTTAAATGTGCTACTTGCTAACTTCATGGAATGCCCCCTAGTCCTTCTATTATCCGAAAGTGTAAATAACTGATTCACATCTACTCATTCAAGACCTCTCATGATCTTAAAGCCCTCTATCATATCCCCCCTCAGCCTTCTCTTCTCCAAGCTGAACAGCCCTAACCTCTTCAGCCTTTCCTCATAGGGGAGCTGTTCCATCCCCTTCATTATTTTGGTTGCCCTTCTCTGTACCTTCTCCATCGCAAGTATATCTTTTTTGAGATGTGGCGACCAGAATTGTATGCAGTATTCAAGATGCAGTCTCACCATGGAGCGATACAGAGGCATTATGACATTTTCTGTTTTATTAACCATTCCCTTCCTAATAATTCCTAATATTCTGTTTGCTTTTTTGACTGCTGCAGCACACTGAGCCGACAATTTTAAAGTGTTATCCACTATGATGCCTAGATCTCTTTCCTAGATAGTAGCTCCTAACATTGTGTAACTACAGCAAGTACTATTTTTCCCTATATGCAACACCTTGCACTTGTTCACATTAAATTTCATCTGCTATTTGAATGCCAGTCTTGCAAGGTCTTCCTGTAATGTATCAGAATCCACTTGTGATTTAACTATTCTGAATAATTTTGTATCATCCGCAAATTTGATCACCTCACACTAGAAAGAGGGCACTGCAGTAATCTATTTTGGCGAACAGAAGTGCCTGGAGGACTGTCCTGAAGACTTGGAAAAATAAGAGTGGTCTAAGTCGTTTCAAGACCTATAGTCTGTAGAAGCTGTCTTTGGTAGTTGTGTTGACCATTTTTTTAAGGTTTAGACGATTGTCTATTATTGCCCCAAGGTCTCTAACGTGCGTACAGGTGATGTGAGCATTGTGTGGGGAAGGTGGAGGAAGATTGTTTTCATTTGAAGAGATGAGGAGAAGCTCCGTCTTTGAGGCATTGAGGACCAAGTTTAAGCTGTTGAGTAGATTAGTAATGGATAGAAGGCAGTTATTCCAGAAGGTGAGAGCTTTTGAGATGGATTCTGTTATAGGGATTAGAATCTGTACGTCGTTTGCGTACAGATAGTGAATTAGGTTGAGGTCTGTAAGTAGTTGGCAGAGGGGGAGGAGGTATATATTAAAGAGGGTTGGAGATAAGGAGGATCCTTGCGGTACGCCAAGGGAAGATTTTGTTAGAGGTGACTCCTTGTTATTGATTTTGACTTTGAAAGTCCTATTGCTGAGGAAGGACTTGAACCAGTTGTGGGCTGATCCGGAGATGCCGATATCCTCTAGGCGATCCAGAAGGATGGTGTGGTTGACGGTGTCAAATGCCGCCGATATGTCTAACAGAACTAATAAGAAGGAATGTCCTTTGTCTACTTAAATTAAATTAACTTAAACTTAAATTAACATCATTAGTTTTGCAGCAGTTTCTCTTTCCCATGATAGGCTATTTATTTATTTGGGCATTTTATATACCGTCGTTCCAAATGAAGATCACAACGGTTTACAAAAGCAACATTCATAGTCTGGGCCAACATTCGTTTTCTTGGCATTACCATTCTGCTGAGCAGGGGCGGATTAGCCTTTCAGGGTATCGGGCTTTTCCCCGTGGGCCAATCACTCCCATCATGTGTTTTTATTCACCTTCCAGATTCTATAATGAGCCAAGTATCTCATCCAAAAAACCCTGTGGTAGCCGCCTCATTATGCCTTTTCATTTTTAATGCCAGAGGGGTTCCCATACCCTACTTACAGGAAAACCCATGGCGCTGCAAAATGATGTGTTGGCGGGTTTCCCACTCCCCATCAGCACTAGAGGAGGCCCCGTGGCAGTGCTGCGAAATGACATGCTGGTAGGGGTTCCCACTCTCCGCCAGCAATAGGATGGTCCAGCGGGGCTTCCGGTATTTCTCCTGCAGCCGGCGGCAGAAGAGGAGGCCCCGCTGTGCAGCCAGCATTTCCCCTGAAGCCTGGAGCAGAAGAAGGGGCCCCACTGTGCCACTGATTGCCGATGATGAAATCGAGTGAATGAGAAGGATTAGTGTCAGCTCGACCCTGTGCATGAGAAGATGCTGCCACTTCAGTCTAGGCCACACTGCCTAAGGGAGTAGGCTGCTGCATTGAGCTGGGCTGTGCTGCTGAAGAGAGGGCGAGTACTGCTACATGTACTGTGCAAATTCCAGGGACAGAGAGAGAATGGAGCATGTGTGTGTGTGTATGCAACAGCATGCATGAAAGCTTGTGAGCATGTATGAATAGATGAGTGTGTTAATATGTGTCAGGAGAAAGTCTGCATGCCTCCCTCCCACTCCCCCACTTAGTCTGCAACAATCTCAAGATTACTGGAACTAAAACATTCACAGGTATGGAGAGCAAGTGATTTTTTTTATTCTGATTTATTTTCATTATTGTATGTTAATTGATGTTTGATGTTTTAAAATATCTTACTAGTGGTTGGGAAATTTTTATAATTTTTAATAAGTTTTTAATTATTGGATTTTTTTGTCAGCTGTTTTGAAATATCGCTCTATAAGTATGGTTTTATTATTTTGATGTCCTTGATTTTATAGTTTGATGTTGTTACCTGCAAGAGAACTCCTGGGCGCCGGCGTTCCTTCCAGGGATTGACTTCCTGTTTGGTGCGGCTCCGCGCGAATCGGGACGTGGCCACGCCCCCTTATGACGTCAGACGCCGACAGGAGCGTCGTCCTGCGTGGGAAAGCTTGGGGATTTAAAGAGAGTCTTCTCTCTCTTTCTCTGCTTCGGCCACAAGTAGTGTTTGGGTGCTGCTTGCTGCATTCTTGGTTCCCTGCTGTTTGCCCTGACCTGCACTGCCTTGTTGGATTCGTTGTTTGCTGCCTGCCCTGACCTGGACTGCTTTGTTGGATTCGTTGTCTGCTGCCTGCCCTGACCTGGACTGCTTTGTTGGATTCGTTGTCTGCTGCCTGCCCTGACTTGGGCTGCCTTGTTGGATTCGTTGTCTGCTGCCTGTCCTGACCTGGACTGCTCTGTTGGATTCGCTGTCTGCTGCCTGTCCTGACCTGGACCGCGCTGTTGGATTCGTTGTCTGCTGCCTGTCCTGACCTGGACTGCTTGAGGAACTACTCTGCCTGCTGTCTGACTCCAGATTCCCGTCCGTGTCTGGAGAGATAAGGTAAGTGGTCATCGGCCTAGGTTCCACATATTTCCGTAACAGTTGGCCGAAGCCATGGAACCTGTAGATTTGACCGCACTTCAGGCCATTCCCGGTTTGGCGTCTCGGCTACAACAACAGCAAGGGGTCCTCGATCAAGTTACTGGAGTTCTGGACCAGCTAGTCGCCCGCATGGATGCTCTTGCTCATACACCTGCGGTTCCGGTAACCCCTGTCGACGCTTCACCTAACCCTATACGTCTACCTCCTCCACCACATTTCAACGGAACTTCTGCACAGTGTCAAGGCTTCATTAATCAGTGCCGAATGCACTTTTCACTTCAGCCATCCTCGTTTCCCTCAGATAAGACTAAAGTTACGTTCATCTTATCTTTGTTGGAGGTTCCAGCTTTGGCTTAGGCTTCGCCATTTTGGAAGAGAGACGACCCCATTCTTAACAATCTGGACAGATTTTTGAAAGAATTCCATCTCATCTTCAATGAACCAGGACGATCTACTTCTGCGGCCAATGATTTATTACAAATCAAACAAGGCTCTCGCTTGGTAGGCGATTATGCTATTCAATTTCAGACTTTGGCGGTGGAGCTTGCTTGGGGAGAGGACAGTCTCACCGCTATCTTTCGACAAGGATTGTCTGAGGGTATAAAAGATGAATTAGTGGGGAGGGACCCCAGAATCTTTGGAGGAGCTTATTCATTTAGCCATTCGTTTGGATTTACGGTTTCAAGAAAGAGCTCGAGAACATTCGGCCCATCGCAGAACATTTCGTTTGGCTCCTACCTTTCAACAACCTATTGTAGTTCCACGGTCATCTGAGGAGCCTGTGAACATTGAGGAACCCATGCAGATAGACAGATTCCGATTATCCCCGGAGGAACGTCAACGGTGAAGATTGAGAAATCTCTGTATGTATTGTGCGGGGGCGGGTCATTTCATTAACAAATGTCCCAACAAGCCGGGAAACTCTCGGACCTAGGACGGGTAGGAGAGGCCTCCCTGGGTCCCACTATTCCCTCTCCCCAGCTACTGATTCCTGTGACCATCGCCATAAAGGAGGAACCTATTATATTTCAGGCTTTCATAGACTCAGGGGCGGCCGACAATTTCGTAGAGGAAAGCCTGGTGAAGAGTCATCAGATTCCTGTGGAATCATTACCCATACCTCTTTCAGTTACCTCTGTATCCGGACAGCCGCTGGGCATTTGAATATCTCATATTACCAAACCCATTCTTATGAATTCCGGAGTTCTTCATCAGGAGAGTATTCAACTGTATGTACTCCCATCTTCAGTCAACCAAGTGATATTGGGCCTACCCTGGTTACGCAAACATCAACCCTGACTGGACTGGGCTTCGCTACAATTAGTTAGTTGGAGTCCTTTTTGTTTTCAGAACTGTTTAAAGAAGGTTCAGAAGTGTCAAATCCAACATTTACAGATTTCTTCACCCATTCCCACTCCTTATCAGGAATTCGCTGACGTCTTTAGCCAACAACAGGCGGAATCGTTACCACCTCATCGAGACTACAATTGTGCTATTGACATTCTTCCAGGGAAGATTCCTCCCAGAGGCAGGATTTATGCTCTATCTGAACCCGAATCAGCAGCTTTGACTCAATATATTCAAGAGAATTTAGCTCGGGGATTTATAAGACCTTCCACATCCCCTGCTGGGGCGGGATTCTTTTTTGTCAAAAAGAAATGGAACTTTAAGACCTTGTATCGACTACCGGGAGTTAAATAACATTACCAGGAAGAATAGATACCCTAGTCCTCTCATCTCAGAACTATTTGATCGAATCAAAGGAGCTCAAGTTTTTACTAAGTTGGACTTAAGAGGGGCCTACAATTTAATTAGAATTCGAGAAGGGGACGAATGGAAGACGGCCTTTAACACGCATGATGGACATTACGAATATAGGGTAATGCCATTTGGACTTTGCAACGCCCCGGCCGTATTTCAAGCCATGATCAATGATATATTTCGTGACATTCTCTATTCTCATGTCATTGTCTATTTGGATGATATATTAATCTACTCCAACAATATGGAACAACATCAGGAGCATGTGCGACAGGTTCTTCAACGCCTTAGAGAGCATAAACTTTATGCTAAATTAGAGAAATGTGTGTTTCATAAGAGCCAGTTACCATTCCTGGGATATATTATCTTCAATAAAGGGGTATCCATGAACCCGGATAAACTTAAAGCCATTTTGAACTGGCCACAACCTATTGGATTGAAAGCCTTGCAAAGATTTCTGGGATTCTCTAATTACTATCGACATTTTATTCCAGATTTTTCTTCATTGGTGGCTCCTCTGACTGCCCTCACAAAAAAAGGGGCATCCATTCAGAGTTGGCCTGAGGAGGCTGTTCATGCTTTCCTTAACTTGAAGAAGGAATTCATTAAGGATCCCTGTCTTCGGCGCCCCGACTCCAACAAACCTTTTATTCTCGAAGTTGACGCTTCTGCTGTGGGGGTTGGGGCGGTTTTGTTACAGCCGACGGACAATGGGAAATTGATGATTTGCACTTTTATTTTCAAAAACATTTTCATCAGCTGAGAAGAATTATACCATTGGAGACCGGGAACTTTTGGCCATAAAATTAGCCTTTGAGGAATGGCGTCATCTCCTAGAGGGAGCCTGACATACTGTAACTGTCTATACGGATCATAAAAATTTAGAATATCTAGCGAAAGCTCAACGGTTAAATCACCGGCAGGCTCGGTGGGCATTTTTTTTAGCAGGTTTAATTTTGTCCTCCATTTCCGACCTGCACAAAAAAATTTGCGGGCGGACGTTCTTTCGAGAAGCTTTAACCTTACTGATATGCCCGAACCTCCTCAGTACATAATAGACCCTGCAAAGATTCAGCTGGCCGCTACTTTTACGGTGCCCATTGGTAAGACTGTGGTTCCCAAACGTCTGAGGTTAAAGGTGCTGCGTTGGGCACATGATGCTCAATTGGCAGGCCACTCTGGGATCTCATGTACCAGTGATCTGGTATCCAGATATTATTGGTGGCCTCAATGGAAAAAGGATATCAAGGCTTATGTAGATTCCTGTTCTGTTTGTGCAGCTCAGAAGACTCCTAGGCGGAGACCCTTGGGCCTTCTTCAGCCGTTACAAGTTCCCACGAAACCATGGATCCACATTGCCACCGATTTTATCACTGATCTTCTGCCTTCCGATAATAATACTGTAATATGGGTGGTGATTGATCGTTTTTCCAGAATGACTCATTTGTTCCACTTCCAGGTCTACCTTCTGTGTCAGAACTAGCTCAACTTTTCATTCAACACATTTTTCGCCTTCATGGTCTACCTCTCAGCATTGTTTCTGATAGGGGTGTGCAATTTACAGCTCGATTTTGAACAGAACTGTGTAAACTTCTAAAGATTAAACTTGAATTTTCTTCCGCCTATCACCCTCAAACTAATGGACTCACGGAACATACAAACCAATCCTTAAAAACCTTCCTTCGTTCTTATGTCAATAAACGACAGGATAATTGGGCCTCCATGTTGGTTTGGGCGGAGATATGTCACAATAATCATCTGGCTCAAGCTACAGGGAGGTCTCCTTTCTTTGTAGTATTTGGTAGACACCCTCGGCTCCCGTTACCCATTGCCACGCCTTCTGTATGTCTGGCTGTCAATGATACCATTGAGTCCCTAACTCGTTTATGGACAGAGACACGAGCATTATTGTTAAAGAATGTCTGTAAAATGAAGGTCCAAGCGGATAAAAGGAGAAGTCCGGCTCCTCGATTCCAGGTCGGAGATCTCGTCTGGTTGAGCACACGTAATCTTCGATTGCGCATGCCGTCTTTAAAATTAGCACCGCGCTTTATTGGTCCTTTCCCTATTGAGAAGCAGATTAATGCAGTCACCTTCAAGCTGCGTTTACCTTCCTCTCTGCGCATTCATGACACTTTCCATGTGTCCCTGCTCAAACCTGCAATTTTTTCTTGGCCTTCCAGAAGGAAGAAGGCTAGGATGCACTTTTATACAGAATGATAATCAATTTGAGGTGGAGGAAATTTTGGATTCCAGAAGATGCAGGGGACAATTACAATATTTAATTTCTTGGAAGAACTTTGGACCTGAGGAGAACACGTGGGAACCTGTTCATAATATCCAGGCACCTCGTCTACTCAAGAAATTCCATCAGCGTTTTCCTTTCAAGCCCAGACCCAGAGAGAGGAGAGGAGGGCCTTGCAGGGGGGGGTACTGTTACCTGCAAGAGAACTCCTGGGCGCCGGCGCTCCTTCCCGGGACTGACGTCCTGTTTGGCGCGGCTCCGCGCGAATCGGGATGCGGCCATGCCCCCTTATGACGTCAGACGCCGACAGGAGCGTCGTCCTACGTGGGAAAGCTTGGGGATTTAAAGAGAGTCTTCTCTCTCTTTCTCTGCTTCGGCCACAAGTAGTGTTTGGTTGCTGCTTGCTGCATTCTTGGTTCCCTGCTGTTTGCCCTGACCTGGACTGCCTTGTTGGATTCGTTTGCTGCCTGCCCTGACCTGGACTGCTTTGTTGGATTCGTTGTCTGCTGCCTGCCCTGACCTGGACTGCCTTGTTGGATTCGTTGTCTGCTGCCTGCCCTGACCTGGACTGCCTTGTTGTATTCGTTGTCTGCTGCCTGTCCTGAGCTGGACTGCTTGAGGAACTATTCTGCCTGCTGTCTGACTCCAGATTCCCATCCTCCGTGTCTGGAGAGATAAGGTAAGCGGTCATCGGCCAAGGTTCCACATATTTCCGTAACAGATGTTTTATATGGCATGGTTCAGTTTTTCCATTGTTGCACTGCATATAGAGTGTATCTTATTGTGGTTTCCAATTCAGTTTTTGTCTGCATGTTTCTGTTTATATTTTATGATCTCTTTATTCCATATTTGGTGAAGGTTTGTCTGTGTTCTGCATATGTGACAGAGATGAGGTATTCTGATAGCAAGTAGTTTTTGTGTAGGGATATACAGCAGCCTGGCTTGTTCTATTATCCTAATAGGAGGTGTATTGGTGTTTTAGGGGCTGGTAATATCTTCAATGTTGCCTCTTCATAGGTAGAGTTGTTACTGTTTGAGTGCTGGCAGTTAGTGCTGTTTTTGTATGGGAGTTTTACTGTACTGTAAATTCAGTTTATTTAAAGCTTTCTGAGGACCACCATGCTTTACAACAGTCCATATGGCTGCAGGTGTCTTTTTTGCAGAATTTTCTGGTTGGTACCACAGCAATGCATATAAATAATACACATTATAAGTGATATTTTTACCTTAGAACACTTAGTGGTAGATTTTCAAAACATACACGTGCATGTCCATGTGTGTGTGCTACCTGGCCAGGTCGGCGCATAAAAGAGGGGGGGGGTGTCTACTTTTGCAAATATGTGCAGCGATGCATCAGGGCCATCCCCAGTTCCCTCCCTGTCTGCTTCAATTAACTTCCCAACTTCCTACCCTAACCTCCCTTCCCCTTCCCCTATCCTGCCCTTCCCCTATCCTTGTCCTAACTACCCCTAATTGTTTTATTTTACCTTTTGCTCCCACCAAGGAGCAGGAGCAAGTTGCATGTGCCGGCACTATGCAAATGGCTGCTGTACCGGGTGCTTCTAGCCCCACCATGCCCCCAGACCGCCCCACCCACCTAGAAAATGCCCCCCAGCCTGTCCCTTTCAGAAAGGCCCACGCTTATGCACATACCAGCCTTTATGCTTGTGGCAGGGCCTTTTTGAAAATAGGTTCAGCACATGCTAGGCACAGCCACGCAAGTAAAAGTGGGATTTTACACATGTGGCCTTCAGAAAATCCGCCATTTAATGTTCTTTTTTATGTAAAATCCGTTATATAAATGCATATTTTTAAATTTTTGTGGGAAGGGTGGGGCGAGGAGTGTGTGCAAGGCTGTAAGGTTCACCTATGACACCTAATACCCTTGCACCAGCTCTAGCTGCACTGGTTCCACAAGAGAAAGCAAGATTCCATCTGGAGCTGTGCTACTTTGGGTTAATGGCTCTCCCCATTTCAGCCAGTGCTTAATTTTCTCTTTTTGTAAGCCTAGGGAACAGTATAGGTGATCTCTGATCCCTCCTCCACTGGAGTTAGTAGATAGAGCAGACTCTGGAGAACCATAAAAGCAGCAGACTGTGTAGCCTGCAGACAATGGGAATGCACTAGAGTGGTGGGAGGGTTGCAGAGAAGTGGAGGCAAGCTACAGGTACAGGAAGGAAGGGGTAAGCCAGGACGAAGTGCCTATGCAGTGTTGGAGAGGTGACTGTTCAGAGCTCTGAGAGAAGCAGTTGGCTGTGGAACCAGTGAGTCTCCTAGAGCAGCGATTCTCCACTGGTGTGTTGCGACACACCAGTGTGTCGCCAAGCACCGGCAGGTGTGTTGCAGCTCCCGGTGTTCCACTGCTTCACTTGTGCTTCCCTTCGCCCCAGGGGTGGACTGGCCGATGCAGTTGATAGGGGAGTGCCACCGCCGGAGGACAGGCCGGCGGCGGCTGAAGAGCGGAGGCCAGGCTTATTGGGCCAAGCAATAAGAAGAGGCTCCATGTGAGCATATGTGTGTGAGTGGCAGTTTTGTGTGCCTGTGATAGAATGGGTGCCTGGGTGCGTGAGTGAGAGCTTGTGTGTGTGTGTGGTAGAATGGGTGCCTGAGTGGCAGCTTTGTGTGTGTGTGTGTGTGTGTGTGTGTGTGATAGAATGTGTGACTGACTGCTTGAGTGGCAGCTTTGTGTGTGTGTGTGGTAGAATGGGTGACTGAGTGCATGAGTGGCAGCTTTGTGTGTATGTGTGGTAGAATGGGTGCCTTAGTGCGTGAGTGGCAGTTGTGTGTGTGTGTAAGTATGTGTGTGGTAGAATGGGTGCCTGAGTATGTGAGTGGCAGCTTTGTGTGTGTGTGTGGTAGAATGAGTGCCTGGATGCGTGAGTGGCAGCTTTGTGTGTGTGTGTGTGTGTGTGTGTGTGTGTGTGTGTGTGGTAGAATGGGTGCCTGAGTATGTGAGTGGCAGCTTTGTGGGTGTGTGGTAGAATGGGAACAAGAGTATTTATGTGTGATTAAGAGCTTGTATACAAGTGAGAGAGCATGTGTATGATTGAGAGAGACCATGGTCGGAGGTGATGTGTTTCTGTGAGAGAGATAGACTGGTCATGAAGATGACTGGTGTGTGTGTGTGTGTGTGTGTGTGTGTGAGACAGAGACTGGTCAGGGGATTGACTGGTGTGTGTGTATGTGAGACAGAGACTGGTCAGGGAGGTGACTGGTGAGTGTGTGTGTATGTGAGACAGAGACTGGTCAGGGAGGTGACTGGTGTGTGTGTATGTGAGACAGAGACTGGTCAGGGAGGTGACTGGTAGGGGTGTGCATTCGTTTTGAACTTAAATGTAAAACGCTACTTTTTTTTTTTTAACTTAAAAAAGTGATGAGGCGAAAACGATCGGATTTCCAACTTATTCAACATAGCTATGTTGAATACGTTGGAAATCGCGATTGTTGATCCAAAATAAAAATTTAAACCCCTCACCTTCCTTAATTCCCCCCCCCCCCCCAAAGACTTACCAAACCTCCCTGGTGGTACAGCGGGGTCAGCACGCCATTTCTGAATTCTGACCCCCCCCCCCCAAGCTGGCTAAAAGCTCCTTTTGGGTCGAACGAGGGTCCCGGAGCGAACCCGGGGGGAATCACGTGACGCCGCGTCACTCCGACGTGGCGCCGACGTCACGTGATTCCCCCCGGGTTCGCTCCGGGACCCAAAAGTTTCGACCCAAAAGGAACTTTTGGCCAGCTTGGGGGGGCCTCCTGACCCCCCCAAGCTGGCCAAAAGTTCCTTTGGGTCGAACGAGGGTCCCGGAGCGAACCCGGGGGGAATCACGTGACGTCGGCGCCACGTCGGAGTGACGCGGCGTCACGTGATTCCCCTCGGGTTCGCTCCGGGACCCAAAAGTTTCGACCCAAAAGGAACTTTTGGCCAGCTTGGGGGGGCCTCCTGACCTCCCCAAGTTGGCCAAAAGTTCCTTTTGGGTCGAACGAGGGTCCCGGAGCGAATCCGGGGGGAATCATGTGACGCTGCATCACTCCGACGAGGCGCCGACGTCACGTGCTCCTTGCAAAGGACTTCAGAAATGGCGTCCTGACCCCGCTGGACCACCAGGGAGTTTTGGTAAGTCTTGGGGGGGGGGGGATTAAGGAGGGTGAGGGGTTTAAATTTTTATTTGCACATATGGACATAGACTCAACTTATGGAATTCTCCATATGTCCATATTGACCGCAAATGACCCCCCCTTTCGACTTATGGACTTATGAACATAAACTTTTGGTCTGCACATCCCTAGTGACTGGTGTGTGTGTGTGTGAAACAGAGACTGGTCAGGGATGTGACTGGTCTTAGAGACTGTGTATGAGTGGCTGGTTGTGGGCCCTAAGGAAGAGGACCTTGAGGACAGAGCTTCAGCAGCCACTGCTGCTTCTGGTGAGTGCTATTGGCCTGGAAGGGAAAGGAGTACGAGAGTTGCTGGAGAGGGTAAGTAAAGGTGGCTTTTTAAGTTTATTTTTCTTGACTGACTGCCATTTTAATTATTGGGTATTGTGTGATATGTCTGCAGTTTTGAAATATTTTATTGATATTTGGACAATTTTTCATACTTTTTATGAGTTTTTAATTGGTGGAGTTATTCTGTTCATCAGCTGTTTTGTAACATTTATTAGTATAGTTTTACAATTATTTTTGTGTAGGGATCTATAGCAGCTTGGCTTGTTCTGTTTTCCTAATAGGAGGTGTATTAGTGTTTAAGGCCTGGTTAAATATTTGTAGTGTTGCCTTTTCATAGGTAGGGTTGTTACTGTTTGAGTGTGTTCCATAATACAGGTGTAACTTTGTGCAGGTTAGTTTGTGTGCATTATTGCAGATCCTGGGACTATGTTAGGTGCTATATTTCTCTTTCCATTTCTCCAGGTTTGCACTGCATGCAGAGTGGTTGTTTTAGTTTCCCATTCCAGTTTGTCTCCATATTTATAATTTGTGGTGAAGGTCAGTTCTGGGTGTGTGACTGAAGTGAGGTATTTTACTAGCATGTAGGCATTTGTATGAATCTTATTTGTTGTGTTTTCTCAACAGGACATGCATTAGTGGTAAATTACTCTCTTTTTATAAGAGGGGTATTGTGCCTGCAAGTAAAGGGAGTTTGTTTTGCTTTTACTGAGATGTCATCAGAACCAGAATATCTTTTTTTATATGGTGAGTTGTATGGATAATAGAGATGTGAATCGTGTCCTCGATCGTCTTAACGATCGATTTCGGCTGGGAGGGGGAGGGAATCGTATTGTTGCCGTTTGGGTGTGTAAACTATCGTGAAAAATTGTTAAAATCGTGAGCCGGCACACTAAACCCCCCTAAAACCTACCCCCGACCCTTTAAATTAAATCCCCCACCCTCCCGAACCCCCCCCCCCCCCCAATGCTTTAAATTACCTGGGGATCCAGCGGTGGTCCAGAACGGCGGCGGTCCGGAACGGCCCCCTCAATAGAATCGTGTTGTCTTCAGCCGGCGCCATTTTTCAAAATGGCCGCCGCAAAATGGCGGCGGCCATAGACAAAAACGATTCGACGGAGGAGGTCGTTCCGGACCCCCGCTGGACTTTTGGCAAGTCTTGTGGGGGTCAGGAGGCCCCCCTAAGCTGGCCAAAAGTTTCCTGGGAGTCCAGCGGGGTTCCGGGAGCGATTTCTTGCCGCGAATCGTTTTCGTACGGAAAATGGCACCGGCAGGAGATCGAGTGCAGGAGGTCGTTCAGCGGCGGTCTGGAACCCCCGCTGAACGACCTCCTGCAGTCGATCTCCTGCCGGCACCATTTTCCGTACGGAAAATGGCACCGGCCATACGCGTATGGCCGGCGCCTTTTTCCGTACGAAAACGATTCGCGGCAAGAAATCGCTCCCGGAACCCCGCTGGACTCCCAGGAAACTTTTGGCCAGCTTGGGGGGGCCTCCTGACCCCCACAAGACTTACCAAAAGTCCAGCGGGGGTCCGGAACGACCTCCTCCGTCGAATCGTTTTTGTCTATGGCCGCCGCCATTTTGCGGCGGCCATTTTGAAAAATGGCGCCGGCTGAAGACAACACGATTCTATTGAGGGGGCCGTTCCGGACCGCCGCCGTTCTGGACCACCGCCGGATCCCCAGGTAATTTAAAGCATTTGGGGGGGGGGGTTCGGGAGGGTGGGGGATTTAATTTAAAGGGTCGGGGTGGGTTTTAGGGGGGTTTTAGTGTGCCGGTTTTCCTGCCCTCCCCCTTCCCCCGATTTACGATTTTTTAACGATAAATCGGGGGAATTGGTATTGTATCGTGGCCCTAACGATTTTTTGACGATTTAAAATATATCGGACGATATTTTAAATCGTCAAAAAACGATTCACATCCCTAATGGATAATGCCCTAGTTCTGCTCTGCACCTATTTTGGGGGGTTGAGGGGTTTCCTGTGGATGCAGAGTGCATGTTTACATTTAGCCCCATGATGGTCACATGTTCAGTGTTTCACGCATGTGAGAACCATCTGTCAGGTGTGTCCCGGCCAACAAAAGGTTGAGAACCACTGTCCTAGAGAATGGGATTAGGAAAGGGAAGGGGCTGCTGCAGAATGGGGAATTGCTGTCAGCAAGCAAGAACTTTACACCATGATGCAGCATTGCTGGACTGGGGGCACACATTGTGTGAGCACATAAGCAGTAAAGATGAGTTTTGTTGTTCTGGTTGGGGTCGGGTTTCAGTTCGGGCGCTTCATGGGAAAACTCTTTTTCCCACGGATCATTTTTCGGTAAAAACAAAGCTGAAACCTGACCCAAACCAGGAAAAATGAATCAAAGAAAAAAAAACCTGAATTGGAAAAAAAACCACCCCAACCCTTCAAATTTACTGTATTACAACCCCCCCCCCCCCCCCCACACACACACCATCCCGATCCCTCCCCAAGACTTACTAAAAGCCCTGGTGGTCCAGCGGGGTCCTGCGAGCGATCTCTCCCTCCAGGCCATTGGGCTGTCGGCCTGCTACGAATCAAAATGGTGCCGATTGCCCTTTGCCCTTACGATGTCACAGGGGCTACCAGTGCCATTGGTAGGCCCCTGTCACATGGTAGGAGCAATGGATGGCCGGCACAACATTAGCTTGTCAAGGAGAGTGTTTGTGCGTCTGTGTCAGGGAGAGTGAGATTGAGATACATACCCATGCACAATTTGTGAGAGAGAGCATGTGTGTGGGTATCTTTCTCTCTGACACAGATGCACATACTCTCAGTACGTGGGTGTATCTTTGGTGCTGAGAAAGAGTATATGTCTTAACATAAGAACATGAGGCTTGCCATGTTGGGTCAGACCAAAAGTCAATCGAGCCCAGTATCCTGTTTATTTTCTAACTGGCCAATCCAGGTCCCAAGTACTTGGCAGGTATTTGTGTATGTGCCAATAAAGTTTCTGCAATCTAAAAATCTGTTTGTGACTGAGTGTACATGTGTCTGACATTGGCTGGCTGTGTCATTACTTGCAACTGGTTCAAGAGCCAGACAGGGAATCCAGGATATATCTCTGTAAAAGATATAAGCAGATGTGTAGAGGGCCCAACCAATGTGCATGGATGAAACTGGGGCTGCAGCTCTGCTCACCCCGTTCTAGAATGTGCTCAACTTCTTAGTTATTTATGTGGGAAATATGCGCTTGCCAGCAAGCCATGTCAGGATTTTACACTATCTTCCCTTCTCCCTGGCCTTGCACTGAATAAAAGCATCACCTGTGCTTAAGCCTCTCTGCCTAGGAAAGGATACCTGACTATCATGTATTTCTCTGGCTTGTGCTTGGCCCTGAATTCCTGGGGGAGGGGCTGGGTGTTCCCTGGTCGGAAGCAGGACGGAGACAGGAGGTATAGAATTCAGCAGCCAATGAAATGATCCATATTCATTGCCTCCATATTCTACATCTGGTGACCCGCGCCGTGATGCTCCCTGCTCACTCGGCTGGAACAGCCTAGGTAGCTACCGAAGCAGCAGAATTTTGCTCCCTAATCGTAAGTAATTTTTCAGCAAATCTGCTCCCAACAATCGTGAGTATGGGGGGAAATCTGTCAGCTAAGCAGACGTGTCATGCAAGAAAGCTGCAGAAAATAATCAAGAATCATTATTTCGTCACCAGGGGGGAAATAGCGCAAGTCATAATAGGGGATTTAGAAGAATTGATAAGTGAAATAGCTTGCCGCTGCCCATGGTATTCAATAGAGGCTGGAACTCTGAATATCCAGGACTGGATTTTAATAGGCAATAGTCTTCATACAGCTCCAAGAGCTCCCATAAAGCTATTATTAATATGGCAAAAATGTACAGAGGCCATAGAACACATAGGAAAAAAAAGTTTCAAGACAGCATTTCCAAACCATGTGCTTTTAGAAGCAGGCAGACTCAATCAGAATATCCTTCCCCCATCTTATGCTCAATCTTCCTCAGAGACAGCAAATTCTTTTTATCAGCTCTCCATACCCACACCCAAGCCCATTCACACCTCTTCAGAAAAGCAGCCCTTGAGCACAATTGAACCACAACCTGGCCTGGGTGGGGTGATTAGCAATGAATTTCAGCAGAAACAGCAGAAAGAAAACTTTACAGGAAAAGAATTAGAAGGACTTCAAGCCTTTCTCATCACAGAAAAGACCCATGAACTAAGGGGGACAGAATATGAAATAGAACATCTGGGGACACACACTCACAAGGCACCGTCCCCTACCATGGCTCCTGTGGCTTCCTCTGCGTCCACCTCATAGAAAAGGTCCCAGGAAACTGAAAACACTGAGGTCAGAAAAACTAGCCTCCCTCCATCTTGCCTGCAAGCCCTTCCCCCACCAATCACCAACTCCCTGTACCCTCATTTGCCATTGCCTGAGACAGTCATTAATTCTGCATCACCAATTTGTCCAGGTAAATTACCATCTCAAACCGCTGCTCCCAGTAACAATTTATGTGCCGCGGTCAGCATGGGATTTCACCTAGAACATGGAAATCTCACAAGGGAGGAATTATTGGAAGGGATTCAAGCCTTTCCCATTACAGAAAGGAACAAAGAACTAGGTGGGGCAGCAATAGACTTGAGTGCCACCCGGAGTGCCATGAGCAGTGGCTATGCCCCCAGGTCTTCAAAGAAATCAGCATATAAGACCTTGGGCCAGGCAGCTGCACTCCTGCGTTACAAGCAAAAAAAATATCAATATGAAAAAAATGATTTAATTATATACTTTAATGACCTATTGCAGACCAGATTAAACAGAGTAATTGAACAAACAGGACAGATTTGGAAAAAATGGTTTCTCTTAGTCTTTGAATTCAGTTACAAAAAATCTGCATACTTTGAGAGTATTTCCCCCACAGAAAGTGTATGCAGAGCCTTATGTTAAAACTGTACTGAAATTTGAACAATATACTGTGTAAATTACATGTGAAAATTTCCCTTTTGCAAAGTTAATTTGGCTCACATTTAAAATGACTCCATTTCTCTGAGATTTAAGTTTATAGCTTGAATTGCCAGTGCACAGAACTTGTATTCTTATTGTAATTTTCCCTATAGGAGAAAAATAGTATCTGTCTGCAAGGAATCAGCAAGTCCACAAGAAATTAGCAAGTCCTTGCCAGTCATTGTTTCTGGTTGATGTTATCTATTGTTAAACAATACTGTCTTTCAGTTCCTATTGACTGAAGGATTAATTCGTTGGGTGGAGTTCTCTGCTCTGTTTCTTTTCTTTTGAGAAACCCTGTTCCTCCCCCTCTTACTAACTCTTGATTGCTACTCATGGGGGGAGGAAGAACTTTTGAAAAGAAAAAACTGGACTTAGTACTGCAGTTTCTCTCCCTAGTTTATAACTTTGAGATACATTTCTTGATACATTTCTTTAAAACTGTGCTTGCAGCTTTCAAAGGGGGGCACGAGACAGATCAGATCTCCTGCTGATCCAAATCTTTTCCCTCAACCTTCAATGCATTTCTACACTAGCCCTTCATCTTTCTGTTGTTAATCTTTTTAATACTTTCAAACTTCTTTAATACTGAACTGAGATTACTGAACAGTGTGTTTAATTTCCTATTCTAATAATTATAAGAAGAAATTCTATTCTGATATTCCACATTGAAAGTAAGCTCAGAGTATTATTGATTGCAACCTGGAACAATAGTTGCAAGCTATAAAGTAATGATGGTGTCTCCACTAGGAGGCGCTATGCTATTCTACCAGTTATATTATATTATTGTTTTAATAATTCTGTTGTATAATAGTTTTTATTTTTCAGATCTGCGGTCCTCCTGTATTAAGGAAACTTCAGTTTTATTTTCTTTTTCACAAAATTTATACAGAATTCTGAACCTTAAAATTTTTACTGACAGAGGTTGCTACATTTAAAGCAATCTCTCCCAAGCCTTTTCTTGCAAATCCAAATTGATTTTATTAAATTGAATGATGGAATTGATTTATCCAAGGTTAAAAAAGTAAGAATCTCACTTTAATCCTTACCTTAGTAAATTTTTTGCTGTATGCCAGTTTTTAATATTTTCCAGATTGACAGCCTTCCTGCCATGAGAGATGTGAAGATGAACACTTTGCAGCTTATTTTAACATTTTTCAAACATTTTTCTAACACCTTTTGACTTTTTATTTTTGATCCTTGATCTATTTTTGTTTTTGATACCTTTTTTGTAAGATTTTTAGCTCATATTATGTGTTATCTGTTGTCTGTCTTGATGCCAAGAAGACTATGAATGAACATTTGCAGGATGAATGAATGTGTCAGTTTTGTGTAAATGAATATTTGCAGGATGAATGAATATGAATATGTGTCAGTCTTGTGTAACATATGTTTAATGTAATGTCTGAAATACTTGTTTGTGGTTCAGCTTACTGCAAATGACTTTTCCTTTAAACGATTAATTTACATGTATGCTATTTTACTGAATGAAAATTGATCACTGCATAAAAACTTTCTTGATAATGGGGTTACCCTCTGTTCTGAAAACTAATAATGGCTCTATTTACTGCAGCCATTCCTTTGCATGAATTTCGTCAATAATTGAACATTAAATACTTATTTGGCATCCCCTACAACACCACAGGGCAAGTCATTGTGGAGAGAGCCAACCATACCCTTAAGAGCTCTTGACAAAACAAAAACAAAAAGGAGGGAATGCCCCTGGACTTCCCCCTAAACAGGACTGGCTGAACAAACCATCTAAACATATCAAATTTAAGACCACAGCCATGAGTAATCATTATGGGACTAGGGTTAGTCACCCACAGCCATCAGTTTTGTATAGAATATTTAATGTCTGGTACGGTCCCGTTCCCTTAAAATGGGGAACGAGGATATGTTTCTCTGCTTGCTTCCACAGGTATATCAAGCCGTGAAAAGATGGAAAGGTGTCCAGGTCTACAGGACCCGATCCCCAACTTCTCCCTGAGCCTCCACAGCCCTCAGAAGGACAGAGACCGGACTCCTCGCAAAAAGCAGCACCACATGACCTGGGGACAGATCAAGGCCCTATCCAACCAATCTGCACAACTCTTAGAACAGCAAGGCCTTGAGAAAACTCCAGAGAACTTATTAGCCGCCTTTTCTTGCCTGAATGCCAACTCATTAACAATTGTGTTCTGCACCCTCCTCCTTTGCCTTATTTCTCCAGCTATGGTGATTTCAGAACAAGGACTCTGACAGGACAACATGTACATCCTCGATGCACAGAACTTTTCACACCTGTTGAATCGACTGATGCATGCTGTACCATTTAACCTTACAGTATGGACTAATTATCCTTTACAGAGAGGTGTTTTCATTAACTCTCCAGTTAATAATACCATACTACACATCGGCAGCTGTATTCAAGAGACTGCCGCTCTTTGTTGGGACTATGATACAGGGGATGGAAAGGGGCTTCAGGTGGGAAATATCCATATTGTAACTGAACCTTTGTATTAATCACTGAACACTTACATAATTATACCACATATATGTGCAATTGGCAGATTTCAGGATGTGCAGTGGGAGACCCAAGCAGGTGCAGAAAGTATAGAGGGGATGAGGGATTTACCCTTTGTAGTTATATAACCCAAATGATATGAATTACAGAGACTTACACATCCTAGCTAACTGGACGACTGCCATATCTAATCAGACAGTCCATGCATTAAAACTACTCACAACAGAAGTCTCTCAGATTAGAGAAGTAGCATTTCAGAACAGCTATACCTTAGACACTATTTTAGCCTTAAAGGGTGGTGTTTGTGCATTAATTGGATCTCATTGCTGTGTGTACATATCAGACTATAAAGCAAACCCCACACATACCATAGAGCAGATAGAAACCATGGTTGCTGATGCACCACTTTCAGGCAGAATACCAACTTCTCCATGGGATTGGCTATGGTCCTGGCTCCCTGATATTTCTGGTCTCAAAAGGGTGATTTCTATTATAATTACTGTAATTGTCTTAATTATTTGCCTGTGCTGCTGTATTCAGTGCATACCCAACCTCATATCCATATTGAAACCTTGCTCTCAGCCCGAATACAAAGATGTCTTGTATGATGCTTAATAGGGAATCCTGAGCCCTGCAGCCGTTGGCACACCACGCTGCACCAGCTCTGGGTGATATGGAGCTTCAGGAGCTCAGCGGCGGCTGGTACACCACGCCGAATCAGCTTTTTTCCCTCCATATCCCCCTTTTCCTATTTCCAGCCCATACCAAGACATAACAGATTTCAGTAAGGGTCTAAAGCTTTATTGAGCTGCCTAAACAAAAACAGAAAGGGTGAGATGTGGGAAATATGCGCTTGCCAGCAAGCCATGTCAGGGTTTTACACTATCTTCCCTTCTCCCTGGCCTTGCACTGAATAAAAGCATCACCTGTGCTTAAGCCTCTCTGCCTAGGAAAGGATACCTGACTATCATGTATTTCTCTGGCTTGTGCTTGGCCCTGAATTCCTGGGGGAGGGGCTGGGTGTTCCCTGGTCGGAGGCAGGACGGAGACAGGAGGTATAGAATTCAGCTGCCAATGAAATGATCCGTATACACCCCCTGAACCAAGCCAATGGTGTAATGACTCGTCTGTTGCTATGGGGAAAGTAGCCAATCATGTAATGACACATCATCTGCCTTTGTATGAATGTACAATAAAAGAGGGCCCTGAGGTGTGCTCAGTCTTTTTTCTGCCTGCCATGAAAGCTGCCTGATGCGTATTCATTGCCTCCATATTCTACAATTTAGGAAAGATGATGTATATTTTGGAGATATTTTGGTTCAATTCTGCCGGGCTCCAGGGCTGACTTGGCATCCTTTTGGGGGCTTTTGACAAAAGTGCTGCAGGGCATGGGCTGGTTTTGAAAAAATCCCCCGGGCCGATATTTTCCTGCAATCTGCCCCTGCTGCTGAGCTAACATGATTTGTTGGTGATTTTATTATTTTAGGTATTTTTTCTTGCATTGTTCATTTGTGCTTATTTAACTAATTATGACTGGTTTTTTTTTAATTGTACTGCTGCCTGGATAACATGTTTAAAAAGCAGAATATAAAATTGTTATAAATGAAAATGAAACTTACATATGTACATAATATTGAAAATCTTCTCTTGTATTTTTCTTTTTCTTAACAAGCCTGAATTCCTAGAATAAAGCTGTGTATGGAAATAAAAGTTTACATGTGTTGTTTTCTATAGATGCAGAGAATTGCATGAAGTGCCCTGAAGATCAATGGCCCAATGAGAAGAAGGATGATTGCCTCCCAAGAGTCATAGACTTTTTGTCCTACAAGGATCCCTTGGCTGCAGCTTTGGCTTCCATTGCTATTCTCTTCTCCATCATAACTGCCCTGGTGCTAGCAATCTTTCTTAAATACCAGGACACACCCATGGTGAAAGCCAATAACCGGGACCTTAGCTATGTCCTCCTCCTCTCCCTCATGCTTTCCTTTCTCTGCTCTTTGATATTTATTGGCCGTCCTGGAAGAGTGACCTGTCTGCTCCGACAAGTTGCTTTTGGGATCATTTTCACAGCTGCAGTTTCTTCTGTGTTGGGAAAAACTGTCACAGTTGTCATTGCCTTCAGTGCCACCAAGCCTAGCAGCAAGTTAAGGAAGTGGGTAGGGAGAAGAGTCTCCAGCTCTCTAGTCCTTCTCTGCTCCTTGGGTGAAGTTGTGATATGCACTGCATGGCTGCTCATCTCTCCTCCATTCCCAGACTATGACACACAATCTGAACCTGGGAAGATGATACTTCAGTGTAACGAGGGGTCCACCATTGCATTTTATGCTGTGATTGGGTACATGGGCTTCTTGGCTCTCTTAAGTTTCATTGTGGCTTTTCTAGCAAGGAATTTGCCTGACAGTTTCAATGAGGCCCAGTTTATCTCTTTCAGCATGCTGGTGTTCTGCAGTGTTTGGGTCTCCTACATCCCAGCGTACCTGAGCACCAAAGGCAAATACATGGTGGCAGTGGAGATCTTTGCCATCTTGGCTTCCAGTGCTGGACTGCTGGGTTGTATATTCATCCCCAAGTGCTACATTATCCTGCTCAGACCAGACCTGAACACAAGGGAGCATTTAATTGGTAAACAAAATTCTAACAAAACTAATTGATAAATAATTTCTTCTTCATGATCATGAACATGGTGTTCTTGTCTCCTTACAATATGAGAATTACTCTTTTAGGTAATCAGAGTAATTTTATTTTACATTCAGTTTGCCTTTATGTTTTCTCACATGAGGAAAGTACTTGTGCAATTTCAACCCTTTTGTGTTTGTTCGCATGAGGAATAATGTTTTGGGATAGAAGGAAAGGGGACATGTTCAAAGAGAGGCTAGAATAATTTGGAAAATAGATGAGTTGAATATAATACCACAGGATTTCATATTTTGTTTTATAATCAATAAAGTGAAGCCACATTCATGGAATAATGAAGTTTTGGTCCACTCCTGTTTTTCCAACTCCCTCTCCCAGATCCAACTGTGGGCAGACTGTATTTGGAGATTGTTTGGAAAAGTAAACCAGCGCTATTTAAAAATAACCTTTTAGGTATTATGTAATTACCCGGTATCCATTCATCAAGGGGTAAAATTTCCTTGAGGTTTCTATGAATAAATGGGTGTTAAATACCATGGAAATAACCACTTTGAAACTTCCCCATCTCCTATGTGAAGAATTCAGGTGAGTTTAGGATGTAGGTGGGACCAGGGTGGGTACAGTTAGGCATGCGTGAGGATTTCAGCTTTAAAACTCCTGGGACATTTCTCTTTGAAAACTGATTTGCATGTGCATGGGTACAAATTACTTGTTGGATCACAATCTCACTGACCACTGCAAAAAATTGCTCTTCCCATAATCCGGTTCCCCAGCAACTCTTATTGTTGTCACCAGAAGGAATTCTCTCATTTCTCTCTCAAGTTAAATGTATTGTGCTTTCAGTGGCCCCAAATTATGAATTCTTTTATCTTTCCATTAAGCAAGGACTGCAATCTTATAATCAATAAAACTGAAGTAGTATACATTAGAAATTGAGATCATCGTCCTTTCTTTAAATCCTTTCTAACACGTCAGTGTATGAAACTGTGTGTAATACTATCAAAGGTTACAAGAAAACCAGGACTGAATTAGAAATTATTGCTGCCCACATTATAAAAGGTCTAAAACATAAACAATAGAAAAGGATTTAATGCACTCAAAGCATTCTTCAATCTCTTGGGAGGAAATAAGGCATGGACAAATTAGATAGAATTATCCAAATAATTGTCTGACTTCAATAAAATATATGAAATTGACATTTTGCTTTGGAATTGGAATTTAAACATGCTTAGAATAGACACAGAGTGAGGGTAATGATAGCTGGGGATAATAGAAGAAAAGAAGGGGAGGACTGAATATTTGTTCAGTCATACAGACCTTTAGGGGGCCAAAGAGAGGATAATATAAGCCACTGATCAAAGAGTGTAGGTATAGATGCATCAGGCTTCCAAGAAAGTTGTTCAGCAGCCTGTATGAATCAGGTATAGTTGCAACTCTAAAATCAGCATTATGGCTGTATTAATCTTCCAAATATGCTAGGATAAAGCTGCATAGAGAGGCCATGGTACAGACCTAACAGAAATTGTATGGCTGCACCTGTCATCCAAGAAGACTGTGGGAATCTGTACTTTTTCTTTTAACTGGATAATTGCAAAATGTAGTGTTAAGTCAATTTTATTTATTTATTTATTTTATAACTTTTATATACCGGCATTCGTAAAAAAAACATCATGTTGGTTTACATGTAACTGAGAAAGGAAATTACAATGATAGGTGGAGGAAAGATAGATAGTTAAGAGGTAAGTTAACTTTACTGTGGTGCCAACGTGCGTCACAGTTAAGTCAACACTGTTCTGTGTCTTGTAATTTGTCCTGTGGGATTTGTGTTCTCTTTGTTTCTATTTAATATTTACACTATACCATTATGTACAAATGAATAGGTCAACAGGTCTCCACTATTATTTGTTTGCAGATGATGTATAGCCATAAATAGATTATGGGTGCAATATTTGTCAAACTTTGTTTTGGCAGTTGGCCACGCCCACTTCCTGGCTTAAGCCCTATCCACTGACTCCCTCTCAGCCGATTAGCATTCAATTCCAGGTAAAGCCTTGTCCCTTTCCCTGCCCTAGCCCCACCCCTATGTTGTCATCCATCATAGCCCTGCCTATGCCCAGCCCCTTTTGTCTCTTTTTGATGATGTCACTTCTGGATGCACTTCCTATCTGGCCCTTATGGATGGCACAGATTGAAATTGGAAATACATTTTTTCAAGATGGTAGTGGGAAGTCTGGAAACAGGAAATTATGTGTATCCAAGATGGGGGCTGTTGTGGATGGGCTAGAAAAGACATCACTACCACACATATGCAGTAATGGGTGGGCTATGTCAAATGTCAACAAAGGGGCAGGGCAAGGGGCAGAAAGGGGTGGGGCTTAACTGGAACTGGGCATGCCCACCTGTCAAAACTACAAGTAATGTACCCTTAAACCATTGCCATATTTTTCATTAAGCAGGGATAGTAACTTAATGTCAATAAAAATAAAGTCCTATAGATTGGAAATTCAGATCCCCAACCTGATTTTAAGATCCATAGAAATGGCTCTATTTTACTCTACATTAGAAAGAATAGAATCCCAGGGGCTGTTTGACTAAAAGCTGTGAACTAAAGAGCAGATTTCTTCTGCAATTAGTTCTACTAGCTTTTGCCACCTTGGGGATTTCTGCCACATGTACTCAATTTTGTATTCATCAGATTTGAATTTGGTAATCCAAGCTGATTTCAGTGCCAGAAAAAAAATCATAGAAACTATAGTAAAGAATAAAGTTAGAGAACATTTAGATAGACATGATTTAATGGGGCATGACCAACATGGATTTACTCAATGGAAATCTTGCTTCACAATCTGCTCCATTTTTTGATAGGGTTAAAGAGCATGTGGATTTTGGTGAGTTGGTGGATTTATTAGTATATTTGGATTATCAGAAGGCATGTGACAATGTACCTCATGAGAGACTCCTGAGAAAATTAAAAAGTCATGGCATAGGAGGCAATATCCTCTTATGGACTGCAAACTGGTTAAAAGAAAGGAAACAGAGAGTAGAAGTGAATGGTCAATTTTTTTTCAATGCAGGAAGGTAAACAGTGGAGTAGCTGAGAGATCTGTATTGGGACTGGTGCTTTTTAATATATTTATAAATGATCTGGAAAAGGGAACAAGTGAGATGATAACATTTGCAGACAACACAAAAGTATTCCAAGTTGTTAAAATGCAAGTGAATTGTGAGATATTGCAGGGGGACCTTGTGAGACTGGGAGACAGGGCATCCAAATGGAAGATGAATTTTAATGTGGACAAATGCAAAGTAAACACGTAGGAAAAGTAATCCTCTGTGTAGTTACACAATGTTAGATCCCAAAGTAGGATTTACCACTCTGGAAAAGGAGCAGTGCATTATCATGAACAATATTTTGAGATCCTCAGCTCAGTATATGGGAATGGTAAAAAAAAAAAAAAAATCAAACAATGTTCGGGATTATTAGGAAAGAAATGGAGAACAAAATGGAAATGTCATAATAGGGATGTGCATTCTTTTGAAAAAAAAGTGTAAAATGTTACGAATAAGTGTGTTTTCATTTTGTTTCAAATAAGCCAAAAAATGTAAACAAAAATGTAAAACATTTATCAGTGTTTTGTTTTTGGGATACAGTTTGCACTATTAGTAAGTTATGTGCATTATTTCCAAAAAATGAAAAAATATGAACTTTCCCCCAAAAAATAAAAACCCCTAAAATGAAAACAAACAAAAAAAATGAAATGAAGATGAAAAGAACAGGGCTGTTGCAAAGAGAATCTGATGCTTTAGGTGAACTTTGATTTTGCACCCCCTCACCCAACTTACTTATCAGTGACAGCTCTAGAACAGTGATTATTCTTTCAGTTATAGAGGCTCCAGCACAACCTCATGTTTGGCAATATTTATTCTAGGCCTTGCAGTGGCTAGATTTTGCCCAAAATATTGGTGCTCTAAGCCAGTGCTTTTCATTTCAATCCTTGGGGCAACCTGTCAATCCTTGGGGCAACCTTAAGTTAAATGTTGTTTCTCCTAATGCTTTAAGCAATTTAAATTAATTTATTTAATTATTCTCCCAGTTCTGCTTTTCCTTGTTATATGTAAGACACTTGTGTTATGTCATTCCTTAAGTTCTATGTAAACCGGAGTGATTGGTAACATTGTTACCAGAACCTCGGTATATAAAAAATGTTAAATAAATAAATAAATAAATAAATAAATAAATAAACCTAGCCAGTCAGTTTGTCAGGATTTGCACAATGAATATGCTTGAGATAGCTTTGCACGCATGGTTTCCATTATATACAGATGTCTCATGCAAATTCATGGGAAAACTAAAATTTTTATTATACTTGCCTGTCCAATTTAACTTATAATATTCTTTAAAGTTATACTCATCAAACTGATTTTTACAATGTTTTCAGAAGAAACATAAGAGTAAAAGTCAAGGTTTCCTAATTAGACAAAGACATATGTTCCTTTCCTATCAGTTACAAAATGTGTTCTGCTTGTAGATAATGATTTAGAACCTAGGTCATGCGAACCTGTTGATTAATCAAGACTTAAAACATATGTTGGTTGAATAAACTGCAAAGATAAAACTGTGATTGGTTAAGATGAAATAAAACATTGTGCTTTATCATGCTACATTGTATGTAGAAATAATATATGTCTGACTGTATGAATTGGAACTTGGAATACCCAGTGAAAGCCTGTTCAAAGTGTGGCCTTCTCCATGTAATATTGTAATATTACATGTAAAATAAATTTGGTAGCATTGTACTGGAACAAATTATCCTTGTCTTTATTTTATTATGGAGCAAATAAGAGGGTAAAGATTAATCTTCACAGAATAGGTTGAGAAGCACTGTTCTAGGCAGCCACCTAGTTTGCCTGATGGAAGCACCAGCCCTGGAAAATGATTAGTGTGCACATCCTTAGTCATAACACCTCGGCACTGCTCCATGCTGTGACCTCACCTAAAATACTGTGTGTAATTCTGGATGCTGCATCTCAAAAAACATTGAAACTGGAAAATGTACAGAGACGTGTGGCCAAAATGATAAAAGGAATGAAAGGGCCCCCCTATGAGACAGGCTAAAGAATTATGGCCTCTTCAGCTTGGGGAAGAAATGGCTGAGGAGAGATTTTTTTATTTAGATTTTAGATTTATATTCCGCTTTTCACTCTTTTTTTTCAACGCTGCAAAGTGGATTACATTCAGCTACTGTAGGTATTTCCCTATCCCCAGAGGGCTTACAATCTAAGGCCTGGATTTATCAAAATGCATTAAATATTGCATGCGATAGGAGAAGGGGTGTGTTTTATGGTAATAGGCAGTTTATTGCAAAGTGTGCTATCTTAGCATTTCGCATAGGTAGTAGAACAAATTGCAATAACTTTTTTGCACTTTGTGATAACTGCCAGAATTGTATTTCTTACATACAACCACTGGAGGGACCATTTTTAGTAGTTTAAGCTGCTTGAGAGAGAGAAAGAGAAAGAGAGAGAGAGAGAGAAGCCTGCTCATAAGCCTTAACCTGATTCTTAATACCAATAAGACCGAAATACTCCTCATCTCACAAGACGGTAAATTTGCAATGTCCAACTCACACTTCACTCAACCATCCTTTTCCTCACAAGTCAGAAACCTCAGAGTCATCATAGACAATCAATTAAACCAAAAGAGATTCATTAATAATACCACCAAGGAAGGCTTCTATAAATTGCAAATCCTAAAATGGATCAGACCGCTCCTCCACTTCCAAGACTACTGCTCAGTTCTCCAGGCAATCATTTTCTCAAAAATCAACTACTGTAATTCACTTCTATTCGGCCTCCCAACTAACACCATTAAACCTTTACAATTGCTCCAAAACGCTTCGGCTAGAATTCTGACTAAGACCAACATAAGAGAGCATATTGCCCCCGTCTTGATGAACCTACACTGGCTCCCAATTAAGTTTAGAATCACTTACAAAGTTCTGACTATCATACACAAATCCATTCACAACCTCATCCCACTGGACCTCAACATACCTTTTTGACTACATGCACCATCCAGACCGGTAAGAGCAGCCTATAGATATTCTCTCCTCGCTCCACCCATCAAAACCACTCTAAATAAACGAGCTCTTTCCACAGCGGGCCCTGCAGAATGGAATTCTCTACCTCCTGAACTCCGGCAAGTACAATGCCCGATCACCTTCAAAAAGAGACTCAAAACTTGGCTATTCGAACAAGCATTTAATTAAAGCCAAGAATTTACGCTTACCTCACCTAACCATGCTTCAGACTCTCCATCAGTTTACCGATAAGATTATATAGTAGAGTAATATTACAACTCTACATTCCTTAATCACAATTATATACCCCATGCTCAGTATATTAAATTAATCAAATACACACCCAGTTATATAGCCAAGCTAGCAAAAGAATCGTATTATTATATTATTATTTATATGTTTGGTCTTATTACCCTGTTTAATCCAAGTCTTTTTCCCCTGTTTAATGTAACCGCATTCTTACATGCCTGTTTATTGTTATAATGTAAACCGAAGTGATATGTAACTTTGCTACATGAACTTCGTTATATAAAAATGCTAAATAAATAAATAAATAAATAAATAAATAAATAAATAATAAATGATGTCCTCATACTAGGTAGGTATTTATATCTCTATAGGAGGCCCACCTAGTGAGGTTTAGGTAGTAGTGTAGGGGTTAGGGGCCACTTTGACATTCAAAGTGAAACGTACGAACAGAACAGTGCTCTCTTGTGAAGATTTGATGACCTTCAGAGTGAGGAAACACACAAAGATGAGATTTGTGCAATGTTCTCTCAACCTAGCTTGATAGACTCTCTACCTGGGTAACATCAAGCTAGGTTGAAACAACATATGAATATGCCATATGGGTCAGACCAAGGGTCCATCAAGCCCAGCATCCTGTTTCCAACAGTGGCCAATCCAGGCCATAAGAACCTGGCAAGTTCCCAAAAACTAAATCTATTCCATGTTACCATTGCTAGTAATAGCAGTGGCTATTTTCTAAGTCAACTTAATTAATAGCAGGTAATGGACGTCTCTTCCAAGAACTTATCCAATCCTTTTTTAAACACAGCTATACTAACTGACCTAACCACCTCCTCTGGCAACAAATTCCAGAGTTTAATTGTGCGTTGAGTGAAAAAGAACTTTCTCCAATTAGTTTTAAATGTACCACATGCTAACTTCATGGAGTGCCCCCTAGTCTTTCTATTATTTGAAAGAGTAAAAAACCGATTCACATCTACCCGTTCTAGACCTCTCATGATTTTAAACACCTCTATCATATCCCCCCTCAGCAGACTCTTCTCCAAGCTGAGAAGTCCTAACCTCTTTAGTCTTTCCTCATAGGGGAGCTGTTCCATTCCCTTTATCATTTTGGTAGCCCTTCTCTGTACCTTCTCCATCACAATTATATCTTTTTTAACATGCGGCGACCAGAATTGTGCACAATATTCAAGGTGCGGTCTCACCATGGAGCGCTACAGAGGCATTATGACATTTTTCGTTTTATTCACCATTCCCTTTCTAATAATTCCCAACATTCTGTTTGCTTTTTTGACTGCCGCAGCACACTGAACCGACGATTTCAATGTGTTATCCACTATAACGCCTAGATCTCTTTCTTGGGTAGTAGCACCTAATATGGAACCTAACATTGTGTAACTATAGCATGGGTTATTTTTCCCTATATGCATCACCTTGCACTTGTCCACATTAAATTTCATCTGCTATTTAGATGCCCAATTTTCCAGCCTCACGAGGTCTTCACCAAATGAGAGTACTGTAACACACACTGCTGAAGCACTGCTCTTTTGAACAATTTTTAATTATATGAAACAGATACCCATGTTCCGCAAGTCAGACCCTCAATTCTCGTGCTTGTAATCTGAAATCTTCTTTATCAGTGCATATGCGGCTCATCCGCAAAAACTGTCCTATCCAAAGATTGTTTATTAAGCTCCAAGGATGAAAGCTTGAATAGTGTAGAAAATTATTTCACTCAGCTGATTTTCTATATAAAGATGTTTGTAAACCTTGCTTGATTATCCAAATATCTAAAAAAGATTTAGCCTCATTATGACATTCTATTACAAATTGAAAATTCTCATCTTGCTTGTTCAGCCATGTGATAAATTCCAATAAATGTTGTTTAGTGGAAGCCCATCCAAACAAACATCATCAATCTATCTGCACCATACTATGAAGTATTTAACAAAATATGACTGGTACAGAAATTGTTCAAATTGTGCCACATAGATATTAGCAATGCTAGGAACCATGGTGGTGCCCATAAATGTGGCATGTTGTTATAGATAAAATGTGTCAAGTACATGGTCAGTAAAACTATATGGAATGTGTGAGGATAGAGGTGCATATCTACTGTACTCTTTACAATATTAAGAGCAGCTGCTTGGGGAATATTAGTTTATAATGGCTTAATGTCCAAAGAGACTAATAAAATGGATTCAGATTGCAATTTAATTGTGTCTAATACTGAGCATATGTTTTGTATCTTTCACATAATATCGGGCTTTTGGCACCTCATTTTTTAAAAATACGTTCACAAATTGTGAAAGAAGTGCCAAAATGACCCAAAAGAGGTTACATTCTGGTGCCCAGGTGGATTATGTAGTTGTTTATGTACATTTGGCACTGTGTATAACACAGGGATCTTTGGTTCTTTAGGTGTTAAAAATTTTATTTTTCAATTTGTCAAAAACTCTTTTGTTGATGCTAAATCCAGTTCCATCAATATTAGATCTCCAACTCTAGTGTAGGATCTTTTTTTAATTGTTTGTAATACATTTGGACATTGATTTGAGAATGTACTTCATCATTGTATTTACCATAATCTTGAATGACAATGGTACCCCCCCTTGTCATTTGGTTACTGTAATGTTACGCAATTGTTCTAATGCTGCTTTTTCTACACTATTCAAATTGTACTGTGGTCTCAACTTTTGTTTTTCTGCTGTGGTAACATCACACAACACTAGATCAATAAAATGTTTTAATGTGTGCATCAGTGGGACAAGGTGGAATTCACTGGGATTTGTTCTGTACAACTAAAATATCCACTGTTGAAGCTGGATGTTTGCCAAAAAACAATTTAACTTGCAATAACCTGTAAAAACGAAATAGATCAACTCTACGTTGAAATCAATTATGCAAATGCACAGGAACAAATGAGAACCCTTTGTTCAAAACTTATTCTTGCTCTGAGGTAATCACTGTATCAGATAAATTGATTACTATTTATTTATTTATTTATTTATTTATTTAAAGTCTCTTCTATACCGATATCCGTTCGCACATCGCATCGGTTCACAAAAAACAAAAACGTTTGGGCGGAGCCCTTACATATAACAGCAGAATACAATTAACTTTTGGGCAGAGCCCTATATTACTATATTACCTGCTGAGTTTGTGACCTGGTGAAGGCTCTTGCATCTTGTTGATTTCTCATGGGTCTGCATCCTTGATATGATTTGCGACTCCACTGGCAGTCTGTTTCTAAAAAAAGGCTGTTGACCGCGAGGAATATCAGTGGATGCTGGATGGAAATGTACTTCTGGACCGCTGTCTTCTAAACTTGTTGAATCACCAGATGAATCTAAAAGAGTAATTCTCTTTTTTATTTGCTTCTTGTTTACTGCTGCCAAGTATACATTGTCCCATTATGATAATCTTTATCATCACGATGTAATTTCCAAATCTTATCCTGTTTCAGAGTGGCTCTAAACTGATCAATGGCAATATTATGTTCTCGCAATGCTTTATCATAATTGTCCACTGACATTTTTGCTTGCAACTGTACTTTTGCTGTTTGTACTGTAGTTTTTAACAGTTCTGCAATTGTCATCGTGGTTTAGTTTATTAAAAGCATAAGATCTAATAGGCTTTTATTCAAAATAGCAAGCCACTTCTTCATGAATGTATTATCCTCCAGGAAAATGTTTGGTTCTTTGTTGATATGCAAACATCTTGGAATGATATGTTGTTTCACATATTACAATAAGGTAGCACAGTGAAGTTCGGGCCTAATTGGGCGTTTTTGATGTATTAGCAGATATGCCTAAGAAAAAGATTCTTCTCTTAAATCTGTATCCTCAAAAATACTTCTTTCATAAAGCTAGCCAACTGTTCTGTGGTATAACTGAAAGTTTGCGGCCAAGCCGAGCCAGTTGTCAATACAGTAGATAACTTATCTTGTACTGGATTCATGTTAATACCAAAGAAATTCAAAAACAATATAGTAAAGGTGCTAGAAAATCTGAAGGATAATATTATTAAACAACAAAGCAAAAAACCTTCACAATCAAAATTTTAACCATCTAATCTGGCTATCATAATAGGCACACATGGTATTAAATACCTTATTTGCATTATGTTTAATCATCAGTCAAAATGTCAAATTTTTCTTTTTCTCTTTTTTTATACATATGCTCTGTTAAAGAAGATTTCAGATTACATGTGCGAGAATTGAGTGTCTGAATTTCAGAACGTGGAACAACTTTTTTTGTAAAAAATAGTTTACAAAAGAGCAGTGTATGCAGAGCACACTTGGTTACTATTGGACAATCAAAAATCGTCTACTGCTTTGGCAGTGTGTGGATATAGTACTCTCATTTGGTGACAACCATAAAATCTATTATTTTCCATCATTGACAAGTGTTATCTCTACATAAGTTATTTAGGGACCCTCCATTGGTGTCATGTAACTGAGGAAGAAGTATTAGAGATTTGCTTGTACATTCCTCTATCAAAAACAATGCCACACATGTCACCGGTAAACGGCATAGACAGTTCAGTAACTGTATTTCTTGTGCACAAGCCATTCTGGGTTACAGTGGACTAACACAAATTCAGGAAAACTATTAAACTATTTGGTAATACTAATTGCCTTACCACAGTTGAGGCCGAATTCTAAATGGCCCATGAGCAGAAATACCGGGCTTTATGTGCATGGCCAGGCCTTCCGCACACTGCACGCATTTTACAACAGACCCAGCCATGCATATCAATCCCGGTACATACAGAAGTACCAGGCTTCTCCAAAGGGATGGGCCGGGGATGGGAGGGGGACAGGCCGAACAGCACCATTCGATGCTTTCCCAGGGAAGAGCATGCTGGCAGCCGGCTGGCACATGGAGATTACTTCTGCATCAGAGAAGCAGTAAGTACTAAAATAAAAAATTTGGGGATATTTAGGTTAGGTTGAGGGGGTAGGGAGGAGAGGGGAAGAGGGAGGAAGGTGTTACATTGGTCGGCCACGGAGCTCACGACTGGCCTTTCTCACCTCCCACGCCGTCCTGCTGGGGTCGTAACTTGGCTCCATAGCTGGGTGGGGGGAGTGCTCTCAGCGCTGTCCTTCCCTTTGCAGCCCTGCCTGCCACAGGGAGGCCTCTGCTCGTGGCAGAGATGACACCACCACCGGCTCCTTGCTCTCTGCCCCCTAGGCATGCGCACGTAGCTCTGTACAATTCTTAAAGGGCCCTCGGCATGCCATGGTTATCAGTGTCTTTTCGTGATGTCACTGCTTCAAGACTATATTAGGTGAGTCCTGACTGTCAGGACTCACCTTGGCAACTTATCCTCTCTCTTGGAGTGTTAGTTGCTTCTGCGGTTTCTCCTATCCCTGTCTCCTGCCTCCGACCACTGCTACGCATGACCACACCTCGATTGTTTCTTGCCTTCGACTATTACTACGCCTGACCATGCCACGATTGTCTCCTGCCTTTGATCATTGCTATGCCTGACCATGCCATGATTGTCTCCTGTCTTCAACCATTGCCACAGCTGACCTCACTTCAATCAACCAGCTCCACCTACCGAGAGTGGGGACCTGCGGGGCCCAACTCCTCAGGTAGCGTCAACCCCGCCTTGGCCCAAGGGTCCATGAAACCCACGATTCAGAACAGATTGCCAAGGCCATGGACCCGACGGAGAGAGAGAGAAGGAGAGAAGGAGGAGAAAAGAGAAAGCAGGACAGGTTAGGTACTTTGTTGTTAGATGCACTATGCTTCTAAGACAAATTAATTATATATTCATTTCTTGCATTTTACTAATAAATATTATTCATTAAGATAAGAAGTTGTGAGTTATTACAGAAGGGCAGGCCTTCTGCCCGATCCTTTGAAATCCCGGAGTATGGCAGCGCTCCGGTAACGAACATAATTGGTGACCCGAGACGTGATTACTCGCCATGGAGGATCTCGAGCTGGCCCTGAATAAGGATCCGTTCCAGCTGACAGTGGAAGACGTCTATGACATCTCCTTTGTGATCGGCAGGGATCTGCGGAAGATTGGAGGCGACTCGCAGGGGCAGGCCGGCAGAATCTCTGAGCTGCAGTTTAAAATCATCCGCATCCTGGAACTGCTGGAAGCCCTGGTGAACCAGTGCAGCCAGAGCAAGGAGGAGGAGCTGAGACTGGAAAGAGACAATCTGAAGATGGAGCTGGAGCGACTGTCGGAGGACAGGGTGAGAGGTAATAAGGGGCAGCCAAACCTTGTAATAGATATAGAGATGTTTTCGGTTCCAGCACAGGCAGAAACGCTTACACCAGTAGCAGAAAAGCAGAGTAGGAATTCTGACAATGTATGCCAGACTCCAGATGCTTTCTCTCAGCAGGAGACTTTAGCTCCCAGTGCACCTCCCTATGCTCTCCCTCCCTTCCCCCCTCCATCCTACACCACTGAATTTCCCGCTATACAGAAAGTTAGTGACCAGCCTTTAAAGGCAGCTGGATATACTCCTAATTTAACTTCAGAGCACCAACTCCCAACCCCCACTATCCCCCTACTGAATCAGCCTACAGGGAACTCCGCTTGGGTTGATATCACGGAGAGAGTTCATTGTACTCCGGTTATAGAATTAGATTCCCCAGCCTGTGAACAGATTAATGAAACATTTGGAGCCTGTGGCTATCAGCATAATGACCCAGCCTCTTTAAAAGCTTTATACAAATGTTTAAGAACAATTGAGGGACAGAATGAAAAGTGTTGTGAGACAACAGCAGATGGGGTAGATGCCCCAGTGGCACACAATACCCCAGTATCACACAATACCAGGTTTAGGAAAAGGGGAGTGCCTGGCAACACTCCGTCACATCTTATTGCCCCTATCATTGCTTTCTTTGCAGTAGTAGAACACTTTTTTGCTCTGTCGCTCTTACACAAATGTGTCATGATTTTGTATCCCATTCTGTGTGTTATGCCAAACTGCTATTCCTAGACGAAGTCCACAAGTAGAGAGATACGCTTCAGGTAATGAACATTACGTGATGACATTGAGGTAAGCAAAGACAAAGCACTCGCTATCATTTGAGTATATTTTTTTGTAGGTATTTTCATTTACTTTTTGCTGAATCGCTTCCTTCGTAGCTGCAGGAGCTGTTAGCATACTCCACCCTTAGGAATGTATTTATCTCAGTAGAGAAGAAAAAAAAAAGTCCAGAGCAGTTTTCTTTAGAGTTAAAACGTGAAGCAAACGCAAAGCTTTTATTTTCAGCAACAATTTGCTTTGATTAATTTTAGATTATTGAGGCGCTTATCTTAGAAGAAGGGGGTTGGGGGGGGGGGGGGGGAATGGAAATGCAGGACAGTGTTTCTCTAGAAATACTCCATTCAATGAATCAATCCTTTAAGTTTAGAAACAGATTTGTGAAGCCTTTTTCTTGCAAATCCAAATTGATTTTAAATTGTATAGTAGAATTTATTCTCCAAGGTTAAAAACTAAAACTGGTATTATTCCATAGAGCAACTTGCGGTAGCGCCTCCTAGAGGCAAAACAATAGAAATAATAAAGAGTAAAAATTTCACTTTATTTATTTATTTATTTATATTATTTTATATACCAACAAACGTTGGGAACATCTCATCGGTTCACAGTAAACAAAATGCAGCTAACGAGCTTTACAGAGAACAATGAACAATCATTAAACAGTAAACTAGTTAAAAGAGAACAAGCGATAATATGGACTTTGTTTTACAGAGAACTATAAACAATCAATAGCAGGGGGAAAAAAGAGGTAGGGAATGTGGGGATGGTAACTTTACAGAGAACAATCAATAATAGGAATTCAGTTATATAGAGAACTATAACATTCAATAAAAATGGGGGAGAAGAGGGCAGAGAGGGGGGGCTGGGAGTTAGGGGGGATTAATCATATTAATCATTACCTTAATTTTTAACTTAACTTTAACTTTAATCATTACTTTAATTTTTTGCTGTATGCCAGATTTTAATATTTTCCAGATTGACAGCCTTCCCGCCATGAGAGATGTGAAGTTGAACATTTTCTAGTTTATTTTCTTTTTCATTTTTAAACAGAATTCTGATTTTTGTTTTACACTGGATCGATCCAAACATTTTCCACACTTTTTGCCAAACATTTTCCAAACACTTTTTGGTTAAATGTTTTAGCTCAAAAATATGTGTTCATTGTTTGTCTTCTGTCTTTTGTGTTATGTGTATGTCCTGACACCTGAAGAATGCTGTTAGTGAAATATATGTTTTATGTAAATGTTTGGACACTTAAGTTGTTTGTGGTTCTGTCTATCTAATAATAAAGTGGAAAACATTATATAGATTAGTAATAGTAGAGTTATAGTCATGATGAAATCTTCTCATTGATTAATTTGAATTTGAATCTCTCATATTAGGTTTTTTTGATCCATAAAACACACGTATCTCACTTAATAAAGAATTAAGAGGCTATGCTTCGATGTCAAAGAAATGCACCATACTGAAAGAACTGAATACACCATTGATTTTCAGAAATCATCCCATCAAGTCTTTTCCATGCCTTTGCCACAGAAATCATGCCTTTACCACAGAGGACATCCTGCACCTATGAATATATGAACTGTTGCTACTTTTGCCTGATTTTCTCTTTGTGTTTGTTTTGCTCTAGATGTGTTTCCCTTGCTTAGATGAGAATGTATTACCCTTTGCTCAAAGATTGCAATTAGTATTATCCTTTATTAGATGCATTTAGTTGTACCTTTTGCTCAACCCGCAGTAGCTGCTGGAATTAGGAATGGCTACTAGAGGATTGCAATCAGTAGTGCATGTAGTGAAAGCTTTGCAACAAACTGTTGACTTACTATTGTTTCTATAACCGACATGGCTTAGATTATATGCTTGCAGCACAGGATGGCTTATGCACTATCTTAAACAGTTCAGAGTATTTTGAGGGAAGATTAACAGTGCCGATGGGACACTCTCTTTTCCTGGTTCTCTAGGCCTTGATAGTTTTATTTATTTTATGTTTCTGTGTCTCATGCCTTTGTTCATGCCTGTAACTCCGACCAAGGATGCCTTTCACTCTCAGAATACCATTGTGCAAACCCAATATGTAGAGCCATGTGCTCCTAATCCAGAATCCCCTATGCAAACCCGGTGGTAATAATAGTATGCTAAGGCAAGGACAGGTAAGAATCTGGCGAGCCCACCACAGGATGGGCAGCGCTGGGCAACATAAGACAGCCAGGTACGGGCCATTCGGGATGAAGAATTAGTAGCGCTAATTCTTCAAGAGGGGAATGAAGATAACCTGGATTAAATAACTAAATAATGAAATTAGTGGATCAGTTTTGCACAAGAGAAGGAATGTGTATTTGTTTTTAACAGGCTTTGCATGAGAGACACAAGCAGTTTGTGTGGAGCCAGCTCAAGGCCTAGCGTACCAAGATAACGGTACTTTTACATCATTAGTTTAGGTAAAAGGTTTAGTCCAAATAAGGAAGTCATCCCAAAACAAAAAACGTACACTATTAGCAAAATCTGTATATAAGAATGTAATGTGTAACTTGAAAACGAGAGAAGGAGAGAAGAAGGAGAAAAGAGAAAGCAGGACAGGTTAGGTACTTTGCTGTTAGATGCACTATGCTTGTAAGACAAATTAATTATATATTCATTTCTTGCATTTTACTAATAAATATTATTCATTAAGATAAGAAGTTGTGAGTTATTACAGAAGGGCAGGCCTTCTGCCCCAGCCTTTGAAATCCCGGAGTATGGCAGCGCTCCGGTAATGAATAGTCCTGACTGTCAGGACTCACCTTGGCAACTTATCCTCTCGCTTGGAGTGTTAGTTGCTTCCGCGGTTTCTCCTATCCCTGTCTCCTGCCTCCGACCACTACTACGCATGACCACACCTCGATTGTCTCTTGCCTTCGACTATTACTACGCCTGACCATGCTACGATTGTCTCCTGTCTTCGACCATTGCCACGGCTGACCTCGCTTCAATCAACCAGCTCCACCTACCGAGAGTGGGGACCTGCGGGGCCCAACCCCACAGGTAGCATCAACCCCGCCTTGGCCCAAGGGGCCATGAAACCCATGATTCAGAACAGATTGCCAAGGCCATGGACCCGATGGACTTGTCTGCTCTCCAGGCCATTCTGGGCCTGGTCCAGAAGATCCAGGAGCAACAACGATTCCTGGAAGCGTTGGCTACCTCTATTGAACACTTAAATGCCCGACTAGATTCTCAACCGATGGACATGTCTGCGCTGAAGTCAGTTCCTCTCCTCGTTTTGAAGCTCCAGAACCTAAGGTCGACTTTGGAACTGGTGGTAACAGATGTGAATCGTCTTGCTGCTCATCAAGACTCCCTGACTCGGTTTAATGCCCCACCACTGTCCCCAGCGGCCTCTGTTCCGGATTCCAATCCCAGTCAGGCGGTCATTCCCTTGCCGGCACCGCCTTGTTACCCATGGGACCCGAAGCGGTGTCGGGGATTCTTGAACCAATGCCACATGCATTTTACCCTTCAGTCAGTGTTTTTTCCGAATGACTTGGTCAAGACGACCTTCATTCTATCCCTGTTGGATGGCAAGACATTGTCATGGGCCTCCCCCTTGTGGGAGCACTCAGACCCCTTGCTCTTGAACCTTCCACAGTTTGTCTCGGCCTTTAAACAGGTTTTGGAAGAACCGGGTTGACTCCATGCCATGGGTACCGATCTCCTTCACCTGCGACAAGGGTCTCGCTGCTTAAATGATTACATGATTGAATTCAGAACCCTGGCCATGGAATTAAACTGGCAGGGGGACAGCTTCACACCATTTTTCTAGATGGGATTGCACCTTGAATTAAAGATGTCCTCGCAACCCGAGAACTTCTTATCTCCCTCGAAGGGCTTATCAACTTCACAGGGAAGATTAATCGACTCCAAGAGCGGGCCCGGGAGAATGGTTCCACTGAGCGGGCTCAAATCAAGAAGCCACTCTTCTCTGGAGGTGATCATTTTTTGCCCTCTGAAGAACTGATGCAACTTGGCCTTGGCTGTCTCACGACTGCTGAGAGATCTTGTCGCCTTCAGTTTGGACTTTGTACTATGGAAAGTCCATGCACTTACTGTCTCAGTGTCCAGAAAAGAAGGAACAAACCCCACACCGGGAAACATTAGAATCAGTAACTCTCAGTCTCACTACCGCATCACCCCTGTTCCTACTACCCACCTCCTTGGAATTTCCTCCACCTGCTTTTCCACTCAGGCGCTAGTGGACTCCGGCGCTGGGGGAAACTTTATTCAGCAGGATCTCGTGGAACAGTACCGAATCCCCACATGTCCTTTGACTCCTCCATTGATGCTTTCCTCGGTCCATGGGGACTTCCTCCACGGTGTGGTGACACGGGCCACATCGCCTCTTACCTTGAAAGTCAGTCCGGATCATTCCGAGTATATTTCTTTTTACAACCTTCCTACAGCCGTGAACCCGGTAATCTTGGGCCTTCCATGGCTGCAGAAACATCAGCTACAATTCAACTGGGCCACTGCCGATCTGATTCAGTGGGGTCCGCGGTGTTTGGAATCCTTTTTGGAACCGGTAGAACCTTTCCGGCCCCTAACCGTGGCTACTGCCCTTCCTAATCCCCTTCTTCCATGCAAGAGGTTTCAGGAACTCAGACCAGGCCTTTCTCCCTCCGGAGAAACATCTTAGGGGCAGTCTTCACCCACTTGAAGGAGCAGCTGACTCAAAAGATGGCTGAAACCGAGGCCCTCATGAGAAGGCACAATCGAGCCATGAAAGGTTTTGTGTCCCTTCTGACTTACAAGGAGGAGGAGATCCAGAGTCTACATGCCCTTTTGCAGCTTGAGAAGAGAAAAGGGCACCTCTCTGCAGCTCTCCCGACCCCGTCGAGGGTTCCAGTCATTCTTCGAGGCAACTCTGAGAAGGTCATCCCCCGGTACTCCGAGAGACTTCAACCCATGAATCCGCAAGAGCCAGGGATCAACTGGCCCCTGACCACTTAGACCCTCAGAACCCCCTTCTGAAGGCCCCCTCAGTACCCCCTCCTCAAGGCCCCCCGCCTTGAGGAGGGGGTACTGTTACGTCAGCCGGCCACGGAGCTCGCAACTGGCCTTTCTCACCTCCCGCGCCATCCTGCCAGGAAAACTACTCAGCTCTGTAGCAGGGCAGGGGGAACGCTCCCAGTGCTGTCCTTCCCTTTGCGGCCCTGCCTGCCACCAGAAGGCCTCTGCTCACGGCGGAGACGCTGCCGCCACCGGCTCCTTGCTCTCTGCCCACCAGGTGTGCGCGCACGCCTCTCTACAATTTTTAAAGGGCCCGCGGCATGTCATGGCTGCCGGTCCCTCTTTGTGACGTCACCGCCTCAGGACTATATTAGGCGAGTCCTGACTGTCAGGACTCGCCTTGGCAACTTATTCTTCTCGCTTGGAGTGTTAGTTGCTTCCGTGATTTCTCCTTTCCCGGTCTCCTGCCTTCAACTATTGCTACGCCTGACCATGCCACAGATTGTCTCCTGTCTCTGACCATTGGTACACCTGACCATGCCACGACTGTCTCCTGCCTTCAACTATTGCTATGCTTGACCACACCACAGATTGTCTCCTGATTCTGACCATTGCTATGCCTGACCTCACCACGATTGTCTCCTGCCTTCGACCATTGCCACGGCTGACCTCGTTTCAATCAACCAGTTCCGCCTACCGATGGTGGGGACCAGCAGGGCCCAACCCCTCAGGTAGTGTCAACCGTGCCTCGGCCCAAGGTTCCACAAAACCCACGATTCAGAACAGAAGGTTAGTAGGGAGGCAGGGAAGTTTCCTCCCAATCCGTGCCTTAATTGGAGCAGACTGGGAGGGAACTGGAGGAGGCCCAATTGCATCGGCATGCGTATTTAGCAAAAATTTGCACACCCCCCGCACATGCACACGCGACCATTGGATATTATAACATACGCGAGCCGGCATGCACATGTTATAAAATCAGCGTGTCCATGTGCTTGCACCGGGAATTGCATGCACATGGACGGGCGCACGCAGCTTTTAAAATCGACCCCATTGTGTACTTTCTGCAGTGTCCATGCAACAAAGTATATGTTGGACACATGACATGCAGCATTAAGACATGATTGACAGAACACAAGGACTGGGTCAATACTGGTAAAGTCCAAGCCTTCATTGTATCGCATTATTTAGAATACAATCACCAATCATAGACTTTAAATGGGGCATTTTAGAACATATCACAGAATCTCCTACAAAAGGTAATCACACTGCACTCCTCAATCGGAGAAAGCAATTTTAGATTTTTCATCTTGACACTGTTTCTCTATGAGGGTTGAAACTTGAAGTGGAATGATATTCTGTGATTTGAACATCTCACAGTCCAGGAGATATAAATAACAGTATCGGAATTTCGAGTTGTCACTTCTGATCTAACTTTGGCATCTAGAAGAAAAGAATGGCAAAAGAGGGTAATGCTGAAGAAGTGACTGTTCTAGTTTTTCTGTTATCCATTTCTTTAAAATAATTTAATTAAATAAAAACTAAACTATGCTGTTTTGGAAGAATGTTAAATTAGGGATAGGCACGTTGATTCTCTTTATAAAGCACATATTTTACTAGGTAAATGTACATGTTTTTATTCTTGTTCTAGCAACCATTTGATCTATAAAGTGTTTTCTAAGAAGAAGAAATGCTCACGCTAGGATGATATCCCCCTGACGAAGATTTTCGAAACACGGACCCGTGTCGGGGAATTCTGCAGTGTGCACTGCCAAGATAAGTTTTACTTGCATAAAAATAGACAAAAAGAAAAAAATTGACATTTTGGCTGATGATTAAACAAAAGGCAAATAAGGTGTTTAATACAGGGAGTTCCTATTATAATGGCCATATTAGATAGTTAACATTTTGATAGGGAAGGTTTTTTGGGTTGTTGAATAGAAGAGAATGTCAAGCCCTGCCTGGACGACCTCCCTAGGCGCACGTGCACGCGCAAGCCGTGCTTATGAAGGCCGTTTCCCGCCACTGAAAGCTCTGCCCTATCCGCGATGTCAGACGCCGTGGCCTATGTAAGGCCGCTGCGGAGACCAGGACTTTGCCTTGCAACGGGGTTCCTTGCGGTCCTCTGTTGTGCCGTGCCCCGGAGTGTGCTATTGTGATAGCAACTCCATTCCTGCCTGAGACTTGTTTCACTCTGTGCCCAAGTCTTGCTTCTGTCTGGCTTGCTCGTAGTAACCTGTTCTGCTTCAGTTCCAGCTTGGTTCCAGTACCAGTCCTGCTTCAGCTCCCGCCTGATTCCAGTAGCCAGTCCCGCTACAGCTTCTGCTTGCTCCAGTTCCAGCCTGCTTCAGTACCTGCCTGCTCCAGCTTCCGTGATCTCCTAAGTCCCAGCGGCCAGGCTCCTACGGGCTCCTCCTGGGGGAGTACCGGCTTCCAGGGTGAATCACCTAAGTCCCAGTGGCTGGGCTCTTACGGGCTCCTCCCGGGCTCCTCCCGGGGGAGTACCGGCTTCCAGGGTGAAGCTCACGTCCAGCTCCTGCCTGGTACCCGCCTCCCGACCTGTCACTCATTAGAGACTATAGTACACCTCTCCCTCATAGGTCGGCCCAAGGGTCCACTAAACAGTTCACTCACAACATAGTGCATTGTAAATTCCTTAAAATGTTGACATTTCAAAGTGTTATGTGTACAAAAATTAGCATATATGTGCATTAGTGGCTACTACTTTCGTATTCCTTATTTTAAAAAGGCTGCAAACAGGTGCGTATGTTTATTTTTGTGGGCACATATATGCGTATAAAAAGGGGTATTCTGGGACAGGGCCAACAGTTACGTGCAAAAGTTGCTATTTTAAAAGACAGTTACTTGCTATTTTTTCCAACTTACTTGTGTATTTTTATACCTGCTCATATCAGTGCAAGTGCTAATAAAAGTGTTTATTGAACAGTACTGACTTGGTGGAAGTTCTGGGTAAACTGGGGGGAGTTCAGGCTGAAAACAAATTGGGAGGGTCCAATTGGGAAACGAGCCTTATTTGTGCAATTCATTTAAAACATCCGGTCGGGCCTTGACCTAGGCCTGATGCCCAAAGCAGAGACCATGGTCTAGGCCCAAGCATGATGTCGGCACCATGGCCTAGGCCTAGGGCAGAGGCAGTGCCTTGGCTAAGACGTGGGACCCCTGAACACATCACTTACTTGATTCATTGGTTATCCGAGGAAGCGGCCAGGCCAGGTCCCAATGCCTGGGCTTTGGCCCAGGCCCAGGACCAACACTGGGTCCTTACGCCTGGGCCTAGGCCAGAGCCTGAAACCAGGTCTGTCACTGGGGCCCAGTTTAGAGGCTGGGTCCTGAATCCTGGGACTCGGACTAGGCCAGGATTTGAGCCTGGGCCCAATGCTTTGATCTGGCCCAGAGGCCAGGTCTTGATGCCTGGACCTCTACCAAGACCCAGCACAGAAGTCGGTCCTGATGCTTGCGCCTCTGTGTAGGCTGGAGCCTGGGCCGGGCTTGACGCCATGGGCTGGATCAGAGGCTGAGTCCTAAGGCTGATGCTGAGGCCCGGATCCAGGCCCGATGCCAGAACTTAACCTGGAGGATGGATCCTGATACCTGGGTCTTAGCCTAGGCCAGGGCCCAGGCCCTGATCCAATGCCATGACCTGGCCTGGAGACTGGGTCCCAATGCCAGGGCCTGACCCAGAGGCCAGGTCCTGATGCTTGGGTTTTGGCCTAGGCCATGCCTGATGCCAGGGCCTGGCCCAGATGCTGGGTCATGCCGTTTGGGCCTCAACCCAGCATCAGGCCCAGGCCCGGAACCCAGGCATCATAGCTCTTCCCGACATGTCTTCTTCTTCTTTGATCTTCAATCGACGCCGTCCACTGGAGTCATGCTGGAGTTAATTTAGGCTGCTGTATATCACAATGGTGCCCTCCACTGTGGAGAATGTACTGGAATTAATTAACTCCAGCATGACACCAGTGGATGGTATCAGTTGAAGCAAAAAGAAAACATGTCAGTAGGAGCTCTGACGCCTCTGCTCCAGGACTGGGCCTGACCCTGGGCCGAGGTGAGGCCTAGTTATTGAGACCTAGTCTCTGGGTCAGGCCTTGGTGTCAGGTTGGGTCTGGGCTATGACCTGGTGTTGGAACCTGTCCTCTGGAACATCGGACCTAGGTTCCGGCATTGGCTGAGGTCCAGGCATCGGGACTCAGTCTCTGGACTGGGCCTGGGTTCTGGCCTAGAGTGTAGCCAAGGCCTCAGATTTGTAGGCTAAGGCAAAGGTTGTGACATTGTACCATGGTCTTGGCCTACGCAAGGCCGAGGCTTCAGCCCAGGGTCTAGGCCTCACTGGCATATCCCCACTGGACCAAGTAAGTGGGGGCCAGGTGAGATCCTGATCCTGGCATTTTTCCGGGTGGGAGGGATTGGTGGTGGAGACAGAAGACCTTGGGAGACCCAGTTTTTTGTTAGTTTTTTGGGGGGTGGGGGTGTCACTAATGAAATGAATCAAACAGTCCACAAACCAAAGTTCATAGGAAAAAAACCTTCTGAAAATAAACCGAAAAATGAAATTGAATTTTTTTATCCCTGTACACCCCTATTGAATTATTCCACCCAAGACCAGAAACCCGCCTCTGAAGTAGCACTTGTGACTAATACCTCTTGGGTCACAGACAGAACTTGTTCTCTGGCTTTGAATAACTGCTATGGAAAGAAATACACACTTTCTTTGTCAATCACTAAATCAAGAGAAAGATGAGACATCTAACTATAATAATAAAGTCTTACAGGAAAACCCAGGCAGTCATGTAGCCAGTTCTGTCTGGCAGGCTCAGCTCATCTTGTGTGAACTGGGTCAGACTGATGGAGGTACCATCCACAAATGATACAGGAACCTTGGATGCAGGATGGTTGGATCATAGCAGCATTGGTATTGGTAGATATTTGCATTAATGTAAGATGTGGATGAGTGCTAGGGCTGAACATAAAATAAATAAATAAATAAAGGAGAAAGACAAATAGTGTTTTGGATAAGGAATGTACCTGCAGTCAGTCACCCTCTATGGCTGGTAGGATAATAATAAAGGTCTGCATTGATTTTTTTTGTCTCATTTTCATCTTGGGTCATTATCTGTTTGATTTCATTTATAAAATGGTTCTGGGGTGTTTATTTCAGGTTTCCCTAATTTCAGAGTTAGTGTGCACTAACTAAAAATGTTACTGATAATTAAAAAGAGTCAATTGGGGAGCAGTTTGTTAACTAGAGGCCTTGCATTCCCATTGGCTGTCTCCTCAGTCACTTGTTTGTGCTGCCAAGATTGCAAGGTGGTGCTTGTGGGGGGATGGCCAGTACCTGGTAACAATTGTAAACAAACAAACAAGTGATTAATAATAGCATCAAGTTTTAGTCAGCAAAAGCAAAAGTTGTAATATAAATGCATATTTTGAATTCAGCAATCCCTTTGTATTTTAGGAAAGGAGCCTTGACGTTTTGGAATATGCATACTTTGAATTCCCCTGGTGTGTGTCTGTGTGTTTTGGTGGTGGGGTGGGGGGGGGGGGTGACTGGTGACATGGGAAGTGACTGGGGTGAATGTATTGGATGACAGATAGTTGAGAAACAGATTGGAGTGGTGAGTGGTGAAAGAGAGGCAGCCTGGTGTGTGTGTATGGGGTGACCTCTCACACCATACAGTTATCCCAGATACTCCTCCATTCACAAGGCTGTCTCTCTCTCTTTCCCACATGTCACCCAATACAGTTACCCCAGTCACTTCTTTTCTCACTAGTCACCCCACACACACAAACAATAGGCTGTTTCTCTCTCACCAGTCACCACCTGAACCAGTCTTTCCTTCACCTGTCACCCTATACAGTCACCCCAGTCATTCATCTCTCACCAATCACCACCATAATCAATGTACCACCTGACACACCATACAGTCACTCACCAGTCACACACACCCCTCCCCCCACACGCACACACTAGGCAGTCTCTCTCCTACCTGTCACTCCAGTCACGCACACTCTCATCAGTCATACCTCCACACTCCAGGCTGCCTCTCTCTCACCAGTCACAGTCCCAACCAGTCTCATTCCACCTGTCACGACATACAGTCACCTCAGTCTCACCAGTCACCCCTACACACAAACCAGGCTGCCTCTCTCACCAGTCAACACTCACCTCTCCAACCAATCTCTCTCCCACCTGTCACCCCATGCAATCATTCCAGTCACTCCCCCTCTTACTAGTCACCCCTGTGCCTACCAGGGGAATTAAAAGTATACATATCCCAAGATACCAGGTGTTTGTATTTTAGGAAAGGGACCCTTTCCTAAAATACAAAGGGACTGGCAAATTCAAAATATGCATTTGTATTACATACTTTTGATTTTGCTGACTAGAACTTAAAGGTATTATTATATCACATGTTTGCTTACATTTGTTACCAGACACTGGCAATCCCCCCACAAATACCACCTTGCAATCTTGGCAACACAAACAACTAACTAAGGAGACAGCCAATGAGAATGCAGAACCATATCTCTAGCTAACAAATTGCTCCCCAAATGATACTTTTTAACTTATTAGTAACATTTTCAGTTAGTGCACTATGCCCCATTACTGCACACTAACATAAAATGCTAACTTTTACAAAATTTCATCATTTTTTCTTTTGTTTTATGGTGCTCCAGAAACAAGACAAAGTAGACAATTTTGTTGCCACTGTTTATTTCTTTTAAAATGAATGCATATCTCTAGATAATAATTGGGCAGTATAGATAATCAATTTTTTTCTCTGCCAGAGAGGTGTTTGAAAAAAAGCAAAAATGTAATACTAACATAAAAAATATAAATAAATGGCAATACAGTTATTATATAAATATAGTGTTGTGAAATCAAACAAAAATATTAATTGTATAACAAAAAAGGAAAAAGTGCCCTAATAACTTGATATGACCATGTTGTTGATAGGTCTATGGGAAACCAAGAGACAAACCCATCCGAACACATGCTGTGCAGCCAGATAATTCATGCAGCATGATTCACAACGTCTGCATTCTGGAAATCAATGTTGTCGTTGGCGCTTTGGTGCCAACAATTGTACAAGATTGCTTTCATAGAGAAATTAATATATTGAAAAATAATATTGTAGCATATAACAAAATACAGGGAAGTATTGGTCCATATCTTGTGCGTCCAGCTAACATAAATGGAGGAGCTAGGAGACCTTTGAGGTTTGAATTAAATATTTATTTAAAACATTTGGAATTTCCTAGGGGATATTTATCCTGAATCTATGTTTCCTATGAATGCTTTTGCAGCTCAGTCTGTTCTATCTACTGGTTTGTTAAATAAAAAGTTTAACAAATTATAAACATTAAAAATGAAATCTATCTATATACTGTAAATACAGGAATCAATATAGAAATATAAAAATGAATGTTAGATGGCATAGATCCTTAGCAGGGTGAACAGAATAAGCAGACATGGGCTTTTTCTTCCATTAATTATTATATTACAATTGGGGCAATTTTTAAAAGGTTTACTCCCAAATTTGTTTAGCCAGGCAAATGTTCCCCATTTAAAATGTAGCCACTCTAACTAGCTAATTTAGTTTAGCCAAGTACCCAGACATTATAAAGATGGCGGTCTTGGAGGACATCTTTCAAAGAGATCTATACGGCCCAATACATGTTCATACATGGCTGCACGGAGATCTGTATTAGTGTTTTATAATCTACACATCACTATTCCATGCAGATAGTCCTGGGGGAATTCTGCACAGAATTTGTGCAGAATTCCCCCCCCCCCACCCCCCGTGCAGAAAATGGCAGAGGAAACCCCAGCATACCGCAAACGGAGCACGCAAGATGAAGGCCCCGGCGCGCTATTCATGGCGAAGATGAAGGCCTCTTTGTGCCATGGGACGTGCTCCACTTGCGGCGAAGATGAAGGCCCTGGTGCGCCATTCACAGAAAAGATGAGGCCCCTGTGTGCCACAAACTGAGTGTGCTCCGCTTATGGCAAATATGAAGGCCCTGGTGAGAGTGAATGTGTATTTGTGAGGGGAGAAGGAGAGAGGAGTGAGAGAGGAGAGGGGAGGGGCTGTAAGAGAGGACACGGGAGGGGAGGGGCTGTGAGAGAGCAGGGAGAGGTGTGAGAGAGGGGAGGCAAGGGGTGTAAGAGCAGGGAAAGGGGTGAGAGGGTGAGAAAGGGGAGGGAGGGTGAGAGGGCAGGGGGTGAACAGGAGGGTGTAAGAGAGCGCATGGGAGGTGAGTGAGCAGGGGGGGATGCTTGAGTGTGGGTGCCAGAGAGGGAGTCTATATGAGGAAATTGTGAGGAGTGTGTATGTGTGTGAGAGATTGGGAGCTCATGTGTATGAAAAAGGGATCACGTGTGTATGTGAGGGTGCTAGGCTGTGAGAAGGGATTGTGTATGTGTGAGACAGAGCCTGTGTGAAAGGGTGCATGAGAGAGAGACATAGGTAGCCTGTGTGAGGATGTATGTGTGAGAGAGAAAGGGAGCTTATGTGGGTGTGCATGGAAAAGAGAGGGACCCTGTATGAGGGGATGTGTATGTATACTAGAGAGAGGGAGCATGTGTGAGAGAGAGGGAGGGACAAAGGACAAAGAAAGCCATTGTGGAGGGGCAGTACTGAGAACGGGGTCAAACTCTGGAACTGGTGATGGAGTGGAAGGGGTTGAGCCTAGAGGTGGAGGGGAGAGATACTGGCAGGTGGAGAAGTTGGGGCCTGAGAGGGCAAAGTGGCCAGGGGAGTAGGGAGAGCGAGTGGAAGGGACAATCTTACAGTGAATTACTTAAAGACTGTCATGTAAATTGTGTTATTTTGACCAATATAAAGTTTGAAGAATTTTTCAGAATTTTAAGTTTTTGTGCACAGAATTTTAAAATTTGTTGTGCAGAATTCCCCCTGGAATACATGATTCTCAAATATGCATATATCCAGCTCAACATACATGTGTTATGGTTTGTGGGTATGTGGACTCTTGGCCCGAGATGCGAGTTGTTGCCACCTGTGGGGAGAGGCCCCACAGGTCCGCACCGTCGGGAGGTGACGCTAGGCACAGCGGGGAACTCTGGGTGAAGTTGCGGAGAGGTTCCCAAGAGCCAGGAGTGTACTCCCGTAGGAAGCAGGCTGGAGGCAATACCTGGGCTGAGACCCCTGAGGGGAAAGGCACCAGACAAACTGCAGAGCGGGAGGCACAATACTGGCCATGCAGGAGGTACTCCGGAGAGGCAGCCCCGAGGGGTGGAGCTGCGCAGCATAGAGGATGTTGCTGTAATGACATAGGTCAACCCAAGGAGCAGGGAAGCCCAAACCAGGCCTCTACTGGTGACGTAGGAACAGTCCCGGAGAGCGGCAGAGTGCTGGCAGTCTCAGTGAGCACAAGGACGCAACCACGAGGAGCGGGGGCACTGACAGTCGCAGTGAAGCATGAGAGTACTACCCCGAGGAGTGGGGAAGCTCAGACAGTCTCTTGAGTAAAAGTGGGTGCGGACCCGAGGAGTGGGGAGATGCAGACAGTCTAGTATAGAACACAGACACAACCCCGAGGAGCGGGGAAGCCCCAAAGTAGAACTCACAGGTTGCAGAGGTGTTCCAGGGATGGTCCTGAGGAGTGGGAGGTCTTGCAGGATAGGACCCAGGAGGCGCAGAGCCAGCCCGAGGAGCGGGGTAGGCCAGGAGAACACATCCCCGTAGGAGCACACACTGACCCCCGAAAAGTGGGTGTCAGAAAGGGTCCAAGACCAAGAGCCCGATAGCAAAGTTACAGGAACAAGAAGGCAGGAGTCGTAGAGACGTACGGAACTTGTTGCCAAGTCGGCTAGCTGAGGGCGAAGGTGGAGTTTAAATACACAGGTCCAATTACATCATCAACCAGGAACGCCCCCAAGGTTCCCGCTGAAAAGGCTTCAAAGGACGGGCCGGTGATGCCACGCACGCCTAGGAAGGCCCAAAGTCGACATAGGTGGCGGCAGCATCCAGACCGCCATGAGGAGTCCCGGAGAACGCATCAGTGGAGGCTGGCCTGCGCCACGAGCAGACCCGGGGAGGGCAGGAGCACTGTGCAGGAAGTACACGCGGTCACAGCCGTCTGCGACCGACGGGCATAACAACATGTGTTCAGTATATACTGACATGCATTCATTTGCAATTAATTGAAAGCATAGACTTTATCTATTTTCTAAACATATGTGTATATACTTTACATATTAAAAAATATAACTTGTATGTGTAAAACCCTGATTTATTCATGAAAGCAGGTATATTTTAAAATCTGTGTGAAATCATCAGTTTGCCAATACTTCCACCAGTTTACCAAGTCCATTTCCATTTCACCAGGGAGCCTCCTAGGGTTTCACTCTGAATTTCCCCCAGCTAAAATCCCACCTAAAAATAGCAGAAAACAGATGAGTCTAATTGAACAGTAAATTAGCAGGTGTAAAGCTGCATAATTAAGTTACCTAACGTATTCATGTAAATCTCTTATAAAATAGCATGTTGTGTGCAAACCTCTTGGTCCCATCATGAAGTTTCTCTAGACCACTCCTTTTTTTGCACAAGTAGACACCTGATAAAATAATGTGAACTTGCCTGCACCCTGATCCTCTTCCCAGTCTTCCAGCATGATAAAAACAATTCAAATAGAACTCTACCCTCTCTCCTAATGGGAACACGGTTTTTAACAAAATGCCAAATTTATCCCCACAGCACAGTCTTCCTCCCTCTCTGCCAGCACCTGATATTAAAAAAAAAAAAGTGAAAGGGGGATGTGAGGCAGCGCCCCTAGTGTCCCTTGTGAGCATGTGCAGGACCAGGCTTCTAGCCTGGTCCCCTTTAAATCCCCGAGAGGGAGAATGTCTATGGGTGGGATCCTACTGGGTGGGAGGCGCTTGGTGGGCGTGCCCAGTATAGTGGAGGATAAGTTGCTGAGCCAGTGGGGAGAGGATTGGCCCCATGGATCTGGGAATACGAGCTCCAAAACTCTCTGGGAGATTTCTGAGAAGTGCCTAAGGATCTATGAAGGTAAGCAGATTTCTAGGAAATGTCTAGGAGTTATTGTAAAGATAGGTAAACTTCTGGAAAGTGCCTGATGTTAACTTACTGAGAGTGGAGAACAGGCAGACTTCTGGGAAGTGCCTGGTTAGTTGAGATTAGAGAATAGTTTTTGTGTTTGCAACTATGTTGGCCAATCCTGAGTGTGTCTAAGTCCTTGACTGCTCATGTGCCACAGGGGAGTCAAACTTTCCTTCTGATCCATCCTTCTCCATACTAAGTATATCTCCCAGAACCCTTGAAAATCATCTCAGCTAGAGCCAGCAGGAGGACTCACTGTGTATCCATGTGACAGCTCGGCATCACTCATTGATCTGACAAGAACACTACTAGCCAACACTGATGGAGGAGAGTTTGGGGAATTCAGGAGTGTGGGAGTGGGTGGGGATTTGCAAATGGGAGTATTTTTTAAATAGGGGAGAGATCAGGAGGGAGGATTGGCCCTCCCTTGTTTCAATTCTTTTTGCAGGTGCCGGCAGAAAGATCTGGATGCCAACAGGGGAAATTTGGAATTTTTTAAATTGGGTTCACATTGGGAGGAAGGATGGAGGAGAGGTTGTGTGGGGTTCAATTTGAATTTTATTTAGGTGGTCATTGGGAAGGAAGCATGTTTGGGAATTGCTGGATTTTTTTTTTTTTTAAGAAGACTTAAAGCTGATTGTAAATGTTACCCAGCCAATCTGGCAAAATGTAGCCACTCAAATTTTGACCGACTATATTTCTCCAGATAGTTACTTGCCTTTTTTAAGGAATTAAGTGCTGCTAAATATTGAGCCTTTGATAACTGATTAAAATTATTTCATAATTTAACTGACTCAATGTTTTTTGTTTTTTTTTAAATCTTGCCTTATGTTACTACATACCTGTATAGAAGTCCATATTTAAAGGGATGTTCTGGCCAAATTTGAACTTAGCTGGAGAAACCCATCGATTTGAATTTTTTACCCCACAAAACGAGTAAGTTTCATTCAGGTAAATCTGGTTGTGATGGAAAACAGGTCTAAAATTATCTGGGTAAACTTACTCAGATAACTTTAAATTTATATGGGTATATTCAGAAGGAAACACCTAATTAATATCTCAAAGTTATTGCACCTCTCAGTATTAACCTCACATTCTTTCAAATATGCCTCCAAAAAAGTATAAGCCCACCACCCACCCTTCAGCTGAGACAGTTTCTTTAATATGTGGACATTCAAGTGGATAAAAAACCCAAACCACTTACCCAGAGATGGCTTAGTAATGTGGGCTAGCATTCGTTTGACATGTGGGAAACGTATCTAAGCCCCTGTCAGTTTATCCCAGACTCTGTGGTGAGCTATTGTGAGTGCGTGAGATGTGACTGACTGAGTGTGCATGAGGGAATGGGAATGAAGATCTCAGTATAAAGAAAAAATTGTATTATTTTGCTCCTTAAGCCTGTCCCCTAAATTAATTCCTTAATACAACCATGTAAAATCTCCATTCTGAGATGATGGCTTACAGCAGAGCTTTTCATTCAAATGCAGTCCCATTACACCTCAGTTTGGCCCATGTTACTTTAAACAGTAAATAAAAAACTGAGTGCAGGTAAGGCTGGAACTCAGGAGCGGCATGCAGGCAAGACTGGCTTAGGAATGGCATGCAAGCAAGACTGTAACTCAGGCTGGGACAGGAACAGACTAAAACAGGACAGCTCAAGACAAAGACGACATGAAACATGAAACATAAAAGCCCAAAGGCAGCGTTATAGGAAAGCCCCGAGGGGCAAGACAAGGTAAGGCCAAGATAGGCTACAAGGCAGAGACAAGAGCAGGAAGGCCCTTAGGCCACAAGGCAAAACAATGAAAGGCCTGAGGAGGCTGCAAGGCAAGAATGGCTAAGGCAATATCCAATGGAGACTTGATGCAGAAGCAGTGAAGCAAGGGACAGAGTTAAGTAGGGCTGGAGTCTGTGTGTGGTACAGGCAGAAAGGAGGGGCCTGGCCAGCCTGAACAGTATGCTTGCTTGGCGGGGAGGCTATACAGCATCAGAAACTGTAACAGTACCCCCCCCTTTAAAAACCCCTACTCCTAGGTCCCATTTTCCATGGGGAAGATAAGACAAGGCTCAGCTGAGAAGTTGTTTGCCAGAGTAAGCATCTCTTGTAAGGCGGACACACTCTACTGGGCAGGCTGGCTGTAGATGGATGCCCTTTTTTGTGTGGACTGGGTTTGGATAGATGTCCCTTGCTGGGCAGACTGGCTGTGAAGGGATGCCCTCTGCTGAATAGAATGGTTGAGGATAGGCACTTCCTGCTGTGCAGGCTTGCAGTGCACAGGGGCCCCCTGCTGGGCAGACTGGCAGTGGAAGAGTGCCCTCTTCTGCTGGGATATCAGACTATGGCTATGGCACCCTTTAATGGGTCAGGCTTTGGATGGGTGCCTTCTACTAAACTGACTGTATCTGATTGAGAACACTCTGCTGGCTGGCTAAACCTGGGCAAGAGTCCTCCGCTGGACTAGCTGCATGTGGACAAGAGCTCTCTGCTGGGCTGGCTTCACTTGGGCAAGGGACCATCTCTGGTATGACTAATTCATAGCTGAAGCCCTCTCCTGGGCTGACAGTAACAAAGCTGGGGCCCTTTGCTGTGATGGCTGGAACAAAGCCGGAACCTGTTAATCCGGGTTTTTCCTAAATAAACAACTAGGCAGTTTTCTTACAATTAAAGAATTTTTATTATTGAGAGGAGTAAAGGAAAAACTACAGAACCTTATCAAAAGCAAATAAAGTACAAAGGTTTCTGAAGGTACTGGGATCAAATCTCTGCTAGCTGCCTGCAAAGTAGCAGAAAAAAGATGCCAGTCAAATGGTCCTTTGTTCTAACCAAACATTATACTGTTCTTATCTCTATCACGACCATTTCACCGTTACCCTTATTTGTTATTACTTCTCACATTTTCTCTGGGATCTATAACATTCCTGAGCCCTAAGCACACATCCACCACAGTGCTTGGTATTTACGTGCTACTTAGCATACATGTGTGAAATCTCTTGATGTTTGGGGTTAGAGATCTTAGACCCATGTGTTGTAATGTGAGACGCACAGAAGCAAGAGACATCAGACAGGATTCTAATGAAGCCAGGAAGCCATCCTGAAATCACTTCAGGCAGGCCTTTTATTGTGCTGCGTTACATATTATTTGTGTATACAATCACATCCTTAATGACAACAATATTCTCAGAGACATAGCTACTAATTATTATGGGTAACTCATGTTACTATCTTCGTGAGAGAAAGCAGGCATTCTGTGCTAGGGCAAAGGTTGTTTGTGCTAAGAGCAAGGTCTGTATGTACAAGGCAAAAGCTTGAGGAATGTAGACACAAGCAGGCTAGTGTCTGTTCAAATAAGTAAATACTGAGAAGTGTTTATGTAGATTCAGCTTCTTTGTGGCTTGCCAACCAAAGAGAAAAAACCCACATCTCCACATCTCATCCTTTCCTTTAAAATTTAAAGGAAATCTTTACGTAGTGATTTAGGTAAAAGTATGTTAGCAAGATTGGGTAAGCATTGAATACAGCAACAGCAACATATTAAAATTATGATGCAAAGTAATACAATGAGAATTGTCTTTCTGAGACCGGCCAAGTCAGGGAGCCAGGAGATGTTGTGAAATTGTGCAGGTGTTCAGTGATGGTTACATTAAGGAAGGAGTGTTTTCTAGACATGTTGTGGTGCAGGATGAATGTTTGATTGCAATATGGGTATTTCCCTACCCTGAGCCCTGTGATACTGTCATTATTATATTCCAACAAAAGCAGCGTTCTCTTGTACCCTACTACCCAAATACATTACTGTGTAATTGACTGGTGAATTTATAAAGACCCCATTGACCCACGGGTATGTAGTCCATCCTGTTAGGTTAAAAGGAACTGCATGCATCACTAGTCCTCCTCTGGAATGGGTTGGCATGTGCATGCAAACCCAGCAATCTGTTTGGTTCAATAGTTATGATAAAGTCTGTGCATCAGTAATGTACATATTGGATTGCCATAGTCCTTGTTCAGAGATCACCATGGCAGGAGGGAGCATGCAGAATAAGAAGATGCACATCACAATTGTCAATGAATTGGCGTTCAAGCAAGAGAATGCAGCAAGCAAAAGGTTCTCTGGATTTTTTCAAGTCCCTGCTGATCCAGGAGCTGTGTGGATTGGCTGGATAGTGCCTTAATTTGTCCCCAAGTCATCTGATGGTGCTGGCGAGGAGCCGGGGTTGTGAAGACTCAGGGAGAAGTTTGGAATCATATTCTGCTGTCCTTGGTGCCATGCCATCTCTCCACGGCTTAACGCTATGATTCGGAACCCAGACTGGACCTGAGGGAGCAAGCACAGCAGCATATCCTTGTCCCCATGTTAACAAGGAGACATGACCATGCCAAACAGGGTTAGGTAACATTCTATACAAAACTGATGGTTGTGGATTGCTAATCCTGTTCCCAAAATGATTTTCCACAGCTGTGGCCTGATTGGAATGTGATATAATTAAATGATTTAAGGTAAAAAGTACTTTGTTCAGCCATTCCTGTTTAGGGGAAAGACCAGGGGCATTTCCTGCTTTTTGTTTGTGTTTGTCAAGAGCTGTCTTAAGAGTAAGGTTGGCTTGCTCCACAATAGCCTGTCCAGTGGAGTTGTAAGGGATGCCAAATATGTGTTTGATGTTCCATTGTTGACAAAAGTCAGTGAAGGAATGGCTGCTGTAAGCGGGGCCATTATCAGTTTTCAAAACAGAAGGCAACCCCATGACCGAAAAGGTTCTTATACAGTGATTAATAACATGCTTGGTGGCCTCCTCTTTTTTGGGGGGGTGGCCCATAAAAAATGCGAGAAGGTGTCAATGGTTACATGTAAAAATTTCCAGGGGGCAAAAGGAGGATATTGAGTAACATCCATTTGCCAGATTTCATTAGCATGTAGGTGGCTCCTAATGTGGGCAATGTAAAGTTGGTGTGTGCAACTTTGGAGGGCTGATTGTAGTGTCAGAAAGAGGGATAACAGGTTCTCATCGTAAAAGGGAAACACATCTAGAGCAAAACAAATGCAAAGAGAAAAGCAGGCAAAAAGTAGCAACAGTTCAGTTCCTAATGATGGCTGTAGAATGTCCTCTGTGGCAAACGCATGACTTCTGTGGTAAAGGCATGGAAAAGGCTTGATGGGATGATTTCTGAAAATCAATGGCATATACAGTTCTTTCAGTATTTCTTGGATATCAAAGCATAGCCTCTTAACTCTTTATTAAGTGAGATATGTGTGTTTTGTGGATCAAAAGACCTAATATGAAAGATTCAAATTCAAATTAATTAATGAGAAGATGTCATCATGACTATAACTCTACTATTAATCTATATAATGTTTTCCCACGTTATTATTAAATAACAATGAAGAAACAACTTAAGTGTACAGACAATTACATAAAAGCATATATTCTTCAGGTGTCAGGACATACACATGGCACAAAAGACAGAAGACAAACAATGAACACATATTTTTTAGCTAAAAAAAAAATTAAACCAAAAAGTGGTTGGAAAATGTTTGGCAAAAAGTGTGGAAAATGTTTGAAAAATGTTTGGAAAATGTTAAAAAAAAATGTTTGGATAATGTTAAAAAAAAATGTTTGGAAAATGTTAAAAAAAATGTTTGGATCGATCCAGTAGAAAACAAAAATCAGAATTCTGTTTAAAAATGAAAAAGAAAATAAGGTGCAAAGTGTTCATCTTCACATCTCTCATGGAGGGAAGGCTGTCAATCTGGAAAATATTAAAATCTGGCACACAGCAAAATTATTACCAGTTTTAGTTTTTAACCTTGGAGAATAAATTCTATACAAATTAATAAAAGCAATTTGGATTTGCAAGAAAAAGGCTTGGGAGAGGTTGCTTTAGATGTACCAACCCCTATCAGTAATTGCTTGTCAAAGAATAGGAATCATAACTTTTTTCAATGTCTCTCTGTACTTTCAAAACAATCTCAATTCTTTGTCTTAAAAAAAAACTTTTTCAACTCCGCACTTCCTGTACTGGCAAGACACAGAATTTTTATTCACTGTAAATGAAATTAAACTTTCTTGCTAAATTATGGCTATGGCTATTATTATTAATATCTTTAAATTCTTCAGGAATCTGTTTCTAAACTTAAAGGATTAATTCATTGAATGGAGTTCTCTCTTCTGTTTATTTGAGAAAAGCTGTTCTGAATTCCGGGGAAGGGAGAACTTTTGAAAAGAAAAAAAAAACAACTGATACTTAGTACTGCTTGTAACTTTCCTGTATCTGTGATATAATAAATTTAAATGTAGAATGCTTTATGAAAAACAATTTACCAACTTAAAGTTAACAGCCAGTAATGAAACAAGAATTCTGTGAAACGGAAATGAAAAAAAAAAAGGACAGATTACACATGCATATAAAATAAGTATCTCAATTATTGAATTGTGTCATTAATGCAAGCGTTACATTTGCTTCATGCTGTAACTCTACCTAAACTGCCTGTTCTGTTTAAACCAAACAAAACTTAATTTTTTTTCTTTCAGCTCACTAGAGAAAGCACTTTTCAGCATTTACCCACACTGGCTCGACCCCCCCCCCCCCCCCCCCCTTCTCTCCTGCTACTGATCTTCTGCTGTTAACCCTTAACTGACTTAGCATTTTCAAGTTCTAAACTTTTAACACTAGTAAGTACTTTGTCAATATCAAACAATGCCTGAAATTAAATCTAATTGTTCTTACAATTCCATAGTGCAGGGCAGAAAGCAAAACAGGAACACTAAACAAAATAGGAAAAAAGTAGAAAAGTAAAAAGAAATTAACTCATTTCAGAACTCTGCCAAACATTCACTCCGTTCAAAAAGAAAGACACTCAGAAATTAAATCTAAACATGGCAAACAAACTAGTATCACTTCTGAATAAACATTCATTAAGTATGCTGGACAATTTGAAAATGAAAATCTTTTACTTCTATAAGAGACAGGCTTCCTTGTGCTATAGCTTATCCAAGGGTTACATTCTGATTCTTGACTCCCCTAAGGAGGATGGGAGCGTAGGAATGATACTGCCACTTGGGAATCTGATCCTGTACTCATCTCATGCTTTTGTGTGTTATTATAAAATAATGCAAATAGGGGTAGATTTTCAAATACCGCGAATAGGCGTACTTTTGTTGGAGCTCCAGGCGCCAACAAAAGTACGCTGGATTTTAGTAGATACGCGCGTAGCCGCTAAAATCCGGGATCGGCGCGCGCAAGGCTATCGATTCCGTATAGCCGGCGCGCGCCGAGCCACGCAGCCTACCTCCGTTCCCTCCGAGGCCGCTCCGAAATCGGAGCGGCCTCGAAGGGAACTTTCCTTTGCCCTCCCCTCACCTTCCCCTCCCTTCCCCTACCTAACCTACCCGCCCGGCCCTGTCTAAACCCCTCACTTACCTTTGTCGGGGGATTTACGCCTCCCGTCGAGATATACGAAAACATAAGAATTTAACATCTCCCTTAGTACTTCGTTCATGAGGTTTTGGAAGATGGCCGGAGCATTGCATAGTCCAAAAGGCATTACCCTATATTCATAATGCCCGTCTCTGGTATTGAAGGCCGTCTTCCATTCATCACCGGGGCGAATACGGACCAGGTTGTAGGCCCCCCTAAGGTCGAGTTTGGTAAACCACTTGGCTCCTTGTATCCTGTCCAATAGTTCTGAGATTAACGGAAGGGGATAGCGATCCTTCCTAGTGATGGCGTTCAAACCCCGGTAGTCTATGCATGGTCGGAGGGACCCATCTTTTTTGGCAACGAAAAAGAAGCCTGCTCCGGCTGGCAAGTGAGAGGGGCGAATGAACCCCTTGGCTAGGTTTTCTGTAATGTACTGTGACATAGCTTGAGTTTCCGGGAACGAAAGGGGGTACACATGACCCCGAGGATGGGTTTTTCCTGGCAGTAAGTCGATAGCGCAGTCAAAGGGTCGATGTTGAGGAAGTAGCTCTGCTTTCTCCTTGGAAAACACCTAAACTAAGTCTCTATAGGGTGCAGGCGGTAGTACCGCAGTACTGAGCAACGAGACTTGACGTGGCTGGAGTCCTTTAAGGCAATGAGTAAGGCAGAACGGACTCCACTGCGCAAGTTGAAGAGTGTCCCACTGGATGACTGGGGAGTGACGCTGAAGCCAGGGTAACCCGAGGACTATGGGGTGCACAGCTTTCTCCAGCATGAGGAGCGTTATCTCCTCAGAATGAAGAATTCCCGTCTGGAGCGTCAGAGGTGTAGTAGACTCAGAGATGGTTCCAGGAAGCATGGTGCCGTGACTCGATGCGACACGTAGTGGCGGGCATTGGGGTGTAGTGGGCAAGTCTAACTGCCGTACCAGGTCCCGTACAATAAAATTCCCTTCTGCTCCTGAATCAATGAATGCCAGGGTGTGAAAGTACCCTTCGGGGTATATCAGGGTTACCAGAACTGTGCATCGAGGAGCTGAACCAGCATAGCCTAGGAGTAGCCCCTCAGAACCTCCTAGACTCGGGCGTTTTCCGGACGTTCCTTGCATTGTGCGAGGAAATGCCCCTTGCCACCACAGTAGAGGCAAAGTCCTTGGGTGCGGCACCTTGTCCTTTCCTCTAGCGAGAGAGGGGAGCGGCCCACTTGCATAGGCTCCTCCGAGGCGGGAGTGGTAGCAAGCATTTTGGGCGGAGATCTGGGAAGGCCCGGTTTCGACGACGTGGAGGTGAGGGCGACAGGCTTGCGGGATGAACGCCCTTCCTTCACCCGTTGCTGGAGTCTCCGGTCAACTCGACCCGCCAAATCGATGAGGTCGTTCAGGTCATCAGGGATATCCCTAGCAGCTAGCTCATCCTTGATCCGACTAGCTAGGCCTTCGAAAAAGATGCCCTTTAGACTGTCCTCACGACAGCCCACCTCTTTGGCAAGCGTGCGAAATTCGATGGCGTACTCCGCCAAGGAGCGGGAACCCTGCCGTAGCTGTAGTAGGTCAGAGGAAGCAATAGCCAGACGAGCGGGATCATCGAAGGTCTGGCGCAGGTTTAAAACAAATTGTTCCAAATTGTGCAAGAGGGGATCGCCGCGCTCCCACATGGGAGAGGCCCAGTCGAACGCCTTTCCGTCGAGAAGGGAGAAGATATAGGCGACTTTAACAGAGTCTGAAGGAAACTGAGCAAGCAAGAGCGAGAAACGGACGTAGCACTGGTTGAGGAAACCCCGGCAGGCTGTGCTAGTCCCGGAAAAGCAAGTGGGAGCAGGGAGCTGTGTAATCACTGCTAAGCTTGCAGCAGGTGTTGAAGGAGGAGCGGGGGGTGGCTCCGAAGTGCTGGCGTCCAGTCGACTGGTCAACTGTTCCACGGAGGCGGTCAGTGCCTCAAGACACTGTTGCTGCTGCTGTAGTCGCTGTGCCATGCATGGAATAGCCTGCAAGCTATGCCTCTCTGCCGGGTCCATGGCCTTGCAAACTGTTGTGTACAGGCGGAGCTGTGGACCCTTGGGCCGGCCTGGAGGTTGTTAAAAGGGAGGCCGGGAGGTGGAGCTGGGGAGGAGTAGCCGAAGACTTAACCCACGTGGTGTGGTACCCCCCAGGAGGCGCCCATAGGGACCGACCGCGGGGACGAAGGCATGAGCAGTTCAGGAGTGGCTGCTACAAACTGGAACAAGAGCAAAGGACAACCAGCAACTGGAGTTCAGAGTCTATGGTAGTCCATGAGCAGGGCCAGGGGCCAGATGGAGAACCGGGCCCAGGCTGGCAACAGGGGTAGGCGAGCGTGCCGAGCCTAGAGCTCAAGATCCAGCAGGCCCAAGGCAGGGGCCGAAGGCCAGCAGGAAGACAGGAGCAATCCGGAGTCGAAACCCAGGAATCAGCAGCAAGACTGGAGTCCAAAGTCAGTAGCCAACCCGAGGTCGGGGCAGGTAGCAAGCAGGAGCGTCAGGAACAAGCCGGAGTCGAAAACCAAGAATCAGCAGCAGAACTGGAGTATCAGCAGCAACTCAAGGCACAGAGGAACTGTGTGAACCTCGTTGCAAGGCAAAGTGAGGAAGTCTGGTGTCTGCTTATATACTCTAGCCGATGAGTGACATCACCTCGGGGGCGGAGCAGCACTTCCGGGTACTGAGGCTTAAGTACCCAGCCCTCACGCACGCGCGTGAGGCCGGCGAGGTGGGCGGAATCCGGAGAGGCTTCCACTGCGTTTTCGTGAGGCAAGGCCGGAGCCATGTGGCTGGGCCCGGGCGAGCCATGGCGTCCCTCTCCATGGACAGGAGGAAGGCAAGAGACCCGGGCTTGAGTGGAGCGAGACCAGAGCCGAGCGGGGAGTCCTCATGAGGAAGCACCGGGGCCATGCGGTCCGGTAGTCCAGAAGCAGGGCATCCTCTTCCGTGGCCCCCGGGAAGGTAAGAGGCCCCGAGCCCGACGGGGGTGGAGGCAGTCGGGACCGCAACAATAGCAATGAAGATGATTGTCTATCTTAGGTGTTACCTCCCTTCTCACTTCTCTTGCATCACTATCCATGGGAAAAAAAACTGCTCCCCTTGCAATGTTGAAACACTGGAATGGGATTCCATCATAAAATCACTCAGCAAACAGAAGAAAATCCCCAAGCACAAAAAATGTAGGGTAATGGTCCCTCACATAGAGAAACATCCAATATAACGAAAGTATGATAAATGTTTCTTTATAACTGCTCCATTTATGTCTTGATTAGCCTCCAAATGCTCTAGTGTCCTATAGGGATGTGAATCGTTTTTTGACGATTTAAAACAATCGTCAGATATATTTTAAATCGTCAAAAATCGTTAGAGCTGCGATACAATAGCAATTCCCCTGATTTATCGTCAAAAAATTGTAAATCGGGGGAGGGCGGGAAAACCGGTACACCAAAACAACCCTAAAACCCACCCCGACCCTTTAAAACAAATCCCCCACCCTCCCGAACCCCCCCAAAATGTTTTAAATTACCTGGGGTTCAGTGGGGGGGTCCCGGCGCGATCTCCCACTCTCGGGCCACTGCTGCGTTAATAGAAATGGCGCCGGTGGCCCTTTGTCCTTACCATATGACAGGGCAAAGATAGCGCCGGCGCCATTTTGGTTCCTGTCACCCGATGTCACGAGTGCAGGAGATCGCTCCCGGACCCCCGCTGGACCCCCAGGGACTTTTGGCCAGCTTGAGGGGGCCTCCTGACCCCCACAAGACTTGCCAAAAGTCCAGCGGGGGTCCGAGAGCGACCTCCTGCACTCGGGCCGTATTGCCAATATTCAAAATGGCGCCGGCGCTACCTTTGCCCTCACTATGTCAATACTGAACCCTCCTAAAACCACTGAATATTGAAATTACAGGGGCAATATTAGTGATGGCTTGGACTCTATATCACATATACAATCACTTTGAAGTCATTTCCAATGTTTACTTGTGCAATTGCTTTTGAAATCAAATAATCAGTCTGAAAATGTTACTTGTCTTCTGTTTTTTTTCTTTAGGGTCTGTCAGGGGGTGGTCCAGGCCTGCATCCTTGGTCCAGATGTTTGCAAGACCAGTCTTGTAAATCTTGAGCCAGAACATCTTGCTTCTCTCAGGCCCTCCTCTATTCTTCAGCAATACATTGCATTATCTCAGCTTGTTCCCTCTCTCTTCCTTGCTGTAAAAAATCTGCCGCTGCTATTCTTTGGCTGACCTGTGAAATGTACCAAAGCATCAAAAAAAGTGTACGTAATCCATGATTACTACACAGAGCACCTATAGACACAGCCACACAAATCCCAGCAATGGAGTAAAATGGCCACCAGACATGTGCTTTATCTTTTGCTCCAGGTTCTAAAAATCCCATGTAAAAAAACAGGCACTAACGTCTCCCTGCTACCACGGCTCTCTGCATTACCTGATAATAGCTAATTGTTTCATTGACATAGCATTTGCATGCACCATGCTCAGCCAGCTGTGTGATTTTTGCATGGGATTTTTGCTGCTAAAATCTATATTAAATACATGAGTAGGATTAATGCTGAAAAATCCATGCAAAAGTCATAGAAAAAACATGCGGATGGCTTAGTGCGGCTTATTATATCAGCCCCTTCCTCTCTCAGTCTCTACCCCTATCCTAGCTATCCTTTCTCTCAAACTCCATCTCCTCCAGTAGATCTCCTCTCTTAATCATCTCCTATCCAGCATTTTTCCCTATCTCCATCTGCCTCTCCTGCTGATACCTTTTTACATCACCCATCCAATCCCTCTTACCCCCTCCAGTCCATTTGGCAATCCCCAAGCTGATCCTCTCTCACCTACAGCTCCTATAGTTACATCCCCCAGACAATCTTTTGTCATTTCCCCTATCTCAGCTTCCCTACCCACCTGATCCAACCTTCAAACCCCTCCTTCTTCTGATCCCTCCCTTCAACCAGCCCAACTTCCAAATAGTCCCCTGGCCGGGGTCAGCGACATTTTCCTTTGGGCCTTAGGCTAAAGGTGCATTACAACTGGTAGGAAGAGAGGGCAGGCGGTTGAGAGGCGCCAATTTTCTCTTGGATTCAGTGATGGATGAGGGAGGGGAGGGCTGAATGTGCATGGGCCACTGGCCCATGCACATTCAGCCCTCCCCTCCCTCATGGCTGAACTCAAGCCCAATGGTGATCTGCAAGTGGCAGCAGTTATTAATCATGAAAGTCAACATGGGTCCTATGAGCTAGTGCAAGCTCCCAGGTGCTGCAGTGTCTCCAGTCCCTCCTCATGCAGGGCCACCTTTTACCACAGATACTCATGCAAGGCAGTATCACTGCAGGGCTTAGTTTAGTTTCCACATCCCAAATCAAAGCGGGTTATAGGCCTCATGCTGTCTTCCACTACTAATGCTGCTGCTGCTACTGCTGTTGCTTGAAAAATGCTACCATTTGAGCACTTGTGATCCCATTTGAGGCCCTGACTCACAGTTTGGGAAGCCCTGGCTTTCAGTGTTTTCTTCCAATTTCAAGGTCACAATGTCATTCAGCACGCAAACATAATCCAGGAGAATGCAAGATTCAAAACAGACTTTAGAGATAAACATGTTTTGAAGTTCAGTTTCTTCTCTGATAAATTTTCTGAAATAATAATCATTGCATTAGTTCATCCAACTAACAATTTTATCTCCAATACTCCAGAGATGTGAAGAAATATATCATCACAGCTGTGCACCTTATTTGCCTCTGCCCTGCAATTATAGTACAGCAGGGACCAAAGCTACATATAGCAGCAGCTGCCTGAACTATATATCCATATGGATCAAGAAACACGTCCCCGGTTATATGGGAGATGGCAAACATATTTTAAAACAGTCTCCAAATATCTTCTGCTCGACCTACAGTCAACCTGTGCTTCATGAAAGGCAAAGATATGATAAAACCATAGGCTGAACTAGAACCAGTGCAGAAGTCTGGGGAAAGAAGAAATGATTCATCATCTCATATTTCTGGGACTGAGTGGGGTCTTGATGACAGTTTCTGCAGTTGTTACTCAAAATAAGAGACCCAGACCTATCTGTATCCCAACTGGTAATAGAGCCAAGACCTACTTCAGTGGAGGGGACCTGATCTTGGGTGGGATAATTCAGATAGCTGATGGCATTAAGGGAACTTTGGAAAAGTTTATAAAATCCCCTGGTACCCTGGAATGCATTATGTAAGTAGTTTTCTAACTTTATTTGTGTCTCGCTGGCATTAATGTTTGAATGCTTTCATTTCATTAAAACTGCGGATCTCAACCCAGTCCTCAGGAAACACTTGGCCAATCTGGTTTTCAGCATTTCCCCACTGAATATGATTGAGATAGATTTGCATACACTTTATTGTATGCATACACTTTCTCTATTGTATGCACATCTATCTCATGCATATTCAGTGGGGAGATCCTGAAAACCAGACTGGCCAAGTGTGCCCCGAGGGCTGGGTTCTGGACCCCTGCATTAGAAAATATTAGACTCTTTCCCTTCAATGTTAACTGAGAGTGAGTAACAACAATTTTTAACTGAACAAATACACTTTCAACTAAAATCAGAAGGGGGCTGTATGCTAAAGATTTTCTCCTAATTTTGTGTCTATGGGAAAAATACTTATTAAATAGAACCAAGTGTTTGCTAACAGGGTCATTTTTCAAATCGTGTTAGGGCGTTATTGCGGGCGTTAGGGCCCTAACACCCATGATAACGTCATAATGCATGCATTATTTTTCACAGTTTGTGAAACACATGCAAATCTGGAAAAGGGGAGGAGATGGGAAGACGTTTGGACAGGTTTTAGGAAAATGAGGAGTCCAGAACACTGCATGTCTACAGCCAATTAAAGACTTACTCTCAAGCCTCAATTTAGTATTGAATGCCAACAAAACTGAAATGCTCATTATCTCCCAAGATCCCCTCACCATCTCTTCAAGCTCCTCTCACCCAAACTCAATTAGCAAGTTCTCACCAGACGTCAGGGATCTTGGAGCCTGGCTAGACAACAATCTAAACCTAAAAAAGTTTGTAAACAATACCGCAAAGGACTGCTTTTACAAACTGCAAGTCCTCAGAAAGCTAAAACCCCTCCTTCACTTCTCTGACTTCCGGCTAGTACTTCAATCCATCATACTATCTAAGCTCGATTATTGCAACTCCCTCCTTCTCGGTCTACCCTCAAATACCATCAAACCCTTACAAATGGTTCAAAACGCCGCTGCCAGAATACTTACAAACTCTAATAAAAGAGATCACATCACTCCAATCCTTCGTAACCTACATTGGCTTCCTATTAACCACAGGATCCTCTATAAAGTGCTCACAATTATTCACAAAGCAACATACAATCTTGCTCCGATCATATTAAGCACCCAACTCCAACCTCATACTTCATCCAGACCAATTAGAAGCGCATACAAAGGCACATTGCAAGCCCCTCAGGTAAAATCATCACTGAGCAAAAGAGCACTATCTTCAGGAGGCCCCCACCAATGGAATGCGCTCCCCCCAGATCTAAGACTAGAACCAAGTCATCAGGAGTTCAAAAAAAAGCTAAAAACATGGCTTTTCCGTCAAGCCTTCCCAGATATCTAATGCTACCTAATCAAGTCTTTTAACCCAAATCATGGGTTAGCTCACTGTTTTTTCCTATTACAATTTTTTTCAACTGTACCTTAATTTTTGAGCTCTTTCATCTTTGTATTTATACTTTACTCACACTCCATTTACTCTATCTCTTTTATATTTTTTTTTTCTATATAATATTTATTACTACATTACTATGTTTAATTGGTTATCTATTCTATTTGTTCCATAATTTATTGTTAGTTCTATTGTTACCTGTTTTATTGTTCAACTGTTCTATGTAAAGCCCACTACTCTTTTTGGGCATTTAAAAGTTGTATGTAAACCGGATTGATTTGTAGTTCCTACAAGAACTTCCGTCTATAAAAATTAAAAATAAATAAAATAAATAAATAAATGTGTTATATATCACAGGATTTAACGCTGGAAATAACTACACCTTTTTCCCATGCGTTATGCCCTGCGATAGTGTGCATTATGCATGAAAGAGCATTTGAAATATTTATCACAAACACCATTTCAGGCAGCGAGAGGGGATTTATATCTAAGAGAGAGAGAGTTTGTGAAAGGTCATTAATTTCTGAATTTTATAAACCACTGCAAGAGGTGGAGTTAGTAATTCAGGGTGAGGTTTGTGTGGTGAGTTGGGGTTTAGGGGCAGTTTAAGATCTTGGTGGAGAAATAGCCTAGTGGTTAGAGCAGAAAACTATAACTCAAAAAAACCACTGTTCAAATCCCACTGACCCACCTTGGGCAAGTCATTTTACTTTCCATTCCCTTAGGTACCAACATTACATTATAAGCCCTGTCAGGATAGGGAAATACCTGAATGCAATCTACTTTGAAGTGCCAAAAAGCAAATTATAAAAATAAATAAATGCACAGTGAGACATATAAACAGCATCAATTAAGATGCACAGTGAGAGGTACAAATAGCACAGCTCCTTTAGTGAAGTTTTAATGTGATTTGGAGGAATGGAAGGAGAAAGAAGAGGAAATTTGTACCATGTTCTCTCTACTTAGCTTGATGCCAGCTAGGCAGAGAGGGTATCAAGTTAGGTAGAGAGAACATGGTACAAATCTCCTCTTGTTTCTCCTTCCATCCCTCCAAATCACATCAAAACTTCACTAAAGATATCTGTGCTGTTTGTACATCTCACTGTGCATTTTAAACTGCCCCCTAAACCCCCAACTCACCACACAAATCTTCACCCCAAATTACTAGGGCTCCCTCTTACGGTGGTATAAATAGTTCTGTTTTTCTAAGAACCTCTACAGAGGTTCTCTTGTTCTCCCTCTCTTTCTCTCTCTCTTTCTCTCTCTCTCTCTCAATGCATGTTGTGGTAAAATACCTATGCGGGCGTTAAAATAACACACATTGTGGTATCTTGGAAATTACTCTTTTTTCTATGGCGGGCATTACTCTTGCAAAATTCATAGCAAAATGAAAAATCTAGGCCTAAGAAGGGCATCATAGAAATAAGATGATTAATTGTGCTACACTGAACACAGCCATAGGAGAGGATTTCATAGGATTCATGTGACCAAGCGTACTCCCTCGCTCTCAAATAAGGGAGTTACTTAATAACACAGGGATGGCCAACTCCGGTCCTCGAGGGCCACAAACAGGCCTGGTTTTCAGGATATTGACAATGAATATGCATGAGAAAGATTTGCATATATTGAGTCTCCATGATGTACAAATTTACCTCATGCATATTCATTGTGAATATCTTGAAAACCTGATTGGCTGTGGGATCCAAAGGTCAGGTTTGGGAAGCTCTGCAATGGCATATGCAGTAGTGGTGGGTTGTCTCCAGAGATTTTCTCCATTCATTGCTTTGGTTCTGCCATTCATAGGTATTTTTGTTCCTAAGGACCTTGGACCTAATTTTCAAAGTCAACTGCCTTGTGGAGTTTTTTTTCTTGTTAGACTTTGCAATTGCAAAATCTCCTTGCAGAATAAATCAAATTAGTGTGCGTTGTGTTCCTGCCCTGCTCTCTCTCCACCCCATGTATACCTCCTCTCAATGAGGCTAAAAGTGCAAACCTTGTGAAAGAATGAGCATTCTTATATATGCATCAAGAAGGACAATTATAGAAAAGGGCTATTTGAACTCTCCCCTGCTATAGTACTCAGGTAAATGCTGGTGAGGGGAGAAATATAAAACTATTCAGCTTATTTGGCTAAATAGCATTTTTTAAGAACATAAGAAATTGCCATGCTGGGTCAGACCAAGGGTCCATCAAGCCCAGCATCCTGTTTCCAACAGGGGCCAATCCAGGCCATAAGAACCTGGCAAGTACCCAAAAACTAAGTCTATCCCATGCTACTGATGCTAGTAATAGCAGTGGCTATTTTCTAAGTTTCTTATGTTCTTATGGATAAGTTCTTGGAGGAGAAGTCCATTAATGGCTATTAATCAATTTTGCTTAGGGAATAGCCACTGCTATTAATTGCATCAGTAGCATGGGATCTTCTTAGTGTTTGGGTAATTGCCAGGTTCTTGTGGCCTGGTTTTGGCCTCTGTTGGAAACAGGATGCTGGGCTTGATGGACCCTTGGTCTGACCCAGCATGGCAATTTCTTATGTTCTTATGTTCTTAAGTCAACTTGATTAATAGCAGGTAATAGACATCTTCTCCAAGAACTTATCCAAACCTTTTTTAAACCCAGCCACACTGGCAACAAATTCCAGAATGTAATTGTGCATTGAGTGAAAAAGAACTTTCTCTGATTAGTTTTAAATGTGCTACATGCTAATTTCATGGAGTGCCCCCCAATTCCTTCTATTGGCATGGAGGAGGAGCCTAGTGGTTAGAGCAGTGGGCTACAAATCAAGAGACCAGGGTTGAAGTCCTGCTGTCACTCCTTGTGAGCTTGGGCAAGTCACTTTACCCTCCATTGCTTCAGGTACAAACTTAAATTATACACCCTCTGGGGATAGGGAAATACCTAAACTACCTGAATGTAATCCACTTTGAAGCACTGAAAAAAAAAGTGCAAAAAGCAGAATAAAAATCTATTATCCAAAAGAATAAATAAATAAATAACCAATTCATATTTATCCATTCTAGACCTCTCATGATTTTAAACACCTCTATCATATCCCCCTCAGCCATATCTTCTCCAAGCTGAACAGTCCTAACCTCTTTAGTCTTTCCTCATAGGGGAGCTTTTCAATCCCCTTTATCATTTTGGTCGCCCTTCTCTGTACCTTCTCCATCACAACTATATCTGGAAAGAAATACGATGAGTGAGATAATCAAATTTGCAGATGATTCAAAATTGTTCAGAGTAGTTAAATCACAAGCAGATTGTGATAAATTGCAGGAAGACCTTGTTAGACTGGAAAATTGGGCATCAAAATGGCAGATGAAATTTAATGTGGATAAGTGCAAGATGCTGCATATAGGAAAAAATAACCCATGCTATAGTTATACAATGTTAGGTTCCATATTAGGTGCTACAACCCAAGAAAGAGATCTAGGCGTCATAGTGGATAACACATTGAAATTGTCGGTTCAGTGTGCTGCGGCAGTCAAAAAAGCAAACAGAATGTTGGGAATTATTAGAAAGGGAATGGTGAATAAAATGGAAAATGTCATAATGCCTCTGTATCGCTCCATGGTGAGACGTACCTTGAATATTGTGTACAATTCTGGTCGCCGCACCTCAAAAAAGATATAATTGCGATGGAGAAGGTACAGAGAAGGGCTACCAAAATGATAAGGGGAATGGAACAGCTCCCCTATGAGGAAAGACTAAAGAGGTTAGGACTTTTCAGCTTGGAGAAGAGACGGCTGAGGGAGGATATGATAGAGGTGTTTAAAATCATGAGAGGTCCAGAATGGGTAGATGTGAATCGGTTATTTACTCTTTTGGATAATAGAAAGACTAGGGGGCACTCCATGAAGTTAGCATGTGGCACATTTAAAACAAATCAGAGAAAGTTGTTTTTTACTCAACGCACAATTAAACTCTGGAATTTGTTGCCAGAGGATGTGGTTAGTGCAGTTAGTATAGCTGTGTTTAAAAAAGGATTGGCTAAGTTCTTGGAGGAGAATTCCATTACCTGCTATTAATTAAATTGACTTAGAAAAAAAAAAATGGCACCGATACCCCTTTGCCCTTAGCATGTGACAGGGTATCCGTGCCATTGGCCGGCCCCTGTCACATGGTAGGAGCCCTGGATTGCCGGCGCCATCTTTAAAGATGGCGCCGGCCAGCTTTACTCATCAGCCCTATTATACTAAACTCTATAATAGGGGCTGATGAGTAAAGCTGGCCGGCGCCATCTTTAAAGATGGCGCCGGCCATCCAGTGCTCTTACCATGTGACAGGGGCCGGCCAATGGCACGGATACCCTGTCACATGGTAAGGGCAAAGGGGCATCGGCACCATTTTTTTTTTTTAGAACAGGTGATGCCTGGGAACGGGAAATCTTTCCCCGAGGCCCCCCTGGATCTCTCCTCTCCCCGAGGCCCCCCTGTATCTCTCCCCGAGGCCCCCCTGGACCACCAGGTAACTTTAAAAGGTTTTGGGGGGGTCGGGAGGGTGAGGTCGATTTAAAGGGTCGGGTGGGTTTTATTTTTTTAGTGGTGCAAAAAAAAAATTAGCGATGTGAATTGGAATCGGAAACGATTCCAATTCACATATCTTAACGATCAGATTCCCCCCCCCCCCCCAGCCGAATCTGATCATTAAGACGATCTGGCACACGATTCACATCTCTATTAGAAAATAGCCACTGCTTTACCAACAACAGTGACATGGATTAGACTTAGTTTTTGGGTACTTGCCAGGTTCTTATGGCCTGGATTGGCCACTGTTGGAAACAGGATGCTGGGCTTGATGGAACCTTGGTCTGACCCAGTATGGCATGTTCTTATGTTCTTATGAGATGTGGCAACCAGAATTGTACAAAGTATTCAAGGTGTGGTCTCACCATGGAGCAATATAGAGGCATTATGACATTTTACGTTTTATTCACCAATCCCTTTCTAATAATTCCTAACATTCTGTTTGCTTTTTTGTCTGCTGCAGCACACTGAGCCGACGATTTCAATGTATTATCCACTATGACACCTAGATCTTTTTCCTGGGTGGTAGCTCATAATATGGAACCTAACATCGTGTAACTAAAGCATGGGTTATTTTTCCCTATATGCATCACCTTGCACTTATCCACATTCAATTTCATCTGCCATTTGGATGCCCAATTTTTATTCTCTCAAGCTCCTCCTGCAATTTATCACAATCTGTTTGTGATTTAACGATTCTGAATAATTTTGTATCATCTGCAAATTTGATTACCTCACTCGTCGTATTCCTTTCATGATCATTTATAAATGTATTGAAAAGCACAGGTCCCAGTACCAATCCCTGAGGCACTCCACTGTCCACCCCCCTCCACTGAAAAAATTGTCCATTTAATCCTACTCTCTGTTTCCTTTAACCAGTCTGTAATCCATGAAAGGACATTAACTCCTTTCCCATGACTTTTTACTTGTCCTAGAAGCCTCTCATGAGGAACTTTGTCAAATGCCTTGTCCAGATTAGCAAGATAACCGGATTAAGTAATGCTTTTAAGACTTCCCTGGATATCCAGAGAATTCTTAATAGTGATATTTAGTCAAATAAACTTTGCCACTATATAGCTGGATATGATAGAACTTGTCTGGATAAGTGCTACTTCATATCCGGTTAAGTTGGGTCTTGTCTGGATAAGTGCCACTTTCAAGGCTTAACCCGATAAATTGTATTTTTATCCAGATAAGTAGTGTATAACTGCTATACTCATGTAGTTTTGTGACTAACTTTAAAATATCTATGTGGTTATTTTACTTTTGCAATTTGCATTCATTCCCCACCCCTCTCGTGCCGGGTTTTACATGTGAAAGTCAGGATATTCTCTTAACGTGCGTAGCAAGGAAATCAAATTACCAGTTTTATTAATTAGCCTACCAGTTAGCCCATCTATCTTTAGGTCACTGAGGCCCTGCTGGTTCTTTAGCCTGAACTCCCCCCAGGTTTTCCCACACCCCTCATCCCATCCATATTAGGCAATAAACAATTTTATTCTTGCTTAAAACAGATAATTAGCAAGCAGGTGTAAATATACACAATTAAATAACTTACCTGAGTTCCTTCTGCAGGATCTAAAATAGCAACTTATACGCATAAATGAGAGCTTGTTATTCTTTATGATTTTTGCTGGCTTACTTCAGTAACAATCTGCCTGTTTCTTCTATAGTTCAGCACACAATTTCTGTATGGTTTCTACTCTTAAACTTTGGTATGTGCTCTCCAGTTGTAATTTAACAATCACATTTAATCTCTATTTACATCTTTTGTAGCTGCTACTGTTCTAACTTATACCTGTTTCTTTGTAAATATGAGAACTTTGTACTTTCTTCCTGATGCAGCAGTCAAGGAATTAGAAGAATTATATATTTCAGAACATTTGTGGAATTTAAACACCATAACCCTTTTTCAATAAATGGATTATTGTGACCAACATTCCAAGAGTTTAAGCATATATTCTTTCTCCTTGTGGCAGAAATATATTTCCCATAAGACTTTATGATCCACCGATATGTCATTGTTATTGGTTCCCTCTGCAAGAAAATGATTACAAACAACTCGCAACCAAGCATGCTCAGTTGTGGGACTCACAGTAGAATGAGCTCCCACTAGAACTTAAGGCAGAAGCTGATAGGAAAATAAAGATTTGCCTGTAAAACAGGTCTTTTTTTTAACAGATTATGAAAGGTTATCAAATGCAGTCAGAATGCAGAAATGCAGTTTTACTGTCTGAATGAAAAATGTTGTATATCGATGTAATGTGTTTATTCATAAAATATTGTGCATTTATTAATTTGTGATCTTCTTAGAACAACTGAAAATTGAATAAAACATAATAATAATGTTTTAAATAAATAACTAATACAGTTCTGACCTCATTCACTAAAAGCAGCGTTGGGTCAGATATCTTAAGAAAGCCATTAGAGATCAGGTGTTGTTTCCTTGATTTGCTCTGCTGAACATGTTGGCCACTTTGGATTAGCGGGCTATTAAAAAACAGATTGGATTACATTGGATTGGATTGGGATGTGAGCTGAGGAACAAGGATTGATTTTAGGTCCTTCAGTGGGACTAGCAAGGGGGGAGGGGCTGCAGATCAGGACTGAATCCTTGTGTGTTTGAAGGTTCTAGAAACAGAATAACAAGGGGCGAGGCAGGTCGGGACTGGGATGTATCCGCAGATATGAGGGGTGGAGGAGGGGGCCTTAAAACCTAAAAAGCACAACATGCTGCAGTAGAGGCTTGACGAACACTGGCAGACTTTGATATTAGGTTTCTGTAGTAGAATAGAAGAGAGTGCTACAGCTCAGGATTATGGTAAATTTGAATAAATTTCTATAGTTTATGCTTTCTCTCCTTTTGAATATATAAGTGAATCAGAAGTTTTCTAATATCTGATAAAGATATATTTACTTATTCACAGGTTGGATCTACATAACTATTGGAATCTGTTGGTCTTTTATTTTACCATTCAGGAAATCAACCAAAATTTGGAGATATTACCAAACATCACCCTAGGCTTCCATATTGCTGACTCTTGCGCTGATACAGGTTTATCACTATGTGCTACTCTAACGATCTTATCAGGAGAAATGGACTCTGTTCCTGGCTTTAGCTGTCACCATCAAGGACAAGTGGCTGCTTTCATTGGAAGTCTCTCTTCAGTGGTATCACATGCAATTGCAGCACTTATAGGAATCTATAGGTACCCACAGGTATAGCCAGAACCTTTCTCCCTGTATAATCCCTAGCATTTGCTGAATCCTTGACTGCTTTGTTCTGTCCTTGATTTGATAGCCTGCATTAATGCTTATGAATTCTGGGTATGATGGCTTGCTAAAGTTGTAATTATATTGCAATAATTTACCACCTAGAATTAGGGCTATTATTAATCTTGGTACAGACCTCACAGGGAATTCATTTTGGTGAACACCAAAGAAAAGCATGACTAGGATAACACAAAATATATCAGCAGAATGGAGGTTTGCCTTGGCCAGATTAGTCAACATGAACACAGCAAACACAGACATCTAAATCATCCTGCTAGATAGAAGATCCACACCTAACAAACCACCTTCCTTAATATTAGATTACTTAACTTCACTAAACCCTGTATCAGATCTTCTTGATCTAGGGGTGATTATTGATACTGAACTTAATCTCAAAAAACACATATCTACTAAACTAAAAGAAGGATACAACAAAATTCAAATTTTAAAATGTTTAAAACCATTATTCAATCCATCCAACTTCAGAATGGTACTCCAGCTACTTATCTTTGCAAACACTGACTACTGCAATTCTCTCCTACTTGGTTTACCAATCTCTAATATATGCCCAAATTTTACAGAATACTGCAGTGAGAATTCTAACAGGAACCAAGAAACATGATCACAAAACCCCGATTTTAATCTCACTAAATTGGTTACCAGTTAAATATCAAATTAAATACAAAATCCTATGTATCCTACACAAAATTATATTTGGTGAACAAGCAGACTGGCTTAACGCCGCCATTCGACTACACACCCCTCAACACAATCTCCGCTCTGCTAACAAAGGCCTCCTAACTATTCCCTCTGTGTACCGGTACTCAGCATATCTCAGCCAAGTTAGAGACCGTGCTTATCATTTGCAGGCCCTAGAATTTGGAATTCCCTTTCAATGGCAACGCAGAGAGATTTTGAAATGAAGTTGGCCATAGAGGGAAAAACTCATAATAAAAACTTTTTAAAATATATCCGAAGCAAGAAACCTGTGAGGGAGTCAGTTGGATTATTAGATGACCGAGGGGTTAAAGGGGCTCTTAGGGAAGATAAGGCCATTGCAGAAAGACTAAATGAATTCTTTGCTTCCGTGTTTACTAATGAGGATGTTGGGGAGATATCAGTTCCAGAGACGGTTTTCAGGGGTGATGAGTCAGATGAACTGAACGAAATCACTGTGAACCTGGAAGATGTAGTAGGCCAGATTGACAAACTAAAAAGTAGCAAATCACCTGGACCGGATGGTATGCATCCTAGGGTACTGAAGGAACTCAAAAACGAAATTTCTGATCTATTAGTTAAAATTTGTAACCTATCATTAAAATCATCCACTGTACCTGAATATTGGAGGGTGGCTAATGTAACCCCAATATTTAAAAAAGGCTCCAGGGGCAATCCGGGTAACTATAGACCAGTGAACCTGACTTCAGTGCCGGGAAAAGTAGTGGAAACTATTCTTAAGATCAAAATCGTAGAGCATATCGAAAGACAGGGTTTAATGGAACACACTCAACATGGATTTACCCAAGGGAAGTCTTGCCTAACAAATCTGCTTCATTTTTTTTGAAGGGATTAATAAACATGTGGATAAAGGTGAACCGGTAGATGTAGTGTATTTGGATTTTCAGAAGACATTTGACAAAGTCCCTCATGAGAGGCTTCTAAGAAAACTAAAAAGTCATGGGATAGGAGGCGATGTCCTTTCATGGATTACAAACTGGTTAAAACACAGGAAACAGAGAGTAAGATTAAATGGTCAATTTTCTCAGTGGAAAAGGGTAAACAGTGGAGTGCCTCAGGGATCTGTACTTGGACCGGTGCTTTTCAATATATATATAAATGATCTGGAAAGGAATACGATGAGTGAGGTTATCAAATTTGCGGATGATACAAAATTATTCAGAGTAGTTAAATCACAAGCACACTGTGATAAATTACAGGAGGACCTTGCAAGACTGGAAGATTGGGTATCCAAATGGCAGATGAAATTTAATGTGGACAAGTGCAAGGTGTTACATATAGGGAAAAATAACCCTTGCAGTAGTTACACGATCTTAGGTTCCATATTAGGAGCTACCACCCAGGAAAAAGATCTAGGCATCATAGTGGATAATGTTATGGGAGTCTCTGTCTAGTGGACCCTTGGGCCGACCTCCTGGAGACTGGGAAAGGTGGACAATGTCTCTAATGAAAAGCAGGCCGGGAGGCAGATGTTCAGGCAGGACGTAGATGCTCTTCACCCTGGAAGCTGGCACTCCCCCGGGAGGAGCCCGTAGGAGCCCAACCACTGGACTTTGGTGGCTTCACCCTTGGAAGCCGATGCCCCCCTGGGAGGAGCCCGTAGGGGCCCGGCCACTGGGACTTAGGCAGGTTGTGGATCAGGCCAGGTAACTGGAACCAGACTAGGACAGTAGCAATACTGTAACTGGGCTCGGGTACTGGAACCAGGCAGGAACTGTAGCAGGATTCGGGTACTGGAAGCAGGCAGGTACTGTAGCAGGTAAGCAGGAACCAACCAGGTACTGTAGCAAGCAGGCAGGAATCAAGCAGGTACTGTAGCAAGCAGGCAGGCAGGAACCAAGCAGGTACTGTAGCAGGAATGGAGCGACAAACCCAAGCGAGTCACTCTGGTGCACAGCGCAACAGGAAACCGGGAGGCTAACCCATTGCAAGGCAAAGACTGGATGACCGTGGCCGGCTTATCAAGGCCGCGGCATCTGACGTCAGGATTTGGGCGGAGTCACCACTGGCGGGAAACGGCCTAGAAAAGCGCCCAAGTGGCGCGCGTGCGTGCCTAAGAGCTGGGCGTCCACAGGAGAGCTTGCAGCGGCGCAGCCCCAGCGGGGACGCCGCCATCCAGGCCGCAGACTAGGCCTCTGGAAACGGGAGTAGGTCCGGAAGCCTGGAGGTAAGGGCCTGGCCGCGGTGCTCGCGGCCAGAACCGCAACAGGATAATACTTTAAAACCGTCGGCTCAGTGTGCTGCAGCAGTCAAAAAAGCAAACAGAATGTTAGGAATTATTAGGAAGGGAATGGTTAATAAAACGGAAAATGTCATAATGCCTCTATATCGCTCCATGGTGAGACCGCACCTTGAATACTGTGTACAATTCTGGTCGCCGTATCTCAAAAAAGATATAGTTGCGATGGAGAAGGTACAGAGAAGGGCAACCAAAATGATAAGGGGAATGGAACAGCTCCCCTATGAGGAAAGGCTGAAGAGGTTAGGGCTGTTCAGCTTGGAGAAGAGACGGCTGAGGGGGGATATGATAGAGGTCTTTAAGATCATGAGAGGTCTTGAATGAGTAGATGTGAATCGGTTAATAGAAGGACTAGGGGGCATTCCATGAAGTTAGCAAGTAGCACATTTAAGAGTAATCGGAGAAAATTCTTTTTCACTCAACGCATAATAAAGCTCTGGAATTTGTTGCCAGAGGATGTTGTTAGTGCAGTTAGTGTAGCTGGATTCAAAAAAGGTTTGGATAAGTTCTTGGAGGAGAAGTCCATTAATGGCTATTAATCAATTTTACTTAGGGTATAGCCACTGATATTAATTGCATCAGTAGCATGGGATCTTCTTAGTGTTTGGGTAATTGCCAGGTTCTTGTGGCCTGGTTTGGCCTCTGTTGGAAACAGAATGCTGGGCTTGATGGACCCTTGGTCTGACCCAGCATGGCAATTTCTTATGTTCTTATGTTCTTATGTTCTTATGTTCAGCTTCAATCAGGCCTTAAATTATTTAGAAAGGAGGTAAAGACTTGGCTATTTCAGAAGGCCTATCAGGATCCAACTTAGGTCTCCCTAAGGATTCAGATATGTTTTAAATTAATGATTTATTTTACTTTCTGTTGACAATATTATTATTGTATTCATTTTAATGCTGCCTGCTCCTTATCTTATATTTTATTACTGTTATTATACATTGCCTTTTGTATTCTTTTAGCACTTATTGTTTTTTTACCTAATATCATGTAAACCGTTATGATGGTGTATGAATGACGGTATATAAAATCTATAAAATAAAGAATAAAATAAATAAATCTAAGAACATGAAGATATCAGCATTCAAAACTATTTAGATGGATAACTCACAACTTTTTAAATATTCTTCCCTCCTAAAATATTCAGACATGCAGTGGTCAGCAGATCATTTCCTCCCCAATCAATTTCTGTTAACATGTATTAATCCTGCTTCCTCTCCCTGATCCCTCCCAACTACTCTTAGGCCGGGATTTTCCATTCTTGTACAGAATGGTGAATCCCGGCAATAACAGGGGGTGGGGGGGTGGGCCTGCAAAAGCCTGCAGCGATCGCACCACCGCGGTGTTATAGCTGCTGGCTTTTGCACCCAATAGCGCCACCATGAAAGGTCTGCTGGTTTGAACCTCCTCGCTGCCCCGACTCCTCCCCTCCCCACCCTGACTCCACCCCGACTCTGCCCCCAGCAACCTATCGCGTGCGACAGGCTTACAAAATAATCCCCTTAGTCACAATAAGCCATCCCACACACCCCCATGCCCCCAGGCCTCCCATAATTAAAAATCCAACCCCTGCTAGGAGCAAGGTCTCAATTCAGCTGTTCCCAGCAATCTAGCACTGTGTCTATCTGAAGGAAAGCAAGAAGTATAAACTAGAGATGTGAATCGAAACCGGAATCTGATCGGTTCCGGTGCCGATTCAAAATCTTAAAATTTTTATCGTCCGTCTCGATTTTTTTTTTTGTTATCGGCTGCGCCTGATCCAATAACAAAAAAAACCCTCCCCCACCCTACCAAACCCCCAAAAACCATTTTAAAATTACCTGGTGGTCCAGTGGGGACGCGGGGAGCGATCTCCCGCTCTCGGGGCATCAGCTGTGTTAATAAAAATGGCGCCGATGGCCCTTTGCCCTTACCATGTGACAGGGTATCCGTGCCATTGGCCGGCCCCTGTCACATGGTAAGGGCATGTGACAGGGGCCGGCCAATGGCACGGATTCCCTGTCACATGGTAAGGGCAAAGGGCCATCGGCGCCATTTTTATTAGTGGCAGCCGATGGCTCGAGAGTGGGAGATTGCTCCCCGTGTCCCCACTGGACCACCAGATAATTTTAAAAGGTTTTGGGGGGAGTCGGGAGGGTGGGGGAGGCTAAGGGGGTCAATTTAAAGGGTCGGGTGGGGTTTTTTTTTTATCGGGCCATCAGTGCCATTTTTTTAGTGGCAGCCAAAATGGCGCCGATGGCCCGAGAGCGGAAGATCGCGCCGAGACCCCCCCACTGGACCACCAGGTAGTTTAAAACATTTTGGGGGGGTTCGGGAGGGTGGGGGATTCGTTTTAAAGGGTCGGGGTGGGTTTAGGGGTTGTTTTGGTGTGCCGGTTTTCCCACCCTCCCCCCTCCCCCGATTTACGATTTTTCACGATTAATCGGGGGAATTTCTATTGTATCGCGACTAACGATTTTTGACGATTTAAAAAATATCTGACGATTTTTTTAAATCGGCAAAAAAGATTCACATCCCTAGTATAAACTACTTGCCTCAAGTTTGTTAACTCAACAGATCATTATAAGAATATTAGCATATCACTGGCTCAAAGAAAAAAAAATAGCACAGAAAAATAAACAATAATTGTTTTGTTTCATGCTCACAAAATGCCTCTGAAATGTACTTTCACTTCAGGGCAGTCTTATACATTCCAACTGCATATAGGGACTTATAACTTCAGCATTGTCTGGGAAATCAGTAGAACATTTGCCACAATATACAACTTGGACACTTTTGTATCGAACTGTCTTAATACATTTGTGGTAGCCTTCAGGGCCTTTCCTTCCATATGGAGCATACATCGTAATTTATTGGTTTTACCACTTTTGTCTTCCATTTGCAAAAAAGAAGAAAGTCTTATTTTCCCCCAGTTGAGCACTTGTACTTAGGTTTGTGACCAGATTCATTTGTATGTCTGCTGGTTTGAACCCCAAAATTGTGTGCAGGATACTAATTTATTGAGACAATGGTTAAAGTAAGAAAACAGAAGAGATCTAGTGTTTGACTCTGCTTTATTTTTATTTTTTTAAATCACAGATCAGTTATGGATCTATGGACCAGCTGTTTAATGACCGGGTTGAGTTCTCATCCTTTTATCGCACTGTTCCTAATGATCATTCTCAGTTCCAGGGTCTGATTCAGCTCTTGAACCACTTCAGATGGAACTGGGTGGGGATTCTCACATCAGATGATCCGAGTGATCAGAGGGGCAGTGAGGAACTGAAGAGGGAGATTATCAGGAGTGGCAGCTGTGTGGCTTTTCTGGAAATTATACCTTCAAATTTACATTTTAAAGCTAAGCAGCTCGCAAGACTTAACCAGATTGCAGACACGGTCTATAAGTCACTAGCCAATGTGGTCATCATTTATAGTACTCAGAATAGTATGTCATCACTAATCTGCTTAATATGGCATCAAAAGTTTGCCGAAAAAGTGTGGCTCATCTCTGCTGCCATCTCTTCCCCGGGCACCCTTTTAGCTTGTACCATATTGAACGGCTCTGTAGCATTTGCCATTCATAAAGGGAAAATTCCAGGTTTCAAGGATTTCCTCTATAATCTCCACCCATCCACATTCCCAGACCCCTCCTTTCTGCAGCGTCTGTGGAGGGATGCATTCCAGTGTGAGCTCCTGTACGGGACTGAACATTCAGATTTACCCAACTGTACAGGGCAGGAGTCGCTGTCAAACCTTTCACTTTGGCAGTTTGATTTGCATAATTTTCAGTTCACTTACAGTCTGTACACCTCGGTCTATGCACTGGCTCATGCTTTGCACAACATGTACACAGCCAAGTCTCAACTTAGAGGGGATCTAAAATTGGAATTTCAACCATGGCAGGTAAACTCTCCTGATTGATTCTTTTCTTATAACTATCATGCATTTTTTATTTATTCTAATATTTATTTTGTGTAACATAGTTAGATGAGGGAAGTACAAATTGGTAAACAGAGAGTAAAATAGATCCTTTTGCAGAACCAGGACTAGATGGATTGTCTGACAAAACTAATCCTTCCTTTCCACCAGGAGTGCACTAGCAGTTGTCGATAATGGGACATTGTACTCTATACCCTCCTCCCCTTCAAGCCCCACTTTTTGTAATCACCATTCAGGAGTGGGTGAGTTTGCCACACTATTTTGTTGTTTCTGATTACATGGATGTCCATCCCTCTCACCTTGACTTGGCTGCATGTTTGTCAGAACTGCATGACCATGCAACCATTTCTGGATTGGATACCCAGCATGCTATGTGGTACTCAATGCTATTGGAGCCCATAATCCGATTGACCAATCACTGGAATGCTGCAGGAGGGGGAGGGGGAGTTCTAAAGATAGATGGAAGCTCATCTCTCCTTCCCTTCATTCCCTGTCTCTTGAGCAAACAGATCAATTCTCCCTCTACTCTACTGCTCTCTTTGGTTGCCTTTCCCCTAAAATGATTGGATTATGATTTACAGAAATAAACACATCCATGTATCTATTTCTATGGAGATAAGCTAAAATATTATGCAATATATATATATTTTAAAAAGCATTGCCTGTTCCTAAAAAGACAGGTTCACAATTAAGAATAATAGGAATAGTAGGAGAAGGGGGGATTTGGTGAGAAGGTGCATTTACAGGATGTCTCCTGACTTATCTGTTCCTTGTGCTGCTTTCTTTTGCTGTTCCACACCTTCATCTGCCAAATCACCTCTTGTCTCAGCTGCCAGCTGGTTCAGGGTCAAACAGACCAGTTCCAATCTACATTATTATCTCTGGGACCCCCACTGCACTATCACCCTTTGTTTTGCTGTTTCATCAACAGGCAGCAGTTATTAGCATGCCCGATATTTTAGAGTCCACCAAGAGCTTGACTAGGTCATTAGATATCAAGGACTCCATGGAAGCTTTGGATGGGGTCAGGAGTGCTTTGTTTAGATATCATATGGCCCAGTGGCTGTTATAGACCAACAGAGAGCACTTAAGTACTAGGGATTTATAGAAGAAAAAAATTAATATTTATTCATTTATTCATTTCATTAGGACCCAAATTCATTTCATTAGTTTCAATATGAAATTTTTTTTATTCATTTGCCATTAAATGCTATAGGGGAAGCATTGCAGTCATTTCTGGGCTCCAGAATAGTGATTTTCTTACCAATTCTAATGAAACTTGTGCCAAGAAATCTTCAGAAGGGGGGAAATCTGCAAGGGAGTTAGACTGTGGTAAAGTGACATCAAAAGTGGCATAAATACTAGCCCAAGGCTCTGTAAAGGGGTTCCAGCCTTCCATCATTGTCAGGAGTTCTCCAACGCACCATGAGAGGAGCAAAGAAGCAGCAAGAGGAGGAAGAACACCCCAGGTGCAAAAAGAGGATGCCAGCAATAGTGACATGAACCCTTGATGGCACCATGAGAGGCAAAGTGGCACCAAAAGTGAAATGAGCACCCTAAGGCAACATAAAGGGGGAATGAAGCAGAAAATGTGGCAGGAAAAATCCCAAGGTATAGATAAAAGGACCAAGAATTAGAAAGAGTGGTATCAAGATTTCAAAAGCATAGGAGAGGTGCACAGCAGCACCCCAGACTGGCAAGAAGACCTCAAGGTATAAGAGCTGGAGTATGCAAGGAAGGTAAAATGGCAGAAAGAAGTTAAAAATCCCAAGGTGTAAAATCTCTACAGGGCAGCAAGTCCGAGGGGCATAAGGATCCAAAGGGGTAGGATGAGGGGCATTGCATTAAGGCAGAGTGGCATGGGAGATGCCAGACATTTTTTCAAGCGTACAGACAACTTAGGGATGTGAATCGTTTTTTGACGATTTAAAAAATCGTCCGATATATTTTAAATCGTCAAAAATCGTTAGAGGCACGATACAATAGGAATTCCCACGATTTATCGTCAAAAATCGTAAATCGGGGGAGGAGGAGGGGAAGGGGGAGGGCGGGAAAACCGGCACACTAAAACAACCCTAAAACCCACCCCGACCCTTTAAAATAAATCCCCCACCCTCCTGAACCCCCCCAAAATGTTTTAAATTACCTGGGGTCCAGTGGGGGGGTCCCGGTGTGATCTTCCACTCTCGGGCCATGGCTGCATTAATAGAAATGGCGCCAGCGCTACCTTTGCCCTATTTATTTATTTATTTCGTATTTTTCTATACCGACCTTCATGGTTAAATACCATATCAGGTCGGTTTACATCGAACAAGGGGATAGTAACAGAAAATACATATTTAAATAAGTGGATAAACAGAAGAATCAAAGTTACATTCAACAGGGATGGTAAAACTTGGAAGCTTAAGCAGCTGGAAGGAAAGGCCTAAGAAGGCATAAAGTTAAGTAAACATAAAAACCAACACGGTAACATGGTTAGTGCTAGATTAAGTGGTTAGAAGAGACTTGTGCTTGTGGGAGTTAAAGGATGTCAAAGTCCATAGGTCTTGGGAAGTGTTAATCATCTATTGTGTGTCCGATGGATCTGGGAAGGCTTGTCGGAACAGCCAAGTCTTGAGTTTTTTCTTGAATGTAAGTAGGCAAGGTTCCAGCCTGAGGTCTGAAGGGATGTTGTTCCACATGGCTGGGCCTGCTATTGAGAAGGCTCGGTCTTTGGTCGAAATGAGGCGCGTGGCTTTGGTAGGAGGTGCCACCTTTGGTAGCCGGCGCTACCTTTGCCCTGTCATATGACAGGGCAAAGGTAGCGCCGGCGCCATTTTGGTTCCTGTCCCCCCGACGTCACGAGCGCAGGAGATCGCTCCTGGACCCCTGCTGGACCCCCAGGGACTTTTGGCCAGCTTGGGGGGGCCTCCTGACCCCCACAAGACTTGCCAAAAGTCCAGCGGGGGTCCGGGAGCGACCTCCTGCACTCGGCCATACGGCCGGCGCCATTTTGCAATACTCAGGCCGTACAGAGCAGCGGAGGGAGTGGGCATCACAATATGGAAGAATGGCTTGGAACAGCAGAGGCAGAAGTGGAGTTGGTAAATAATTTATAAAAACTGGAATGGTCGGAGCAAAGCAATACAGCGAGAAGAGTAGCTGTAATGCACACAAAATGTTGGTGTTGTTATTTTCCTATGTCTTTTGGAAAATACCATCCTTGTTAGGCAGAAAATATAGCATTCTTAGAAACTGCAAAATTTATTTAAAATTATTAAGGAACCTGAGCCTTTAAGAATGTTTAGATATGGTTGGAACATGGTATGCTGAAACTGGAAGTGTCAGATCCCAGGGTTTGTGGTTGGAGCAAGACAGGCTTATGCAGGATATGTCAGTTCTCAGCGGATATGGTTGGAGTATGCTGCAGCAGGTAGTGTCATGCCACAGTGATTATGGTAGGAGCATGGCATGCTGCAGCTGGAAATATCTAGTCAAAGTAATTATGGTTGGAATAAGACAGGCTTGAAGCTTGTGCAGGAGACGTCAAGCCTCAGTGGATATGGAGGAAAATGGAATTCTGCAATTGCAAGTGTCATGTCACAGTAGTTATGGCTGGAGCATTGCATGCTGCAGCTGGACATGTCAGGCCACACTGGTTATGGTGGAGCATGGCATGCTGCAGCTGAAAGTGTCAGGTTACAAAGATTATGGTTGGAGCAGGACAGATTTATGCAGGATATGTTACGTGTTAGTGGATATGGTGGAGCATGGCAAGCTGCAGCTGAAAATGTCAGACCACAGTGATTATGGGTGGAGCATTGCATGCTGAAGCTGGAAGTATCAGAGCACAGTGGGTATGTTTGGATTAAGACAGGCTTAGCAGGATATGTCCGGCCTCGGTGGATATAGTGGGAACATGGTATGTTACAGTTGGAAGTGTCAGGCCACAGTGATTATGGTTGTAACAAGACAGGCTTATGCAGAGTACATTTGGCCTCAGTGGATATGGTGGAACATGGCAAGCTGCAGCTGGAAGTATCAGGCCATTGTGGTTATGATTGGAGTAAGAAAAGGTTGAGTCTTATGCAGGTTACATCATGCCTCAGTGGATATGGTGGAGCATGGCAAGCTGCAGCAGGAAGTGTCATGCCACAGTGATTATGTTTGGAGCATGGCATGCTGCAGCTGGAAATGTCAGGCCACAGTGGTTATGAATGGAGTAAGACAGGCTTATGTAGGATATGTCAGGCTGTAGTGGTGGTGTTTGGAACAAATGAGGCATAGGAACTCAGTGGAGTCATTCCCAATGTTGATGATTGTGGAAAAGCAGGCAGAGAAAGTCAGTGGAGTTATTGGTGTACTTTGCCAAATCCTACCACTGGGGCATGACTGCACTGACTTCCTCTGTCTGGTTTACCAAACAAACTGACACCACCACTAAGGCATGACTCCTCTGACTTTCCCTGCCTGCTTCACCTCAACTACTGTTTGGAACGAAGCAGGCAGGGGAAGTCAGTGCAGTCATGCCACAGTGGTAGTATTTGGCAAACACCACCACTAAGGCATGACTCCATTTACTTCCTTTTAATAACTGCTTGGGGGCAAAGCAATCAGAGGAGGTTAGTGGAGTCATGCCCCAGTGGTGGTGTTCAGAAAACACCACCACCACGCTACCACTGGGGCATGACTCTATTGCCTTCCTCTGCTTCCTTTGCCTCAACAACTGTTTGGAACATGGTAAGCAGAAACACAATATATCAGACCCCTGTGGTTGTGTTAGATGCAAGACAGTGGGTGAGTGCTGCTGGTTGTGCTCTCAGACTCATGTGACTTGGTGTTGGGGTATGGCAGTGTTGTTGTTTGGAATGTATCAAAAATGAGCAGGAGGAATAAAGCCCTAATGTTGTTGTTTGAGAATTATCAGGAGGAAGCAGTAGGAGTGAAGTCCCAGTGTTGTTGTTGGGGGTATGTCATCAATGAGCAGGAAGAATGAAGCCCCAATGTTGCTGTAGGGACATGTCAAGAAGAAACAGGAGGATTGAAGCCACTGTGTTGCTGTTGGGGATCTGTCAGGAGGAATAGTGAAATCCCAGAGTGGTTGTTGGGTTGCATCAGGAGGAAGTAGGCTGAGTCGGGCTACAGAGCTCTTATTGGGGACATGTCAGGAAGAAGCAGGAGGAGTGAATCTCCAGTATTGTTTTTTGGGACATGTCAAGAGAAGTAGGATGATTTGGGCTCCAGTGTTGTTCTTTGAGACATGTCAAGAGAAAATAGGAGGAGTAAAACCCAAGGTTTGTTACTGGGGACATGTCAGGAAAATCAGGAGGATTGAAACCCCAGTGTTGTTGTTGGGGACATTTCAGTAGGAATGAATATCTAGTGTTGTTGCTGGAGACATGTCAGGAGGAAGTAGGCTGAGTCAGGACCCAGTTTTGTTGTTGAAGATGTGTCATGAAGCAGCAGGAGGAGTTAAGCCCAGTGTTGTTCTTGGGAACATGTCCAGAAGAAGCAGGAGTAATGAAACCTCAGTGTTGTTCTTGGGGATGTGTTAGGAAGGAGCAAGAGGAGTGAAGCCCCAGTGTTTTTGTTGGGGATGTGCCAGGAGGAAGTAGACTGAGTCAAGACACAGTGTTGTCATTGGAGATGTATCAGGAAGGAAGCATGAGTAGAACCCCAGTGTTGATGCTGTTGGGGATATGTGGGGAATGAGCAGAAGGAGTAAAGCTCCAATGTTGTTGGTGATACATCAGGAAGAAACAGAAGGAGTGAAGTCCCAATGTTGTTGTTTGGAATGTGTCAGGGGAACTAAGCTGAGTCAGGCCCCAGTGTTGTTATTAGGAACATGTCAGGAGGAAGCGGAAGGAGTGAAGCCTCACTGTTGTTGCTGGGGATGTGTCAGGAAGGAGATGGAAAAGTGAAACCCCCGTGTTGTTATTGGGGATATAACAAGAAGGAACAGGAGGAGTAAAGGCCCAGTGTTGTTGTTTGGGCAGTATAAGGAAAAAGCATGAGGAGTGAAGCTCCAGTATTGTTGTTGGGGATGTATCAGCAAAGCGCAGGAGGAGTGAAGACCCAGGATTATTTTTTGGGGATATGTCAGGAATGAGCAGGATGTGTAAAGCTCCAGTTTTTTTGTTTGAGAAGTATCAGGAGGAAGCAGAAGTGGTGAAGCCCTAATGTTGTTTTTGAGGACATATCAGCAGGATGCAGGAGAAGTGAAACCCCAATGTTGTTGTTGGGGATGTGTCAGGAAGGAGGAGGAGAAATGAATAAGCCCTAGTGTTGTTGTTGGGGACGTATCAGGAGAATCAGGAGTGAAGCCCCAGCATTGTTTTTGTGGATGTTTCAAGAAGAAGAAGGCTGAGTAAGTTCCAGTGTGGCTGTTGGAGATGTGTAAGAAAGGAGCAGGAAGAGTGAAGCCCCAGTGTTGTTTTTGGGGATGTGTCAGGAAAAATCAGGAGGAATGAAGCCCAAATGTTGTTGTTATGGATGTGTCAGAAGGACGTAGACTAAATCAAGCCCAAGTTTTGTTGTTAGAGATGAGTCAGGAGGAATCAGGAAGAGAGTGTAGCCCCAGGAGAAAACAGGAGGAGTGAAGCCACAATGTTGTTGTTGGGGATTTCTCCTGAGAAATTAGGGTGAATTCAGCCCCAGAGTTGTTTTTGGAGACATATGGAAGAATGAAGCCATCTTGTTGTTGTTGGGGATGTGTTGGAAAAGAGCAAGAGGAGTGAAGCCACTCAGAGTGATATCAGCAGGAAGAATGAAGCTCCAGTATTATTGTTGTTGGGGACGTGTCAGGAAGGAGCGGGAGTCAAGCCGCAATGTTGTTGTTGGGGACATGTCAGGAGGATGTAGACTGAGTCAGGCCTCAATGTTGTTGGTGTGGACATGTCATAAAAGAGCAGGAAGTTGAAACTTCAGAATTGTTGTTGGGAACCTATCAGGAAGCATGAGGAGTGAAGGGCCAGTGTTGTTCTTGGGGATTTGTGGGAGGAAAAAGGAGTAATGAAGCCCCAGTGTTGTTGTAGGGGATATGTTAAGAGGAAGTAGGTTGAGTCAGACCCCAGTGCTGTTTCTGGAGAAATGTCAGAAAATTGTATGAGTGAAGCACCAGTGTTGCTCAGGACATATCAGGAATGAGCAGGAGTAGCGAAGACATTGTTTTTGTTGTGCCTTCCTCAGGAAGAAGCATGATGAGTTAAGCCCCAGTGTTGTTGTTACGGATTTGAAAGGAAGGAGTAGGAGGAAGAAAGCAGAATATTGTTGTTGGTAACATGTCAGGAGAAATACACTGAGTCAGGCCCCAGTTTTGTATTTGGGTTGTTTCAGGAAATAACAGGAGGGTAAAAACCCCAGTGTTGCAGTTGGGGGACATATCAGGAGGAAGCATGAGTATTAAAGAGCCAGTGTTGATGTTTATTTATTTATTTGTTTATTTATTTAGCATTTTTATATACCGCAATTCATGTAGCAATGTTACATATCATTTCGGTTTACATTAAAACATTAAACTCGCATGAAAGAATGCGATTACATCGAACAGGTAGATGAACTTGGATCAAGAAAAAACTTGGGAATAAAAATACAATGAATACTAAACGGTAATGAGATTTTAGGACAAGTCACGGAACATGGTGTACATTTGGATAGATTGAGGTGAGATTATTGGTATGGATGAAAAGCTTGTTCGAATAGCCAAGTTTTGAGTCTCTTTTTAAAGGTGATTGAGCAAGGTTCCTTCCGGAGTTCTGGAGGTAGAGAGTACCACTGCGCAGGGCCCGCTGTCGATAGAGAACGTTTATTTAATGAGGTTTTGATGGGTGGGGCGAGGAGAGTATCTCTATATGCTGTTCTCACCGGTCTGGAGGTTATATGTGGATGCAAAGGGATATTGAGATCCAGTGGGATGAGCTTGTGAATAGATTTGTGTATGATTGTTGGGGATATTTCAGGAGGACACAGGAGGAGTGAAGTCCTAGTGGTGTTAAAGATATGCTTGGAGAAAGTAGGAGGACTGAAGCCCCATTGTTGTTGTTGTTGAGGATGTGTGTATTGCACTGGAGGTGGACCCCTGGGCCGAAGTGGGGTTGATGCTACCCGTAGGAGGGTTCCTACGGGTCTTCACCATCGGTAGGCAGAGTGGGCTGAAGGACGGAGGCCGGCTGGTGCTTCACCAATACCAGCCCTCGTTCCCCATGGGTTGAGCCTTTGGGTACCGGGACCGGCTGGGCTTAGGTGGGCCTCCGTATGTCATCATTGATGGAAGGATCAAGAGGTCAGCCCAGAGGCAGCAACAGTAGGATGGAGAAGTCTGTGCTGGATGAGGCAGAGTCCCGGAGACCCGGGCGTCAATAGAACCAAACTCAGACAGGGGGCGCCGAACAAGAACAGGCCAAAGCCTGAATAGGCCAAGTCCAGGACATAGACAAAAGGAGTGTCATGAGGCAGGCTGGAGTCAGGGCTGGTGGCAATCAGCAAGCAGTGGCAAGACAGGCTGAGGTCTGGACGAGGAGAGAGTTGAAGATGTAGTCAGGCAATGCAGAGGTCTGGGCTTGGAGAGAGTCAATAACGTAGTCAGACAATGCAGAGGTCTGGGCTTGGAGAGAGTCAATAGCGTAGTCAGGCAATGCAGAGGTCTGGGCTTGGAGAGAGTCAATTACGTAGTCAGGCAATGCAGAGGTCCGGGCTGGAGAAAGTCAACGATGTGGTCAGGCAATGCATAAGTCGTATCCGAGAAGGCAGTCCAAGGGTAGATAGGAATCAGGAACACAGGAACAAGGAGAACCGGAACAGGAGACAACGAGGATCAGGAACCAGGAACGTGGAGGAATCACCAGGAAGCAACGAGTACACGACCAGCGTGGAGACCTGTTGCAAAGGCATTCCTTAGGAGCGGAGCCCGGCCTTAAGCACCGGAGCTCCACTGATGTCATCATCCTAGGCCACGGCCAAGTTCCTGCCATGGGCCCTTCATAAGGCTGAAGGATGCGCACGCGCGTGCCAAGGGAGGGGTGCGGCGCTGGACGGCGGCGTCTCTCCGCGGACCACAGAGAGAGGCCTGACACAGAGCACAGGGATCAGCAGCTGAGCCAGGGACACTGGGGGCGACCCGAGGATGGAGCCGGAGGCCCACTGCCGCCAGGGACGAGGAACCAGGTACTGGATTAGTCTCAGGCATACCAGCTCCCTACGCAGACTTTGAAGATGTTTTTTCAAAGCAAAAGGCGGACCTTCTACCACCTCTTCGGAGGTTTGATTGCCCTATCGAAATTCTGCCTGGGACCACGCCTCCTCAAGGGCGTACTTATCCTCTGTCCCTTCCTGAGATCAAGGCTATGACGGAGTACATCCAAGAGAACCTAGCTAAATGGTTCATTCGTCCCTTAACATCCATTGCCGGTGCAGGATTTTTCTTCGTTATGAAGAAAGACGGATCCCTTAGGCCGTGTATCGATTACCGTGGCTTAAATGCCTTCACCCACAAATAATATCCGCTGCCTCTAATCTCTGAGTTATTTGATTGACTATACAGGCACTTATCCAATTTCGCAAAGATATGGTTTTCACGGAGATGTTGGAGAAACATACGGACATCGATGCGGTATGTAGACAGATCCTTGGAGAAGACAAGGATGTCATCGAGATATGCCACCACCTTAACATATAACAGATCTCTGAAGATTTCATTAATCATTTGTTGAAATACTGCAGGAGCATTACAGAGGCCAAAGGGCATCACCAGATATTCGTAATGCCCATCTCTGGTGTTGAAAGCTGTCATCTAGATGACATCGGGGCGAATACGCACCAAGTTGTAAGCTCCGCGTAGATCCAATTTGTTGAAAATAGAGGCTCTGTGTAATCTATTAAATAACTCAGGGATTAGAGGCAGCGGATATTTATCTTTGTGGGTGTTGGCATTTAAGCTGTTGTAATTGATACACAGCCTAAGAGATCTGTCTTTCTTCGTAACAAAGAAAAATCCTGCACCGGCAAGGGATGTTAAGGAATGAATGAACAGTTTAGCTAGGTTCTCTTGGATGTAATCCATCATAGCCTTGGTGTCAGGAAGGGACAGAAGATAAGTATGCCCTTGAGGAGGCATGGTCCCAGGCAGAAGTTCAATAGGGCAATCAAACCTCTGAAGAGGTGGTAGAAGGTCCGCCTTTTGCTTTGAAAAAAAATCTTCAAAGTCTGCGTAGGGAACTGGTATGCCTGAGGAGGTGGTAGCCAATGAAACCACAGGGTGTGGCACCACCCTTCGTAGACAAGTCTGGTGGCAGGTGGGACCCCATTCCACCAGTTGGAGTGACCCCCAATCAAATTGAGTGCAATGACGTTGGAGCCAGGTTACTCCTAAGACTACTGGGTGGATGGATTTCTCTAATAACAACAGTTCTATTTCTTCAGTATCAAGGGAGCCATAAGAAGTTGAACTGGATCAGTGGTCAGGGAAATGTGATCAGATAATGGTTCCCCGTAAATTGCAGCAATGCACAAGGAGGTCTCCAAAGGACAGGTAGTTATATCCAGAAGTTGGATTAGATCCTTGAGGATAAAGTTCCCTCCTGCTCCGGAGTCCACCAGAGCAAGAACTGGAAAGGACCAAGAGTCCTAAGTCAAGGTGACTGGAAAGGACAGTTGAGGGGTCGGTGACGTTGCGCCCAAGTTCGGGACCCCTAAACTTAGGCTGGGTGGTTTACCGGACGGACTGGACAGACCTGTAGATGATGGCCGGGTGCTCCGCAATACAGACACAAGCCTGTTTGCCTCCGCCAGAGGCGCTCTTCTGGGGACGGCTGCCCATGGCCCAACTGCATAGGTTCCTCCATCTTAGCCACAGGAGAGACCCTACCTGGAGCAGTGCTAGTGGCAAGTGGAGAGCGGAAGCGAAGCTCAGACGGCTTCTTGGCATCCGTTTCTCCTAGTGGCGTTCTTGGAGACAATGATCAATTCGGCCGGTTAGATTGATGAGATCCTCGAGTGAGGAAGGGAGCTCCCTAGCTGCCAATTCATCCTTCAGCTGCGGGGAGAGTCCATCCAGGTAAATAGCTCATAGGCAGTCTTTCTTCCAGGAGACTTCTGTAGCTAAGGTCCGAAATTCAATCGTATAATCGAAGAGGCTTCTTTGGCTTTGTTGGAGATGTAGCAAATTAGTGCTTGCCGCAGCGTGCCACCCAGGATCATCAAAAGTCTGCTAAAACACAACCACGAATCAAGACAGTTCCTGTAAGAGCGAATACGATCACTCCCATAAGGGCGAAGCCCAAGTCAACACCTTCCCTTCTAAGCGAGACAAGATAAAGGTGACTTTCGTAAGTTCGTCTTGAAGGACAGAGGGCTGCAGAGCAAACTGCATGTAGCATTGGTTGATGAACCCAAGTTAGGTGAATGATCCCGAAGGGCAGAGAGAGCTTCCAGCGGCAGCAAGGAAGCGGCAGAGTAGCTTAGACCGGAGGCATTCCAATCCTTGCTAATTTAATCGGTTAGCAAACAAGGGCAGGCTAAATACCCGGGTGGCGTGATGTCACTCGAGGGGGATGCCCCCGAGGTTCCCGCCATGACGTGGAAAAAGATGTGGGTGGTGTGCGCGTGCGCACCCTAGGAGGCTCTCTGAAGAAACATAGCAGATTGCCTTGCCATAGCCGTTCTGGGGACGCTGGGGAGAGCGGCTTGCACACGCAGCAGTCGCCATCTTCCCGAGGCTAGTAGAGAAAGCATGAAGAAAGGTGAGGCACAGAGGTCGAAGCCATCTGAGACCAACGGACGCAACAATACCCCCCTTCAAAGGGCCTCCTCCAGACCCCCTACCTCATCTTGGTTTCTGGGGATGCGATCGGTAGAATTGATGAAGCATCTCCTTGTCCATGATATTAGCCAAAGGTTCCAAGAGTTATCTTCAGGTCCGTAACCCTCCCATGACAGGAGGTATTCCCAACATCTGCCTCTCTTTCTTACATTAAGGTTGGCATCAACCTTGTATTTGATGTATTCTTCTGCATCAATAGGTGTAGGATCAGGTGTTTTTTGGTGGAAAACTCGCTAAGGATAAGCGGTTTCAGTAGTGAGACATGAAATGCGTTATGAATCTTCATCGCTGGAGGAAGTTTCAGTCAGTAAGTAAGTTTACCCAGACACCTTGTGCTCCTACCATGTGACAGGGGTCAACCAATGACACCGGTAGCCCTTGTGACATAGTGAGGGCAAAGTCTATCAGTGCCATTTTGAATACCGGCAACCGACTGCCCGAGTACAGGAGATCGCTCCAGGACCCCCACTGGACAACCAGGGACTTTTGATAAGTCTTGGGGGGGTTAGGAGGGTGGGGGGTTTATTCATTAGATACGTTGTATTCGTGGGGGCTCACCATATGTTTCGAGACCCCACGAATACAACGAATAGGGACATATACATTGCGGATTGCCAATACGTCGAAAACAAATGCACACCCCTAGTAATTTGAGCTCCTCTGTCTGAGAGAATGTGTTTAGGCATGCCATGTAGGTGAAAGATGTGGCAGATGAATAGTTTTGCAAGTTCCATAGCTGACACCAAACCAGTAAGAGCCACGAAGTGAGCCATCTTCGAGAAACGATCCACTGTAACCCAGATGGTATTGTTACCTCCAGAGAGTGGTAGGTCCACCACAAAGTCTGTGGCAATGTGAGTCCAGGGCTCATCTGGTACTGGCAAGGGTTGAAGCAGGCCCCAAGGACATCCGGGTGGAGGTTTCTGTCTGGCACAATTGGAACAGGAAGTTACGTATGCAACAGTGTCCTCCTTCATGGATGGCCACCAGGAGTATTTCTGTAGCTTAGCCAGAGTTCTTCATTGACCAGGATGTCCAGCCAATTTTGAATCGTGAGCCCATGCTAACAGTTTCTTTCTTAGGTTGCAGGGTACAATGGTCTTGCCCGGGGACACCGGATGAGTAGCTGAAAGAATAACTCTCTTCGGGTCGATGATATACTGAGGTTCATCAGGTATGTCTTCAGAAACAAGCGAGATAGGGCATCTGCTCTGACGTTTTTATCTCCAAGGCAATAGTTCAGCACAAAATCAAATCTGTTGAAGAACAGGGACCATCTCGCCTGTCTATGGTTAAGGCGCTGGGCATGACGGAGGTACTCCAGATTTTTATGATCAGTAAAAACAGTGTGCTGATGTTGTGCACCTTCTAGCCATGGGTGCCACTCTTCAAATGCCATCTTTATCGCCAGTAGTTCTTTATCTCCAATGCCATAGTTCTTCTCCGCTGGGGAGAAGCGTCTGGAGAAGAAGGAACATGGATGCAAGATTTTAGAGTCACTGGTCTGGCTTAGCACAGCCCCCATGCCTACATCTGAGGCATCGACCTTCACAATGAAGGGATGTGCAGGATCCGGATGGTGGAGACATGGCTTACTTGAGAAGGCATCCTTTAGTTTCTTAATTGCTGTCACAGCTTCCATAGACCAATTGGCAACGTTGGCACCTTTCTTAGTCATTGTTGTTAAAGGAAGAGTTAGTGAAGAGTAATTCTTGATGAAAGTTCTGTAGTAGTTGGTAAATACCAGAAATCATCTAAGAGCCTTTAGACCAATGGGTTGTGTCCATTTTTGAATGCTCTCAAGCTTTTGAGGATCCATCTGGAACCCTTTGTTCGAAACAATGTACCCTAAGAAGGGCACAGATTCCTTATAGAATTCGCATTTAGACAACTTGGCATATAAGCGGTTCTCACGCAGTCTCTGCAGCATTCTTTTGACATCTTCCATATGGGTAGTCAGGTCCTGGGAAAATATCAAGATGTCATCTAAGTACACAACGACACATTGGTAGAGTAAGTCACGCAGGATGTCGTTCATCATGTTTTGGAAGACAGCCAGGGCATTGCACAGGCCGAAAGGCATCACCAGGTATTCAAAGTGTCTATCCCAGGTGTTAAAAACTGTCTTCCATTCATCACCAAAGCAAATATGAACAAGGGTATAGGCTCCTTTGAGATTGAGCTTGAAGAATATCTTGGCTTCCTGTAGTCTATCGAATAGCTCCGAGATGAGTGGTAACGGATAGCGGTATTTTACAGTGATCTCATTTGGACCTCAGTAGTCAATAAATGGACGTAAAGTCCCATCCTTCTTCCTCACGAAGAAGAAGCCTGCGCCAGCAGGAGACTTGGAGGGTCTTATGAAGCCTTTCTGAAGATTCTCCTGGTTGTACTCTGACATCGCTTTATTTTCCATTACGGAAAGGGGGTAAACCCTTCCTTTGGGTGGTTCAGTGTTAGGCTTCAAATTGAAAGCGCAGTCATATGATCTGTGTGGAAGTTATACATCAGCGGCTTCTTTGGAAAACACATCTTGGAAAGATGCATATTGAGGCGGCAACCCAGGCAACAACGGGGTAGTTGGCATGCAGGGTATTGGAGAGACTTCCATCAGGCACTTGCCATGGCAATCTGGACCCCAACATGAAAGCTCCAGAGTGGCCCAATTGAATTGTGGCATATGCTTCTGCAGCCACGGTAACCCAAGTACTAAGGGGTGCATGGCCTTCCCTAGCACAAAGAAGGAAATAGTCTCTGTATGAAGAGCACCGGTACATAAGCTCACTGGTTCAGTAAGCAGGGTTACTTCACCCGGTAAGGGCTCTCCATGAATCGAAGACAAAAGCAGCAGAGATGTCATGGTAGTGGTGGGGATCCGCAAATGTTCCACTAGACGTTTCAGAACGAAATTTCCTCCTGCCCCAGAATCCACTAAGGCAAGGGTCTGATATTCTAGAGGTCCGCAGATTAAGGAAACAGGAAGAGAGAGTGGCGGAGAGGGTGCAGTTAGACCTAAGAAGAGTCCTCCCACAGGACTTAGGTCTGCCAGTTTCCCGGACATATAGGGCATGTTTGTACAGCATGACCAGCTGGTCCACAATACATGCATAGTCCCAACCTCTTTCACGTTCTTCTCTCTTTTGAAGTCAAATGACTGCGGCCTAATTGCATTGGTTCTTCGCCAGCAACAGGACCAGACGGTATAGGCTTAGAAACAGGCTTAACTCGAGTTTCTCCCTGGGTAGGTCTTCTGGGGTTCTTGACCTCTTGAACCTTATCACGAAGTTAGTGATCAATCCTTGTAGCCAACTTCATCAGGTCTTCTAAGGTCTCAGGCATTTCTTGAGCTGCCAGATCATCTTTTAACCGGGAGTTCAGGCCTTCAAAGAAGAGAGTCTTCAGGTATCTAGGGTCCCAATGTAGTTCTGAAGCCAATGTCTTGAAGTCTGGTAAAGGTTTATTACCTTGTTTCAGATGAACCAACGTAGATCCTATGGTAGTGTACCGGGCAGGTTCATCGAATACTGACCTGAACAGTTCCAGGAACCCGGCAAGATCATTTAGGATAGAATCATTGTGCTTCCACAGCGGAGAGGCTCAAGTCAGTACTCTTCCATCCAGATAAGACAGGATATAGGTGGTCTTGGCATAAGCTGTGGGAAACTGATTAGGTTGCAGAGCAAAGTGCATGCAACATTGGTTGATAAATCTTCTACATCTCCAATCCTCCCCTGAGAAGCATGTTGGAGCGGAGAGAGGAACAGTAGCCTTGACCTTCACTTCTGGCAGTGTAACTTCTTTACCTGCGGTGGTTGATGTATTCATCTGTGCATGCAATTGGTTAAAGGCAACAGCGAGTTCTGTTGTTCGGAGATTCGCTGGGCCAGGTCTGGAATGGCCTGCAATGCGGTGAGCTGAGCCGAATCCTTGGAGTTAGCAATCTGTTATGGTTTTGAGGTATTTGAGTGGATTCTTGGGTACTGCAGTGATGGCCACTCCCACGGGGAGAAGCCCCATGAGGAACTGCAGTACCAGGCTAGACTCGGGACGCACAAACACAGAAGATTGTTTTTTATTATACAGCTTGAAGTTACCACCAGAGGTGGCAGTAGTGAGTCGATCTGGTGGAGACAGTCTAGGGGTCCCCGGAAGAGGAGACCCATCCCACAATGGTGGTGTAGGGAGCTCCGATGCAGATTCTCAGTATGGAGCTGTAGGTGAGACAGACTGACAATTGTTAGAGTACTCACTAAGCTGTTGCTGTGTAGATGTAGATTCCAGCAGGCAGAAGTAGTTGGATAACAGGCACCAAGGTAGACAGCACAGGCCCTCGAGGAATGAGTAACTGGTTTCCCAGATAGGAACCTGGAAGAAAGCATAGGGCTCCCGAGGAGCGGGTACCCAAGTTAGGTAAATGACCCCGAAGGGCAGAGAGAGCTTCCAGTGGCAACAAGGAAGTGGCAGAGTAGCTTAGACCGGAGGCATTCCAATCCTTGCTAACTTAATTGGTTAGCAAACAAGGGCAGGCTAAATACCCGAGTGGCATGACGTCACTCGAGGGGGATGCCCCTGAGGTTCCCGCCATGACATGGATAAAGACGTGGGTGGCTTGCACGCATGCACCCTAGGAGGCACTCGGGAGAAACATGGCGGATTGTCTTGCCATAGCCGTTCCGGGGATGCCGGGGAGAGCGGCTTGTAGACGCGGCAGTCACCATCTTCCCGAGGCTAGTAAAGAAAGCATGAAGAAAGGTGAGGCACAGAGGTCAAAGCCATCTGAGACCGACGGAAGCAACAACATGGAGGAATCACCAGGAAGCAATGAGTACACGACCAGCGTGGAGACCTGTTGCAAAGGAAATCCTTAGGAGCGGAGCCCGGCCTTAAGTACCGAAGCTCTGCTGACTTCATCATCCGGGGCTGCGGCCAAGTTCCCGCCGCGGGCCCTTCATAAGGCTGGAGGGTGCGCGTGCCTAGGGAGGGGCGTGTGCTGGACGGCGGCGTCTCTCCATGGGCCACGCGGAGAGGCCCGACGCAGAGCACAGGGATCAGTAGCTGAGCCAGGGGCATTGGCGGCGGCCCAAGGACGGAGCTGGCGGCCCACCGCCACCAGGGGCGAGGAACCAGGCACTGGATTAGTCTGAGAGAGGTGAGTGGGCCGGGCCACGGGTCTGCCACAGCCGGCACGCGTAACAGTGTGGGGAAGGAGCAAGAGGAGTGAAGCTCAAAGTTTGTTGTTGGATCATATCAGCATTAGGAGTGAAGCTCCATTGCTTTGTTGGGAATGTGTCAAAAAGGAGAAGCCCCAGTTTTATTATTGGGCACCTGTCAGAAAGAAATTGGCTTGCCTAAACCCAGTGTTGTTTTTGGGGAACATGTATGGAAAAATCAGGAAGGGTGAAGCTTCAGTGTTGTTTATTTATTTATTTATTTAAACATTTTTATATACCTATAGCCGTTTGCACATCATACTGGTTTACATGAAACAGAAAATGTGTAACCTTTACAAGAAACACAGAACAGCGAACAGATAAGTATCATATTGAAACTAGGGCTAAAACAATGAAACAAACTGGTGTATAATACATATGGTCAGCACATTACAAAAGGTAATGAAGGCGTATATACATAGAGAATACTTGGAGGGGGTTAGAGGTGGAGGTTGTTAATGCAAAGTAAGAGATATTCGGTGGGAGGGTGGGAAAGGGAAAGGGGTCCTTCGTATAATTCAAGGGAGATAAGTGAGCATCAAAGGGGGAAATCAGGGTAGGGTGGGAGAAAGGAAGGGGGGGGGGGGGAAAGAGAGCCGACAGCATGAAGGGTGAGCACGGGGAGGAGGGGAGAAGGGAAAGGGGGGGAGAGGATAGCAGAAGTAAAAGATAAAAACATGTAGGTTGACGGAGAAGGATAAAAACATGTAGGTTGACGGTAAAAGGATAAAAGATGTCGATTGACGAGATATTTAGGAGAAAGCCTGTTTAAACAGCCACGTTTTTAGTTTTTTTTTAAACTTGTGTGTGAGAGTTTCAGTGCGGAGGTCGTGGGGCATAGCATTCCAGAGGGTCGGGCCAGCCAGCGAGAGTGCTCTTTTTGTAATGGAGGAGAGTTTGATGAATTTAAGGGAGGGCGGATGTAGCGTTCCTTGTAAGATAGTGCGAATTGGTCTCGAGGAGGCGTAGGGTGTGAAGGGTGGATTGATCCAATGAGTGTTGTTGTTGTGGATATGTCATGAGGAAGCAGTAGGTTTGAAGCCCCAGTGATTTTATTTTACACATGTCAGGAAGGAGCACCAGTGGGTTTTTTTTGGGGGACAAGTCATTAGGAAGTAAGGAGGAGTGAGGACTCACTGTTGTTTATGGGGATGTATGAGGAGAAATTAGGCTGTTTCAGTCACCAATATTGTTGGGACATATTAAGAAGGAGCAGGAGGACTGAATCCCCAGTGTTGATGGTGATCCATGAGGAAGGAGCAGGAGAAGTAAAGACCCAGTATTGTTGTTACAGATATAATAATAGGAAGCAGGAAGATTGAGGCCCCAGTGTTGTTAAAGGGGATGTGTCAGGAACGAGCAGGAGGAATCAAACCGCAATGTTTGGGGATGTACCAGTAGGAAGTAGACTGAGTCAGGCCCCAGTGTTGTTTTTTTGCTGTCTCAGAAAGCAATACGAGAAGTGAAACTACACTTTTGATATTGGGGTCACATCAGAATGAAGCATGAGGAGTGAAACCCCAGGGTTGTTGTTGTGAACACGTCAGGAAGGAGCAGATAGAGTCAAGCACCAGTGCAGTTTTTGGAGATGTGTCAGAAAGGATCAGGTTTGAAGCCCAAGTGTTGTTTTTGGAGATGTGTCAATAGGAATTAGGCTGAGACAAGCCCCAGTGTTTTTGTTGCCGTCATGTCAGGAAAGATCAATAGGAGTGAAGCCCCAGTGTTACTGTTGGGGATTTGTCAGGGATGAAGCAGGAGGTTGAAACTCTAATGTTTTTGATGGCGATATGTCAGGCAGTCAAAAAAGCAAACAGAATGTTGGGAATTATTAGAAAGGGAATGGTGAATAAAATGGAAAATGTCATAATGCCTCTGTATCACTCCATGATGAGACCGCACCTTGAATACTGTGTACAATTCTGGTCGCCGCATCTCAAAAAAGATATAGTTGCGATGGAGAAGGTACAGAGAAGGGCAACCAAAATGATAAAGGGGATGGAACAGCTTCCCTATGAGGAAAGGCTGAAGAGGTTAGGGCTGTTTAGCTTGGAGAAGAGACGGCTGAGGGGGGATATGATAGAGGTCTTTAAGATCATGAGAGGTCTTGAACGAGTAGATGTGACTCGGTTATTTTCACTTTCGAATAATAAAAGGACTAGGGGGCATTCCATGAAGTTAGCAAGTAGCACATTTAAGACTTAAGCGGAGAAAATTCTTTTTCACTCAACGCACAATAAAGCTCTGGAATTTGTTGCCAGAGGATGTGGTTAGTGCAATTAGTGTAGCTGGGTTCAAAAAAGGTTTGGATAAGTTCTTGGAGGAGAAGTCCATTAATGGCTATTAATCAATTTTACTTAGGGAATAGCCACTGCTATTAATTGCATCAGTAGCATGGGATCTTCTTAGTGTTTGGGTAATTGCCAGGTTCTTGTGGCCTGGTTTTGGCCTCTGTTGGAAACAGGATGCTGGGCTTGAGGGACCCTTGGTCTGACCCAGCATGGCAATTTCTTATGTTCTTAAGCAGGAGGAGTCAAGCTGCACTATTGTTGTTGGGGGTTGTGTTAGGAGGAAGTAGGACATGTGGAGACCCAGTGTTCTTGTTGTGAATGTGTCAGGAAGGAGCAGGAGTAGTGAAAGCTCACTATTGTTGCTGGGGATATGTCAGAAAGGAGCAGGAATAATGAAGTCTCGGTATTGTTTTGGTGACATGCTAGGAGGAAATAGGAGTGAAGCCCCAGCGTTCCTGTTGAGGATGTGTCAGGAAGAATTAAGTTGAGTCAGGCCTCAGTATTGTTGTTGGGGACATGTAAAGGAAGGAGCAGGAGGAGTGAAGCCCCACTGTTGTTGTTGGGGTTGTGTCATAAAAGAGCAAGAGTGACACTCCAGTGTTGTTGTTGAAGATGTATTAGGAAGAAGTAGATAGATTGAAGGCCCAGTGAAAATTATCAGGAGGAGTTAAGCACAGTGTTGTTTTGGGGGATGTGTCACGAAGGAGCAGGAGGAGTTAAGACCTAATGTTTTTATTAGGAACATGTCAGGAGGGATTAGGTTGAGTCAGGCTCAAGTGTTCTTGTAGGGCATGTTTCTGGAATGAGCAGGAGGAGTGAAGCCCCAGTTCCTGTTAGGAACATGTGAGGAGGAAGCAGAAAGAGTGAACCTCTAGTATTGTTTCTGGCGACTTGTCATGAGGAAGCGGGGGGGGGGGGGGATGTGTGAGGAACAAAATGAGAAGTAAAGCCACAGTATTATTGTTTGTGACATATAAGGTAGTAGAAGAAGAAGTGAAGCCCCAGTGTTGTTCTTGGGTTTGTATCAGCAGGATTCAGGAGGAGTAAAGCCCCAATGTTGTTGTTGGGGATGTGTCAAGAATGAGTTGGATGAGTGAAGAAGCCCAATATTTGTTGCTGGGGATGTGTCAGGAGAAAATAGGAGCAGTGAAGCCCCAATGTTGTTGTTGTTTGGGACAAGTCAGGAAGAAGTAGGCTGAGTCAGGCCCCAGTTGGGGTTATATAAGAAAGAAGCAGAGGACTGAAGCCCTAATTTTATTTTTGGGGTGTCTCATGAAGAAGCAGAAAGAGTGAAGCCCCGGTGTGGTTATGAATGTGTCAGGAGAAAATTAGGCTGAGAAATGAAATGCCCCAGTGTTGTTGTATGAGATGTGTCAGGTGGAATCAGGAGGAATGAAACTCATATTTTGTTGATGGGGGGTGTGTCAGGAAGGAGAAGGAGGAGTTAAAACCTAGTGTTGTTGTTGGGGATGGAACAATAGGAAGTAGGAGGAGTAAAGCATCAGTGCTGTTTGAGATTTATCAGAAGGAGTGAAACCCTAGTGTTGTTCTTAGAGATGTGTCAGGAAGGAGCTGCAGGAGTAAAGACCCACTGTTGTTGTTTAAGATGTATCAGGAGGAGTGAAGCCCTAGTGTTGTTCTTGGAGATGTGTCAGGAAGGAGCTGCAGGAGTAAAGACCCACTGTTGTTGTTTAAGATGTATCAGGAGGAGTGAAACCCTAGTGTTGTTCTTGGAGATGTGTCAGGAAGGAGCTGCAGGAGTAAAGACCCACTGTTGTTGTTCATGATGTATCAGGAGGAGTGAAGCCCCAGTGTTGTTTCCATGAATGTGTCAGGAGGAAGCAGGAAGAGTGAAGCTCAATGTTGTTGTTGGGAATGTGTCAGGATGAATTAGGCTGCGTCAGGCACCAGTGTTATTGTTGGAGACATGTCAAGAATGAAAAGGAGTAGTGAAGCCCCAGTGTTGTTGTGGAGGACTTATCAAGAGGAAGCAGAAGGACTGAAGCCCCATTGTAGTTGATGGAGATGTGTCAGGAGGGAGAAAGAAAAGTGAAGCTCCAATGTTGTTTTTGAGGATGAGTCAGGAAGGAGCAGGAAGACTGAAGCCCCACTGTTGATGCTGGGGGACTTATCAGAAGGAAGCCAGAGGACAGAAGCCCCACTGTTGTTGTAGGGGTTGTGTTGGGTAGGAGCAAGAGGATTGAAGCCCTCCTGTTGTTGTTGGGACTTATCAGGAGGAAGCAGGAGGAATGAAGCTCCATTGTTTTTGTTGGGGATGTGGTGGGAAAAGGCAAGATGATTGAAGCCCGACTGTTGTTCTTGGGGATATATAAGCAGCAGAAGTGAAGTACAAGTGTTGATGCTGGGGGTATGTCAGGTGGGAGTAGGAGGATTAAAGCCCCAACCTTGTTGGGGATTTATCAGGAAGAAGTGGGCTGAGTGAGGCCCCAAGTGTTTTGGTTGGGAATGTGTCAGAAAGTAGGAGTGAAGCCCCAATGTTGCTTTTGGGGATGTGCCAAGAGGAAGCGGGAGCATTGAAGCCCCAGTTTTGTTGTTGGGGACATGTCAGCAAAATGCAGAAGGAGTGAAGACTTAATGTTTTTCTTTGGGATGTGTCAGGAAGGAGCAGGAGGAGTGAAGCCCCAGTGTTGCTTTTGGAGATGTGTCAGGAATGAGCAGAAGGATCAAAACCCCAGTGTTGCTGTTTGAGAAGTATCAGGAAGAAAGTGAAGTGAAAACCCAGGGTTGTTCTTGCAGACATATCAGCAGCATGCAGGACGAATGGATCCCCAGTGTTGTTGTTTGGGATATACAAGGAACAAGCAGGATGAGTATAAAAGCCCCAGTATTGTCATTGGGGACATGTCAGGAAGAAGTAGGCTAAGTCAGGCCCCAGTGTTGTTGTTTGTGGATGTATCAAGAAGTAGCAGGTGGAGTGAAGCTCCAGTGATGTTGTTTGAGATGAGTGAAGCCTCAGTTTTGTTTTTGGGGACATTTCAGGAGAAATCGGGAGTAGTAAAGCATCATTGTTGTTGTTGAGGATGTGTCAGGAGGAAGCAGACTGAGTCAGGCCCAGTGTTGTTTTTGCAGATGTATCAGGAAGGAACAAAAGGAGTGAAAACTCTGTATTGTTATTGGGAACATATCAGCAGGAAGTATAAGGAGTAAAGTGCCAGTGTTGGTGTTGGGGACATGTCATGATGAAACAGAAGTAGAGTTGTTGTTACTAAAGAAATCGGAGGAAGCAGGAGGAGTGAAGCCACAGTGTTATTGTTGTACCTGTGTCAAAAAGGAGAAGGAGGAGTGAAGATTCACTGTTGTTGATGTGGATGTGTCAGGAGGAAATAGGCTGAATCAGCCCAGAATGTTGTTGTTGGGGGATGAGTCAAGAATTTGCAGAAGTGAAGCCCCAGAGTTTTTGTAGACATATCAAGAGGAAGCAGGAGAAGTGAGACGCCAATGTTGTTGTTTGGGACGTGTCATGAAAGAATAGGAGGAGTCGATCTGCATTGTTTTTGTTGGGGACGTGTCAGCAAAATGTAGACTGAGGCAGGCACCATTGTTGTTGTAGTGGACGTGTCAGGAAGGAGCAGGTGGAGTGAAACTCCAGTATTGTTGTGGGAATGTATCACAGTAAGCAGGAGGAGGTAAGTGCCTTTGCTGGAGACATGTCAGGAGGAAGCAGGATGAGTAAAGCCCTGATGTTGTTGTTGGGGATGTGTTAGGTGGAAGTTGGAGTGAAGCCCCTATGTAGTGTCAGGCCCCAGTGTTTTTGTTGGGGAGATGTCAGGAAAGTGCAGGAGGAGCAAAACCCCATTGTTGTTGCAGATGTATCAGGCGGAAATTGGAGAAGTGAAACCCCTGGTGTAGTTGTTGAAGACATGTCAGGAGGAAGTAGTTAGGCCCCATAGTTGTTCTTGGGACATGTCAGGAAGGAACAGAAATAAAGAAACCCCAGTGTTTTTGTTGGGTACGTGTTAGGTGGTAGTAGGAGGAGTGAAACCCTAGAGTTGTTGTTGGGGACATGTTAGGAAGGAGCAGAAGGAATGTTGCCCCAGTTTTGTTTTTGCAGACATATTAGGAAGAAGCAGGAGATGTAAGGCCCCAGTATTGCTGCTGGGAACATGCACGTAAGTAGTAGGAGGAGTTGAGCTCCAGTGTTATTGTTTGAGACATATCAGGATAAGTAAAGCCCCAGTATTATTGTTGGGGACATGATAGGAATGAGCAGGAGGAGTGAAACCCCAGTATTGTTGTTGGGGATATGTCAAAAAAAGAAGCAGGAGGAATGAAACCACAGTGTTGTTTTTCGGGGGTGTCAGGAAAGAGGAGGAGGAGTGAAATCCCGGGTTTTGCTGTTGGGAACATATCAGCAAGAAATAAGAAGAGTGAAATGCCAGTGTTGTTGAGGATGTGTCAGAAGAAAGTAGGAGGAATGAAGCAAAATTGTTTTTGTTGGGGAAGTGTTAGGAGGAAGAAGGGGGTGTTAAGCTAGAATGTTGTCAGGCCCCAGAGTTGTTGCTGGGACATGTCAGGAAGGAAAGGAAGTAGAGATACCCCAGTATTGTTGTTGGGTACATGATAGGAATGAGCAAGAGGAGTGAAACCCCAGTGTCGTTGTTGGGGATGTGTCAAAAAAGGAGCAGGAGGCATGAAACCACAGTGTTGTTGTTGGGGACATGTCAGGAAATGGGAGGAGGAGTGAAATCCCAGTATTGTTGTTATGAACATATCAGCAGGAAGGTAAGAAAAGTGAAGTGTTAGTGTTGGGGTTGTGTCAGGAAGTGTTAGGGTTGGGGTTGTGTCAGGAAAGAGCAGGTGGACTGAAGCCCTAATGTTCTTTTTTGGGGATGTGTCAGGAAGGATCTGGAGGTGTGAAGCCCCAGTGTTTTTGTTTGGGATGTATTAGGTGAAAGCAGGAGGAGTGAAGCCCCAGTGTTTTTGTTGGGGACTTCTCATGAGGAATTAGGCTATGTTAGGAACCAGACATTGTTGTTGGGGCCACGGCAGGAATGAACAGGAGGAGTGAAGCCCAAGTGTCTTTGCTGGGGACGTATCAGGAAGAAGCAGGAGGAAACAATAGGAGTGTAGGCCCAGTGTTGTTACTGAGGATGTGTCAGGAAAAAGCAGGAGGAGTGAAACCCCAGTGTTTTTGTTGGAAACATTTCAGCACGAATTGTGAAGCACCAGTGTTATTGTTGGGGATGTGTCAGGAAGGAGGTGGAGCACTGAAGCCCCTATATTTTTTTTAGGAGCTTGAAAGGAGGAAATAGGCTGAGTCAGGCCGCAGTCTTGTTCTTGTGGACATGTCAGAATGAGCAGGAATAGTGCATCCCAGAGTTGTTTTTGGAGATGTGTCAGAAGGAAACAAGTGTGGAGCCCCATTGTTGTTGTTGTGGACTTGTGAGGAAGGAGCAGGAAGAGAAAAGCCCCAGTTTTGTTCTTAAGGACATGTCAGGAGGAAGTTGGAGAACTGAAGGTCCAGTGTTGTTGTTGGGGATTTATCAGGAAGGAGTAGGAGTATTGAAGGCCCAGTATCGTTGTTTGGGACATGTCAGGAAGGGGCAGGAGGAATTAATCCCCACTGCTGTTTTCATAGTCATATCAGGATGAAGCAGGAGGAGTGAAGCCCCTGTGTTGTTGTTGGGGAATTATCAAGAAGAAGCAGGAAGAGTGATGTCCCAGTGTTGCTCCAGAGGACATATCAGCAGGATGCAGGAGGAGTGAAGCCCCAGATTTGTAATTAAGAGGTGACAGGAAGGAGCAGGTTTGGAAGCCTCACTGTTGTGGTTTGGGAAGTATCAGAAATAGGAGGCGTGAAGCCTCAGTGTTGTTTTGGGGGATGTATATGGAGAAAACTGGAGCAATGATTCTCCTGTGTTGCTTATGGGGATGTGTAAGGGGAAATTAGCTGAATCAAGCCCCAGTGTTGTTGTTTGAGATGCATCAAGAAAGAGAAGTAAGAGTGAAACCCCTGTTTTGCTTATGAGAATGTTGCTGTGGGGGACAAGTCAGGAAGAAGGATTAGCGAAGCCCCAGTGTTATTATTGTGGATGTGTCAGGAAGGATCAGGTGGAGTTATGCAGGATTGTTTTGTTGGAGACATGTCAGAAAGGAGCAGTAGGAATCAAGCTTTGTTGTTGTTGTTGGGGTGAGTCAGGAGGAAGTATGCTGAGATAAGCTCCAGTGTTTTGTTGTTGGTGCATATCAGGAAGGAACATGCATAGTGAAACCCAAGTGTTTTTGTTAGGGATGTATCAGTAGGAAGCATGAGGATTGGAGGCTCAGTGTTGATGTTGGGAACGTGTTAGGAGCAAGTAGGAGGTATGAAGCCCCAGTGTTGTTTTTGGGTCAAGTCAGGAAGGAACAGGTAGAGTGATGCCCCAGTGTTGTGGTTGGGGTCTTGTAAGGAAGCAGCCCCAGTGTTGTTGTTGTTGTTGGGAACATATTAGAAGAAAACAGGAGGAGTAAGGCCCTAGTATTTTTGTTGGGAACATCAGTAAGGAGCAGAAGGTATAAAGCTCCAGTGTTGTTGTTTGAGATGTATCAGGAGAAGAAAAGCCCCAGTGTTGTTGGGGACATGATAGGAAGAAGCAGGAGTAGTGAAGTTCCAGTTTTGTTGTTGGGGGACATCAGGAATAATTAGGCTGAGTCATGCTCCAGTGTTGTTATTGGGGATGTGTCAGGAAGGAGCAAAAGGAGAGAAGCACCAGTGTTTTTGTTGAGGACATACAAGCAGGAGGAGTGAAGCCCAATTGTTATTGTTGGGATGTGTCAAAAATGAAAAGGAGGAGTGAAACCCCAGTGTTGTTGTTGTTGTGGATGTTTCAGGAGGAACTAGTCTGCGTTAGTCCACAGAGCTGTTGACCTGTCAGGAATTTGCAGCAGTGATGCCCTAATGTTGTTGTGAGCATATCAGCAGTAAGTAGGAATGAAGCCCCAATGTTGTTGCTGGGGGACATATCAGGAATGAGCAGATGGAGTCTAGCTGCAAAGTTGTTGTTGGGTATGTTTCAGGAGGAAGTAGAGTGAGTCATGTCCCAGTGTTGTTGCAGATGTGTCAGGAAGGAGCAGGAGAAATGAAACCCCAGTATTGTAGTTGAGAATGTAGAAGCAGGAAGCATAAGGAGTGAAGCACCGGTCTTGTTGTTGGGGATGTGTTTGGAGGAAACAGGAAGAGTGAACCCCTAGTGTTGTTGTTGATGATATTTTAGGAGGAAGTAGGAGGATTGAAGCCCCAGTGCTGTTGTTGGGAACATGTCAGGAGGAGGCATGAGGAGTGAAACCCAGTATTGTTGTTGGGGACATGTCATGAAGGAGTAGGAGGAGTCAAGCTGCAATGTTGTTGTTGGGGATACACTGGGAGGAAGTCAACTGACTCAGGCCCTAGTGTTGTTGTGCACTTCTCAGAAAGGAGCAGGAGGAATTAAACTCCAGTATTGCTGGTGGGAATATTTCAGTAGGAAGTATGAGGAATGAAGTGCAAGTGTTGTTGGGGATGGGTCAGAAAAAAAGCAGGAGGGTTGAAATCTTTGGGGGGGGGGGAGTGTTAGGAGGATGTAGGGGAAGAAACCTAGAGGGTTGCTGTTGGGACAAGTCAGCAATGAGCAGGAGGAGTAAAGCTAAGGGTTTTTGTTGGGGAAGTGTCAAGAATAGCAAGTGTTGTTTGGGATGCATCAGGATGGAGCTGGAGGAGTGAAACCCAAGTGTTGTTGTTTGGATGTGTGAGACAGGAGCAGGATGAGTGAAGTCTCAATGTTGTTGTTAGGGATGCATAAGGAGGAAGTAGCTTGAGTCAGCACCATTGTTGCTTTTGTGGATGTGTCAGTAAAAAACAGGTGTTATAACTGTCGGCTGCGGCCACCCATGGCTGACCCAACTCACGTCATGTGCTGCCCTGCTCTCCTCTCCGGACGAACTTGCAGCTGTGGCTAGCCACTCCCGATGCATGCTGTCTATCTCCTGGGACTTCTCATGGTGGCTGGGATGCTGCCAACCTCCATGCCTCCTCCAAGCCTTCCGAGGCACGCCACTGAGTCTACCTTTAAGGACGCTATGGCAGGAACCTCAGGGGTGTCGCCTATTGATGACATCATCAACCGGGATTCATAATCACTGCCCTGGGTCTTCACTAATCGACTTGGCAACGAGTTATTTCGCTACTGGTGCTTGTGCCTGTCTGCCCGGACGTCTGTTCCTGTCTTGGCTCTTTAACAGGGTTTCTGGACTCTGGCTCAGGTTCCCGCTCCTCGGGGGCCTGTGTGCGCTTCTCAGGAGACTTGTCTCCAGACCTTCTCAGACCTCGGGGTGGCCCCTGCGCCTCTCCAGTGGTCCTGCCTGTTGGCCTCCCCGCTTCTCGGGGTCGCCCTGGAAATATCTTACAGAGACTCTTGCTCTACACTTCCCCACTCCTTGGGGCAGTATCTACACTTCTACACTAGCAACTGGCTCTGCACCCCTCCGCTCCTCAGGGCAGTGCTTCCATCTCTCCACCAGCAACTTGCTTTGCACTTTCCTGCTCCTCGGGGCAGTGCTTATATCTCTACACCAGCAACTTACTCCACTCTTCCCCTCCCCTCGGGGCAGCATCTACGTCTCCATGCCAGCGACTTGCTTCACTCTTCCCCGCTCTTGGGGGTAGGGTCTACATCGCTACTTGATTAACTTTGCTCCTGCTTCCCCGCTTCTTGGGGTAGTCTCCATTACTACTGCTAAATCTGACTGCACTCCCCAGCTCCTCAGGGCAGCCTACGTCACTGGTGCTAAGACTGACCTTGCGCTTCCCCACTCCTCGGGGCAGTCCTTACATCATCATTCCAGAGACTCTGTTACTATGCTATACTACAGTTGTGTTTCTTACTACTGCTGACCACACCTTCTGACGGTGAGGACCTGTGGGGCTCCTCCCCTCAGGCTGTAACAACACTCACCTTGGGCCAAGGGTCCACTAAACCCACAAATCTTAACAGAGGAAGAGTGAAGCTCGTGTTTTGTTGTTGGGGATGTATCAAGATGAAGCACAAGGAGTGAAGCCCCAGAGGTGCTGCTAGGGACATGTTTTGTTATCAGGATGGAGCAGGAGGAGTAAAGCCCCAGTATTGTTGTTGGGTATGTGTGAGTTGGAATTTAACTGAGTCAGGCCCCAGTATTTTTGTTGGGGATGTGTCAGGAAGACAGCCTCAGTGTTGTTGCTTGAGATATATCTGGAGTTATGTTAGGACGGAGCAAGAGGAGTAAATCCCCCGTATTGTTGGGGAAGTATCAGGTGGAAGCTGGAAGATTGAAGTCCCATTGTTGTTGGGAATGTGTTGGGAAGGAGCATGATGAGCGAAGCCCCAGTATTTTTGCTGGGGATATATCATCAGGAGTAGTGAAGCCCCCATATTTTTGTTGTGGATGCTTCAGGAAGAAGCAGGAGTGAAGCACCAGTGTTTTTATTGGGGATGCCTCAGGAAGAACTAGGTTGAATCAGTTCCTAGTGTTGTTAAGAACATAAGAACATAAGAAAATGCCATACTGGGTCAGACCAAGGGTCCATCAAGCCCAGCATCCTGTTTCCAACAGTGGCCAATCCAGGCCATAAGAACCTGGCAAGTACCCAAAAACTAAGTCTATTCCATGTTACCATTGCTAATGGCAGTGGCTATTCTCTAAGTGAACTTAATAGCAGGTAATGGACTTCTCCTCCAAGAACTTATCCAATCCTTTTTTAAATACCGCTATACTAACTGCACTAACCACATCCTCTGGCAACAAATTCCAGAGTTTAATTGTGCGTTGAGTAAAAAAGAACTTTCTCCGATTAGTTTTAAATGTGCCACATGCTAACTTCATGGAGTTTCTACTATCCGAAAGAGTAAATAACCGATTCACATCTACCCATTCTAGACCCCAGTATTGTTGTTGAGGGACATGTTAGGAAGGAGCAGGAGAACTTTATTCTCAGTGTTGTTATTGCAGACATATCAGGAAGGAGGAGGAGGAGACAAGTAGCATTGTTGTTGAGGAAGTGTGAAGAAGAAGAAGAAGTGAAGGCCCGGTGTTTTGGTTTGGGATTTATCAGGAAGGAGGAGGTGGAGTGAAGATCCAGTGTTGTTGTTGGGGAAATGTCAGGAGGAATTACGCTGAGTCAGAACCCAGCGCTGGGAATGTGTCAGTAAGGAGCAGAGGAAGTAAAGTAAAGTCTTGGTGTTGTTGTTTGATATGTATCAGGAGGAGTGAAACCCCAGTATTGTTGTTGGGGGACATGTTAAGAAGGAGCAGGAGAACTTTATTCTCAATGTTGTTATTGCAGACATATCAGGCAGGAGGAGGAGGAGACAAGTAGCATTGTTGTTGGGAACTTATAAAATAGGAGCAGGAAGAGTAAAGCAACATAGTTCTTGTTGAGGACATGACAGGAAGGAGCAGTAGGAATCAAGCAGTATTGTTGGTCCTGGGGATTTTTAAGGAGGAAGTAGACTGAGTCAGGCCCCAGTATTGTTGTTGGGACATTTTAGGAAGAAGCAGCAGGAATGAAACCCAAATGTTGTAGCTGGGGACATATCAGGAGTAAGCATGAGGAGTGAAGTATCACTGTTGTTGCTGGGGACATATCAGGGGGAGGTAGGAGGAAGGAAACACCTGTTTGTTGCTGGGGACATGTCAGGAGGGAGCAGTTGGTGTGACGTCCCAGTGTTTTTGTTGAGAATAAGAAACAGCAGGAGGAGTGAAACCACAGTATTGTAGTTGGGAATATAGCAGCAGGACTCATGAGGAGTGAGGCACCAGTGTTGTTTTTGAGGATGTGTCTGAAGGAAGCAGGATGAGTGAAGCTCTAGTGTTTTTGCTTGGGATGCTTTAGAGGGAATTAGGAGGAGTGAAGCTCCAGTGCTGTTGTTGGGAACATGTCAGGAAGAAGCATGAGGATTGAAGCTCAGTGTTGCTACTGGAGATGTGTCAGGAAGGAGTAGGAGTCAAGATGAAATGTTGTCCCGGACATGTCAGGAGGAAGTTGACTGACTCAGGCCCCAGTGTTGTTGTTGTGGATGAGTCAGAAATGAGAAGGAGGAGTGCAACCCTAGTATTATTGTTGTTGGGAACATATCAGCAGGACGTATGAGCAGTGAAGCACCGGTGTTGCTGTTAGGGATGGATTTGAAGGAAGCAGGAGGAATGTAGCCCTAGTGTTATTGTTGGGGATGTGTTAGGAGGATGTAGGGAGAATGAAGCTAGAGTGTTGTAATTGGTACATGTCAGGAAGAAGCAGTAGGAGTAAAGCCAAGTATTGTTTTTTTTGGGAAGTGTCAGGAAGTAGCAGGTGGAGTGAAGCCCTAGTGTTGTTTTTTAGGATGTGTCAGAATGGAGCCAGAGGAGTGAATCCTCAGTGTTGTTGATGGGGATGGATTAGGAGGAAGCAGGAGCATGTGTCTTGAGGAATTAGGCTGAGTCAGGCACCAGTGTTGTTGATAGGATACATGTCAGGAATGTGCAGGAGGAGTGAAGCCCCAGTGTTGTTGTTGGGGTACATGTCAGGAATTTGCAGGAGTGAATCCCCAATGTTGTTGTTGGGGGCATATCAGCAGGAAGCAGGAGGAGTGAGGTGCCAGTGTTGTGTCTGGGGACATGTCAGGAAGGAGCAGGAGGAGTGAAGCCCCAGTGTTGTTGTCAGGGACATGTCAGGAAGGAGCAGGTGGAGTGAAGCACCAGTGTTGCTGTTGGTGATGTATCAGGAACGAGAGGGAGGACTGAAGCCCCAGTGTTGTTGTTGGGGTACATGTCAGGAATTTGCAGGAGTGAATCCCCAATGTTGTTGTTGGGGGCATATCAGCAGGAAGCAGGAGGAGTGAGGTGCCAGTATTGTTTCTGGGGACATGTCAGGAAGGAGCAGAAGGAGTGAAGCCCCCATATGTTTACTGTGAACTTGAGAGGAAGGAGCAGGAGGAGTGAAGCCCCAGTGTTGTCAGGTACATGTCATGAGGAAGCAGGTGGAGTGAAGCACCAGTGTTCTTTTTGGAGATGTGTCAGGAGGAAGCAGAATGAATTAAATCCCAGTATTGTCGTTGAATTTGTGTCTGGAAAGAGATGGAGGAGTGAAGCACCAGTCATCTTGTTGTTAACATATCAGGAGGATGTAGGCTGAGTTAGGCCACAACATTGTTGCTGTGGACTTGTCAGGAAATAGCAACAGGAGCAAAGCCCCAGTGTTATTGTTGGGAACATGTCAGGAGGAAGCAGGAGAAGTGAAGTCCCAGTGTTTTGTTGGGAATGTGTCAGGAATGAGCAGGAATGAAATCCCATTGTTGTTGTTTGGAAAGTATGAGGATGAATCAGGAGAAATGAAAACCCGGTGTTGTTGGTGGGGACGTGTCAGGATCTGGTGCAATGAAACCTCAGTGATGTGGTTGAGGATGTATCAGGAAGGAGTAGGCTGAGTCAGGCCCCAGTAGTTTTTTTATGGACATGTCAGGAAGGAGCATGAAATGTGAAGCCCCAGTTTTGTTGTTGGGGATGTATCTTGAGGAAGCAGGAGGAGTGAAGTCCCAGTGTTGTTGTTTGGATGTGCCAGGAAGGAACAAGAGGCGTGAAGTCCCAGTGTTGTTGCTGGGGATATAATAATAAGGCAAAGGTGGAGTGAAGCCACTATGTTGTTGTGGATGTATCAGGAAGGAACAGGACGAGTATAGTCCCTGTGTTGTTCTTGGTGACATGTTAGGAGAAAGCAGGAGGAATGAAGCCTTAGTGTTGTTGTTGTTGTTGCTGAATTATCAAAAAGTATCAGGAGTATTGAAGCCCCAGTGATTTTGAGGATGTGTCAGGAAGGAGCAGGAGGAGTGAATCCTCAGTTTTATTGTTGGGACTTATCTGGAAGGAGTAGGAGGAATGAAATCCCAGTATTGTTATTAGGGATGAAGCAGGAGGAAACAGGAGAAATAAAGCCCCAGTGTTGTTGCTGGGGATGTGTCAGGAGAAAGTAGGCTGAGTCAGACCCCTGTTTTGGAGATGTTTCAGGAAGAAGAGGTATGAATGAAGCCCCATTGTTTATGTTGGAGATGAAACTGCAGAATACAGGAGCATTGAAGCCCAGTGTTGTTGTTGTGGATGTGTCAGGAGGAAGCAGTAGTAGTGAAGCCCTGGTGGTATTGTTAAGAATGTGTCAGGAGACAGCAGAAGTAGTGCAGCTCCAATGTTGTTGTTGGGGACGTGTCAGGAGAAAGTAAGCTGGGTCAGGCCCCAGTGTTGATGTTGGGGATGTATCAGGAAGGAGCAGGAGCAATGGACACCCAGGGCTGTTTTGGGGATATATCAGGAGGAAGTAGACCAAGTCAGGCCCCAGTGTTTTTGTAGAAGACATGTCAGGAGAAAGTAGGAGGAGTGAATCCCCAGTGTTTTTGTTGGGGGATTTGTGTAAACCCCGCCCCCTGGAAAACAACACACACCCCAAGTCCCCGCTAGAGTAGTCCCTAAACTGGCCGTTTAATGTAAGGGGTGGTTGTTAGCTGTGGCAACAAGGTTTACAAGAATAAAGAATTATTTCATAGAAAAAAAACCACTTAGACTCAAATTGATAGTTTTGTTAGAGCTAATAACTTCTTTATAAAAAAAACTTTTAGTTTGTTACATAACTTTCTGAAGATATCTCAAATACAACAGATTCAACAATATAAGTCAGAAAAATATAAATACAACAAAATTTGCTTCCTCTATCCTTTCAATTATGTATCCTTCCTTTTCATTTTCATAAATTTCTCAGTCTTTAAACATAACCTCTAACATGCTTTTCGGGCCATTCTCCTTTTCCTTTCTTTTCCTACAAAGAATTTTTTTAATATTGTCTTTGGTTTAGTGAGCTCACCAATTGAAGACCTGTGGGGCCCTTTCTTTCAGGTTGCACTTCTTCTTCTTTTCAAAGAGTCCAGTTTTCTCCGCTGCAGGTTCCTCAGGCACCTACCAGTCCTTTCGCACTGAGGATATCTCCCCAAGGCCTACTGCCCAGGAGGGAAGGGTTAGGTCAGCCGTCATAGTTGGTGATTCGATTATTAGGAATGTAGATAGCTGGGTGGCGGGTGGGCGTGAGGATCGCCTGGTAACATGCCTACCTGGTGCGAAGGTGGCGGACCTCACGCGTCATCTAGATAGGATTTTAGACAGTGCTGGGGAGGAGCCGGCTGTCGTGGTACACGTGGGCACCAACGACATAGGAAAATGTGGGAGGGAGGTTCTGGAAGCCAAATTTAGGCTCTTAGGTAGAAAGATTAAATCCAGAACCTCCAGGGTAGCATTCTCTGAAATGCTCCCTGTTCCACGCACAGGTCACCAGAGGCAGGCAGAGCTCCAGAGTCTCAATGCGTGGATGAGACAATGGTGCAAGGAAGAGGGATTCAGTTTTGTTAGGAACTGGGGAACCATTTGGGGAAGGGGGAGTCTCTTCCGAAGGGATGGGCTCCACCTTAACCAGGGTGGAACCAGACTGCTGGCGCTAACCTTTAAAAAGGAGATAGAGCAGCTTTTAAACTAGAACAAAGGGGAAAGCCGACAGTCGCTCAGCAGCGCATGGTTCGGAGAGATGTATCTTTAAAGGATACTAATGATGCATTAGAATTAGGGCATCCCGACAGTGAGGTTCCAATAATTAGAAAAGTAGTCCAAGTGCCTGTAACTAAAAACTCACCTGAGCTAAAAAAATTCTAACTTATCCCTATCAATTAAAAAGCAGAATAAAAATACAAAGAAAAAACAAACTTTGAAATGTTTGTATGCTAATGCCAGAAGTCTAAGAAGTAAGATGGGAGAATTAGAATGTATAGCAGTAAATGATGACATAGACTTAATTGGCATCTCAGAGACATGGTGGAAAGAGGATAACCAATGGGACAGTGCTATACCGGGGTACAAATTATATCGCAATGACAGAGAGGAGCAGTCGGGAGGAGGTGTGGCGCTTTATGTCCGGGATGGCATAGAGTCCAACAGGATAAACATCCTGCATGAGACTAAATACAAAATTGAATCTTTATGGGTAGAAATCCCTTGTGTGTCAGGGAAGACTATAGTGATAGGGGTATACTACCGTCCACCTGGTCAAGATGGTGAGATGGACAGTGAATGCTAAGAGAAATTAGGGAAGCTAACCAAATTGGTAGTGCAGTAATAATGGGAAACTTCAATTACCCCAATATAGACTGGGTAAATGTATCATCGGGTCACGCTAGAGAGATAACGTTCCTGGATGGAATAAATGATAGCTTTATGGAGCAATTGGTTCAGGAACCGACGAGAGAGGGAGCAATTTTAGATCTAATTCTCAGTGGAGCACAGGACTTGGTGAGAGAGGTAACGGTGGTGGGGCCGCTTGGCAATAGTGATCATAATATGATCAAATTTGATTTAATGACTGGAAAAGGAACAGTGTGCAAATCCAAGGCTCTCGTGCTAAACTTTCAAAAGGGAAACTTTGATAAAATGAGAAAAATTGTTAGAAAAAAACTGAAAGGAGCAGCTACAAAAGTAAAAAATGTCCAAGAGGCGTGGTCATTGTTAAAAAATACCATTCTAGAAGCACAGTCCAGATGTATTCCACACATTAAGAAAGGTGGAAAGAAGGCAAAACGATTACCGGCATGGTTAAAAGGGGAGGTGAAAGAAGCTATTTTAGCCAAAAGATCTTCATTCAAAAATTGGAAGAAGGATCCAACAGAAGAAAATAGGATAAAGCATAAACATTGGCAAGTTAAATGTAAGACATTGATAAGACAGGCTAAGAGAGAATTTGAAAAGAAGTTGGCTGTAGAGGCAAAAACTCACAGTAAAAACTTTTTAAAATATATCCGAAGCAGAAAGCCTGTGAGGGAGTCAGTTGGACCGTTAGATGATCGAGGGGTTAAAGGGGCACTTAGAGAAGATAAGGCCATCGCAGAAAGATTAAATGATTTCTTTGCTTCGGTGTTTACTGAAGAGGATGTTGGGGAAGTACCCGTAACGGAGAAGGTTTTCATGGGTAATGATTCAGATGGACTGAATCAAATCACGGTGAACCTAGAAGATGTGGTAGGCCTGATTGACAAACTGAAGAGTAGTAAATCACCTGGACCGGATGGTATACACCCCAGAGTTCTGAAGGAACTAAAAAATGAAATTTCAGACCTATTAGTAAAAATTTGTAACTTATCATTAAAATCATCCATTGTACCTGAAGACTGGAGGATAGCAAATGTAACCCCAATATTTAAAAAGGGCTCCAGGGGCGATCCGGGAAACTACAGACCGGTTAGCCTGACTTCAGTGCCAGGAAAAATAGTGGAAAGTGTTCTAAACATCAAAATCACAGAACATATAGAAAGACATGGTTTAATGGAACAAAGTCAGCATGGCTTTACCCAGGGCAAGTCTTGCCTCACAAATCTGCTTCACTTTTTTGAAGGAGTTAATAAACATGTGGATAAAGGTGAACTGGTAGATATAGTATACTTGGATTTTCAGAAGGCGTTTGACAAAGTTCCTCATGAGAGGCTTCTAGGAAAAGTAAAAAGTCATGGGCTAGGTGGCGATGTCCTTTCGTGGATTGCAAACTGGCTAAAAGACAGGAAACAGAGAGTAGGATTAAATAGGCAATTTTCTCAGTGGAAGGGAGTGGACAGTGGAGTGCCTCAGGGATCTGTATTGGGACCCTTACTGTTCAATATATTTATAAATGATCTGGAAAGAAATACGACGAGTGAGATAATCAAATTTGCAGATGACACAAAATTGTTCAGAGTAGTTAAATCACAAGCAGATTGTAATAAATTGCAGGAAGACCTTGTGAGGCTGGAAAATTGGGCATCCAAATGGCAGATGAAATTTAATGTGGATAAGTGCAAGGTGATGCATATAGGGAAAAATAACCCATGCTATAATTACACAATGTTGGGTTCCATATTAGGTGCTACAACCCAAGAAAGAGATCTAGGTGTCATAGTGGATAACACATTGAAATCGTCGATTCAGTGTGCTGCGGCAGTCAAAAAAGCAAACAGAATGTTGGGAATTATTAGAAAAGGAATGATGAATAAAACGGAAAATGTCATAATGCCTCTGTATCGCTCCATGGTGAGACCGCACCTTGAATACTGTGTACAATTCTGGTCGCCGCATCTCAAAAAAGATATAATTGCGATGGAGAAGGTACAGAGAAGGGCTACCAAAATGATAAGGGGAATGGAACAACTCCCCTATGAGGAAAGACTAAAGAGGTTAGGACTTTTCAGCTTGGAGAAGAGACGACTGAGGGGGGGATATGATAGAGGTGTTTAAAATCATGAGAGGTCTAGAACGGGTAGATGTGAATCGGTTATTTACTCTTTCGGATAGTAGAAAGACTAGGGGACACTCCATGAAGTTAGCATGGGGCACATTTAAAACTAATCGGAGAAAGTTCTTTTTTACTCAACGCACAATTAAACTCTGGAATTTGTTGCCAGAGAATGTGGTTTGTGCAGTTAGTATAGCTATGTTTAAAAAAGGATTGGATAAGTTCTTGGAGGAGAAGTCCATTACCTGCTATTAAGTTCACTTAGAGAATAGCCACTGCCATTAGCAATGGTTACATGGAATAGACTTAGTTTTTGGGTACTTGCCAGGTTCTTATGGCCTGGATTGGCCACTGTTGGAAACAGGATGCTGGGCTTGATGGACCCTTGGTCTGACCCAGTATGGCATTTTCTTATGTTCTTATGTTCTTACCTATCTAAAAAAACCTAATTAAAAGAAACTATCTATTCTATTTTTTTTAACACTATCTAACTAATGCAAATAAATGAATAATTATAATCCCTCTAACTAAACCCTTAACCAGACAGTCTTAAAACAAAAATATTCAAATAGATGAAAGGGTTCTTTATGCATCAGCATAGTATACATATACTAAACCTCTTTGGAAAGCAAAAATGAAAAGGCTTAATTATAGGCACTTAGGCATATAAATATAGTGATTTTTTTTTCTTTTTATTTGTGCCTCAGCTTTCACAATATTTCTTAAAGCTTAAGAAATATCTTTTAAAATAAATATAGAATCCTCAGACTCCTAAATGATTCCTTTACTTTCAGACAATTTCAGTAACTTAACAGAGGTCCTGCTTTCCTAGCAGCCAGGTTTAAGCTCAACCTGCTTCAGAAAGGAAATTAACTAACCCACTGTCAGTTCAAAACCAACAAACCTTACAAAAGTTTCTTAGGGCTAAAGAAATTCCTTTTAAATCAATATAGGATCTTAGATTCCTAAGACAGTAACAACATCTTAACAGTGGTCTGGCTTCCTAGCAGCCAGGGTTAAGTTCAACCAGTTCAGATAGGAGGTTTGTTACAATAACTAGCCACTGTCAGCTTAAAACTAACAAAACTTCAACAAAATTCTTTTCCTTTCCTTTCCTTTTAAGAGTCCCTACCACAATCACAAGCTAGAGCCAAACTCCCGCGGGGTTCTCTAAGTTAACTAAGACTCTCATTCATACACTCACCCCCTTACACTCTATCATAAAAAACTCAAAAACAATGCCTTTGAGAGAGAGGATCTTCCTATACACAACCTTGCTCTCTCAAGGCTGCCCACCCACTCACTGTTTAACTGTCCCACTTGGAATACTGACAGCAGCCGTCCCAAGCTCAGTGACCCTGTGACAGCCACATCCATACAGAACCTTCATTCAGACACACCTAAACTTGCCCTTTTTATTCCCCCTTACCTCTTTTTAGAACTTTTTCTTTTTTTTTTTTTTAATTTCTTTTCCCTCCTTTTCTTTTCCCCCTACACCAATTTCCCAGCCTGAGATCCAGGGAATTACATTTTTTTATTTTAACCCTTATGGGTTACATTTGTAAGGAAGGAGTTTGAGGATTGAAGCCCCAGTGTTATTTCTGTTGCCATGTCAGGAGGAAGTAGGCTGACTCGGCCACAATATTGTTGTTGAGGACTTAACAGGAAGTTGCAGGAGTGTTGTTGTTGGGGTTGTGTCAGGAAAGAATAGGATGATTGAAGCCCCTGTGTTGTTGGGGATGTGTTTAATGGATGGAAAGATTGGGATTTTTGCTTTGTAATCTGGATCTCACAAACACTGAGAAAATAATCACACCTGACTACGGCTTATGTGAACATAGGAAAACCTATATTTTTTATATAACATATGCACAACAGATGCTTATAAGAACATCTGGTAAAAAAACAAACAAAAACAGTTTATATATATATATATATATATATATATATATATAAGCATAATTACCAATGTAAATATATTTCCTCAGCCAAAAGGAGTTAATAACATACAAAAGCTTAGTGAAAAGCTGCCACTTTCCTGAAAGAAGCATCTTCCCCAACTTCTCAGGCAATGGCAGCTAAGCAGGATCTTTTTTGGGAAGACTGGACTATGCAGAGAACCTTTTAATTGCTGAGATTGGTCTTGCTATTCTCTCTATATATAACTCTTCAGCAGAAGTCCTCCCATCCTTGTGTGTGCCAGAGTTATATGTCTTTTTATTTGCACATGCACTGTGGGGAATCTCTTTGTCTACTAACTCTATTGAAATATTGCCAAACTTAAGCGATAAGAAAAACTTCTACATGTCTTAACACTATACTAAAATAGGGGATTCCTTGTGGTTTATTCACTACCTCTAAAAGGCATTTTGTACAGAAATTCTCTCCCACATGTAAGATAACCTGCTCTGCACTTTCTCTAAACCTGAACACATTCTGTTATAAACATCAACAGTGTACCAGATATCTTAGATAATAAGAAAACATGTCAAAAACAATATTAAAATGGATCCATCTGAAGAAAATAGGATAAAACATAAGCATTGTCAAGCTAAGTGTAAAACATTGATAAGACAGGCGAAGAGAGAATTTGAAATGAAATTGGCCATAGAGGCAAAAACTCATAATAAAACTTTTTTAAATATATCCAAAGCAAGAAACCTGTGAGGGAGTCGGTTGGACCATTAGATGACAGAGGAGTTAAAGGGGCTCTTAGGGAAGATAAGGCCATTGCAGAAAGACTAAATGAATTCTTTGCCTCCGTGTTTACTAATGAGGATGTTGGGGAGATACCAGTTCCAGAGATGGTTTTCAGGGGTGATGAGTCAGACGAACTGAACGAAATCACTGTGAACCTGGAAGATGTAGTAGGCCAGATTGACAAACTAAAGAGTAGCAAATCACCTGGACCAGATGGTATGCATCCTAGGGTTCTGAAGGAACTCAAAAATGAAATTTTTGATCTATTAGTTAAAATTTGTAACCTATCATTAAAATCATCCATTGTACCTGAAGACTGGAGGGTGGCCAATGTAACCCCAATATTTAAAAAAGGCTCCAAGGGCGATCCGGGTAACTATAGACCAGTGAGCCTGACTTCAGTGCCGGGAAAAATAGTGGAAACTATTCTCAAGAACAAAATTGTAAAGCATATAGAAAGACATGATTTAATGGGACATAGTCAACATGGATTTACCCAAGGAAAGTCTTGCCTAACAAATCTGCTTCATTTTTTTTGAAGGAGTTAATAAACATGTGGATAAAGGTGAACCGGTAGATGTAGTGTATTTGGATTTTCAGAAGGCGCTTGACAAAGTCCCTCATGAGAGGCTTCTACGAAAACTAAAAAGTCATGGGATAGGAGGCGATGTCCTTTCGTGGATTATAAACTGGTTAAAAGACAGGAAACAGAGAGTAGGATTAAATGGTCAATTTTCTCAGTGGAAAAGGGTAAACAGTGGAGTGCCTCAGGGATCTGTACTTGGACCGGTGCTTTTCAATATATATATAAATGATCTGGAAAGGAATACGACGAGTGAGGTTATCAAATTTATTTATTTATTTATTTATTTATTTATTTTATATACCGACATTCAATCGAGATATCACATCGGTTTCCAGATAACCAAGAGAATAGGGCGTAGTCCGCCCTATTTTACATTATAACATGGTAACCAAAAAAAAACAAACCAATTATAACATATTATAACAGTGGTACATGGAACAGATGATACAAAATGATGATACAAAATGATGATACAAAATTATTCAGAGTAGATAAATCACAAGCAGACTGTGATATATTGCAGGAGGACCTTGCAAGACTTGAAGATTGGGCATCCAAATGGCAGATGAAATTTAATGTGGACAAGTGCAAGGTGTTGCATATAGGGAAAAATAACCCTTGCTGTAGTTACACGATGTTAGGTTCCATATTAAGGGCTACCACCCAGGAAAAAGATCTAGGCATCATAGTGGATAATACTTTAAAATCGTCAGCTCAGTGTGCTGCAGCAGTCAAAAAAGCAAATAGAATGTTAGGAATTAGTAGGAAGGGAATGGTTAATAGAACGGAAAATGTCATAATGCCTCTATATCGCTCCATGGTGAGACCACACCTTGAATACTGTGTACAATTCTGGTCACCGCATCTCAAAAAAGATATAGTTGCGATGGAGAAGGTACAGAGAAGGGCAACCAAAATGATAAAGGGGATGGAACAGCTTCCCTATGAGGAAAGGCTGAAGAGGTTAGGGCTGTTCAGCTTGGAGAAGAGACAGCTGAGGGAGGATATGATAGAGGTCTTTAAGATCATGAGAGGTCTTGAACGAGTAGATGTGACTCAGTTATTTTCACTTTCAAATAATAGAAGGACTATTTATAAATTTATTTATTTTAAAGGTTTTGTATACCGATATTCGTTAGGAAAACATCACATCGGTTTCCATAGAACTATAAAATAGCCAACAGGGCTTTACAATGAACCTGATACAATAAACAATAAACAGGGGAGGGGGTGAAGAAGGAGGGGGCGGGAAGGAGGGGGAGATGGATTAGAGGGTGTGGGAAACCAGGGTTATACTGTACATATGGGTTAACATAAAACATAGTTAAATACAATTATAATTAGCATACATGAGGATTATAGTTAGAATAAATATAGATAATGTACATTGAAAATTAGGAGGATGGAGTTAAAGATGGGGTATTTGAAGGGGTATTTGAAGGGGGGGCATTCCATGAAGTTAGCAAGTAGCACATTTAAGACTAATCGGAGAAATTCTTTTCACTCAATCACAATAAAGCTCTGGAATTTGTTGCCAGAGGATGTGGTTAGTGCAGTTAGTGTCGCTGGGTTCAAAAAAGGTTTGGATACGTTCTTGGAGGAGAAGTCCATTAATGGCTATTAATCAATTTTACTTAGGGAATAGCCACTGCTATTAATTGCATCAGTAGCATGGGATCTTCTTAGTGTTTGGGTAATTGCCAGGTTCTTGTGGCCTGGTTTTGGCCTCTGTTGGAAACAGGATGCTGGGCTTGATGGACCCTTGGTCTGACCCAGCAAGGCAATTTCTTATGTTCTTATGTGTGTGCCCAAAAATCTAAAAGTATACTGGAACCATAAGGTACGTGTGAAGTCTATCCTGTGTCTGTAATCCATTACTTAATAAAATGTTTTACCATAAACTAAATCTTGGCAGTTTCCAGGTGTTTTCGGTTTCAGTTTTTTCTGCTAGAAGCATTGCTGCTATTCAAAGTTGAGATTTAACTCCCTATCTGCTAGCTGGCTTTAAGTGGTCTTCTTATTTTTTAAGCAGGTCTTGTCTCCATTCTGTACTTTGCACTTCTCTGACTGTATGTGACCTAGAGTATCCAGGCTTAATAGACTAGAAGAAGAGAGGGGAAAGTGGGAAGCTATGGGCTGTGAAGGGAGAGTGAGGGGGTTATGGGGGAAGCAGCAAAGGGAGACAGGGCTGTGGGCTATGGGTTGCTGAGAAGGGAGGGCTATCTAACAGCCCAGAATCCTGTCTTAATGCTTTAAGCAGTATTGTGTGTCCATTACCTTTTCTGATAGAAACATTACTTTGAAAGCAAGTTATGTGCTGACCTTGTGCATAATATGGAATAAAATGTGTCCTTTTCTCTCTCTAAAATCCTATTTCTCCATTTTACTATATATTTCACCATCTTAACTAAATTCTAATCATACTAGGTGGGGGGAGAGCGAAGGCTGTGAGACATGTTCAGTGAGAACTTAAGCACAAAGCTCAAAGCTGCATTCTAATAAATGTAACTCGTTACAAATAAATCATTTTTGTATTTTCTTTCACATAAAGAGCTAAACTAACCTTTTATGAGATCCATCGAGATGATTTCCACAAGACTGTTTCTTACTACTTAACACAATGCGTCAAAAGGAAGCAGGAGGTGTGAAGCCCCAGTGTTGTTTCTTGGGGTGTAAGAGGAAGGAGCAGGAGGACTGAAACCCCAGTGGTGGTTATAAAGGCAAGGCAGGAAGGTGGTATCAATGCATATGGACCCCAGTGGTGGAATAAAGGGCAAGGGAGGCAGATAGTATGAGTGCATATGGACCCTAGTGGTGAGATACAGGGCAAGGCAGGCAAATGGAGTGTATGTTAGCCCCACTGATGGTACACAGGGCAAATAGGCAGATGGTGTGCGTGCTTGTTGGCTCCAGTGGTAGTATATAGGGCATGGCAGGCATATGGTGTCAGTATATGTTGGCCCTAGTGGTGGTAAAGAGGGAAAGGCAGACAGATGGTGACAGTGCATGTTGTTGGCCCCAGTGGCGGTATATAGGGTAAGACAGGCAGAAGGAAGCAGTGCAAGTTGGCACCAGTGGTAGTATACAGGGCATGACAGGCAGATGGTGACAGTATATGTTGGCCCCAGTGGTGGTAAAGAGGGAAAGGGGGACAGATGGTATTAGTGCATGTTGGCCCCAGTGGTGGTATATAGGGTAAGACAGGGAGAAGGAAGCAGTGCAAGTTGGCCCCAGTGCTGTTTTTGAAGACATGGCAGGATAAAGCGAGATATGTGTGGCCCAAATGATGGAGTTAAGGATACAGTAGGGCACAGCACTGGGTGTGGTCTGGCCCTTGAAATGGCATCTCGGGCCCTAGAGGCAGCAGCAGTGTTCTTGTAGAAATGTGGCCCAACTTAAGTTGTTGGGGACACAGCAGTACACAGCATTGGATGTAAAATGGCCTTCGTAATGGCATTTTGGATCTGGGAGGCAGCAGCAGTGTGTAGCCCAACTGATGGTGATAGGGACACAACAGGACTCAGTATTTGATATATTCTGGCCCTAGAATTAGCATCTCAGGCCTGGGAGGTAGAAGTGTTATGTTTGCGTGAATGTGACCCAAATTAAGGTGTTGGGGACACAGCAGGATTCTGATTTGGATGTGTTATGGCTCTCAGAATAGCATCTCAGTCATGGGAGGCAGTAGCAGTGTGTTTGCAAAAGTGTGGCCCAACTGACAGTGTTGAGGATAAGGAAGGACTCAGCAGGGCAGTCCCAGGTTATTTAATACATGTATTTTGGTCTTATCCTCAGATAAAATCTTTTTGATGTAAGGTGGCTCATTATCTTCATTAAATTCTAGGCCAAAGTGTTCCCTGCACTGTCAAAATAGTTTTATTTGATGACTCTTCCTCACAACTGCAATTCAGAAACAAGGGGATAAATGTATTTGTGAGAGAAATATTTCTTATGGGCACAAAGTCAATCTTATCTGTCTGGAAGAGTTCTGATAGACCCTCATTTTGGCACTGGCTCAATCAACTTCATTAGTTGACGCAAATGGAAAATCTATCAAGCCGCTCTTGTTTTCCACATAGAAGATCTTTTTTGAATGTTTAGCACAAATATGTGCAAAATGTATCCCCTCATGTTAGAGGTTGGGTACTTAATTTTTAAGATGGTACCCTGCTAGAATGGCTGAGGATCATTGTTAACAAGTGGCTTATTTTCTCTTCTTGTGGTTGGAAAGGGTGGGATAATATGGGATGGGTGTTATGGATTATTGTCCTTTGATGTGCTCAGGGAGGCATAAGGAACCAATGCTCCTGGGGCTTTATCTCTTACTTTGCACTTGGCAGAGGGGTCTTCCTCTACATAAAGAAAGGGAGGGGGGAAGGGGAAAGAAAAAAATTAGTTGCATATATTGTTTATGTGATTGTTGCTTGTACGGGTACAATTGACACACCGTACAAGGATATTGTATTGTATTTCATTGTTGCTTAAAAATTTCAAACATAAAACCTGGGTTTCTTTGGTGGGAACTTGTTATGGTCCTGGTCTGCAGAGGTCCGCGGCTGGTCCTTCTTCCTACCTCTGAGCTGATTCGGGCAGCCGCGACGTCTCAGGCCTCCATTCGGGCCTTGCTCGCAGCTCCCCTCCTTGAGGGAGAAGCCGCCGACGCTCTCCGGCTGGTCCCACCTCCCTAGGCGTGCGCGCGTGTAGGGCTTAGAATTTAAAGGGACCAGCACGGGAAAGATGGCTCTGGCCCGAGGATGATGACAGACGCCTTCAGGGATTTAAACCCTGTAGCCAGCCCTACTCTTTGCCTTGCAATGGGTCGTCTTGCCTAGAGTGCTTGTTGCTTGTTCCTGACTTCGGCTTGTTCCTGACTTCGGCTTCATTCCAGCCTTGTCTCCTGCTCCTGTTCCTGCTTCTCCCTGGTTCATCTTCCTGGCTCCTGGCTTGGTACGTCCTCTGGTATCCTGCTTCGCTGCCCGTCCCGATTCCTGGCTTGTCTTCAGTTTCTGCTGTCTGCCGCCTGTCCTGACTGCTGGTCTGTTCCACGTTTTGCTCCACTGCCACCTGCCTTGACTCAGACTTCTCTTGAACTCTCTTCTACAGGAGACCCCACCTAAGTCCAAGCGGCCCAGGTCTCCAAGGGCTCCTCCCGGGGGGACTTCAGGTTTCCAGTGGTGATGTTCCTGTTGTCCCCTGGCTTCGATCTGCCTCCCAGCTATGACTTCCGCTGTGGGCATCCCCTCAGTGGATAAGCATCATCTCTGAGTCGGCCCAAGGATTCACGATCTCAACAGTTTGCAAGGCCATGGACCCGGCGGACCTTGCTGGCCTTCAGGCCATTCCTGTTATTGCCCAACATCTGCAGCAGCAGCAACACTGCTTGGATGTCCTAGCCGCAACAGTAGAGAGACTGAAAAACCGGTTGGACGCCACTCCCCCAGTAGCGCCTCCTGCTCCAGTCCCGGTTCCAAGTCCCAGACCAGCAGTTTCCACACAGCTACCAGTTCCGCCCCGGTATCGGGCGAAGTTAAGCACTGCCATGGGTTCCTTAACCAATGCTATATACGATTTACACTATTGCCGACACAGTTCCCGTCGAATCTAGTGAAGACTAGCTATATTGTATCCTTGCTGGATGGGAGGGCTCTGGCTTGGGCCTCTCCACTGTGGGAACGCAACGATCCAATTCTAGGAAACTTGCAACAGTTTGTATCTACGTTTAAACAAGTGTTTGATGAACCAGCTCGTAAATCCACCGCTGCTGCCGAATTGCTGCGCCTAAGTCAGGTTTCCCGTTCGCTGGCAGAATATGCAGCCAAGTTCCACACATGGGCGATTGAGTTGGACTGGAGGGAAGACAGTCTTCATAGTATCTTCTTGGAAGGATTGTCCTCCCGTATTAAAGATGAGCTAGCAGCAAAGGATCTTCCTGATGACCTGGACAGCATGATAGACCTGGCAGGAAGGGTCGACCGCTGGCTCCAACAATGATTCCGAGAGGGAAGATCGGTTTGAAGACCGTTTAACCTAGCGCCCGCATTCTCTCGACCCATGTCTTCTCCTTTTGCCTCTCTGGGCAGCCAAGGTGTGGAACCCATGCAACTGGGATGAAGTTCCCTTTCCCAGGAGGAGAGGAGATGTCGACGCTCGCTAGGCCTTTGCCTATACTGCAGGAATAAAGAGCATTTCTTAGCCCAACGTGGTGAATGGCCGGAAAATGCCAGGACCTAGGCATCATCGGGGAGCTGACCCTAGGTTGCATCAATTCCACTCCTCAATGTACCGTACCAGTCACCCTCGAATACCCTGGAGGTTCCTTCTCCACTTTGGCTTTTGTCAACTCCAGAGCAGGAGAAAATTTCATTTTCGCTGACTTCATTCAACAACCACAGCTAGCCGAACAACCTCGGATTCCTCCACTTCTAATTTCTTCCATTCATGGAACTCCTCTTCTGGGTAGTATCTCTACCAGCACTAAGCCCTTAACTCTCCATACAGGACTACTGCATACTGAAAATATTTCATTCCTGGTGCTAGAAAGAGCCGTTCATCCAATCATCTTGGGCTTGCCCTGGCTCCAGAAACACTCCTCGATCCTCCATTGGGATACCCTCCAAATAACATCCTGGAGCCCAGCCTGTTTTACTTCATGCCTAGCTACAGTTCTGCGGTCTTGTGTCTCACTCTTGACTACCTCTCTAACAATACCCAAACACTATCTGGACTATATGGATGTCTTTTCTAAGGAGAAGGCCGAACTCCTCCCAAACCACTGGCCTTTTGATTGTGCCATAAACTTGTTGCCAGGTACCTCACCCCCCAAGGGGTGCGTATATCCTTTGTCACTTCCAGAAACCCGAGCCATGTCTAGCTACATTCAGGAGAACTTAGACTGTGGCTTCATCAGACCCTCAAACTCTCCAGTGGGAGCCGGATTCTTTTTTGTAGCGAAAAAGGATGGGTCACTTAGACCATGTATTGATTACCGAGGCCTCAACGCCATCACTTGGCGTGATAGATACCCGTTGCCGCTGATTCCAGAACTTTTAGACAGGCTGCAAGGATCCAAGATTTTTACTAAGCTTGACCTCCGGGGTGCGTATAATCTCGTAAAAATACGACCGGGGATGAATGGAAGACAGCATTCAATACTCAAGATGAGCACTACAAGTACCTGGTCATGCCATTTGGTTTATGTAATGCCCTTGCGGTATTCCAAAACCTAATGAATGAAGTGTTAAGAGACATGCTACACACGTCCGTCATCATATACTTGGATAATGTACTAATTTATTCCAAGGACCTTCTTAATCATTGTCTACACGTTCAGAGAGTATTACAGAAACTTCAAGACAATTGTCTCTTTGCCAAATTGGAAAAGTGCCAGTTTGAGCAGGAATCTCTGCCCTTTCTTGGCTACATTGTTTCTTCTACAGGCTTCCACATGGACCCTGACAAAGTAGCAGCAATCAAGGATTGGCTCCAACCAGTGAGCGTTAAGGCCCTGCAACGTTGCCTTGGATTCACCAACTTCTACCGCCAGTTTATACCGCATTACTTCAGAAAGTGGTTCCGCTCACCGCCCTAACCAAGAAAGGAGCAAATGCCAAGTTCTGGCCCCTGGCAGCACAACTTGCCTTTCAGGATCTAAAGAAAGCCTTCCTTCTGGATATGTGCTTGCACCATCCAGATCCACAGTGTCAGTTCATTGTGGAGGTAGACGCGTTGGATCTAGCCGTAGGGGCTGTTCTTAGCCAGAAATCCAATAAAGGCAAACCATTACCGTGCTCCTATTTCTCTCGGAAGTTCTCACCCGCTGAGAAGAATAATGGCATAGGGAACAAAGAGTTATTGGCCATTAAGTTGGCGTTTGAAGAATGGCATCAGTGGCTGTAAGGGGCTCTACACCCTATTATCGTTTATATGGATCACAAAAATCTAGAGTTTTTGTGTCAAGCTCAACGCCTCAACCTGCAACAAGCCCGATGGTCTCTATTTTTCAGCCGGTTCAATTTCTTTCTTCGCTACAGACCAGCTTCGAAGAATGTTCAGGCAGATGCATTGTCTCGCACTACGGAGACAGAAGATGCCTCCAATCCTCCTCAATACATCCTAGATCCAGCTAAAGTCCTCGTTGCAGCTTCCAATGTGGTCTCCATGGATAAAACCATGGTACCTATTCGCTTACAAAAGAAAGTGTCATGGGCTCATGATTCTTTGACCGCAGGACATACTGGAGCAGCTCGAACCTTGGAACTACTGACCAGATACTATTGGTGGCCTCAGATCAAGAAGGATGTTCAGCTGTATGTTGGTTCCTGTCCTACTTGTGCTAGACAAAACCTTTGCCTGGCCATCCCTGGGGGCTTCTCCAACCTTTACCCATTCCAACAGAGCTGTGGACAAATCTGTCTACTGACTTTATAGTGGACCTACCACCTTCGGAAGGGAAGACCGTGATATTTATTTATTTATTTATTTATTTAAGGTTTTTATATACCGGCATTAGTATGCAAACATCATGCCGGTTTACATTGGAACTAAAAAGGAGGAAAGGAAATACAATGAACAGGGGTATTGGGAGGGATATGGGTTATGGTTGACAGATTTTCTAAAATGGCCCACTTTGTGCCTTTAACCAAGTTGCCGACGGCACACAAACTAGCGCAACTCTTCACTCAACATATATTTCGTATACATGGACTTCCACTCCATATTGCCTCTAACCGAGGTTCACAGTTCACGGCCAAGTACTGGAAAGCACTCTGTAAGAAGTTCGGGGTACAACTGGACTTTACAACAGCCTTTCATCCACAAGGCAATGGTCAAGCGGAATGAATGAATCGGACCTTGAAAACATTTCTCCGAGCTTTCATAGGAGACAAACAAGATGATTGGGTGGCCTTACTGCCATGGGCAGAATTCTCGTAGAACCATCACTGTCATTCATGCCACCAGTCTATCCCCTTTACAATTGGTTTATGGGGGAAAAAAAACAAGCCTCCTCTGCCCCTGCCTCTGCCTGTGCCATCTCCTGTGGCGCAATTGACAGCTCAACAGCTACAAAATCTTTGGGGATCCACTCAAAACAAATTACAACACACTGCTGCTGCCGCAAAGAAACACGCAGACAGACAGCGACGTCCTGCCCTGGTATTCCTCCCGGGAGACAAGGTTTGGTTAAGTACAAAGAACATTTGCTTACGGATTCCCTCTATACGCCTAGCTCCTAGGTACATTGGCCCGTTCGTGGTAACGGAGTGAGTAGGTGCTGTCTCGTACCCCTTACGTCTTCTGACCACACTAAGGGTTCATAATGTTTTCCATGTGTCCTTACTCAAGCCTTTGGTCTTGTCAGCCTTCCACGACAAGCCTCCTGAACATACCAAATCTGTGGCAGAGGAGGAGACCATCTACCAAGTAAAGAGGTCTTAGATGTGCGTTTTCATCATAGAAGATGGGAGTATCTTCTCTCCTGGGAGGGATATGGTCCTGAGGAGAATACTTGGGAACCCGCCTCCAACATTCTGGACAAGTCTCTCCTCCACCAGTTTCATTCAGACCATCCTGCAAAGCCGAAATCCCCGGGAAGGGGCATAGGAGTTGGGGTACTGTTACAGTCCCAGTCCACAGAGGTCCACAGCCGGTCCCTCTCCCTACCTCGAGGCTGATTTGCATGGCCGTGACATCTCAGTCCTCTGTTCGGGCCTTGCTTGGCCTTGCTTGTGGATCCCCTCCTCGAGGGAGAAGCCACCGATGCTCTCCGGCTGGTCCCGCCTCCCTAGGCGGGTGCACGCGTAGAGGCTTAGAATTTAAAGGGGCCAGCGCAGGAAAGATGGCTCCGCCCCGAGGATGACGACAGACACCTTCAGGGAATTAAACCCTGCAGCCAGCCCTACTCTTTGCCTCATCTTTGAGCCAGCCCAAGGGTCCACGATCTCAACAGAACTGCCCTCTTGAATATAGTTCTAAGGAGACAGCGGGACATCCAGGATATAGGATGAGATCAGCCTGTGGGCTAATAGGCACAGAGACCCTCCATGGGGAGTGAGTCCTGTAGGGATGCTTCCCCCTAAAGGGAGAGGCTTGAGGCCAAGCAGTGGAAGAAATGTTCCCTCCCCCTCTCCTGAGGAAATGAACAGGAGATGAAGAAGAGGTTTTCCAATAGGAAGAATGCCTCAGGGAGGACCAGAGTATGGAGGAGACTGGGGAAATCTTCACACTGCTGGAAGGAGGGACACGAGACCATTGAGGAGAGGAGCCTGGGGGATCCAGGGATCGGTGAGTAGAATATGGGGATAGAGCTGGTGGGGTGTATTAGGGATGTGCAGACCAAAAGTTTAAGTTCATAAGTCCATAAGTCGAAAGGGGGTCCCATTTGCGGTCAATATGGACATATGGAGAATTCCATAAGTTGAGTCTATGTCCATATGTGCAAATAAAAATTTAAACCCCTCACCCGCCTTAATCCCCCCCCCCCAAGACTTACCAAAACTCCCTGGTGGTCCAGCGGGGTCAGGACGCCATTCCTGAACTCCTTTGCAAGGAGCACGTGACGTCGGCGTCACGTCGGAGTGACGCGGCGTCACGTGATTCCCCTCGGGTTCGCTCCCGGACCCCTCGTTGGGCTCAAAAGGCACTTTTGGCCAGCTTGGGGGGGCCTCCTGACCCCCCAAGCTGGCCAAAGTGCCTTTTGGGCTCAACGAGGGGTCCGGGAGCGAACCCGAGGGGAATCACGTGACGCCGCGTCACTCTGACGTGGCGCCGACGTCACGTGATTCCCCACGCGTCCGCGCCCGGACCCTCACGGAACTTTTGGCCAGCTTTGGTAAGTCTTGGGGGGGGGGGATTAAGGAGGGTGAGGTGTTTAAATTTTTATTTAGATCAACAATCGCGATTTCCAACGTATTCAACATAGCTATGTTGAATAAGCTGGAAATCCGATCCTTTAAGCCTCATCTTTTTTTTAAGTTAAAAAAAAAAATAAGTTGCGTTTTCCATTTAAGTTCAAAACGAATGCACACCCCTAGGGTGTATTGAATGACTCCTAAAACATAAAAGCATTTAGGAATATGAGCCCCATGTTCCACAAAGGAATCTGTGTGTAGGAGGAAGAGAAAAATTGGGGGCTGTGATTTATATGTACCACAGGAGATTTGGAATAAAGACAGGAGTGGAACAAGAGAAGGGAGACCTTTATTAGTGAGAGTATCATAAGCCTTGTGATACAGACTATCCTGTGAACTCTGATTTATTCAGTATTATTCTTCTACCCTCTATCAGGGATGTGAATCGTGTCCTCGATCGTCTTAACGATCGATTTCGGCTGGGAGGGGGAGGGAATCGTATTGTTGCCGTTTGGGGGGGTAAAATATCGTGAAAAATCGTTAAAAATCGTTAAAAATCGTTAAAAAATCGTTAAAAATCGTTAAAAATCGTATGGAAAATGGCGCCGGCAGGAGATCGACTGCAGGAGGTCGTTCAGCGAGGGTTCCGGCGCCTCGCTGAACGACCTCCTGCAGTCGATCTCCTGCCGGCGCCATTTTCCGTACGAAAACGATTCGCGGCGGGAAATCGCTCCCTGACCCCCGCTGGACCTCCAGGAACTTTTGGCCAGCTTGTGGGGGGCCTCCTGACCCCCACGAGACTTGCCAAAAGTCCAGCGGGGGTCCGGAAGGACCTCCTGCCGTCCAATCTTTTTCGTCTATGGCCGCTGCCATTTTTCGGCGCCATTTTGGAAAATGGCGCCGGCTGAAGACGACAAGATTCAGGAGCAGGAGCCCGTTCCGGACCGCTGCCGTTCCGGACCGCCGCTGGACCCGCAGGTTATTTAAGTTATTTGGGGGGGGGTTCGGGAGGGTGGGGGATTTAATTTAAAGGGTCGGGGGTGGGTTTTAGGGGGTTTTAGTGTGCCGGCTCACGATTCTAACGATTTATAACGATAAATCGTTAGAATCTGTATTGTATTGTGTTCCATAACGGTTTAAGACGATATTAAAATTATCGGACGATAATTTTAATCGTCCTAAAACGATTCACATCCCTACCCTCTATATTATGCACCTAGTTGTTGGCTGGTAACCTCAGAAAGAAAGGTTTTGATTATATCTAAAGAGATGTGCGGTCCTTGATTGTGAACTTGGCATTTGTGTCCAGGACAGTTAATTTCCATGGACTATGAAATCCTGACTCTAATTATGGAGGGTATACAGCATGATCACCATTACTTTCAGGTGGGAGAGGCCCTGCAGACCCATTTCTTTTCTTTCCTCTTCTTTGTGATGTTTTATTTTCCCAAGCTTTTATGAAGGTGCAGACTATACTGTGGTGATTATCTCTACACTGTTTTCATCCTTCTGAAATTTATGTTCTTACTGTTCTCACTCAATAAAGTATCCCATCTATTCATATTTTTAGGCTCAAAAATATTTGTGCAACCCCACTCCAGGGAGTTCACTAAATTCTGGTGGGGCCATAAAAATTATCGATTGTCTCTTTGGGGCTGGAACCTCAGACTAGCTCGATCACCATCTCTTACCCCAGGGACTGGGTCCTTTTTGGTGGGGGAAAGAATTTAACTTTCAGGGCCTGGAGTGACAGGAGTGACTTCCTGGTGAGTTTTACCTATTCCTGGGCAAAGTGTAACTTCCCATTGGGTGCTGTAGTGCCCAAGAACCACACTGGAGACTGAGGAAGTGACCAAAAATTAATTCTTTACTGATGAATATTTCAAATGGTAAATGGCACATAGAAACATAGCAATATAGAAATGACGGCAGAAAATGACCAAACGGCCCATCCAGTCTGCTCAGCAAGCTCACACACTTATTTTTCCATACTTATCTGTTTCACCAACCACCAAGGTCAGGGCCCTTTTGGTAAATGTTTGATTCAAATTTCCTGCCACCCCCCTGTCGTTGATGCAGAGACTAATGTAGTTACATTAAAAGTGAAGCATAAGGCTTAATGGTTAAGGGTAGTAACCGCCGCATCAAGCAAATTACCTCGATGCTTTTTACCCAGACTGCACAGATCAATATCTTATTGGATGTTGTCTGAATGAAAATCCTCTTTTCCACATTTCCCCCTGCCGTAGAAGAAGAGAGCAATGCTGGATATGTATTCAAAGTGAAGTATCAGGCTTAATTGGTTTAGGGTAGTAATCACCGCAATAAGCAAGCCACCCCCATGTTTATTTGTTTACCCAGACTGTGCAGTTCAGTCCTTTTTGGTTGTTGAATGAATGCAAATCCTCTTTTCCACATTTCCCCTTGCTGTTGAAGCAGAGAGCAATGATGGAGTTGCATTAACCATGTGAAAGCTTATTGAGTAAGGGTAGTAATCACCAGTTAGTAAGAACATAAGAACATAAGAAAATGCCATACTGGGTCAGACCAAGGGTCCATCAAGCCCAGCATCCTGTTTCCAACAGTGGCCAATCCAGGCCATAAGAACCTGGCAAGTACCCAAAAACTAAGTCTATTCCATGTAACCATTACTAATGGCAGTGGCTATTCTCTAAGTGAACTTAATAGCAGGTAATGGACTTCTCCTCCAAGAACTTATCCAATCCTTTTTTAAACATAGCTATACTAACTGCACTAACCACATTCTCTGGCAACAAATTCCAGAGTTTAATTGTGCGTTGAGTAAAAAAGAACTTTCTCCGATTAGTTTTAAATGTGCCCCATGCTAACTTCATGGAGTGCCCCCTAGTCTTTCTACTATCCGAAAGAGTAAATAACCGATTCACATCTACCCGTTCTAGACCTCTATGATTTTAAAAAACACCTCTATCATATCCCCCTCAGTCGTCTCTTCTCCAAGCTGAAAAGTCCTAACCTCTTTAGTCTTTCCTCTTCCACCATTCCAGCAAGCCACCCCCATGCCTCTTCTCTTCATTCCCATCTTCTAGCCTTTATGGACCCATGCACCTTTGAAATCCTTCACAGTTTCAGTCTTCACCACTTCCTCTGGAAGGGAATTCCAGGCATCCACCACCCTCTCCGTGAAGAAATGCTTCCTGACATTGGTTCTGAGTCTTCCTCCCTGGAGTTTCAAATCGTAATCCCTAGTTCTACTGATTTTTTTTCGAATGGAAAAGGTTTTTTGTTGACCATGGATCATTAAAACCTTTCAATCTCTCCTCATATGTCATTTTATGAAGAACAACCACCTTTTTGGTCACCCTTTTCTGAACTGCCTCCAAAACTTCGCTAGCAAAACGAGCACTCTCCACTGCTGGGCCCTCCCTATGGAACTCATTACCGCCAGATCTTCGTCTTGAAACCTGCCATCTTACCTTCAAGAAAAACCTCAAAACGTGGCTCTTCCGACAAGCCTATTCAGAATCGCAGAAACAATTCGACACAGGTCAAAGAGCAAAATAGCACAATATAAAGTCCACTACCGACTTTATACACTTAGGACCTTCAGGACCTTTTCTGGACAGTCCACCCACCTGCTATGAAAAACCATCTCTTGAAGCATCAGCTTTCTAGCTCATGCTCTTCCCATAGTTATTTTATTTTATATATCTTTTTTACGTTTAATATTTTATATTTATTGATCTACGTTCTTTTGTTCAATAATTTGTTGATTGTTTAATGTTATGCTGCACGTTCTCTGTTCAATACTTTGTCTATTGTTTAATGTACTCCCTTTACCTTTACCATGTTTAATGTAACGCCTTACTGGCGACAGTTTTGTTATATGGAAACCGACTTGATTTGATATGTATATCGAGAATGTCGGTATATAAAAACCCTAAATAAATAAATAAAATCCTGTCTGTTATGGTTTTGAGGTGTTTGGGTGGATTCTTGGGTGCTTCAGTGATGGCCACTCCCATGGGGAGGAGCCCCATGAGGAACTGTAGTACCAGGCTAGACTCAGAATGCACAAACACAGAGATAAGTTTTATTATGCAGCTTGTAGTAATCACCAGAGGTGGCAGAAGTGAATAGATTCTTGCAGCAGCAGTCTGGGGTCCTTGGCTGAGGAGACCCATCCCACAATGGTGGTTTAGGGAGCTCCGATGCAGATTTCCAATGAGGAGCTGTAGGTAAGACAGACTGATAGATATTAGATTACTCACAACTCTTGTAGCTGTAATAATAGAGTTCCCAGCAGGTAGAAGTAAATGGTTAGCAGACACCACGGTAGATGACACAGGCCCTCGAGGAGCGAGTACCTGGATAATGGATAAGCACCTGAAGATAAGCAAAGGACCCCGAGGAGTGGGTTCCAATGACGATATAGAAAAGTTTTTAAATAAATAAATAAATATTAGATTACTCACAACTCTTTATAGCTGCAATAGTAGAGTTCCCAGCAGATAGAAGTAAATGGTAAGCAGGCACCAAGGTAGATGACACAGGCCCTTGAGGAGTGAATACCTGGATACTGGATAGGTACCTGGAAGTAAGCAAAGGAGGAGCGGGTACCCAAGTGAGCAGAACCCGGAAGAGTAGAGAGAACTTCCAGTGGCAGCAGGAAGTGGCAGAGCAGCTTAGACTGGACAAGTCCAATCCTTGCTAACTCAAAGTCAGTCAGCAAATAGGGCAGGCTAAAACCCAGATGACGTGACATCAGTTGAGGGGAACGCCCCCGAGGTTTGCGCCAATGCAGGAATAAAGACGTGGGTAGCGTGCGCTCAGCACGTGCACCCTAGCAGGCCCGCAGGTGCATCATGGCGGAATGCCTTGCCAAAGCTGTTCTGGGGGACGCTGGAGGGTGCAGCTAGCAGACACGGCGGTCGCCATCTTCCCGAAGCTGGACAGATAGGGCATGTTTGTACAGCATGGCAGCTTGTCCACAATACATGCCGAGGCCCAATCTTTGTCATGTTCTTCTCTCCTTAGAAGTCAGGTGACTGCAGCCTAGTTGCATCGGTTCTTCTTCACCAGCAACAGGATTAGACCAAATAGGCGTAGATACTGGTTTGACTCGAGTTTCTCCCTGGGCTGGATCTCCTGGGACTCTTGACCTCTTGAACCTTATCCCGAAGTCATTGATCAATCGGTGTGGCCAACTTCATCAGGTCCTCCAAGGTCTCAGGCATTTCTTGAGCCGCCAATTCATTTTTTAGCTGGGAGTTCAGGCCCTCAAAGAAGAGCATCTTCAGGCATCTCACATCCCAATTTAGCTCTGAAGCCAAAGTCTTGAATTCTATGGCGACGTCTGGTAAAGGTTTATTATTTTGCTTCAGATGAACCAATGCAGATCCTGAAGTCGTGTACCAGGCACGTTCATCAAATACAGATTTGAATAGTTCCAAGAACCGGTAAGGTCCCTCAGGATGGGATCATCACGCTCCCACAGCGGGGAAGCCCAAGCCAGTGCTCTTCCATCCAGATAAGACAGGATATACGTGGTCTTGGCATAGGCTGTGGGAAATGGTTAGAAGCAGGGCAAAATGCATACAGCATTGGTTGATAAATCCTCTACATCTCCAAACTTCCCCTGAGAAGCGAATAGAAGCGGAGAGAGGTACAACAGTCTTAACCGTCACTTCTGGCGGCGTCTCTTTACCTGTGGTAGTAGAAGCGTTCATCTATGAATGCAGTAGATTAAAGGCCACTGCAAGCTATCCAGTGAGTTCTGTTGTTCGGTGATTCGCTGGGCCAGGCCTGGAATAGCATGCAACGTGGAGAGCTGAGCCAAATCCATGGAGTTAGCAATCTGTTATGTTTTTGAGGTGTTTGGGTGGATTCTTGGGTGCTACAGTGATGGCCAGTCCCACGGGAAGGAGCCCCGTGAGGAACTGTAGTACCAGGCTAGACTCAGAATGCACAAACACAGAGATAAGTTTATTATGCAGCTTGTAGTAGTCACCAGAGGTGGCAGTAGTGAGTAGATTCTTGCAGCAGCAGTCTGGGGTCCTTGGCTGAGGAGACCCATTCCCTCAATGGTGGTGTAGGGAGCTCCAATACAGGTTTCCAATGAGGAGCTGTAGGTAAGACAGACTGATAGATATTAGATTACTCACAACTCTTGTAGCTGCAATAGTAGAGTTCCCAGCAGGTAGAAGTAAATGGTAAGCAGGCACCAAGGTAGACGACACAGGCCCTCAAGGAACGAGTAGCTGGATACTGAATAGGTACCTGGAAGTAAGCAAAGGGCCCCCGAGGAGCGGGTACCCAAGTGGGCAGAACCCCAAAGGGTAGAGAGAGTTTCCAGGGGCAGCAGGAAGCAACAGAGCAGATAAGACCAGACAAGTCCAATCCTTGCTAACACAAAGTCAGTCAGGAAATAGGGCAGGCTAAATACCCGGATGGCAAGACATCAGTTGAGGGGAACGCCCCCGAGGTTCGCAGGTGCAACATGGCGGAATGCCTTGCCAAAGCCGTTCTGGGGACATCGGAGTGTGTGGCTAGCAGACGCGGCGGTCGCCATCTTCCCAAGGCTGGTGGAGAAAGCGAATAAAGAGATGAGGCAAGTAGGATGAAGCTGTCTGAGTCCGACGGACGCAACACTGTCTCTGTCCCTTTGGAGATACGGTCTCCAGAACTGAACACATTACTTCAGGTGAGGCCTCACCAAGACCCTGTACAAGGGGATAATCATTTCTTTTTTCTTACAAGATAATCCTCTCTTTATGCAGCCCAGCATTCTTCTGGCTTTAGCTATTGCCTTGTCACATTGTTTCACCGACTTCAGATCGTTACACACTATAACACCAAGGTCTTTCTCCTGCTCCGTGCACATCAGCCCTTCACCCCCATCAAATACAGTTCTTTCAGATTTCCAGACCCCATATGCATGACTCTGCACTTCTTGGTATTGAATCTCAGCTGCCATACCTTTGACCATTATTCCAGCTTCCTTAAATCCAGTCTCATTCTCTCCACTCCTTCTGGCATGTCCACTCTGTTGCAGATCTTAGTATCATCCACAAAAAGATAAACCTTACCTTCTATCTCGTCCGCAATGTCGCTCACAAAGATATTGAACATGACTAGTCCCAACACCGATCCTTGTGGCACTCCACTTAACACTGTTCTCTCTTCAGAGTAAGTTCCATTTACCATCACACATTGTCTTCTGTCCATCAACCAGTTTGCAATTCAGGTCACCACCTTGGCACTCACTCCTAAGCTTCTCATTTATTCACAAGCCTCCTGTGTGGGACCATATCAAAAGCTTTGCTGAAATCCAAGTAGATGACATCGAGCAGTCTTCCTCGATCCAATTCCCTAGTCACCCAATCAAAAAAGTCAATCAGATTTGTCTGATAGGACCTTTCACTGGTGAATCCATGCTGCCTCTGGTCCAGCAATTCTTCTGACTGTAGATAGTTCACTATTATTTCCTTCACAGCGACTCCATTACTTTTCCTACCACCGAGGTGAGGCTAAACAGCCTGTAGTTTCCAGCCTCCTCTCTGCTCCCACACTTGTGAAGCGGGACCACCACCGCTCTTCTCCAATCGCTCGGCACCACTCCCATTTCTAGGGATCTATTGAACAGGTCACGCAGCGGACCCGCCAGCACATCTCTGAGCTCCCTCAATATCCTAGGATGAACCTCATCAGGCCCCATGGCTTTGTCCACTTTCAGTTTTCCTAGCTCTTCCCATACATTCTCTTCTGTAAACGGAGTTACATCTACTCCACTCCCCTCCAGTTTCTTGTTACCTAGCGACGGTCCTTCTCCAGGGTTTTTTTTAAGTGAACACCGAACTGAAGTATTCGTTTAATATTTCTGCCATTTCTTCATCTTTCTCCACATATTGATCCTTTTCACCTTTCAATTTCACTATACCACTTTGAACTTTTCCCCTTTCTCTGATGTACCTGAAAACCTTGGTAATTGCTCCTTTTGCTCCTTTTACAGACTTAGCCCTCAGTATCACAGTGACGTTTGGTTACGGTCATTTTCCTCTATGTGTATGGGTCTCCTTGCCAGGGTCCAGAGTTACTTCCATCCTCCAGTAAGTGGGAAAAAGTGTAAACCCCAGGTGGTTGGAAGATCCTTTGGTGGTGCAGGAATACTCCTCCAACCTCGACCAAATTGTTGGGCAAGATTGTCTAAGCACAGAGAGTCCAAATCCTCTCTCTCCCTAGGGGCAAAGACCACGTTTGGGTGTTCTTAGCGATTTTAATACTGTTCGTACAGTTAAGAGATAGTTTTTTCTTTTTCTCTCGGTCCTCTCTCAAATCCCTAATGGGAGGGATCTTGCCAGGAGCATGCAGCTCTCAGATATCTGAGTAGGGAAGGAAGAGGGGCAGCCAAACCTTCCACCATCATCTTCTAAACAAAAGCTTCTTCCACAAAACTAAGATGAACACTGGAAGGTCCTGGCATCGGATCACCACCTTCCTCCGTTCTTGCTAAAGTGAAGAGGGGCAGGTTTTCCCTAACTTGAGCAGTCCCAGAAACAGAGCTCCCCATTCCCTGAGTCCAGGTGGTGCACAGGGTTTCACAATCCTTCCTACTAATCAAAGTCTCTTTAAGCCCAAAAGTAACTTGGGAAAAAGACCCTACACTCAAGGAAGTAGATAAACAGGGCAGATCCCCGACCAGTCTCACTGACTTCCAGCAGGTTTTGCCGGAGTCCTACAGAGCAGGCCCAAAACTCCAGCTCAGACAGAACTCCTCCAAACACCTCCTCTAACGTCAAAAACAATTCACACTGCCCCCAGAGCTCTCAGGAAAGAGCAGCTTTAAAAATCTTGCAAAGGGGATGGCCATTCCAGCACCCTCAAAGGGAGGGGGCTGAATTTGAATGGTTTCTCCCTAACTCACTAACCTGCATTGACAATCTGAATCAGGATTTACCTAGGGCTTACTGGTACCATGACCGTAGGATCTAGCGTAAGTTCCTGTTTACTGTACACCGACGTGATATCTTTGATGAGCGGAGGTATATAAAAACTTATAAATAAATAAATACATAAATAAATCTATTACATATGCACATGTATTGCATATATGATAAAAGACAAAGGGTTGAATTAGCAAAAGCTTGAATCGTGAGCAGTATCACCAGTTGTCAAGGTTTCAGGTCTAGTCTAAGACAGAATTTTCTAACCATTTTTTTCTCTTTGTAGCTCAACCAATACATCAAGGAGGTTCATTTTAAAACCACTGATGGATATGAGATCTTCTTTGATGATAAAGGGAATGCTCCAGCTAACTATGACATCATAAACTGGGTCATGTACCCTAATGGTTCCATAAACAGCATCACTGTTGGAAAATTCAATTTCTCAACTTCAAGTGGGCAGCAGCTCTTTGTGAACCAAAGTACCATCTTGTGGCATCCTTCCTTTAACCAGGTTTGGCATGTTATATTTGGTTTTATTTGTTTGTTTATACAATTTCTAACCCACTGATCCACAAATCTCAGTGGGTAACACAAAATATACTCATAAAATACAATCCAACAGCAATAAACAACTAAACATAACAGCACATAATACAGTAAAGCAAAGCCAAAATGAAACATAAAGTGGCTGCTTAACCAAGCTTAGAGGGTCCTAGACTACAATCAGTGTTTTTTTTTTCCTGCAAAAGCCATGGCAAAAAGATGAGATTTAAGTTGTTTCCTAAAGCGAAGCAGGTAGTTTTCATGTCTAAGCTGTTCAGGCCATAGAATCAGACCAGCTATACTAAACAGTTTTCTCTGGCAGATGCCAGGTGCGCGTGTTTCATGGTGAGCACTTCAGGGAGTTGCTGAGATGAGGAGCGGAGGGCACACATGGAAGCATATCAGCAGATGGCAAGTTGGAGACAAGGGGGAGTAAAGTTGTGCAAGGCGTTATGGACAGTAAAGAGGACCTTAAATCTGATCCTCCTCTCCACAGGAAACCAGTGTAACGACATCAGCAATTGTGAGATTATGTCCACGAAAGGGAATGCCAGAGATTAGCCATGCAGCTGTTGCACCCATCGGTCACAGATGGCCGCAACCTCTATTGCTCACCTCCTTTTTTCCTACACCAGTAATTCTCGGACAATTGGCGACCTCTGCCTCTGCATGCCACTCTCCTCAGCATTCCTAGGACGGCGTGGGCAATTCCGTCTGCCATCTTGAATCGGGGATTACCTAAGGCACGCGCACGCGTGCCAGGCCCCATCTTATACACGTTATGGCGGGAACCTCGGGGGCGTCCCCTCTACATGACATCATCTGCCTGCGTGTATTTGAGCCAGCCAGGCTGAGCTACCTACGAGTTAGCAAGGACTTCCTTTCTGCTTTACTTCGTTATGCTGAACTTGTTCCTGACCCAGAGACTCGAACACTTTAGGTACCCGCTCTGGCTATCCGCTTCTCAGAGGGCCTTCCTGCCTGGAGTCTCTCTTCATCAACTCTTGGTTTTGTCTGGTTCAGCCTTGTGACTTCGCTACCGTGTTCACCTCAGCAACCTTCCTTGCACACTTCAGAGTGAGTACCATCTGCTATTTAGCTTTGCTGACCTCCTGCTCTACTCTTAACACTCTCCTGCACTGCGGGCCACTCCCGGATCAATACAGAGAAGTTCCATCGAAGGAGGGATTCCCCGGCTTACCCCGCTCCGCGGACCACTACTGGGGATATCATCATTGAGCTATCCATTTCTCTGGACTGAGTTTCTCTCTTCCCACGGTGGCCTGGTTCTAATCGACTTGGCAATGAGTTCCTTTCTTGCAGTATCCTGCGTATCTCTCTACGGATGCTGGTTCCTGGTTCCTGCTCATCTTGGCATGAGACACTCTCAGGTACCCGCTCCTCAAGGGCCCTGCTCCTGTCTCTGGCTTTCCGGTCCTCGGAGGGCCCTGCGCCTTGGACGCTGTCTATCAGCTCCCCAGCTTCTCGGGGTTGTTCCCAGAACTACTCTACTCGTGGAGACTCAACATTGGTGTACCCCGCTCTGCAGGCCATTGCCGTTCTACTCTACCTCGTGAAGACTCGATGTGGTGTACCCCGCCCTGTGGGCCATTGCCTCACTACTCTGCTTCGTGGAGTCCTAGTGCTGGTGTACTCCGCTCTGCGGGTCATTGCCTGTGCTTGTGACTGTGCCGCGCTTCCCCTTCCAATCATTAATTCAAATTTGATCATATTAAGATCACTATTGCCAAGCGGCCTCATCACCATTACCTCTCTCACCAGATCCTGTGCTCCACTGAGAGATCTAAAATTGCTCCCTCTCTCATTGGTTCCTGAACCAATTGCTCCATAAAACTGTCAATTATTCCATCCAGGAACTTTATCTCTCTAGCATACCCAGATGATACATTTACCCAGTCAATATTGGTGTAATTGAAATCTCCCATTATTACTGCATTACCAATTTGGTTAGCTTCCCTAATTTCTCTTACCATTTCACTGTCCGTTTCACCATCTTGGCCAGGTAAATGGTAGTATACTCTTATCTAGAGATGTGAATCGTGTCCCTCGATCGTCTTAACGATCGATTTCGGCTGGGAGGGGGAGGGAATCGTATTGTTGCCGTTTGGGTGTGTAAACTATCGTGAAAAATCATTAAAATCGTGAGCCGGCACACTAAACCCCCCTAAAACCCACCCCGACCCTTTAAATTAAATCCCCCACCCTCCCGAACCCCCCCCCAAATGCTTTAAATTACCTGGGGATCCGGCGGTGGTCCAGAACGGCGGCGGTCCGGAACGGCCCCCTCAATAGAATCGTGTTGTCTTCAGCCGGCGCCATTTTTCAAAATGGCCGCCGTAAAATGGCGGCGGCCATAGACAAAAACGATTCGACGGAGGAGGTCGTTCCGGACCCCCGCTGGACTTTTGGCAAGTCTTGTGGGGGTCAGGAGGCCCCCCCAAGCTGGCCAAAAGTTTCCTGGGAGTCCAGCGGGGTTCCGGGAGCGATTTCTTGCCGCGAATCGTTTTCGTATGGAAAATGGCGCCGGCAGGAGATCGAGTGCAGGAGGTCGTTCAATACCCCCCGGAAGCAGGTGGAAACTGCTTATCCCAAAATGCAATAGGGACGAGTTTGGCTCCTATTACACAAATCAATCTCTTGAACTGCCAATGTCACGAACAGATAAATGCTTTATTTAAACTCTATCAACAATTATAAAGCACCATTTGTGAAATCTAAATTACTGAAAAACTGACCAATCAATTTCTTTGTTAAGACCTTTAGGAATGACTGTGTCAAAAAAGTATATCCATTTTTGTTCCCTTTGCATTAAGAAATTGTCGAAATTGCCACCCCAATTGCTAGGGCTAGGCTTCTCAATTACTGCAAACTTCAGCATGGCAAAAGTATGATCTTTGTCTAAACAGTGTTGCACTAGAGGCGCTTCCAACCTGCCCCTAGATATGGCACTGTGATGTTCGATCATACGTGTCTTTAAACTCCTCTTAGTTTTGCCGATGTATAACAATGGGCAAGGGCACCATAAAGCATATATAACACCACTTGACTCACAGGTCGTGGCAGCTGTCAATCTGAAATTACCTTTGGCAAAAAACGGCAACTTATCTCCCTCAAAAGACTGATCACATACTGAACATTTTTTACAAGGTTGATGACCAACATACATATCTACACTCTCAGGGCAACTAACTGTTTCATCAGAAAAATCTGAATGTACAACAATGTCTCTGATGTTCTTGCCCCGTTTGAATGCAAAAATTGGAAACTGTTGAAGACCTTCATGTAGCCTCAATATGTGCCAATATTTTTTTATCACATTTATCACATTTATCACATTTATCACATTATCACTCTATGAATTTGTGTTGAAAAAGGCAATACACATACCATTCAATCTTGATTGTGAGTATCTTGAGACAATTGAAATAACAAGTCTCTGTTTATCCATCGAGCACGTTTATAGGCTATCTTAATAATATGTGAAGGGTAACCTCGTTTTAAAAAACATGTCATCATAGATTGAGCCTTTAATTTGTATTCATATGTGTCCGAACAGAGGCGTCTAAGCCTCAAAAATTGGCCAAAAGGTAAATTTGTTCATAAATGATATGGGTGACAGCTGTCAAATCTTAGAATGGTGTTTCTGTCGGTGGGTTTTCGGTAAATAGAAAAATGAAAGCCCGACTGATGTATAGTAATAGAAATGTCTAAATATGAGACATTTTTCTTGTCAAAGACAAAAGTGAAACTTAAGTTAACATCACAGTCCTGTAACCACTCCATGAAAGCTGTAAATGTATTCTCATCACCATCCCATAGTATCAGGATATCATCGATGTAACGCTTCCAGAGTATGACATGTCGCCCAAAAGGATTGCTCTTCAAAAAATTTTCTTCGAAATCGCCCATGTATAAATTGGCGACATCTGGCGCCATTGTGGCACCCATCGCCCATCGCCACTCCCTCGGCCCTCCAGCGGACCACGAGGACCCGACGCCCGACGTAGGAGCTGGGAGCCAGGGCCGCGCAGCCGGCGCCGGGACCTATCGGGGTAAGGCCTGTAAAGCTCGCCCTACCACCGACAGCCCACCGCCGGCCACGAGGCCAAAATTAAAAATACTCACCGCCATCCAGGCGCCCGATCTCAGCGCCGACCCCCTTCCAGGCGCGCAGCCGATGACGTCACCGAGACGTGACCGGGAGGGGATTTAAATCCCGGCGCGATCTTCGGGCGCTCTCTTCTCCCTCGGCCCTCCAGCGGACCACGAGGACCCGACGCCCGACGTAGGAGCTGGGAGCCAGGGCCGAGCAGCCGGCGCCGGGACCTATCGGGGTAAGGCCTGTAAAGCTCGCCCTACCACCGACAGCCCACCGCCGGCCACGAGGCCAAAATTAAAAATACTCACCGCCATCCAGGCGCCCGATCTCAGCGCCGACCCCCTTCCAGGCGCGCAGCCGATGACGTCACCGAGACGCGACCGGGAGGGGATTTAAATCCCGGCGCGATCTTCGGGCGCTCTCTTCTCCCTCGGCCCTCCAGCGGACCACGAGGACCCGACGCCCGACGTAGGAGCTGGGAGCCAGGGCCGCGCAGCCGGCGCCGGGACCTATCGGGGTAAGGCCTGTAAAGCTCGCCCTACCACCGACAGCCCACCGCCGGCCACGAGGCCAAAATTAAAAATACTCACCGCCATCCAGGCGCCCGATCTCAGCGCCGACCCCCTTCCAGGCGCGCAGCCGATGACGTCACCGAGACGCGACCGGGAGGGGATTTAAATCCCGGCGCGATCTTCGGGCGCTCTCTTCTCCCTCGGCCCTCCAGCGGACCACGAGGACCCGACGCCCGACGTAGGAGCTGGGAGCCAGGGCCGCGCAGCCGGCGCCGGGACCTATCGGGGTAAGGCCTGTAAAGCTCGCCCTACCACCGACAGCCCACCGCCGGCCACGAGGCCAAAATTAAAAATACTCACCGCCATCCAGGCGCCCGATCTCAGCGCCGACCCCCTTCCAGGCGCGCAGCCGATGACGTCACCGAGACGCGACCGGGAGGGGATTTAAATCCCGGCGCGATCTTCGGGCGCTCTCTTCTCCCTCGGCCCTCCAGCGGACCACGAGGACCCGACGCCCGACGTAGGAGCTGGGAGCCAGGGCCGCGCAGCCGGCGCCGGGACCTATCGGGGTAAGGCCTGTAAAGCTCGCCCTAACCACCGACAGCCCACCGCCGGCCACGAGGCCAAAATTAAAAATACTCACCGCCATCCAGGCGCCCGATCTCAGCGCCGACCCCCTTCCAGGCGCGCAGCCGATGACGTCACCGAGACGCGACCGGGAGGGGATTTAAAATCCCGGCGCGATCTTCGGGCGCTCTCTTCTCCCTCGGCCCTCCAGCGGACCATGAGGACCCGACGCCCGACGTAGGAGCTGGGAGCCAGGGCCGCGCAGCCGGCGCCAGGACCTATCGGGGTAAGGCCTGTAAAGCTCGCCCTACCACCGACAGCCCACCGCCGGCCACGAGGCCAAAATTAAAAATACTCACCGCCATCCAGGCGCCCGATCTCAGCGCCGACCCCCTTCCAGGCGCGCAGCCGATGACGTCACCGAGACGCGACCGGGAGGGGATTTAAATCCCGGCCCATTCCCCAGGCGCCGCGCGCCGAAGGAGCGCGACAAAGGGGCCTGCCCCTTTGTGCGCCCCTTAGTGCAGTCCCGCAGAGCAGGCCTCTCATCCGCCATCCTACAAGAAACCGACTAGAAGCCAACAACTGGTCTCCAAACCACACGCAGACGTCCAGTAACACCCAGACGTCAAATAATCTAAAAGTGAGTAAAACCTCACCTAACACCCCTGCAGCAACGCACTCTCGCAACGGACCGCCACCACAGGACTCACAACGATACATGCAATTTTATGTTCCTCAGTCCTCGCCTTTACAACTCTTAATCCAAATCTCATCCTACAATTAACCCAAACCGCCCCTGTGCCCCCTTGCCAACCAAGAGTGCATGACCTTACAAGAACGATACTTAACTCAATATTTTTTGTTGTTACCTATATTGCTACTGTATTGCTAGAACCTATACTGTCTTTTGTGCCTGCCTCTGTATGCCTCTGTATGCTCGTCCACTCCTTGATGTCCACGTGCTCCCTTCTTAGCGCAGACCAGCCTAATTTCCCCACACCCCAGAGAATCCAGAGACTCCTCCCTCAAAAGGTCTACTCCACCCTCCCTGCCTCACCACACCAGACATGTGCATACAATCTGTACCCATCCTATATCTCCCTCACTTGCGCAAACCCCGCGCCCCCCCTCTCCACATTGCCAACCCTCGCAGCTCGCTAATACCCATCTTGACCTCTCCCCTCACCGAATTCCTTGGCCTAATCACCCTCACCTTAACCCTCATCAATGCACAATCCATCCTAAAAAAAGCCCCCATCATCCATGACCTCCTCACGGATGATAACCCTGACCTTTTTGCCGTCACTGAATCATGGCTCAAAGAAACAGACCATGTCTATCTCAATCAGCTCCCCGGAACACTATACGACACTTTCTCCATCCCAAGACCTAAAAAGAGAGGGGGTGGGCTACTCCTAGCCGCAAAAAGCACCTCAACCTCAAACTCCAACCCATCTGCCCCCCGCCCAAACTAGAAATCGGACTCTTCAAATCACCCACCCTCCAGATCTGCCTCATTTACGCCCCACCCAACCTCATTGAACACGACCCCTCCCCCCTCATCGAATTCATTATAGACAACCTCAAAACAGACTCTCCCCCGCCGTGATCCTCGGAGATTTTAATCTCCATGTGGACTCCACTCCCCGCACCCCCTCCTGCGAAACACTCCTAACCACCTTCGAAGCCCTAGGTTTCAAACAGCTCATCACTTCCCCCACTCACAAGGCAGGGCACACCCCTCGATCTCCTATTTATCAACTCCCATCTATCCACACCCTGCCCCCCCGCAACAACCCCCATACCCTGGTCCGACCACTTCATCATCAATGCCCAAATCAACCTCACTCCCCCCACCAAGATATCACCAACCCAAAGGAAAATTGTTTCCTTCCATAAACCCTGCTCTTCTGAAAACATAGCCACAGCTTTCGACAAAGCTGTAGAAAACCTGGACCTCTCAAATCCAGATGCAGCCCTTCACTCCTGGAATCATATAACCAAATCCATAGCCAATAAACTCTGCCCCGTGCTACACAAAGAAATCCCCGTCCCTCAGAACAAAAAAAAACCCTGGTACTCCAACGAACTCCAAAGTCTGAAACAAGACCTCAGATCAAAAGAACGCCTGTGGCGCCGCCATCCCTCCACCCAACACAAAGCAGTGTATAAACTCTCACTGCACAACTACCGACAAGCCACCATCATCGCCAAAAGGGACTTTCACGCCAAAAAAATTCACGACCTACAATTCAATGCCAATGCCCTCTTTTCCTACGTCAATAACCTCACCAAGACCCCCCACCCTGCCACGTCTGAAGAAAACTCCAAGAAAAAATGCGAGGATCTTGCGAATTATTTCCAGCACAAAATCTCGAACATCCTCCAACGTTTCCCCCATAACCCCATGACCACATCCCCCCCCCCTAAAAACGATAGCTCCTGCATCAAAGCCTTCGACCCCACCTCCACGCTAGAAATTGAGACCATCCTCAAAAAAATGAAACCGGCACACACACCTCCTAGACGCAATCCCCTCCAAAACCCTCCTCTCCATACCCACCACCATCGCCAAACCCCTAGCTAACTTCATTAACTGCTCCCTTACCTTCGGCAAAGTCCCAGACCCCCTCAAACTCGCCGTTGGTGAAAACCCCTCCTAAAAAAACCCTCCCTTGACCCCTCTGACCCAGCAAGCTATCGGCCCATATCCAATCTACCCTTCCTCGCGAAAGTCCTCGAGAAAGTAGTCAACACCCAGCTCACCGACTACCTCGAGGAACCACAACCTCCTGCACCCCTCACAATTTGGTTTTCAGAAAGGCCGAAGTACCGAGAATCTCCTCTTAGCCATCACTGACACCATGCTCATCGGACTAGACCAAGGAAAATCTTACCTACTGGCCCTTCTAGATATCTCGGCAGCCTTCGACACTGTCAATCATCAGATCCTTATCACACGCTTGACAGAGATAGGAGTCACCGACACAGCGCTAGACTGGCTCACCTCTTACCTTACTAACAGAGAATACCTCATAAAACTTGATAACTTTGAATCATGCCACATTCCCCTCAGACAAGGCGTTCCCCCAAGGATCATCCCTTTCCTCCACCCTCTTCAATATATACCTCCTCCCCCTCTGCAACTTACTCTCAAACCTAGGCCTGGACTTCTTCCTATACGCCGATGACGTACAAATTCTCATACCCATTCAAAAAAACCCTCAATGAAACCATCCTTTTCTGGGAATCTTGCCTAGTCTCCATCAACGCCCTACTAACCGACCTACACCTTGCTCTCAATGCAACCAAAACCGAACTACTCTTTATATCCAAGCAACCTGAACAAGATACCTCCACCACACCACCGCCCCCCTACATCTCCCCCACACTACCCCCCTCCGTAAGAGACCTGGGAGTCACCCTTGACCAACACCTGAATTTCAAACCACACATCAAGTCCCTCCTCAAAGCAGGTTTTACAAACTCCAGATCCTCAAAAAACTCAAGCCCTTACTCCATACTCAAGACTTCAGATTAGTCCTACAGTCCACTATTTTCTCCAAAGTGGACTACTGCAATGCCCCTCCTACTAGGCCTCCCTTTCTCCACCATCAAACCCCTACAAACTCTTCAAACGCCATGGCTCGTATCCTTACTAACACACGTAAAAGAGAGCATATCACACCCATCTTAGTAGACCTACATTGGCTGCCCATCCAGTTCCGCTCCCAATACAAAACCCTTACTATTCTTCACAACACCCTCTACAATAACAACTCCCCCTGGCTTAAAGAAATGCCCCACTTCCACCTCTCCACCCGCCAGACTAGATCCACCTCCACAGGCACCCTCCACACTCCCCCCCTCAAAACTGCCCGCCTATCCACCACCAGAGAAAGAGCCTTTACCATCGCAGGCCCCGCCCTCTGGAATTCCCTCCCCACATACCTCCGTCTTGAACCCTCCCTAACCATCTTCAAAAAAGGCATTAAGACCTGGCTCTTCCGACAGGCTTACCACTGCTCCAAGCCCCTCGTAGTCCACCCCCCCTAAATCTGCCCCGGCCCCTTATAGCCTACCCCCCTGAAACCCCCCCAATCGCTCCCCCCTGTCTCTCCCCTGCCTCACCACCCTGAATCCACCCGAGCCTCACCCGTCAACCCACCCATACCCCCACCCTCCCTCCCCTTACCCTTTCCCTATACCCCCGCCACCCTCCCACCGTGCTCCACTGTAACCCAGTTAAAACTTACAACCTATATGTCGAAATCAAGACTCCGTTATTACCTGCTGTAACTGCTGTAAATAAGCTAATACTTTATATATATGTGTTTAATTGTTTAATAAGTTATCTATATAATCCACCATAACTGCTGTAATTAAGCTTTAATATATATCATTATATAATCTATTTATTCCTCATTAACCGCTGTAAAAAAATCAACCTTGTTCTAACCTCATTAAGCAACCTATCCTGTAAATACTGATATGTTCCTTGTACCTTTCTCAGCTGCTGTCTTTCCTCCTTTACCTCTCTCCCCCCCTCTTCCCCCCCCTCTTTTCGCTCCTGCTCCACTCCCCCACTCCCTGTTTTTGTAATTTCCTCCTTTCTCAAGTTTATTGTAAACCGGCGTGATGTGCTTGCACGAACACCGGTATATTAAAAGCTGTTAAATAAATAAATAAATAAAAAATAAATAAATTTCAGAAAAAAAAAAAAAACCCCAAACAACCCACCCCAACCCTTCAAAATATTTAACTATAATCCCCCACCCTCCCGACCCCCCCAAAGACTTACCAAAAGGCCCTGGTGGTCCAGCGGGGGTCCCAGGAGCAATCTCTCCCTCTTGGGCCATCGGCTGCCAGTAATCAAAATGGCACCGGTGGCCCTTTGTCCTTACCATGTGACAGGGGCTACCGGTGCCATTGGTTGGCCCCTGTCACATGGTAGGAGCAATGGATGGCCCGTGCCATCTTAAAAAATGGCATGGGCCATAGACAGGGGCTTCAACTGTTGGCACTTCCAGATGACTAAAAAATGATTTAAATATTTTGTGGTGAATTGTAAGAGCCCATTGCATGCATTAGTTAGGGGATGTGTGAGTAAGTCAGGCTCGGCACAGAGTGGATTTTAAAAACCCCGGAGATAGATGCATATCTCCTGTAGCAAGCATATCTTAAAGGTTTTCAAAAAGGAGTGGGGTGTAGGTATGGTCTGGGTAGGATGTGGGTGCTTCAGGGCATGAACCTGAGATGTACGTGTAAATACTTATGCTCCCCAGCACATGTCAAGGTCCCCAGTTGTGTAACTTATTTCTGCTATGGATGATGTATAAGTTAAAAATTAAAGAAACCAGGCGGATCTGTTGGGTTTTAAGGGTCAGGGCTAACTGTGGGGAGTGAAGGCTTTTAAACTAAAGGGGAGGGGGGTTTGGAGGACCTGTCTCTTAACTTGGTGAACTGGGGATGAACTGGCAGAACTGCCATGGCATCGATGGGCACCCCTTTTAAAATCCCCATTTTTACATGGTGCAAGCAGGATTTGTGCACACATGTGGTACCCACTTAAAATTTGGTGCACATGTGCACTCTGCCAGGCTATTTTATAACATGTGTGCATATGCACATGCATGTTATAAAATGGCTGTTTCCCTGGGCATGGGCCAATGTATACATGCAAAAGTGTAGAAGTGAACCAGTTTGAAAGTTACCATTTTAGTTATTTTCCTACCTCAAAAGTGGTCTGACATTTACAGAACAAATTAGAACATAAGAAAATGCCATACTGGGTCAGACCAAGGGTCCATCAAGCCCAGCATCCTGTTTCCAACAGTGGCCAATCCAGGCCATAAGAACCTGGCAAGTACCCAAAAACTAAGTCTATTCCATGTTACCATTGCTAATGACAGTGGCTATTCTCTATGGGCCGGATTTTAAAAGCCCTGCTCGCGTAAATCCGGCCAGATTTATGCGCGCAGGGCACTCACGCACCGGCGCACCTATTTTGCATAGGCCGCCGGCGCACACATAGCCCCGGGACGCGCGTAAGTCCCGGGGCTTCGTAAAAGGGGCGGGAGGGGGCGGGTCAGGGGCAGTTCGGGGCGGGTCTGTGGGCGTGGCCGAGGCCTCCAGACCAGCTCCCGGGTTGGGTGATGGCATGCCAGCAGTCCACTGGCTCGCGCAGATTTACACCTGCCTCGGGTAGGTGTAAATCTGCCGACAAAGGTGGGGGGGGTTAGATAGGGCCGGGGGGGGGGGGGGTTAGGTAGGGGAAGGGAGGGCATGGTGAGGGGAGGCGGAAGGAAAGTTCCCTCTGAGGCCACTCTGATTTCGGAGCGACCTCGGAGGGAACAGGCAGCGTGCACCCCCTTGCTCGCGCCGACCCCGGATTTTATAAGATACGTGCAGCTACGCACGTATCTTATAAAATCCCGCACACTTTGAAAATGTACCCCTAAATGAACTTAATAGCAGGTAATGGACTTCTCCAAGAACTTATCCAATCCTTTTTTAAACACAGCTATACTAACTGCACTAACCTCATCCTCTGCCAACAAATTCCAGAGTTTAATTGTGCGTTGAGTAAAAAAGAACTTTCTCCGTTAGTTTTAAATGTGCCACATGCTAACTTCATGGAGTGCCCCCTAGTCTTTCTATATCCAAAAGAGTAAATAACTGATTCACATCTACCCGTTCTAGACCTCTCATGATTTTAAACATCTCTATCATATCCCCCCTTAGCCGTCTCTTCTCCAAGCTGAAAAGTCCTAACCTCTTTAGTCTTTCCTCATAGGGGAGCTATTCCATTCCCCTTATCATTTTGGTAGCCCTTCTCTGTACCTTCTCAATTGCAATTATATCTTTTTTGAGATGCGGCGACCAGAATTATACACAGTATTCAAGGTGAGGTCTCACCATGGAGCGATACAGAGGCATTATGATATTTTCCGTTTTATTCACCATTCCCTTTCTAATAATTCCCAACATTCTGTTTGCTTTTTTGACTGCCGCAGCACACTGAACCGACAATTTCAATGTGTTACCCACTATGACACCTAGATCTCTTTCTTGGGTTGTAGCAACTAATATGGAACCTAACATTGTGTAATTATAGCATGGGTTATTTTCCATATATGCATCACCTTGCACTTATCCACATTAAATTTAATCTGCCATTTGGATGCCCAATTTTCCAGTCTCACAAGGTCTTCCTGCAATTTATCACAATCTGCTTGTGATTTAACCACTCTGAACAATTTTGTGTCATCTGCAAATTTGATTATCTCACTTGTCGTATTTCTTTCCAGATCATTTATAAATATATTGAAAAGTAAGGGTCCCAATACAGATCCCTGATGCACTCTGCTGTCCACTCCCTTCCACTGAGAAAATTGTCCATTTAATCCTACTCTCTGTTTCCTATCTTTTAGCCAGTTTACAATCCACGAAAGGATATCGCCACCTATCCCATGACTATTTACTTTTCCTAGAAGCCTCTCATGAGGAACTTTGTCAAACGCCTTCTGAAAATCCAAGTATACTACATCTACCGGTTCACCTTTATCCACATTTTTATTAACTCCTTCAAAAAAGTGAAGCAGATTTGTGAGGCAAGACTTGCCTTGGGTAAAGCCATGCTGATTTTGTTCCATTAAACCATGTCTTTTTATATTTCTGTGATTTTTATGTTTAGAACACTTTCCACTATTTTTCCTGGCACTGAAGTCAGGCTAACCGGTCTGTAGTTTCCCAGATCACCCCTGGAGCCCTTCTTAAATATTGGGGTTACATTTGCTATCCTCCAGTCTTCAGGTACAATGGATGATTTTAATGATAAGTTACAAATTTGACTAATAGGTCTGAAATTTCATTTTTTAGTTCCTTCAGAACTCTGGGTGTATACCATCCGGTCGAGGTGATTTACTACTCTTCAGTTTGTCAATCAGGCCTACCACATCTAGGTTCACTGTGATTTGATTCAGTCCATCTGAATCATTACCCATGAAAACCTTCTCCATTACGGGTACCTCCCACAACATCCTCTTCAGTAAACACCGAAGCAAAGAAATCATTTAATGGCCTTATCTTCTCTAAGTGCCCCTTTCACCCCCTCGATCATCTAACGGTCCAACTGACTCCCTCACAGGCTTTCTGCTTCGGATATATTTAAAAATGTTTTTACTGTGAGTTTTTGCCTCTACAGCCAACTTCTTTTCAAATTCTCTCTTAGCCTGTCTTATCAATGTCTTACATTTAACTTGCCAATGTTTATGCTTTATCCTATTTTCTTCTGTTGGATCCTTCTTCCAATTTTTGAATGAAGGTCTTTTGGCTAAAATAGCTTCTTTCACCTCCCCTTTTAACCATGCCAGTAATCGTTTTGCCTTCTTTCCACCTTTCTTAATGTGTGGAATACATCTGGACTGTGTTTCTAGACTGGTATTTTTTAACAATCACCACGCCTCTTGGACATTTTTACTTTTGTAGCTGCTCCTTTCAGTTTTTTTCTAACAATTTTTCTCATTTTATCAAGTTTCCCTTTTGAAAGTTTAGCACGAGAGCCTTGGATTTGCACACTGTTCCTTTTCCAGTCATTAAATCAAATTTGATATTATGATTACTATTCCCAAGCGGCCCCACCACCGTTACCTCTCTCACCAAGTCCTGTGCTCCACTGAGAATTAGATCTAAAATTGCTCCCTCTCTCGGTTCCTGAACCAATTGCTCCATAAAGCTATCATTTATTCCATCCAGGAAATTTATCTCTCTAGCGTGACCCGACGATACATTTACCCAGTCTATATTGGGGTAATTGAATTCTCCCATTATTACTGCACTACCAATTTGGTTAGCTTCCCTAAGTTCTCTTAGCATTTCACTGTCCGTCTCACCATCTTGACCAGGAAAATGTCATAATGCCTCTGTATCGCTCCATGGTGAGACCGCACCTTGAATACTGTGTACAATTCTGGTCGCCGCATCTCAAAAAAGATATAATTGCGATGGAGAAGGTACAGAGAAGGGCTACCAAAATGATAAGGGGAATGGAACAACTCCCCTATGAGGAAAGACTAAAGAGGTTAGGACTTTTCAGCTTGGAGAAGAGACGACTGAGGGGGAGTTGTTAGAAGTGTTTAAAATCATGAGAGGTCTAGAATGGGTAGATGTGAATTGGTTATTTACTCTTTCAGATAGTAGAAAGACTAGGGGGCACTCCATGAAGTTAGCATGGGGCACATTTAAAACTAATCGGAGAAAGTTCTTTTTTACTCAACGCACAATTAAACTCTGGAATTTGTTGCCAGAGGATGTGGTTAGTGCAGTTAGTATAGCTGTGTTTAAAAAAGGATTGGATAAGTACTTGGAGGAGAAGTCCATTACCTGCTATTAAGTTCACTTAGAGAATAGCCACTGCCATTAGCAATGGTAACATGGAATAGACTTAGTTTTTGGGTTCTTGCCAGGTTCTTATGGCCTGGATTGGCCACTGTTGGAAACAGGATGCTGGGCTTGATGGAACCTTGATCTGACCCAGTATGGTATGTTCTTATGTTCTTATGTTCTCATGCATTTGGAAGAAATGTGACAGAATGCTAGGATTTATATCTCTTCTATTTAGCATGTTTAGTTTCTCCTGATATTTGTTGGGTGTTACTGTCCATCTGGCTTCAGAATGTTTTTTTAGTTGTATGTAGGTTAGACTGTTTTGTCTGCTAAGCAGTTGTTATTTTTTGAAACTTTTATTTGGTTAATGTAAATCTTATGAATGTTATATTCTGCAGACTGCCTAGAATGGATGATAGGTAGGAAACTCATATTTCAAATAAATAAATAAATACATAAATGTTAGCTTTTTAAAAACGTTCTTGTTTTACTCTTGCTGCTTTCACAAAAATACATTGTAGAGGGGCATCACCTGTTGAGTAATAAATTTAATTCTGAACTCCATAAATTAATAACATTTACAAAGGTATCTTTGGCTACTCCCCAGCTTACTTTAGGTTTGTCTTTTATTTCTTCTTCTGCATCCTCTTCCTCCTAACTTTTCGCTGTCTGGTTAGGCTTTGTCTGCAGCAATGACAGCTTCAAGCCTCATTTATAAAGCATTGCTCCCATAGACACAAAAAGGGAGAAAAGCCTTAGTAAATTAGACCCTCCATTTGCTACTCAATGGACTCTTCAAAAAATATCAAATTATAGTGCTTCAAATGTTATACTTCTAACATAGTTAAATAATATATGTGTTAGTTTCATTTCCTCATGGTTTTCTTTTTTTGTGGGAAATTTAGAAAACCATCACTAGTGTCATCATCTGAATCAAACAATGATGTGTAGGTCAGGAGGCCCCCCCCCCCAAGCTGGCCAAAAGTCCCTTGGGGTCCAGTGGGGGTCCGGGAGTGATCTCCTGTGCTCGTGACATCGGGGGACAGGAACCAAAATGGCGCCGGCGCTACCTTTGCCCTGACAGGGCAAAGGTAGCGCCAGCACCATTTTTATTAACGCAGCCGTGGCCCGAGCGGAAGATCACACCGGGACCCCCCACTGGACCCCAGGTAATTTAAAACATTTGGGGGGGGGTTCGGGAGGGTGGGGGATTTATTTTAAAGGGTTGGGTTGGTTTTAGGGTTGTTTTAGTGTGCCGGTTTTCCCGCCCTCCCCCTTCCCCTCCCACTCCCCCGATTTACGATTTTTGACGATAAATCGGGGGAATTCCTATTGTATCGCGCCTCTAACGATTTTTGACGATTTAAAATATATCGGACGATATTTTAAATCATCAAAAAACGATTCACATCCCTAGTAGATTTTATAATTTTGTGCGAGCGCGTACTTTTGTTCGCGCACCAGGCGCGAACAAAAGTACGCTGGATTTTATAAGATACGCGCGAAGCCGCACGTATCTTATAAAATCCGGGGTCGGGGCGCGCAAGGGAGTGCACATTTGTGCAACCTGCGTGCGCTGAGCCCAGTGTGCGCTGCCTGTTCCCTCCGAGGCCGCTCCGATTTCGGAGCGGCCTCGGAGGGAACTTTCCTTCGCTTTCCCCCCACCTTCCCCCTCCCTTCCCCTATCTAACCCACCCCCCCAGCCCTATCTAACCCCCCCCCTTACCTTTGTTGGCAGATTTACGCCTGCTGAAAGCAGACGTAAATCTGCGCGCGCCAGCGGGCTGCTGGCGCGCCATCACCCGACCGGGAGCTGGTCCAGAGGCCTCAACCATGCCCCCAGGCCGGCACCACGCCCCCGGGCCCGCCCCCGAAATGCCACGTCACACCCCCGTAATGCCGCGTCATTTGCGGAATGCCCTGACACGCCCCTGACATGCCCCTTTTACGAAGCCCTGGGACTTATGCGCGTCCCGGGGCTCTGCACGCACCGGCGGCCTATGCAAAATAGGTGCGCCGGCGCGCGAGGGCCCTGCGCACGTAAATCTGGACGGATTTACGCGCGCAGGGCATTTAAAATCCGGCCGTTAGTCTTTCTGCAATGGCCTTATCTTCACTAAGAGCCCCTTTAACCCCTTGGTCATCTAATGCTTTGGATATATTTAAAAAAGTTTTATTATGAGTTTTTGCCTCTTTGGCCAACTTCATTTCAAATTCTCTCTTCGCCTGTCTCATCAATGTTTTACACTTAACTTGACAATTCTTATGGTTTATCATATTTTCTTCAGATGGATCCTTCTTCCAATTTTTGAAGGATGCTTTTTTGGCTAAAATAGCCTCTTTCACCTCACCTTTTAACCGTGACGGTAATCGTTTTGCCTTCCTTCCACCTTTCTTAATGTGTGGAATACATATTGACTGCACCTCTAGGATTGTATTTTTAAACAATGTCCATGCCTGTTGAACACTTTTAACCTTTGCAGCTGCACCTTTCAGTTTTTTTCTAACTATTTTCCTCATTTTATCAAAGTTTCCCTTTTGAAAGTTTAGTGTTAGAGCTGCAGGTTTACTTATTGTCCCCCTTCCAGTTATTAGTTTAAATTTGATCATGTTATGATCACTATTGCCAAGTGGCCCCACCACCATTACCTCTCTCACCAAATCCTGTGTTCTACTAAGAATTAAATCTAAAATAGCTCCCCCTCTTGTTGGCTCCTGTAAAGGAGGCATTGAAATCCATGATGGAAATCTCATGATCACAGAGACTTCTCTTTATGATAGCTGTTCTTAAGGTTCTGAATTACTCCTATATCCATGGATTGTATAATTGCAGTGTATTAGGTGACAAATAGTTAACAAAATAATTATTTCAAATTCATCAACATCTGGATGTCCTCGACTGTTATTTAACATTGAAAGCACTTTGCCATTTTCAAGCAGGCCAATTTTTCTGTAATATGACTTCATCCCAGGTGAAAAATGAACATTATACCATTCCTGGAACAAGGTTTTATTTATTCAGGCACTTTTCTGAGCTTCAAAGATGACAGGAAAAGACTTGAATAATCTTGCATGCAAGCCTTTCCAAATGCATAAAATGTGCATTTGTGTGTCCTTGAAATCTCACAGCACAGTATAATCATCCTTTGTCTTCCATGACCCTAGAAGTTCACTGTGAGCTAATCTTGATGTGCATAGCCTCCACCAAAATAGATCAGTCTCATCGGTGTTGTATTTTTGATCAGCATTAAAATTATTTTTGACAATAGGGTTTACAAATGGTTCTACATAATCTTCAAAATATTTAGACAATTGGTTTCTTGGTCAAGCTTTCTATAGTTTTAATGCGCCACATACGTACAATTCAGTACTCAAATAGGAGTACTGAATTGTAGGACCAATACCAACCGAGTCTGTATATCAATCAGACCCAACATGGAAAGGTCACATTACTTTATTGTTATATCCTTGCAATATTTTTTTTAATTTTTTGATTTTTTTTCACTAAATCAGTCCATATTGCCACGGGAAATTAAAGTATATCAATTGAGAATTTTCTTATACCTTGATTTGTGCAAACATCAGCAACATTGCAAAACTTAGCTCATAATAAAGTCCCAGAGAAGTCACATGAAAATCAGCAAAATTGCAATACTTAACTCAAAGTGAAGTCATAGTAAAGTCCTGACGCGATCGCGTTTCAGACCACACGGTCCTGCTTCAGGGGACAATCCTCTTATTCCTCAAGAGCAGTACTCAAGTGCACGAATCTTCCCAAACTGGCAACAGAAAAGGCGTCTTGCAAGATCTTCCGTCAGCGGTCTGATTTCAGACCCACTAATTAGTCTGAAATCAGACCGCTGATGGAAGATCTTGCAAGACGCCTTTTTTGTTGCCAATTGAGATACTTTAGTTTCCCGTGGCAATATGGACTGATTTTAGTGAAAAAAATCAAAAAATTAAAAAATATTACAAGGATATAACAATAAAGTAATGTGACCTTTCCATGTTGGGTCTGATTGATATACAGACTCGGTTGGTATTGGTCCTACAAAACTATGGGAAGAGAGAGGCTAGAGCAGCGGCATTTGCCACATGTCAGCAGCATCTCACCGCATTCGTAGAAGCATCTCACTGCATTCATGGATTTGACTTTTGGCAGCAGTAGCTCAGGCATGGAGTGAGAGCAATGGTCCATGGGAGCAGCCCACAAATCACCGATTGCAACAGTAGTCACCTTCCTAAGCCTCCCTCCTGAGGGCCTGGGTTTGTGGGGGTCCAGATGATGAAAACCCCTTTGGGTATTTGATAGTTTCTTGGCTCAAATGGTAGGCTCCACAACCAAATGATTGGTTTCCCCTCCCTCCCAGGTCATGCAATTCCAGGGATGGAGGTGGAGCCACAAGTGAAGGGATAGCCTCCTCTGGGCTGTGTTGATGGATGATAGTCCCCATCAGAGCAGTGGAGACCTCTCCCGTCCAGAATTTGGACAGATTGGACTAGACAGAAGTGTTGAATTCCTTTCTTCCTCTTGCTGAAATTGGATATACCAGATTCATGACTCTTCATCTTTCTTAATATAGGACTCAAGCCTTTTCTTGGCATAATAGTATTTATTTTTTGAACTATCATGCTTGAACCTCTCATGTCCCAAGCGCTCTATTGTTGGCTTGGAGAGATCTTCAAGGGGATATTTCTGGAGATGCAGTGTAGTAGTTTGAGTTTCTCAGGATACTTTACATGGGATCAGAAGTCTCAAAAGGACAGAGTCCACAACATCAGACAGAATGACCTTTCAGAATCCATACAGAAGTTGGCACACCCAGGGTCCCACTACATAGGTCCCTGCATGGACCAGTCAAATTGTGGCTAGTGTTGCTGGTGCCATGGTAGACAAAACACAACCAGGCTTATGACTCTGGACAGAACATGGAAGCTTATAGCCTCCATGTGGGAAGGGCCAATACATAACATGAGTGACATGATGAACCAAGTCACCTCACCTGGAAGAGGGTCTCTGTAGATGGATGAAAGTACCAGAGGTGAAGTCAAGGGAACCATAGGAATTCAGAATCGATCCTCAAGCTCCTGCTGTATGAAATTTCCCCTGTAAGAGAAATCCACCAAGGTCTGAGAGGAGAAACAGGAGGAAGAACACTGCAATGTGCCTGATATAAGCAATTGTGGAGTCGAGGTAGTCAAGCCTAGTGTCATTCATTCGGGAGATCCTGGACTTGGCAAGGGTTTCCTTCTTTCTAGGCACAGAGCTAAGAAGTGGCCTTGAGCTGCACAGTATAAAACAGAGGTCTAACTGTGTCTAGTTCTCTCCTTGGGTGTCAAATGAGTGTGGCCCAATTGCATGGGCTCTCTGGTGGCAGGGTCACTGGTGTGGCAGGATCAAGCAGAGGTGTGGATTGAAATGATGGTGTCCAGGCTATGTTCCACTTTACTGAGCAACCCTTGTGGGCTTCCTCCTGGAGGCATCTATCTTCCCCATGAGGTTGAGTGCTTCAAATCAGGTGGGCAGTTCTCGGGTGCCAAGCTCATCCTTAATTCAAGGAGAGCACCTTCAAGAAAGATAGTAAGGAGACAGTCTTCCTGCCAATTGATCTTCGTTGCCAGGGTTCTAAATTCAATGGCATATTTTCCAGTGTTCTGGTGCCTTGATGAAGAATGAGCAAATCAGAGCGCTTGATAGTCATGTAGCCATGCTTCTCAAAGACTGTTTTAAACATCTCAGTAAAGTGTTGCATATTCTGTAGCAATGGATCTGTATGCTCCCATAGAGGAGAGGCAAATGCTAGACACTTCTCATCCAGTAAAGAGAGGATAGATCATCTTTGTCAGATTCTCTGTGAAAAAAGGAGCTGTAAGAAGAAGTGCATGTGGCACTGATTCAGAAATCCATGACATTTCTGGGGTCCCCAGCACTACAGGATGGAGCCAATAGCTGAGGTATAGGCCAGATAGTTCCTGGAGGCAGAGCTGGTGCCGCAAATGGTGGTGGCAGAATGACAGGCATAGTCAGGTTGTCTAGCCATGCAGTAAGACCATTCGGGTTTGTGGCTAGAAGTGCTACAGTCACCTGTAGTTTCTAGATGTTAGGGGCTAAACCTGGAATAGCCTGTAACATGGCCATATCCACCAGGGCTAAGACCTTTGCAATCTGCTTCTTGTGTGGACCATTGGGTCAAGGAGGTGTTGATGTTACCTGCAGGGTGGAGCTTTTCAGGTCTCCGCTGTTGGCAGGCAGACCCTGACAATGCAGAGGCCAGCCCATATTCCCCTTTGGTTGAGCCTTTGGGTACCAAGGATGACAGGTCTTAGGTAGGGCCCTCTGCTTGTGAGAAGATCTGTGAACATAGCAGAGCTGGAACAGGAGAAGGCAAAGGGCATATTCGGTCGCAAGCTATGGTCAAAGGCAGGTGGCAGTAGGGCAGGTCCAGGAGTCAGGCCAAGATCAAAAATAAGTATCCATCCGAAGAGACCAGGAGGGTCAGATGGCGGAATGGGTAGGCAAGGAGCAGAACAAGCAGTAACAACAAGGGCTGATGAGAAAACAAGGTCCATGGAGCCTGGAGATGAAGACTGAATACTCAAGATGCTGGACTGAAGAACGAAGACAGGAACTGGAACTGGGACAAGCATAAACTGGAAATATGGGAACAAGATTATGTCAATTCACCCTTTGAAGACACAGGGTGACCTGTTGCTGAGGCAAAGGCTACTACAGGCAGGAGTCTTTTATAGGCCAGGTCTTGAGATGTCATTCTTAGGGCTGCGGGGCTTTTCCTGCCAAGGTCCATTTAAATCACCATAAGTCAAGTGCATATGCCTAGGAAACTGCGATGAGAGAGAGGCAGGAGTGGCAGCATCTGCCACATGTTGGCAGTGTCTCACCACATTCATAGGAGTGGCCTTCAGTGGTAGTAGCTCAATGTGAGAGAGGCAGTGTATGGGAGCAGCCTGTAGACTGCCAATTGTAACATTTTTTATGTGAAATGATTATCCAGCCAGGAATGTGAATCATATTTTTGCTATACTTTTGTTTGTACCATTCCCAGACCACTTCATCAGTTCTCTGTATTTTTCACTTGTTTAATGCTTTCCACACAATTATAATGTAGAAATTTCTGAAGCAGTATAACATTTTAAAATACTATTTTGACTTCTAGGGACATGTATTAGGGATATACAGAGGCAAAAAATGTTGTTTTTGTTTATTTATTAATTTAATACATCACAAACATTCTTTTATTTTAGATTCAAATGAAAAAAAATGTTTGTTTTATGTGATCATTCATTTTCCATTAAAGTCAATGGGGAAATCAATGCAGCCTATTTTAGGCTCCCAAATTGGAATTTTATAATCATTTTAAATAAAAATTATGGGACAACATCAATCAGAAGGGTGAATATTCTCTAACACATTAACACTGTGTCACCAAGGCACCAAAATTGACATGAATAGCCCAAAGATCCACTATGGGGCAAAACACAACCAGCAGTGGCTGAATTTCTCCAAGGCAAAATCAAAGGAGCAAAGCACCAGCAAGCATGGCCATTTCATCTCAAGGATCCAGATGTGGGACAGTGACATAATCCCCCCAAAGCTGAATGAGAGGAGCAAAGCAGAACCAAGTGTGTCATGAACAGCTGAAAGCATCAAGAAGGGGGAAGAAAGCACCAAAAGAGAAAAAAAAACATAAGTCATAGATAGTAGGTCAAAGCAAGAGAAAGTGTGGCATGAAAACCCAAAAGCAACACGTAGCCAACTACAATGGTAAGAACACTCCAAGGCTCCAAATGACAGGCAACGTGCACCAACCACATTGAGATAAAGTACTAGACAGGGAGAAGCTAGAGGAAACCACTGGAGGAGGCCTTATATCATTTCAGTATGGCTTTATTAGGGAAAAGGGCTGACTTTCCAGGCTTGGAATTGGTCTTCCCCTGTACTATGCCCAATCTCAGCCATGTCAAATATCATATGATTCTTCCATCTCTTCATTAGAGGTTAAAATGGTACTGACTAGATAAATCAAATTATCTTTAGCCACTAGCTGTTCAATATCCTTTGATTTGAGGAATCCAGAATATGATTCTTCTTTCAAATCAGTTTTTGCAAAAACTGCCTCCATTACCTAAGAAGCAGGAATAATGGAGGATATAAGTCCTTTATAGGGCACTGCACATCTACAGTGCCTGCCTTTTGCTGTGTTAAAAGTTGAAGACCAAATACCAGATGAGACAAATAGTTGTAAGAACCACAAGAGAAGGGAGTTTGAAGAAAATATCCAAAATGGCACAAAATTGTTAAAGATAACTGGCCTTGGTCTGCATAAAGCATTGGCTTGCCAGGGCAAGAACAAGAGTTGGAAAGATTCTGTAAGGGAAAGTAATTTGAAAAGAACCTCAAAGTCAGCCAGAATAGAAGAGAAACTATTCAAAGGTACCAAGAGCAGCTTGAAGCAGCAACAACAGTGCTAGAGATTAAAATCACAAATAAGTGCAGAGCAATTCAGCAAGAAGCGTCAGTACACGGCCCCAATATGAACAGTGAGGTCTGAGGTAGGAAGAAGAATGGCATCAAATTCCCAAGGCACCAAGAGGGGCAAAGTGGTACCATGAGTGGTGCAACAAGTGTGCAAAGCATCAGATTGCAAGTTCAAGAATTGGCAAATACATAAGGGAAGGTAATTAGAAAATAATCTTGAAGACAGCCATAGCAGAGACAGAACCACCCAAGTTACCAAGAATGACTTAGAACAGGAACTGTAGTGCCAGTGGAGCTGGAGATTAAAAACACAAATGATAGGTGCAGAGCAATTCAGCGAGAAGAGTGTCAGCAAGGCCTCAAGGTGTACACTGGTGATTGATGCAGGAAATTAAATTGCATCAAAACCCAAAGCAACACAAAGGGAAAAGTGGTACCAGGAGTAGCATGAGGGGTCCAGAGTTCCCTGAGTGGTGCAGCGGGTACAAAGCATTAGATTGCCAAGGTAACATCAAGAGTCAGCAAGAACAACAGCTGGAGAAGAGGCAGAACCACCCCAAGATACCAAGAATGACTTTGAGTAGCAGCAGAAGCAGCAGATGTGGAGATTATAATTACAAGAAGTAGGTGCATAGAAAGAAGAGTGGCACTACTTAGCAGGCAAAGACAGAACGCTCACATGCAGCAAACACTGTCTACTTGCTGGCTAGTCAATATATTATACTAAAGTTGTACAGTATAATATTATACCTAGCAGCTCTCAAGGTTATATGCAAAAAATGTCTCTCCTTATATACACACACAAACTATGAGAGAGAGAAAATAAAGAGAAGGCTCAGCCTGGTATTGCTGCCTGCTGCCCTGCTTGTTTCTCATGACCTCCTTTTCTCAATTCACATTTAGATCCTTCCTATGTTGAAGCCACTCCTCTTACTGCCTCACTGTGCACTGTTTGCCTGGGGTTGATGATGCCACAACCCTCATTCAGTGCCCTGGACTGTTGATACCACTATACTTGGTGCCTTAATCATTACTCTATGCCTTGGAGTATTGATGTTATTACCTTTAATTCCATAAACCTTACTCTGGATTTTGGGGTGTTCATGCCACTGTCTGTGCTGCTTTCCCCTCTTTTGATGCCCTGGGATCTTAAGGCCACTATTGATGGTGCCCTTTGTCCCTCTTTTGTTGTGTTAACATCTTCTTGAAGACATCAAGACACTAAAAAAAGAGGTAAAATGTTCTGAAAATAGTACAACAAAATGGTGCTGGCCTCAGGGCCTGCAAGCACCATTTTCAAATACTGAGCTGGTAGAGATTGCTTCTGCCCATTTTGGGCAGTTAAGATCTATGGCTACAGAAAGTGGGGTTATGGGTGAGTGGGGGGGAGAGAACTTCATTTTCTTTTATTTTTGGCAACGTAGATGCTGAATTGTTTTGGTGGGGAACAGAGGACTCTGGCCCCAACTACTACTTCTTCTTTCTATTTTGTTTTTAGTATTCTTTTATTTTGATGTTAAATGATATTGAACAGTTACATTAAAATTTTCAGATTGATGATACGAGATTCCCTATATATAATGATTACAACAAACACTATTAAACTGCATAGTAGTTTCAGTTTGCAACACAAATATGATGCTCATTTACTAAAAAGTGTAATATGTTACAGAGATTCTACTGTGTGGGATTCTTTGTCTGTTTTAATAAATTTCATTAAGTCCCTGGCATAAAAGGTAAATGAGGCAATGGAAGAAAAAGAGGAAATAATTTTAATCCAAAGAGACTTGGGGCCAGTACAAGTAGCAGAGCTGATGCTGACAGACATAAGATCATGAATACTAGAAGCCTCCTCTCCTACTAACATCAAGAGATTATTTTAAGAGGAGAAAACCAGCTAGAAAGGTAGGGTTGTCTAAAAAGATGGAACCACAGTCCCCTGCTTACATCTCCACTATTAGTATGGGAAGAAAA